>NC_133325.1:664963782-665563782 GCF_042186555.1 Aquarana catesbeiana | reverse complement strand
GGGAACCCCGGCCAAAATTTAAAAAAAAAAAATGACGTGGGGTTCCCCCTAAATTCCATACCAGACCCTTCAGGTCTGGTATGGATTTTAAGGGGAACCCCGCGCCAAAAAAAAAACGGCGTGGGGTCCCCCCAAAAATCCATACCAGACCCTTATCGAGCACGCAACCTGGCAGGCCGCAGGAAAAGAGGGGGGGACGAGAGTGCGGCCCCCCCTCCCTCCTGAACCGTACCAGGCCACATGCCCTCAACATTGGGAGGGTGCTTTGGGGTAGCCCCCCAAAACACCTTGTCCCCATGTTGATGAGGACAAGGGCCTCATCCCCACAACCCTGGCCGGTGGTTGTGGGGGTCTGCGGGCGGAGGGCTTATCGGAATCTGGAAGCCCCCTTTAACAAGGTGACCCCCAGATCCCGGCCCCCCCCCTGTGTGAAATGGTAAGGGGGTACATAAGTACCCCTACCATTTCACGAAAAAAGTGTCAAAAATGTTAAAAATGACAAGAGACAGTTTTTGACAATTCCTTTATTTAAATGCTTCTTCTTTCTTCTATCTTCCTTCATCTTCTGGTTCTTCTGGTTCTTCTGGCTCTTCTGGTTCTTCCTCCGGCGTTCTCGTCCAGCATCTCCTCCGCGGCGTCTTCTATCTTCTTCTCCTCGGGCCGCTCCGCACCCATGGCATGGGGGGAGGCTCCCGCTCTTCTCTTCTTCTTTTCTTCTCTTCTTCTCTTCTTCTTTTCTTCTTTTCTTCTCCGGGCCGCTCCGCAATCCATGCTGGCATGGAGGGAGGCTCCCGCTGTGTGACGGCGCTCCTCGTCTGACAGTTCTTAAATAACGGGGGTAGGCGGGACCACCTGGTGACCCCGCCCCCCTCTGACGCACGGTGACTTGACGGGACTTCCCTGTGACGTCACGGGGAATGCCACAGGGAAGTCCCGTCAAGTCACCGTGCGTCAGAGGGGGGCGGGGTCACCGGGTGGCCCCGCCCCCCCCCGTTATTTAAGAACTGTCAGACGAGGAGCGCCGTCACACAGCGGGAGCCTCCCTCCATGCCAGCATGGATTGCGGAGCGGCCCGGAGAAGAAAATGAAGAAGAGAAGAAGAGAAGAAAAGAAGAAGAGAAGAGCGGGAGCCTCCCCCCCATGCCATGGGTGCGGAGCGGCCCGAGGAGAAGAAGACAGAAGACGCCGCGGAGGAGATGCTGGACGAGAACGCCGGAGGAAGAACCAGAAGAGCCAGAAGAACCAGAAGAACCAGAAGATGAAGGAAGATAGAAGAAAGAAGAAGCATTTAAATAAAGGAATTGTCAAAAACTGTCTCTTGTCATTTTTAACATTTTGACACTTTCTTCGTGAAATGGTAGGGGTACTTATGTACCCCCTTACCATTTCACACAGGGGGGGGGCCGGGATCTGGGGGTCACCTTGTTAAAGGGGGCTTCCAGATTCCGATAAGCCCCCCGCCCGCAGACCCCCACAACCACCGGCCAGGGTTGTGGGGATGAGGCCCTTGTCCTCATCAACATGGGGACAAGGTGTTTTGGGGGGCTACCCCAAAGCACCCTCCCAATGTTGAGGGCATGTGGCCTGGTACGGTTCAGGGGGGAGGGGGGGCCGCACTCTCGTCCCCCCCTCTTTTCCTGCGGCCTGCCAGGTTGCGTGCTCGGATAAGGGTCTGGTATGGATTTTTGGGGGAACCCCACGTCATTTTTTTTTTTTAATTTTGGCCGGGGTTCCCCTTAATATCCATACCAGACCTGAAGGGCCTGGTATGGAATTTAGGAGGACTCCCACGTCATTTTTTTTTTTTAATTTTGGTTCGGGGTTCCCCTTTGGGGAATTCCCATGCCGTTTTTATCAATGAACTTCTATGTGTATTGTCGGCAATGCAATAGCCGCGAGTAGTTTTAAATGAGTTTTTTCCTTCAAAATGTCATTTTGCTGTCAGACTGTTCTAAACACAGGAAACATGCGCCCCTTTACAGGCATACTATAGACACCCCCCAGCTACGAAATTTAAAGGGATATTACACTTTTATTGTTTGACTTTAAGCATTATTAAAATCACTGCTCCTGAAAAAACGGACGTTTTTAAAACTTTTTTTTGCATTGATCCATGTCCCCTGGGGCAGGACCCAGGTCCCCAAACACTTTTTATGACAATAACTTTCATATAAGCCTTTAAAATTAGCACTTTTGATTATTCATGTTCGTGTCCCATAGACTTTAACGGTGTTCGCATGTTCGAACGAACTTTTTTCCTGTTCGCATGTTCTGGTGCGAACCGAACAGGGGGGTGTTCGGCTCATCCCTAAAGATGAGATGAAAAAAATATACAGGCTGGGCTCCAGGATCAGGGAGAGAAGCAAAGTAAAGGCCTCATGTACACTGCAGCTGCTAAACTGAAGTTTAGGAGCAGTTAGGCATTTTTTCAGCAGCCCCTGAACACTCCTCTATGTTATCTTATGTACACATATACATTCTTTTATAGTAGGTTAGAGGCAGTCGTGGTTACTGGCATTTTTTTGAAAGTAGAAAAATTGCGTTCAGGACTGTAGTTACAAGGTGTGTAATTGTAGAAAACTGCATTTATGCGCATTTGCGTATATAAGCGGTTTTAAAGGGGAAAAATAATCCTGATAATTTTTGAACATATAAAACTGTTGAAAAAAACACATATTTCACCACATGCTGTTGCCTGCATCAATGGATGAGTCCAATAGTGAAGCACTTTGATCCTCTCACAAAATTTCCTACGTCTTTAGAGCCTCAGCAACATCAACATCAGGAGCATTTCCTCACACACGCTCATGATGGGATCCATAGTGAAAACACAAAAATAAGAAGGCTATCTACAAGCACACTGCTCTCTCTTATCTCACAGAATGGCTGAAATGGTTTACTTGTTGTTCATGCACTGTGGGCATTTGGGAGGGACTCCTGAGGTTATCTTTTAAAAACGCTTCTAACCTCAAAAGGATGTTTTTCACTGACATTCAATTCCAGCTGTCAAGTTTCCAGTGAAATAGGTTTTCAACTGCTCTGTGTACATGAGCCCTTACAGAGATAACAAACTCAGGACATTAGAGCCAGGCTAAGAGGGGGGCCCACACAGGGAGTGGGATGAGTGAGGGATAACTGTCTCTTTCTCAGCAGATAAAAGATGGCAGCAGGGAGAGGGGGAGAGACCAACAGTTCTGCAATTACCGTCCATCACTCCATAACTTATCCCCCTCCCTGTGTGGGCCCCCCTGTGTGCCAGGGCCCCCTACAAGAGGACTGGTGGTCCCCCCTATCAGCGGCCCTGCAGTGTGCACCCAGGTGGAACATAATGACACAGGTCTGGCTCGCAGCAGTGGTGGGAAGAGCAGGAGGAAAAGACAGTGACAGACAAGACCAGTCTAGTGCGCCCACGGCGCTGGAGGTGTCCCAGCTATGCTAAGAAAAAACTGCCATAGGGTTCAGCCCTCTCGTCACCCTTGGGATGGTGTCACCTTTGATGGGTGTCACACAGGTGTGGATTGCACCCCCATAGCGATGCCACTGACACCCCCAATGTGTGGCACCCGGCGCTGCCCCTGCAATCTGGGGACAAAACCGAGAACAGACAGGCTCCGGGGACAGTGTCCTCAGTCCGGGGACTGTCCCCGGAAACCGGGGACGTCTGGTCACCCTAGTCTACAATAATTATCAATGTGTACTGTTGGGACCTTGCCTTAACTTGGACTGTTGCTAGTTAAAGCAAGCAATGATTAATTTCCACATTGTATTTAAATTATTTGTAGCCTACCCTGATTCAAATTAACAATCTTGTAGTTTGTAAACTTGCTTTGTGAAGATCAAAAGTCAAAAAAAGTATTACTGCTTGCAGGCAGCAAGGCAAAGGAATGGAAAGTAAGCAGCAGAGGAGACAATTCAAAGGATGCAGGGAATCTAGGATGTTGTGAAAAGAGATGGTCAGCAGACAGGCAGCACTCATGACATGAAAGGAGATTTTTCAAGTAAGCTTAGATTCTCATATACTGTATAACTATTGTTTGTATAATTATTACAATGCTGAAGGTATAAAATGAAAGTTTATGCTGTGACTACAGCATTCCTTTAAAGTGGGAGTAAACTCCCATCTCTGACTTTTACCTATAGATAAGTCTATAATAAAGCCTATAATAACACTTACCTATAGGTACTGTAACGTGCACCTTTTAGGAGATATTTACTGTACATGCAGTAGTGACAATAGTGACATCACTGTCATATGCGCTCTGAAGGAACGGCCACCTGGGCCGTTCCTTAAGAGTCCTGTGCCATAAACAGTGGCTCCCTTGCACATGCACGGGAATGACATCACAGCCGGAGTCCGTGAACCTGGAAGGAAGACCGAATGAAGATGGAAGCCTTCTCAGCAGTGACAGTGTGGCGCTGGAGGGCTTTGTTTTCAGGTAAGTATCACATAATGTGCTAGTATGAGATGCATACTAGCACATTATGGCTTTACCTTGCTGGTTGCAAAAAAAACCCACACACATCAGTTTTCTACCACTTTAAATTTAGTGTGTTTGTAGCCAGCTTGAGCTTTGTTTGTTGATTTTCTTCTAAGCTCAGAACATTATTTCTGCTTACCGCTATTGCGTTGTATCTAGCAGTTAGTTTGAGAAGTTATGGATGTTTATTTGCTTTGGTCAATCGGAGCTGGCCTGTGTTAGGGCCCGGAGAATCAGGAAGATGGCTGCATATCTGAAGCATCTTCAGAGGAGTCTGCTATGTGGAAGACTGCCCTGGAGAGCTTAGGAGAAGCTGCTGCTAGGTGGACATTGCATGCAGACCTCATTACTTAATGCTTCAAAGTACCTGTGACTACTCTCTCGAGTCAAAGGACCAGTTCGCATTGGAAGGCTACTACTGCAGAATCTAGGGCCACCAACAGAGGTACACAAAAGATCTATTATAATGGGGAAGCTGCTCCTGTTGAATCTAGGGCCACCAAAAGTAATTCTTAAAGAAACATTTTGGGCCATCAACTTTGATATTACTGGGAGGCTGCTAATAAAGAAATCAGAGCTACCAGGCATTTGTGTAACCAGTATAACAAGGCCTGGAATATTTTGCTCTTTATGTTATCCAATATCCCCATCCCTTTCTCCACCAGTTCATTAAGCAAATAAAATTACAAAAAGACTAAAGTGGCTGAAAACGGTATTAAACTCAAAACCCAAAATGTAATATACTGCAGCTTACCAAATCTTAGACGTGGTGGCTACATCAGTTTTCTTTTCTTAGGCTTTTTTCCCTTATATTTTCATCTGAGCTGATCATTGTAAGCACCCCTGCTAGTGTTAAATGGTTTGTCTCATCTCTGTAACTGATACGATCTGCTGGAAAGCTTGTTCTTTTGAAAAACAATAGACTCACTGGCCAGATCACCAGGCGAAAATAGAAGGAAGCCTAAAAAAGAAAATGGATGTAGCCATCACATCTGAGAAATACTGCACTGCTTTGGAGGTTTAATACTGTTTTAACCTAATTGTTGCCATTAGTGTGTCAGTGTGCAGTCGTAGGGAGAGCCATCGCTAGGAAGGGTTATGCCGCGTACACACGACCGGACTTTCCGGCAGACTAGGTCCGACAGGACTAGTCCGTCGGACAATCCCATCAAATGTGGGCTAATCTGTTATGGGGCGTACACACGGTCGGACTTTTCATCTACAAAAGTCCGACAGCCTGTCCGACAGACTTCCGGCGGACTTTCGGCGGACTTGCAGCAGACTTTCTAACGAACGGACTTGCCTACACACGACCACACAAAAGTCCGACGGATTCGTACGTGATGATGTACACCGGACTAAAATAAGGAAGTTCATAGCCAGTAGCCAATAGCTGCCCTAGCGTGGGTTTTTGTCCGTCGGACTAGCACACAGACGAGCGGATTTCGGGGTCCGTCGTAGTTACGACGTAAAGATTTGAAGCATGTTTCAAATCTAAAGTCCGTCGGATTTGAGGCTGAAAAAGTCTGCTGAAAGTCCGGAGAAGCCCACACACGATCGGATTACCAGCCAGCTTTAGTCCGTCGGCGTCCGTTGGACTTTTGTAGACGAAAAGTCCGACCGTGTGTACGCCCCATTAGTTTTTCAGGGGAAAAGTCTGACCGACCTAGAAATAGAACATGTTTCAAATCTATCCGACGGACTCAATTCCGACGGACTTAAATCAGGAAATATGTTCGTCTGTGTGCTGGTCCGACGGACCAAATACCACACAAAGGAAGCTATTGGCTACTGGCTATTGAACTTCCTTGTTTAGTCCTGTTTACGTCATCACGTTCAAAACTAACGGACTTACGAACTGACTTAGTCCGTTTGTTTGTGGGCAAGTCCGTTCGTCTTGAAAGTCCGTCGGAATATCGCCGAAAGTCCGTCGGGAAGACTGTCGGACCTAGTTTGCCGGAAAGTCCGGTCGTGTGTACGCGGCATAAGAGAACCTGTTAAATTCTAGCAGCTCCTTTTGGGTTGTGTGCTACAGTAGGAATGTTATTAGGTTTTTGGGGAGATATGAAAACAAGGGAGCTACCTGTCTTTATTGATAGAGAGTTTCTGCTTTCCTATCAGTGAAAATGACATTATTCTAAAATATCACAAACAAAATTGTTGATGATTTATTAAAGAGAAAGGACCCTCTGCTCACCCCAAACATCCAAGTGCAACATATGTGCACAGTTACATTTCCAGGACAAGCAGTGCCCTACAACACAGCTCCCAACTGTCCCTGATTTCGAGGGACTGTCCCTGATTTGGAACAAAGTCCTTCTGTCCCTCTTTTCCCCTCATTTGTCCCTCAGTTTGGTCTGATCTCTATAGTTGTATATAAAATGAACTGTTTATCTTTCAAAAAAGTGTTTCCCAGTGCTAAACCTTTCATCCAACTTCTAAATTGCTGCATTTGTAAATTTCATAAGCCAGTATAAAGAAATAGTAGTGATAAAAACAGAACTTGTTTATTTTTTTTTGTTTAATTCTCCTTTACAGGGGAGTGGCGGGGGGTGTGTCCTATGCTGGAATACTTTTTGCTAATAGGGGTCCCTTATTCCCATCTCAAAAAGTTGGGAGGTATGCTAGAAGAAACTTTGAAGAAGGAGGAATAGCCCAAAAGCTTACCTTCAAGCGGTTGTAAAGGTTTGTGTTTTAAAAAAAAACAAAACAAACATGTCATACTTACCTTCTCTGTGCAGTTGGTTTTGCACGGTGGCCCAGATCCTCCTCTTCTGAGGTCCCTCGGCGGCGCTCCTGGCTCCTCCTCTTCTCAAGTGCCCAGTCGGGGAAGCGCTCCCCCTTGGGACACCTGTGCGGGTGCGCTCCCGTGTCCTGCTGCTGCATCTATTGACATAGACAGCAGCACTCGCCCCCGCCCACGGTGCCTACATCATTAGATTTGATTGACAGCAGCGGGAGCCAATGGCTGCGCTGCTATCAATCTAGCCAATCAGGATACGAAACACCGGCTAGGGCTGTGTGCTCATCCCCGATGCGAGAAAGAGCACTGCAAGAGGTTTTTCACCTCAATGCATAGACTGCACTGAGGTGAAAAACCATGCGGGTTTACAACCCCCTTAAGCATTCGCTCCTTACTCTTCTGTATTATGCAATGCTGTGACTGGCTCCTATGATGGCTACATAGTTGGGAGCCTTTCCCAGTTCCTGATCAGAAGCTTTGACCGAGACCTCAATATGGTAGCTCAGTCAGTGTGCTGGAAGGGAGCAGTGATCATGCTCTCAGCACACAAATATATTTGCATCATGCGGTCAGCAAGAGGTTTGGGTATTCCCTTAACCAGGGCTTTTTTTCAGCGGGAATGCGGGGGAACGCAGTTCCGGCACCTCCAGCACTGAATGTATTTCATGGCAAGGTGTGCTGGAGGGTCAATTGATGCTGACTGCTGGGGGATCTATTGTCACTGGGGATCTATTTTTTTTTGTGGGGGTCTATTGTGCTGGGGTGGTATTTCGGTGCGGGGGTCCATTGTTGCTGGGGGGAGGACTGTCGTTGTGTGTGGGGGGATCTATTGTTGCTGTGGTAGGGTCTGTTGCTGCTTGGGTGGGGTCTATCAAATTCCATACAATTTAGTAGCACAAAATGATACTTGGTTCTGCACTCTCTAAAAGGAGCCGTACTGGGAGGTGGGTAGGGGGTGGAGCCAAGAGACAGTGCTCGGAGGTGGGTATGGGGGCAGAAACGAAGGGTGACTCATAAGGGGGGAGTTCCTGCACCTATTCTCTGAGAAAAAAAGCTCTGCCCCTAACCATATTAAGACTATTATAAAGGCCAAAAGTTTTTTTTATTATTATTAAAAGTTTAAACATACAAGTACAATAAAAACAATATTCACCTTGCCTTTAACAGTGAGAAGTGTTTGTTTTAGAGGGTTCTAACTACAAAAAGTGGCTTAAATAGCACAGCAAATCTTCCAAAAGGGTAAAGTACTACAAAGTGTATATACAGTATGTACTGGCCCCTGAAAGAGCAGCTGATGTTTGGGTTTCCCTGTTCCTAGTGCTAACAACCTACTACGCAGTACCGTACTCATTGACACATCAGGGCTAAAAGAAGGGTTGTTTATTCGGACAACACACCTATAACAGTGAGACAACAACAACAATACCAATTAACAGTGACAAACTAAAGCTATAAACAATGTTTACAATAACACAACTTATGAAAGAGAAAAAAATGAAATAAATAAATAAATAAATAATGCATATCTAACAACAACCTGGTTTAAAGACCAAGTTTGGACCCTCCAGGTCCTGCCCTAAATATGAGAGACATACACAGAAGCTATAAGACACAGTTTCTAATATTTACCTCCGCACACTGGCCAATGACTGTCGGTACCGGCATCGGGGCCTAAAGTCAGCTTTTGAGTGCTTTAACACTTTCCCGCCTGGCCGTCATTTGACTATAGGCCAGGCGGGAAGATGTTAAAGCACTCTAATGCCGCGTACACACGACCGGACTTTACAGCATACTTGGTCCGGCGGACTGGAGTCCGTCAGACAATTCGATTGTGTGTGGGCTCCAGCGGACTTTTTTTCCCCAAAAGTTCGACAGGCCTAGAAATGAAACATGTTTCAAATCTTTCCGACGGACTCGAATCCGGTCGAAAAGTCCGACCGACAAAAACCGACGTTAGGGCAACTATTGGCTACTGGCTATAAACTTCCATATTTTAGTCCAGTCGTACGTCATCACGTAGGAATCCGTCGGACTTTGGTTGATCGTGTGTAGGCAAGTCTGTTCATTCGGAAAGTCCGTCGAAAAGTCCGCCGGACAAAGTCTGCCGTAAAGTCCGCTCATGTGTACGCGGAATAACACTTACATTAGGCTCTCTCCTTCTTGATTAATTCCCTAGAGTAGTACAGTGATACTCTGGTCACAGTATGTTATAAAAAAGAAAAAAAAATATATAAAAAAAAAATATATATTTTTTTTTTTTTTTTTTTACATATTGTCACCAGTCAGTGTCCCTCATCACTGTCACACCATTTAAATGATGATGCTGAAGTGCAATTTAAGTTTTTTTCATTTTCCAAAACACATTTTCCAAAACACTTTCCAAAAAGGGGTAATTTGGGGGATGATTGTACTGTCCTGGCATTTTCGGACCTCAAGAAAGTTTCATATATATAATCCATAGTTTGTAGATGCTATAGCTTTCCTGCTGACTAAATAATATACATTGATTTGGGTTATTTTCACCAAAGAAATGTAGCAGTATACATTTTGGCCTAAATTTATGAAGAAAGATTTCATTTATTTAGTAAAAAATAAACAACCCAGTGGTGATTAAATACTACCAAAAGAAAGCTCTATTTGTGTGAAAAAAAAATTATAAAAATGTCATTTGGGTACAGGTACAGTGTTGCATGACCGCGCAACTGTCATTCAAAGTGCGACAGCCCTGAAACTCGAAAATTGACCTGGGCAGGAAGGAGGTGAAAGTGCCTGGTATTGAAGTGGTTAAATAGAGTTTTGTAATTCCAAATAAAAGGGAAAACTCATTAGGGAGGGAAGTCATAAGGGTCCTAGAAATTGGGTAGTGCTGTGTCTTTAAACAGGAATGCAAAAAAAAAGTGGCCAAAAGCGTGATCAACACTCTGGAATCTATCATAAAGATTATTGTGTGTACACCGCTCCCACACTGCCCCAAAGATGCTGCTTGCAGGAATTTTTTTTCCCATCCTGCAAACGCACCGCTTCAGTGTGAAAGCACTAAGGCTGGGGTGGCTTAAGAGGCAGTTTTCAGGCGCTTTACAGATGCTATTTTTAGTGCTAAAATGCCTGAAAACTGACTCAGTGTGAAAGGGGTCTAATGGAATACATTACACAAGCAACCTTACCTTCCCATCGTGCAGCCAGAGATCAAGAGAGAGAATGGTGGTCTTACTTTTTGGTATTTAATCTCACCGAATCCAGTCCTATACCCATATGCACCCACCCATCCAGGTAGAGACACTCCTGCTCACATATCTTAAGACTTTGCCACATTCAGTCAATGGGGGCACTCTTAGGCTATGACAAAATGTCAAGACACTGGTCAAATCACCAGCTGTCATAAAAGACAGATAGTCCCAGCTGCTTTCCTCACCTCAATTGAGCCCTTTGAAGCGACATCCTCCACAGAGTTATTTCGCACATACCCCTTCTTTTATGTTCTTTTATGACCACTGTTCTCAGAAAAAACAATCAAGCAGTGTTCTGAAACTTTAGAGTCATGCTGTATGTCAAAAGTTCACTGTAAGTCAAGTTATTAATGTCTATCATTAATGTAATCTGAAGGTAAAAATCATTGTAGGCCTCATTTCCACATCGCCACTCAAATGAGGCTCCAGACACAGGAAATCAATTTACGCCTCTGGATGCAGCATAGATAAGAGTGACAGTAACCCTCAACTTTGACCTTCGTATAGAGCCATTATTATTATAATACTGGATTTATATAGCGCCAACAGACGGTACAGCGCTTTACATTACAAAGGGAAGCAATACAGTTATAATACAATAAATTTCAAGAGGGTTAAAAGGGCCCTGCTCATAACAGCTTAAAATTAGAGATGGGTTTGGGCATGTTCGGGGTCCCACCTGCCCAATCCCGCCAGGAAGCCGACACTGCACACCACTAATCACAGACAGTGAGATATTTCTCGACCTGTGCAGCTAAGGAACAGGAAATGTCCAGCCAGGCACACACTTTTCACTCACTCAGAGACATGAAAGCAATCCTTGCACTTGTTTTTATGTTTTATTGAGGGGAATTAACTTGGATGGGGAATGAGAAACTTATGAGATGCCCTGGTGATTAAAGTCAAAATTGTGACTACTATATACATCTCTGTATATACAATCTCCTCTTCTCCTGCTGCGCTTCCTTGCTTGCAGAATATCACTCCTCACTCCTCCAGCACATAACTTGCTGTATTTCCTGAATCCGCTAGTACTGTAGGCCTGACACTGGCTCAGCCAGGCCTAAAGCAGATGCCCATTACAGGCAGGGACCGCGGGCCCCTATGGTGTAGAAAAATATAGAAAAGTTTCAGTGCTAGCTGTCCCTGCGGCTACTGCTCCCAGCACCACCTCTTCAGGCACTGCTAGCCCTCCTGGGTGCAGCTGCCCCCTTCCACTGCCCGTGCCACCACTATTCTCCAGACTGGCTCTGCGCCCATCCTAGACTGCTGCATCTCAGTCCTCTCAGGCGTGCCTCACAGTCCTCCCGATGGTGTGAACACTCACCAGCCCTCTTGGCTGCCTCTGTGTGAGACTTGCCCAGTAGTGTTCTCCCGCTGGGTTGTAAGAGGGTCCCGTCTGCCCCGAGCCCAGGCCCAAGGTCACCCCCCAGACTGGGGAGCTCCCGCAAAGGCCCCGAAAGCCTCACACTCCATCTCCATCTTCCACACGATCAACTCCTCCCCAGCTGGGCTGAACCTGGGTATTTAAGGAGGCCTGCCCCCCTGCCAATCCAGATTGGGGATTGATCAGGGCTCCTCAGAATACCCCAGGTGGCTCTGCCTCCCCTCTCCACCTCTAATTCCAGAAAGTACTTGAAGATTCTGGAAAGAAGTGGGAGGTCCTAGTGACACCACCTGTGAGTCACCCAGCTCTACCCTGAGCCACTCCCAGCCCAGATCAAAGCACAGCCAGGCTTCGCTGCCTGCCAAGCCTCGAAATGTACTTGTTCTCAAGAAAAAGTATGTACTACTCTTCTAGCACACTAGAGGGTGCTATATACAGTATGTTGAAGCCTTTTGATGATGAAATACATAACTGTTTGAATCTTATATAAACTCTTTATACAGTTAGTTGAGTGCCTTAGAGACCTTTAAAGAGGGTTAGGTCTCTTAGAAGACGTGTTGGTACAAGAGTTTTAAATATACTGTATAGTATCATTTAAGATTAACTTTTTGTAACAAAGCAAAGGGGCCAGAATAAAGACACTGTTCAGTAGAGAGATCTACAATATGTTATTTAGAGATGTTCACTTATAAGTTGTTAAAGTACCACAAAATTTATTTGTAAAATCAATTCATATGAAACTGCTCTGCTGCCCCTTTTTTTTTAGAAGTTGCAGTCCAGGAGAAGGGTGTACTGCTGAAGCTCAAATTGGTAACACAATGTACTCAAATGACACTGGGAAGAGGTTTCTCTCAAAAATTCTCGTATGACAGAATAGAATTGTGTAATGTTATATTGTATTGTACTGTATTCTCTCAAAACCGTCTTACAAAGCCATCCATAACTCTGCCCCCAGCTACATCACTAACCTAGTCCCAAAATTCCAACCAAGCCGCTCTCTTCGGTCCTCCCAAGACCTCCTGCTCTCTAGCCCCCTTGTCACCTCCTCCCATGCTCGCCTCCAGGATTTCTCCAGAGCTTCTCCCATCCTTTTGGAACTCCCTACCCCAATCTGTTCGACTGTCCCCTAATCTATCCATCTTTTGACGATCCTTGAAAACCCTTCTCTTTAAAGAAGGCTTTCCTGGTTCCAACTAACACTGTTTTACTTCCTCCATCAGCTCATCCCCCACAGCTATTACCTTTTGTATCAATTGACTCTCCCTTTTTAGATTGTAAGCTCTAATGAGCAGGGCCCTCTGATTCCTCTTATAACAAATTGTAATGTAACTGTAATGTCTGCCTTTATTTTGTTAAGCGCTGTGCAAACTGTTGGCGCTATATAAAACCTGTATTATAATAATAATAATATTCAGTTGTTTCTGAGCATGCGTAGTCTTGGTCTTCTGATTTTTTTGTGGACTGATACTGTACTGATTAACACTAAAATCATACGCTCTGGTATCGTACAAGAAAAAATTTAGTACAACCAAATAACAACTGTATAGCACTTTTCTTTGTTGTGATGCAACTGCAAACACTTATTTAGGAATGAAATTTAACCTCAGAACTGTTGCAAAACATAGAAATCCTAAGAGGCATTTTTTTGAACACATGCAGCTATGCTTTCATAGCAGATAATTTATTTTGTAAACTGCATACAGAAAATAAATCTGTCCTGAACTTGTGTTATAAATAAAGAAGCAACAGTTTGGAAACCGCAAAAAGTAAGACAGTTTTGAAACATATTCCTCTTAATATGCATGACACAGATACCTATGAGCCTACTCTGAGCCATAGAAGAATTAGGAGTGGCAGGATCAACATTTTATTTTAGCGCCATCACCACAACCTATTGAGATTCTTTTGTCAGATCAGGACCAATA
The DNA here is from genome assembly GCF_042186555.1 of Aquarana catesbeiana. NCBI lineage: Eukaryota > Metazoa > Chordata > Amphibia > Anura > Ranidae > Aquarana > Aquarana catesbeiana. The sequence goes on along the minus strand of NC_133325.1, from coordinate 665,550,022 downwards.
GAGTCTGATGTATCAAGGATGATGGCTGTGAAGAATAATGTAAAAGGTAAGGCACATGGATTAGCAGTTAGGATTTTTACAAATGAGAAAAGGCCTTTAGTTTGCCAAATCAAAACTTGCTGAATTATTTTCAAACATAACATGAGGTTTAAAAATGGTTATTTCCAAAAAGCAATCCCTAGAAGGGATTTCTGTATTCAATAGCTGGACAAGCCAGGCAATTGTGGCATTTACTTTTTATATCATGAATAAGTGCAAAAGCATATGAGAAAACAAGCCGGCCGTGCTGTCACCCGACTCGCCAGCACGTGGTGACATGGCGAGACAGTTTGTGTCAATTTTGATCCCTGTGATTCGAGATCAACCTTATCTGGTAACAGGCAATGCTTTTCCTATTAGGAGCACTCTTAACACTGGAGCACGTCTGAGAGGACCGAGCACGTTATCACTTGTGATTAGGACTGTGATTCAGCTGTTTTTTGTTTTTTTTTTGATGGACTTTAATTATTTACTGTAGGAAACTGCATATCACATGTATGAAATAATTGTTTGCATATATATATATTTTTTTGCTTGCACATGCATTTTTTTTTACGTTTATTTTTATTTTTTGCAAGTATTTGCACATTGATCTAGATTGGTTCATTTGCACTTATCCATGCGTGACTCAAGGGTCAGCAGATACACATTTTTGCTTTTGCACTTATTCATGATATAATAAGTTGAGATAATTTAAAGGGACAGCGCAACTTTTTTTGATTTTTTATTGTTCTGGGCCCAGTATTCGGAAAACTAGGGCTGCAGCAGTCTCCATCAGTTTTTCTGGCTGAGCAAGAATTTTATTTATTTATTTTGTTTACAATTGTGGCATTTGCCAGAAGTATTTCCGGGTTGCTGTAAGCATTTCTGGGCCACTCAACCTCAACAAGACCCACTTTTAAAAAATGGCAAACGCCTCCAACCTAAACTACTTCCTCACTCCAGAAGGTGCTACCTTTGTGGTGGTGGTAATAAATATTTATTTTGACATTTCAAAGGTTAGTCACATAGAAAAAACATGGCTTGGTTTGTTTTATTTGTCAGAGCTACTTTCTCTCTAGCTCTGTTGATTAGCAGCAACCCATAAAAAAGCTATAAGATATCAAGAAATAAGGTCTGAAATTCTGAAATCAGGTTTTGACAGTTGGCAGTCACATTGATGTGATATATAGTATCGGAGTCCAACAGATTACTGCAAGCCATTTGCTCTCAGATAGAACAATTACTCAGATAGGTTGAAAAACATTTTTTAGATTGCTGTTGCTGCCCCCCTGCCACAACCTCAGTACAATCCAACCTCCCTTTATGAAGTTACCTGTCACCAGAAAACTATGGAAGTTTTCATTGCTGACCTCCTTCTCAAAATGATCATTTACAGCTTGATCAGCTAGCATAAAGCCTTGTTCACACCTATGCTTTTGCACACGTTTGGTTTTTGATCCGTTGAAGTCTATGGAACCAAAAACACATGGTACAAAAAAACCTGCTGGTCCCTTGCTAGGGTTGCCACCTCATCCCTTTAAACCCGAACACATATTAATTACACATTTTCTGTGGTTGGTTAACCACTTCAATACCAGGCACTTACACCCCCTTCCTGCCCAGGCCAATTTTCAGCTTTCAGCGCTGTCGCACTTTAAATGACAATTGCGTGGCCATGCTACACTGTACCCAAACAAATTTTTTATCAGTTTGTTCCCACAAATAGAGCTTCCTTTTGGGGTTATTTCATCACTGCTGGGGTTTTTATTTTTTGCGCAACAAATAAAAAGAGAACGAAAATTTTGAAAAAAAAAAAAGTTTTCTTTGTTTCTGTTATAAAATTTTGTAAATAAGTAAGTATTCTCCTTCACTGATGGGCACTGATGAGGCTGCACTAACGGGCACTGATAAGGCGGCACTGATGAGGTGGCACTGATGAGGTGGCACTGATGGGCACTGATAGGCGGCACTGATGGGCACTGATATGCAGCACTAATGGGCATTGATAGGCGGCACTCATAGGCGGCACTGATAGGCTGCACTGATGGGTACTTATGGGTGGCACTGATAGGTGGCACAGATGGGCACTGATAAGCGGGCACTGATGGGCACTGATAGGTAACACTGATGGACACTGATGGTTGGCACTGATGGACACTGATAGATAGTACTGTATCGCATCACTGATAGGGAGACATCTGCCAGGCATTGGTAATGGGCACTGACTGGCACCATTTGTGGGCACCGATTGGCATATTTTGGGCACTGACTGTCATCCCTAGAGGCCATGGGTGGCATACCTGGTCATCCATCCCCGGTGGTCCTGGTGGCATCCCTGGTGGTCCAGTGTGGGCATCCGCAGGGGAGCTGCTCCTCTGATAAACAACCAGCACTGACCCCCCCCCTGTCAGGAGAGCCGCTGATCGCCTCTCCTCTACTCACGTCTGTCAAACGCGAGTGAGGAAAAGCCGATACACTGCTTTTCCTGTTTACACTATGATAAGCCATGATTGGACATGGCTAATCACCTGGTAAAAAGCTTCCGTCAGAGGCTCTTTAGCGAGATCGGTGTAGCGGTGTGTCAGTTATCCTAAAAGGCGTCGTATGATGTCCAGTCAGGATAACTGAACCACTGTCCGCCGTCATTTTGCTATAGGCTGGGCGGAAAGTGGTAAAGGTGTTAGGTAAACTCACTTGATGCCTTACCTGCATTAAATTAACCTCAGAACATGTGTAATTAATATATGTTCGGGTTTAAAGGGATGAGGTGGCAACCCTATCCCTGGCCCTTTCCATAAAATGCACAGATATGAACATGATCCATAGGAAACCATGTTAAATAGACTGTAGAGTGTTTCTGCAAAACTGAAAACACGCTACGAAAGGCATAGGTGTGAGCCAGGCCTAAATACTGAATCACTGACCTGGAACAATTTTTTTTTCACAGGAAAATCATATGTGTTCTTGTTCAGGTCAATGACTCAAATTACTATGTCAAGAAGATCAACCTGACAGCCAGGTAACTGGATTTTTATAAGGAGATCTCAACAGTGGCAACATTTCCATTTCCCTTATGGCAAGTTTCTTTTAAATCTATGGCAATCCCTTTTTTAAGAATATTTATCTAGACTCATTTAAAAAACAAATGTGTGAAAATGGAGATTTTGCTCCAGGGCTCAATGGATTTTAGTTGTTCCCCTGGCTTTTACTTTTGTGCAGTCATGTTTTCATGAAGACATTTCCTGTTTGGCAATGACAAAAGTAGTGCATGCCGTAACCAATGATCTGCTAACCTTCAGTAATGCAATTGTTTGCTTGATGTGTTTGTATCATATCATAACCATTTCATTTAGAAGAAAATCATCATTGCCTTCTTTTTACCTGGATTTACCCTCAACTATAGCGATCAAAGCCTGTCTAGATCTGTAACAGTCTGATGGGAAGATTGTAAGCTGCCAGCTCTTCCACGGTCCATTGCTTTCCACAAACACACCAGGTAATTGGGAGAAGGGAACATTTCATGCTGTGTTAAGCAATCATCCATAATACTTTCGCAGCTGTCATTACCCAGATACAGAGACCTTCGCATGAAAAGAATAATGACATTTGTGTATAAAAATAAGAACATAGCCTTAATATGCCATGTAATCAGTTTCTGTCATGTGGATTTTGTGTGTCCTTGTTAAACATGATAGCGACAAACATATATAGTATATAGATTCTGGTCAACCCTGGCAAGAGCAGACACTGGAATTCAGGTCTTAAGACAGATAACAAAAGTCACACTTACAAACCCAAATCCTTTCAGGACCCAGATTTGACAAATAGACATCCTTCTAAATATAAGGCAACTGTCTACCTACTGAATACAGTAGGAGGGTGAATTCTTGTGGAACCAAAATTTCTCACCAACCCAACAAATGCAATACTCAAAATTCACTGACATACATACAAATTTATTAACATCTAAATGGGTAGAGAACATATCAAAATGAAAAGTGGGCGAGTCTCCTTCTTCTACCACCCCTCCAGCTTCTTGTCTATAGAGTTTTTAGATATATTTGAATTATATCTGTTGTTATGAGCTAATATTTGTTATGAATATGCCTCTGATACAGTGTTGGTCTGTTTGTGTACATTTGTAAGATGTGCACAGGATGGTGCACCTCATGCAGTGACAATTTCCCTTACTTTCTGGCGCCCCCTGTTTTCCCCCTGCAGTGCTGCCAGCTTCCCTCCTCTCCTGCCAGCTGCTGCAGGGGTTGTTTCAGGATGAAGGGGCCAGTAAATATTTAATTTATCATCCCCTAACTTTTCTGAGGAAACACAGTGAGTGATCTGCCCTTATTGCTCCTGTGTTCATTCTTAACTGAAGCCTAAACTATGTTTACTATGTTTCAGTTTGTGAATGAACAGGAAGCCACTCAGCATAACACTTCCCATTCATTCAGGCTCCATTTACATATGCTGCGGCTCACAGCATGGGGTCCAGTGCGTCCCTGAGCATGGGGTCTGGTGCGTCCCTGAGCATGGGGTCCGGTGCAACCCTGTTCACTGATTCAGGTGCGAATCAGGACCAAATTTTTGCCTGAATTTGCACCTGAATCGGACCAGAAAATGCACAGGACCCTTCTTCAATGCGGACCGCGGCCGCCCGGAGCTGTGTAAACCGGCTCCATTGAGAGCCAATCACACTCTCCTGTCATGCGAATTGGATGCGGGGAAAGCCGCATCCAATCTCCATATGTGTGAATCCAGCCTCACTGTCCAGTGCCGCTGAGGCTGCAGGAGGGACTGGGGAATCTTTGTCCTCAGTCTCTTTCTCTGTTTTAAAAGTGAGACATCAGGGGTCTGTTTAGACTCTAGATTTTTCATCAAAGCCCCCCAACAGGCTTTTGAAAAAAAAATAAAATTGTAAAAAAATAATAAAAAAAAAAAGAATATTGTAAAAAATAAAAAACTACTGACACTGCCCTACTGACACCAATCTCTGCTCTACTGACACTGGCCACTGCTTTGCTCATATACACACGTGTGTTTGTGCTCTAATGTGCACATCCTAATGCAATAGGCTGCACACACCAATGTTTGTAATATACTGTATGTTGTTTTTAACTTATTCTTTCTTGAATACGATATGATACACCTCGCAATTTCTCACCCTGTTATACAGGGGGCCAATGATATTTATTTGTGCTTTGAAAGATGTAATAGACAGCCATAACTAAGGCCTTACTTGCTAAAACATAATAAATCCACCTGAGCATGGTCTGTATCATTCTAATTATGCACACCCCAGATCATTGATAAATGAGTATTAACTGAAGTAGGCTGTTATTTTAACGTTGCAAGAGAACAAATAAAAGGATGGAAAGAGGCTTTATTCCCACTCCAAGGCACAGTGAAAATTCAACTTAGTTTGCCTACAAAAGTAAAAATAATTCAAGTTGAATAGACACTCTTGCTGGCATAATATTTCTTGGGCATCATTCAATTTATTGAATTTTACATGTTTATTGAAATTACTCTTTATTGTCCTGGCTTTCCACGCCAGTCTTTAGAGCTTGTTTTGTTTTGGTGATATGTTGGAGGAGACAGCTAAAGATAGGTTGATCTTTCCCACGTTTCTCTGCTTATTGTCTTTCTTTACCTCGGCTTGTTCTTTTTGTTGGCATGCATTTTTTCTCTGTGTTAATATTTCCCAGCCAAACCATATTAAATGAGTCCCTTGTGTGTATATAAGAAGTGTTTGGATTTGATATTTCTAGATACACTGACGTCATGAATTTAATAATCTTGGATAAGAATCAGATGTTTTTTTTGCCAGTTCATAAGTTTAGCTCAGGCCTTTCTAAATAAGAATTTGTGCGGCATTTACATTGGATGATCATCTGATGACCACTAATACTATTTAGTGGTCTTTAGCCATAAAGACTTGTTATCATACCTGCCATTCCTCATTTACTCTTCGCTGACTGAAATAAAAATCAATCGTGCAATCTGACAGCCATCAGAAAGCAATTATATTCATACTTACTGTCTGTGCCACCTTTGTAAAATAGTACTGTTTTTTGGAGCCCACTAGGAATGAGGTTTTTAAGAAAAATAGGTTCAATATGGGCCTGGTAAATGGATCAAGGTAGGATACAGGTAAATCAGGGGCCAGCTTAAGCCCCCATTCCCACTGGTGCGGCTTTGAAACCTCGCTACTTCAGCGCGATTTCAAAGCCGCACGTTAGTGCAATTTGCACTACCGATTTCATTTCGATACTTCAGCGCAATTTCAAAACTGCACATTAGTGCAATTTGCACTACAAATTTAATTGTGGCTTGCAACTTCATACAACAGAGGTCTATTCAAGTCGCAATGAAATCGGAAAAAGTAGTGCAGGAACCTTTTTCAAAGTCGCTGCGACAGGACTAAAGGCAATTTGAACATTTTCTATTGCCGGCAATGGGGTGGAACTGTCAAATCAAATGAAAAATTGCACCAGTGTGAACAAGGGCTAAAGTGAAACGAAATTTTCTCCAGGCCAATTATAGACATGCCAAAGAGCTAAGCATACCTGACCCCAATAAACGCTGCTCCGCTTCTCTTTATATGCTATGAAATCAGGGAAAAGAATATCTTGCCACTTTTATATACTCTCTTCATGTTCCTTGCCATATTTCAGTATGATTTCTTTTTAGACTAGTTTAGTCAGTTTAGTCAGACTAGAACTGAGAGGGTTGTCTGGAGTAAGGGACAAAAAGTGGGGGGGGGGGGGGGGTAGTTATTCTGTGGACCTTCTTAAGGCGTCCTTCCAACATGTATTAAGAAGCCATTGTTCCACACATTACATAGGTTTGTTACTCAATGCGCACAATATTTTGCGTCATCTGATTCTCCAAGTACTCACCTTTGAGGTTATTAGTTTTGGCTAGTTGTAGGATAAAGGCCAAATCCCTTGAAATAGTAGAATCTGCATATCCAGTGATTAACTGCGGTTAGGGACAAATGGGCAGCCCTGAATGCAGAAAGATTATGCTCAGGGTATTTCATCTATCCCTAACTGAAGGTAACCACTCGTTGTGGAGATTCAAGTGAACAGCTGTGAACAGCTACGGCCCCTGTCGGCCTAACATCCATTTGTTGAGGCGTCTGTGCCATAGCTATTCGCATACACCTCTGATTTCTGCTGCAGGAATCTGCTGATTCTTGCTGCAGGAATCCTGAGTCTGATCCTAAGGGCCCTTACAGACAGGCATCTAGGGGGCAGAGAAAACAGGTGGCTGAGCAGCAGTTTTACTGCCCCATGGCCACCTATCTGAACTGTCACAATACAGCTGGACAGGGCTGTACACATATCGCAACTGCAGCATCTTTAACTCGGGGTGCAGAGTTTGACAAGCAGCACCGATTGTCAAAAAACGTCCATTGAGTTCAATGGGGCTGCACCACATCTGCTTGCAATGCACATAACTGTGGCGCATTAGTGCAGCATTACAGGGTTCAATCAGGCGGTGCGGAGGTGAAATAATCCCTCCTCATCACCAGTCAAATGTGAAAGAGCCCTAATTGCCTCTGTGAATGTAGCCTAAAAAGGGAGAAACATCAACCCATTTACAAACTGCAACCTAACAATTCAAATACATCAAGAAGGGTAGCCATGCCATGACTTCCTTGGTTTGCTACCCTGTAACTTTGTTAGCGCTATTAATCAAACAGTGTTGTACACAAGTGCTTCCTCTCAAGGAATAATGTGGGTTATAAGACCCAGTACTTTCATCCATCTTACTGAATCATGATTTGTCAGTCAATTTAGATGTTCTACATTCAAGTATGTATTGGATTACTTTTCCCATATACAGTATATACACTGCATATATATATATATATATATATATATATATATATATATATATATATTACGATCAGCAGGGGATCTAGATGTGAGAGGACCCTTAGATAAAAATGGCCACATCAGTTTATTAGAAACTTTCCTTCATACATTTAGGCCTCGTTTACACATGCTTTTGCTCTCTAAAGATCAATCCGCATTCAAATTGCTCTGCAGAGAGCATTTGACAGGCAGTGAGGAGGTGGTGTATCTCCTCCTCACTGACTGTTTAAACCCCTCTAAAGGCTTGACTATCATGCCGCAACCGTGTGCTTTGTGCAGGATTGCGGGGCAGTTACAGCATTACCTCATTCATTTGAATGGGTTGTGTTCAGAGGATGGTAGTACCTGCTGAGAACAAGAGAAGGTATAGTACTTGCCGCAAAGCATTGAGGCCGTAGCATTTGTACACTCCCAGCCATTGCCTCTGCAGCTTAACCGTACCGACCGCCCCTCGTACATATACTGCGGCAGGACGGCCCTTAACCGCAAAATCAAGTACCTGTACGTGATTTCTTTCTTTGGGTCTGGGGTGTGCTCCTGCTGTGATTGGACACATCGGCAGCTAATCAGTGGGTCCAGCGGACCAGATGTCCACTGGGACCTGCCTATCATTCTGGAGGCAGACAGAATGTAAACAAGGCAGATCGCCATTCTGTCAGAGGGGGAGATGGAGATCTTGTGTTTCTGCTAAGCAGGAACACGGATCTCTGTCTTCTTTCAGTCAAAGCACCTCCCCCACACAGTTAGCAAGCACTCCTAGGGAACACATTTAACCCTTTGTTTGCCCCTGATGTTAACCCCTTCCCTGCCAGTGTTATTAGTACGGTGACAGTGCATTTTTTTTTTTTAGCACTGATCACTGTACTATTGTCACTGATCCCCAAAAAGTGTCAGATTTGTCCGTCACAATCCCGCTAAAAATCGCTGATCGATGCCATTACTAGTAAAACAAAAAAATAAAAATAAAAAGTCTATAAATCTATCCCATAGTTTGTAGACACTATAACTTTTGCGCAAACCAATCAATATACGCTTATTGGGATTTTGTTTACTAAAAATATGTAGCAGAATACATATTGGCCTTTTATTGGATATGTTTTATAGCAGAAAGTAAAACATATAGTTGTAAGCTCCTTCAGGGGAGGGACTGATTGAATGTATATGCTTGTCAGAAACCATGAATCAGACTGAGACAGAAGTACAGTTAAATCACACTTGTTTATTAATAAAATAGAACAAACATAGTCAAAACATAGCCAAGGTCCGGTAACTGGAACGGATAGTCAGACAAGCCAGAAAGCCAGGAATCAGAGTAGTGGAACAGCTAGCAGGATCTGGAGCCAGAAGGAACGTCAGCCAAGCAAGTCTTTAACAGGCACTCAGGAGAGAATCTCTGCGATGTTGACCAGGAGAAGGCAGAGATCATCTGGGCTTGACGGCTTAAGTAAGCAGGACTGACGAGCAGGATCATCAACAGGTGAATCACTGTGGAGAGATAGGAGCTGACAATTAACTGACAGCTGAGCGGCCAGCTCGAGAAGGAAGGGCTGAGCCCAGCCCTGACAATGCTATAGAAGTACCTGTAATAATTAAATAAATAAAACGTATAATCTAATCTGCTATTATACAAAACTAGCCAGAAGTTGTTTTTTTTGCAACTTTAAAAAAAAAAGGCCCAATATATTTTTCTGTGACATCAACGTGACAAAAGACCCAGAAACAAACCTCAATAACAAACATTTCTCCAGTTAATTTTTAAATCCAACGATTACTCTTTTCAAAAATACCCTAACTAAAGTGTTGTTCACACTGTTTCCGTGACAACTGACATTTATACAGCTTCGGAAAGGAAGTTGATCGACGCTGAAACAGGTCATGCTAGTAAAAGGAAACATTTTGAAAACCACAGAACACCAGCAGTATTGGTGGTTCAGGAGAGTTTATCTGCAGGGAGTGATAAACATACGTTTGGTTGATTCTTTATTTATCGGAGTGAGGGTTCTCTTAATAATGTGTAATGAGGCAATACACAGAGGAAACACGGCTTACTGGGAATGGGCTAACCGTGTTGTTGTCCACAACAGCAGATGGTGGATGGTGGATAAAAGGGCTTTATCAGCCAAATGATCTCTTGATGAGCGTTCAGTGGATTACATTTGTGATATCTAGTCAGTAATATGTTTTGCTCAAGCTCATCACTGTCAGGTTATATACTTAGGTCTTGCTCTGCAACAATCACAAACAGGTGCTGATCTTAAAGGGCATCTAAACCCAAGAACAAAAATGTTATATATTGCAGCTTACCAGTCTTTAGAAGTGTAGACTATATTAGTTTGCTTTTTTCTGGCACCTTTTGATCCTGTAAATAAAGAATACCTATTGATCCTGTCAGAAAACCAGTGCTGTCCATGTGCACTATGCAGGGTTATCTCAAGTAGTCTTGCCAACCCTGACCAGGTTACCTTTGTGGAATACACAACAACCCCCCCATGTTATGGAGGAGATGAGAAAAGAAAGTGTTCTGAACCATAGAACATTTCCTATTCTAGGATGACAACGCTGCTACTGTGTAGATACAATACAGTGAGTGGGAGTTGTCACCCTAGTACAGGAAGTTTTCTATGGTGCAGAACAACTAATTTTCCAATTTCCTCCATAACATAGGGGGGTTGTTGTGTATTCCACAGAGGTAACCTGGTCAGGGTTGGCAAGACTACTTGAAATAACCCTGCATAGTGCACAGGGACAGCACTGGATTCTGTCAGGATGAATAGGTATTTTTTGCACAGGCGAACACAGCCTAAACTATTGACCCCAACAATGTTCCTCCTAAAAGTACCCAGACTGTAGACAGGATTTTAAAATCACCCAATCTGGCATATTGCTGATCTTTGATCTCATGTTTCATATACACGGTTGGTCACCACTTCTCAGGGGTAAAATATCTACCTTCAAGTTAAAGTGATTGTAAAGCCTCAGTTTTTTTTTTTTTTTTTTTAAATAACAAACATGTCATACTTACCTCCACTGTGCAGCTCGTTTTGCACAGAGTGGCCCCAAGCATTGACTTCTGGGGTCCCTCGGCGGCTCCTCATCTTATCAGATAACCCCCTAGGAGAAGCGCTATCCCGGGGGGGTTACCTTGCGGGCGTGCTCCCGAGTCCAGCATTTGCGTCCACAGGCACGAAGCCGGACTCGGCCCTGCCCGCCGGCGCCCGCGTCATTGGATTTGATTGACAGTAGCGGGAGCCAATGGCTGCTATCAATCTATCCAATCAAGAGCCGGGACCCCGTGCAGAGAGGGACAGCGCGTCTCTGCCAAGTGAATGAAGGGGCTCAGGTAAATAAAATAGGGGGGCTGGGGGGCCGGTCACTGCCAGAAGTTTTTTTCACCTTAATGCATAGGATGGGGAAGGGAAAGGGAAATCAAAGTGGGGAGGGAAGGAAAAATGGGGGGTGGCGAGGGGAAAGAAAGGGATGGAAAGGGAGAAAGAGGGGAAAAAAGGGGGGAAAAGAGGGAGGGAAGGAGTGTGGGATGATGCTGTCATTAGTGTAATGGGAAAGCAGAATGGAGACTAATTAAACAGTAATATACATTGATAGTCCGGGTAACCAGAGGCAACCTACTGAACGGGAGCACTCCGGGACAAAAATTACACTGACAGCTTCATCCCACACTACTTCCCTCCCTCTCTTGCCCCCCTTTTCTCCCTTTCCTTCCCCTCGCCCCCCCCCTTTCCTTTCCCTTCCCCCTCCCCCCTTTTTTTGTTCCTCCCTTCCCCCTGTTCTCACCCCATTCCCCCATCCTTTTTCCCTTCCCCCGTTTCTTCCCTTCACCTCCTCTCCTTTTTCCTTTCCTCTCCTGTCCTTTATCCTAATGGAGCCCTATATATTACTTACCCATTACCTTATACATTTCCACTACTTTAGATCAGTGTTTCTCAACTCCAGTCCTCAAGGCGCACCGACAGGTCATGTTTTCAGGATTTCCCTCAGATGAAACAGCTATGGTAATTACTAAGGCAGTGAAACTGATCAAATCACCTGTGCAAAATAGTGGAAATCCTGAAAACATGACCTGTTGGTGTGCCTTGAGGACTGGAGTTGAGAAACACTGCTTTAGATATACTCTCCACTATCAAATCCCCCTTGTCCGCTGCAGGGGGAATTATTTTGTGGTTTGGGTCCTTTTTGGCTTTGGGCTTGTAGGTAAGCAACTTCCCACTGTTATTGTTGTTTTGCTAATACTATATGCTTGCCAAACTGTATTTATATATGTTCTAAATAAATTACCTGTCTGTTTAGATTAAATAAATAAATAAATATGATGCGCTAGAGTGTGCTAACCGTGCCCTAATCCTGGCACACAGAGATACAGTGCATATACAACAGAGTATAAAATAATTTAACCCCAATATGTGCTATATCCCCCAAGATAAACAAACTTAATGTGCACAAATAAACAGCGTAGTGAGCATGTAAAATGGTAATATCAACAAAATGCTCCAAAATGAATCAGGTGCTAAAAGTGCAATAAACAAATAAATAATAAAATAAATAACGTTAATTCATAAATGATTCATATATGCAAACAAAAGCTGAAAAATGACATGTGCCAGCCAAAAATTGCAGAGTGTCACACAATACATTTACTTAATCATCCATCATAAAATAGACATATATTAAACACAAAAGTCCTTAATGAAAGTGATGACAACTGTGCTTCAGTGATGATGTTTTCAAACGTGCTGCGATTCCATGTGCCACATATCATGCGATGGTGAAACAAAAGGTGACCCCCCCCCCCCAAGGTAAAGCGCTCACCTTAGGGAATGTGACTAAGTCGCTAGACAGAGTCAGGAAACGCTTATGAGCCACCCAGGGCTCAGTGTGGATCACAGGAAAAAAGGCTCCAGCATGCAGACATTCCGGGAATTAAATTGTCATGCCTTGTATACCTGACTTTTCAACCAGTCATCTATGTCTGCAGCAGCTCTAAAATTGGCAAGTTGTTTATGCATAAAAAAGAATCTTGGGTACAGTCCTTATGATATTCAGTAAACTATTTATTTTATTTATTAGTTTTTAAATAAAGGGATGGTCCTTATATTTAATGAGACATGTCAAGTGGCGGCTCGTGGTTTTTCGTTTGGGGGGGACAGCAAACAACCACCCCCCCGGGGCACCTCAAAGCCCCCCCCACCACTTGCTGTCTGCCGGTCAGTCCACTTACCCCATCTAAGCAACGTGCATCGGGCAGCGGCAGGGATCGGGCAGCGGTGGACATCAAGGAGCGGCAGGGATTGGGGCATCGGCGGACATCAGGCTGCTGCGGGGATCGGGGCATCGGGAAGCAGCTCCTGCGTCTTCTCCTCCACCCTCCTCGCTTCCGCCATGTGTCTTCTCCCCTCCTCCTAGGCGTCCAATAGGATCGCCTGTTCTTTCAGGCAATTGAGTGACGGGTATCAGACCCACTTCCCGATTGGCCAGGAGGAGGATTAGTGTTGCAACAGTGAATATTCATTCGCTGTTGCAACACACCTGGGTGGGCTCTGGATGCAATGCTCTGCGCCCCGAGCCCACCCTATTTTGAAGCCTATTAGAGCCTCTGGCTCTAATCAGTGCTTTAAAAAACACACCCCGCCCATCCCCACCATAGAAATTCATGCACCCGGCATCCTGAAAGGGGCCGGGCGCATTGATAGGGAGGGCGGCGGCATAGCTAGGTGGGGCGGCGCCCACAATGGACATGTCCCTTTTGTTCGTTCTGGCTGTCCTAGTTGAACTCTATAGCTTCTACGAATGGAGGAGGGGGCGGAAAGGGTGGGCACAGTCACCAATCTTGATGGGTGCTTATGACAGATCCAGGGGCTGTATTAACCCCCACAGCACTGGAAGATTACTGCTGTGGCGGTATGTGAGGGGTGCAAGGGATGAAAAATTTCAATTAGGACACCTGGCATCAGAACAAGGGATGCTTCTCATTAAATGTAAGTATCATTCCTTGTGCTGATTTTTTTTTTTAATTTAACCACTTGCCCACTGGGCACTTAAACCGCCTTCTTAACCAGACCAATTTTCAGCTCTCAGCACTCTCACATTTTGAATGACAATTACTCATATGAAATGTTTGTCCTTTTTTCACACAGCTTTCTTTTAGTGGTATTTAATCACCACAGGGTTTTTTATTTTTTGCACTATAAATAAAAAAAGACCAAAAATTTTGTAAAAAAAATAATTCTTCTGTGTTTCTGTTAGAAAATGTCGCAAATTAGTACATTTTCTTCATAATTTTTTGTCAAAAGTTATACTGCTACATATCTTTGGTAAAAAATAACCCAAATAAGTATATATTATTTGGTCTTTCTGAAAGTTAGAGAGTCTACAACTATGGTGGCAATCACTGAAAATTGATCAAACCTGATGTACTGATGGCCTATCTCTTTTCTTTTGGAAAATAGACATTGCAAGGTATTTAGTAAGAGGCATGGTGAGTTTTTTGAAGTTGTAATTTTTTTCCCACAATTCTTTGCAAAATAAAGATTTTTTTTCTTTCTCCCCACAAAATTGTCATATTACCAAGTTATTTCTCTCACGTGGCATATGCATACCACAAATTACACTCCAAATACATTCTACTACTCCTCCTGAGTATGGCGATACCACATGTGTGAGACTTTTTTACAGCCTGGCCACATACAGAGGCCCAACATGCAGGGAGCACCATCAGGTGTTCTAGGAGCATAAATTACACATATAATTTCCCAACAACACTTTTGAAGGCCCTGGAGCACCAGGACAATGGAAACGCCCACAAATGATCCCATTTTGGAAAGTGAAGTAGAATAATAACGTATCGAACCAGGCAAGACTTCAGTGATGCAGGTTTTCTTTATTTGACTCGTACGAGGAGACAAGTTACAACAAAAGGACAGATATTTGCCCATTGGTTCTGACCTCTATGACCCGTGCAATTTGGCAGCATACATAGAGTTCAGCCTTATGAGCTCCTATCTGACTTGTCTGTCTAACAATTGTAAAACTTGCATTTATATACCTTTTACAAGCCTTATCTTAGCCATCTCTCCTAGATATGATTGATTGCTAAGATCTACGTCAATGTAACTAACCATAAATCTGACACCTGTTCTACAACCAAACGTATTCTTTCCCAGAATTCCTATATGTTCATTAAAGTGATTTATAACTGGTTTTGTCCAATTTAAAACACCTGTGTAGAGACAGTATGGCACCCAGCTGTGTTAAATCAAACCCTCCTCATCCTGATAAGATTTAACCAACTTCAAGGGTAACAGATTTACGACTTTGGGAGAATGAACTTTCAATAACCCCACCTTAACTCTTATATGTCTCACTATATAATCCTATATGTATGTATTTTAACAGTTTTAATGAGGGCACAAGCAGACCTTTGTTTGACCCTGTCAAACTTAATTAATGTACTGTACATAACTTTCCCATATCCCACATAATTATTTCTAAACCACCTGTATAATATGTTCTTATCTTATCAGGCTGTAACTCAACTTCTGTCAAAGTTTTTCTTTTCTAATTAGCGCTTACTTAATAACTAAAAATGAACTATCCTAATGAACTTTCACCCAGTAAACTATCGTATAAAAATATGCGAAAGAAGCAGTGTCAGGTCCTGAGACCAGGTGACAGATGCAATCCGTGGAAGTCAGGAGTGCACCGCTAAGGTAGTGGACCCTAGGACTGACTGCTGCGGATTGAACCCTGGGAGGTTCAGGAAGCAGGTCTACTGGAACACTAACACAGATCCCACTGGGAGCTAAAGCATAGATTCCCCAGGGCGCGGCGTCTAAGAGCCAGCAGGTGTTCACCGGAGCCTCTAGTGGTGAGGATAGACTGCGCTGCAGTATGGCTCCAGGTCGCGGCCCCCAGGGTCTCACAGCTCACGCTCACGGTAGACTACAGGAGAAGAGGCAGCAGGTTGGAACAACAAGGAAAGTAAGGGATAAGCCAAATGTCGGGGCGACTAGCAGACAAGGATAAACATAACACACCAAAGGTCAGGGTCACAAGCAGAGAGGAATAGTGGAGAACAGGCCAAGGTCGGTAACTGGAATCACACGTAGGAAACACAGCAAGTACACACGAAAGCTAACACACAATGGTTGATCAGCAAGGTTGGCTTGCAATGCCCAGGTTAATATAGTGTTCCTAATTAGAGACCAGGGTGGAGCTATGCAGAGGAAAGATTATTTAAATAGTCAGGTGAGGGTGGCTGGCCTCTAAAGGTGAACACAGAAGGAAAGGTGAGCTGACAGACGCACATTACTGCATAACCATGACAAGCAGAGAGGTCATCTAATGTTCAACATTTAAAAATGAAGACTTTCTATATCTATGGAATAACATAGCATACATTAATAAAGATTAATAACTATTGCTTAACTTATTGAATAATAATATTGATAAGACCATTACTATATTATAATAATAATAATATGAATAATAATTATATTATCAATAAAACATATGCAAATTAATATGAATAACATAAAATATATATTGGTTAATATGAAATTCTACTACAAAAGCAAATACCCCAACATACATTCTATGAGGCATTATGAGTCTTTTGAACATGTCATTTTTTTCCGCAGGTTTTTGGAAAATGTGGAAAGAAAATGAAAACGCATTTTAAGTTGGCCATTTATAACATAGTTATAACACATAGCACGTACATACCACAAATTACACCCCAAAATACATTCTGCTACTCCTCCTGAGTATGGGGATACCACATGTGTGAGACTTTTACACAGCCTGGCCACATACAGAGGCCCAACATGCAACTAGCACCTCCAGGATACACTGAGGGGGTGGCACTGATGTGCACTATTGGGCACTGTAGTGACACTGATGGGCACTGTAGTGGCCTTGGTGGCACAGATGAGCACTGTAGCGGCACTGATGGCAAAGATGATCACTGATGTGGCACTGATGAGCACTGTAGTGACACTGGTGGCACTGTAGAGACACTGATGGCACAGCTTAGCACTGTAGTGCCACTATAGACCACTGATGTGGCACTGTAGTGGCACATGGGGCACTGATGTGGCACTAATGGGCACTGTAGTGGCACAGAGGGCACTGATGTGGCACCGTAGTGTTACAGGGGGCACTGATATGGCACTGTAGTGGAACAGGAGGCACTGATATGGCACTGTAGTGGCACTGATGTAACACTGATGGCACTGCTGGGCACTGTGGAGCACCATAAAAATCGATTAGACTTACTGTGCTTCACTCGCTCTCACTCCTCTCCTCGCACGCTGTATCGGTGTGAGGGGAGGAGAGCTGAACCCTTGCATGACCTGGATTTACATTCTCATCGGCCCTTTACCATGATCTGTGATGCATCGGGTCCAGCGAACCCGGCGAGCACGGACACTTCCGTGTGTGTGTCCCAGGGGGCGCGAGTTCGGGAGGACGTCCATGGACACCCTCCCAGAACTAGCCGACCGCGCTGTAGCCATCTTTCAGCTATGGCTTGGTCGGCAAGTGATTAAAGAAAATAAAAATATGTGAAAATATTGCGCTGTCAAGAACAAGTGTGTGTAAGCAGCTAGCACATACAAGTGATCTAATCCTGTGAGCAAACTTATGTAAAGAAAAGTGCAGCGCTAACAAATAAAAACATAATAAATACCATTATTCATATCTTACAATGAATGATGTAGATCAGTGCATAAAGTCCTTATATAATAAACTTTCTAAATCATACAAATTGTGTCCGTGATACAAGAGATGTTTTGTGACACACTTGTAATTAATGTTATGAATAATTTAATCCATAAAGAGTGAAAGTCCTGAGAGGTGTATAACACCAGAAAGTGAAGGAAATTTAAAATATAGAAGATATGGCAGTGTCAATGGTGTCAGCAGTCCGTCCCGACGTGTTTCGTCCTAAGGGACATCATCTTCTACATTTTAAAGCGCTGTTTTTTCTCCAGAAATGTGAGTGTTTTTATCTTTAATAAATGAGCTTTAAGCCTTTTATGCAGTATTACGCTATGTACTCTCACGTTTTTCCATATATACTCTGGATGCCTGGGTGGATTTGTCCCCTTTGCCATATATATCCTTGCAAGCACCTCGGTCACCTGGATTAGCGTTTATGTTATACAGACACCACCGTGGATCCCCACGTTTACAAGCTTGATTGACTCAGTGGGTGTACACCCATCTGAGTCCAATCTTTCCGGTAAGCCCACAATTTGAGCGGTGGTGGATCTTCTATCAACACTTTTAAATTTCCTTCACTTTCTGGTGTTATACACCTCTCAGGACTTTCACTCTTTATGAATTAATTTATTCATAACATTAATTACAAGTGTGTCACAAAACATCTCTTGTATCACGGACACAATTTGTATGATTTAGAAAGTTTATTATATAATTTTATATACCTATGGACTTTATGCACTGATCTACATCATTCATTGTAAGATATGAATAATGGTATTTATTATGTTTTTATTTGTTAGCGCTGCACTTTTCTTTACATAAGTGTTTAAAGAGTAACTCCACTTTTGTTGAGAAAAAAAAACTTCCCCTCTGTGTGATATACACTATATTGTCAAAAGTATTGGAACTTTAATCGCATCCCAGTCTTAGTCCGTAGGGTTCAATATTGAGTTGGCCCACCCTTTGCAGCTATAACAGCTTCAACTCTTCTGGGAAGGCTGTCCACAAGGTTTAGGAGTGTGTCTATGGCAATGTTTGACCATTCTTCCAGAAGTGCATTTGTGAGGTCAGGCATTGATGTGGATGAGAAGGCCTGGCTCACAGTCTCCGCTCTAATTCATCCCAAAGGTGTTCTATGGGGTTGAGGTCAGGACTCTGTGCAGGCCAGTCAAGTTCCTCCAAACCAAACTTGCTCATCCATGTCTTTATGTACCTTGCTTTGTGCACTTGTGCGCAGTCATGTTGGAACAGGAAGAGGCCATCCCCAAACTGTTCCTATAAAGTTGGGAGCATGAAATTGTCCAAAATGTCTTGGTATGCTGACAACTTAAGAGTTCCCTTACCTGGAACTAAGGATCCAAGCCCAACCCCTGAAAAACAACCCCACACCATAATCCCCCCTCCACCAAATGATTTGAACCAGTGCACAAAGCATGGTCCATAAAGACATGGATGAGCGCATTTGGGGTGAAGGAACTTGACTGGCCTGCACAGAGTCCTGACCTCAACCCAATAGAACACCTTTGGGATCAATACGAGTGGAGACTGCGAGCCAGGCCTTCTCGTCCAACATCAGTGCCTGACCTCACAAATGCGCTTCTGGATGAATGGTCAAACTTTCCCATAGACACACTCCTAAACCTTGTGGACAGCCTTCCCAGAAGAGTTGAAGCTGTTATAGCTGCAAAGGGTGGGCCAACTCAATATTGAACCCTACGGACTAAGATTGGGATGTCATTAAAGTTCATGTGCGTATAAAGGCAGGTGACCCAATACTTTTGGTAATATAGTGTATGTACATTGCAAGGATGTGTACATTGTTGCAGATTCCTACCGTTTGTGATTCTAGAGAAACCCCTGTGTGTTTTTTCTGTGTCCTTGTGGAAAGTGAATATAATGGGAGTGGTTTCATAATTATCAATCAGCTGCTGCAACTGCAGGGCTCTAATAAGGAAAATTGCAGGGTCTGCATCCCTTTAGACATGACTTCCTATTGGGAGTATCTCACCAAAAATAAAATTTGTGTTGCAGGGGATGCCAAAAATATGACTTGTATCTTACTGCAGACTTCAGGGGAAATCAGAAAACCAATCACACAAGCAGGAAATTATGTTTCTGGGGGGTGCATTCTTTACACATCCTGTGTGCAGAACACCTCCAGGCAGCCATATTGCATTGCATTTTACAGAATATTACAGCTCTGCAGATTAAAAATGAAAAGGTAATATTTAATTCCATTCAATTACAATATGACTTGTGTTGCAATGGTATTTGCTATATATATATTTTTTTATTGCCTTTTTTTCCCCCATGAAAGTGGAGTTACCCTTTAACTAAACTTAGGCTGTAGAACATTGCTTATCACATATCATTGTCTCCCAGATTAAAGATGACTTTCCTAGATAACAAAATTATTTGATCCCTCCACCCCACATAACAGTGAACTGGTAGAAAGTGGAATAAAGAAGCACTTACTAGCTCACGATTGAATGCAACACAGCATGACAGACAATCCACCAAATAGCAAAGCAGTCTGTTTGGGAGGCAAGCACACTCTCAAAATCTTGTGGAGGAAACAGTGATTTAAAGTGATTGTAAAGTTTTTTTTACAGCCACTGATAAAAGGTTTTTGTTTTACCTTGATGCAGAGAATGCATTAAAGTGTTACTAAACTCACAACAGTAAAATCAGTGTGTATATGCAGTAAAGCATGCTTGTTATACTTGCTGTGGTGTTAATCCTGTGCACTGTGTTAAAAGGATGTTTGATCCTGTCTTCTCTGATCCTCCCCTTCTTCCACAGTCCCCAATCCGTCTCCTGTATGTAAAAACAAATTTCCTCAAAAGTGGTACTTTGAAGGACCATGAACACTCAGAAAAGTGAAAGTTATATGTAAAACAGTACAAATTTATTACAAAAGATAAATAACATTATACAACATGAATAAAACTAGAACACATGATGACAAGAAAACAGTCCAGGAGAATGGATGAATGGAAAAATGGAAGAGGCCCAAACCGTCAAGGAGACAGGTAAAATCCAACGTGTTTCAACATGTGAGGTAAGGGTCTTCTTCAGGGAAAAGGAATGGAACTTCCGGGTGAATATAGACAATCTACAATATTAATATAGACATAATTACACATAGAATTCCAAAATATCCTCTATTCAATAGACTCATCAACTGAGTCATTATAGATAAACATCAAAATAGAAAAACATAAACAATATTATTAGTATCACTACTGACCTCATTTGTTTAATGATTCAAACAATTGAGATCATATACTCAACATAGAAAAAGGAGACAGGAACGCCCAAAAGGCGTTAAACAGGCCAAAACAAGATGGAAATGAATCATGTCCAGGTGAAACCCTCCCGTGTCCAAGACGCACCTCCCAAAGGTGGGGGGGGGGGGAGGCCGGAGCCCTCACAGATGACAGACCAGTGTAGGTCTAAATGTAAAACACAACAATGAAAGTGAAAGTAAAAGGGTAATGTCATAAACGAATACATAAAAGAAAATGCACATAATAAAAGAACACTTAGTAGAGTTGACCAGTATATCAAAGTACACATACCTATCACTTTAAAATTTGTAGATTGAATTTTGCACAGCAAACATTCTTTCACGAACCCGCATGGAATATAAATGGCCACTAACATTGAGATGTAACTTTGCCGTAGATGGAGCCAGAAAGGCCTCTCATTATTCAAAGCCACTACCCCAAATGTACAAAGGGGGGGGGGGGGGGGTCACCTGGCTGGATAGATAGACAGCAGTGAACCTAGGATGATCAAAGAATCAAATATAGTATTCATTGATATAATGCAGAGAGAAATGTCCAAGCATCAAAATCACAGAAACAAGGGGGGGGGGGGGGGGCGTGAGAGCCAGAGTATGAGACGGGGAGTGGTAAATATACTGCACCTGGAGTGATCAATCCATGACGCTCTGTGAGTGGCCCCACCCCCCTGAACAGGCGGCACAAAACATCCGTTTTCCGAATCTGATCAGTCGCCTTTAAGTAGACTTTGACTGCTCTCACCACATCAAGAGAATGTAGTGATTTTTCTTCCATAGAACAGGGTTCTGGAAAAAATGAAGGTAAAAAGTTAGGATGAGGACGCAATACTACCTTATCCTTGTGAACAATAATAATATGGCTCTTTACAAAAAAGAGCAGCCAATTCTGATACCCTTCATGCAGCAGATATGGTTACCAGAAAAAATAGTTTCCTTGTCAAAAAGGACCAAGGGAATATGTTGTATCGGCTCAAAACAAGGCTGTTTTTGTAATGCCGACAAAACTAAACTCAAGTCCCAAGGGTTCAGGGGTGACCTAACCGAAGATTAAGCCGTGTTACCCCCTGGATAAAGTTACGAACCAAAGAATGCAAAGCAAGTGGTCATTGAAATAATACCAATAAGGCCGAGACCTGTCCTTAGAAAGTACTCAAGGCCAGCTTTATATCTCACTCCATCTGCAGAAAGTCAAGGATTCTATCTATGACCTATTTCCTGGGGTGCCAACCCCTGGTTTCACACCAGGAGACATATGCTTCCCAGACCCCATAATATATAATTATGGAGGCCAGCTTCCTTGCATTAACCAAGGAATGCAATACCACTGGCCTGACAGCCCACGCTTCTTCAGAGTGTGGGCCTCAATAGCCAAACTGCTAAATTTAGAGTTTCTAAGGTAAGATGGAATACCGGACCTTTGCGAGAGAAGGTCTGGACATGGTGGTAGGGTCCATGGGACCCCTACCGCCATCCTTATGATCCCTGCATACCAAGATCTTCTGGACCATCCCGGGCCACAAGAATCATCAACTTTCCTTCCTGCTTGATCCTGCGAAGTCGTGGACACACGCAGAAAAGGACGGAATGCATAAATCATTAAAAACTGATTCCATGGGAACACCAAGGCACCTGTTCCGCATGCTAGTGGATCCTTTGTTCTTAACATATAGATGTCGATCTCTCTGTTGAACCTGGATGCAAACAGATCTATGCCTGGGATCCCCCATCTTTGACCTATTGTCAGAAAGATATCGGGGTGAAGGAACCATTCTCCCGGGAAAAACTGCTGGTGACTCAAAATAGACCGCCTGCCAAATTTCTATCCCTAGAATGAAAAACTGCCGAGGCAAGATACATTGTTTTCTGCCCAAGATAGGATATGATTCACCTTTCTCTGGGCCGCACAACTTCTTGTGCCCCCTTGGTGATTGATATAGGCCACGACTGTGGCATTGTCGGATTGGATCCTGACAGGATAGCTCCGTAAGTTAAATGTCCAGTCCCTCAGGACCAAGTGCTCTGCCCGAATCTGTAGAATGTTAATGGGCAAGGTCATTTCTGATCTGGACCACTTCTCTTGGACAGTTGCCTCTTCCAGGACTGCTCCCGAAACCTAAAAAAGGTTGGCGTATATTGTTACCACTTCCCAGGTAACTGTAGGAAGGATTTTCCCCTTTGCAGATTTTTGGTTATTGACCACAAACTGAGGCTTCAGAGCACCTTTGAAGTCAGACACATTGGAAAATCTAGAGCTTGAACCCTCTTGTTCCAAGCCGATAAGATACTGTTTTGCAGCAGAAATGAAACTGAGCATAAAGAACAGCCTTGAATGAAGCCACCATCTTTTCCTCATGCAAGCTGAATAGAAGGATTCATCTTGCTTCGACCACCTTAATCAGTTCCTTTATGGCGCTGATCTTTGCCTGGGGCAAGAATACCCTTTTCTGGGTGTATCTATGAACAGACCCATAACCTCCTTAATGGCTTTAAGGAAGATTTCTCTAGGTTGAGAATCCAACCTAGGTATTCCCGGTAGTTGAATGTGGTGACCATACTTTGGTCTAAGCGGACTACCGACTGGTCTATCAAGAGCATAATTGTTATACCTTGGGCCCTTAATCTGGCTAGAGGAGGGGTCAGAACCTCTGTAAACACTCAAACTGCAGTAGCTAGACTGAAAAGCAAAGCTATAAACTGAAAATGAATATTTTCTACCTTGAAGTAGATATTAATGGTGAGCAGGGAAATATGCCCACGGAGGTATGCACCCTTGACGTTGATTGACATCAAAAGTTCTCCTCCTTGTAGGATGGAGACAACTGATTGGATTGACTCCATGCAAAAGAGAGCGGATATCCAGGAACCAGTTTAGATTCTTGAGATCCAGAATGGGTTTGACATCTCCATTTGATTTTGCCGTGAAAAAGGGTTTGAATAAAACTTCAACCCCAGCTCTTTCATGGGGACCAGCATGACCACTCTTTACCAAAGGATGGTCCAATGCTAGAAAGAGAGACTTCTTTTTCTCTGGATCTTTAGGAATGCTTGATCTGAGAAAATGAGGAGACGGGAACTCTTGAAACCCCAGATTATATTTTAGAAGAAGCCACCCATCTGTCTTGACATTTCTGCCAGAAATAAGGAGGCTTCAGTATCTTGTTTGTAGGTTTCTTTTGTCCCTGGGCTTGTCCCTGAGGATTACCTCTTTAACTCGACGGCAGAAGCTGTCGTGACTGCCTGGAGACTGATGCCCCTGGCACTGGAGTAGGAGCTACATTTACTCCTTTTCTTAAATGGCAAAGGGGTACCTTTCCAATAGAAATTCTTTGGATGAATTATCCAAGATATCCCAAACAGCCGTTCTTCGCAAAAAGGAAAACCAGCCAGGAGTTTTTTTTTTTTTATGACGCTTCGGCTGGCCAATTTTTCAACCATAGTATTCTATACATAT
Organism: Aquarana catesbeiana; assembly: GCF_042186555.1. Lineage (NCBI taxonomy): Eukaryota > Metazoa > Chordata > Amphibia > Anura > Ranidae > Aquarana > Aquarana catesbeiana. The sequence goes on along the minus strand of NC_133325.1, from coordinate 665,525,622 downwards.
GTACCAGCCCAGCGAAAGGCGCGAGGCCTGAAGATAGAATCTCTCATAGCGTCTATTGCCAACATAAAGCTACTAGGAGCTTGCCAGATCCTGGGCCTGCTGAACAGGGATAACCTTGAGCACCTGTTTAAACTGGTCCCTCAAGGATTTTGACATATACCAATTACTGTCAGCACAGGCTGAGACACTCAACCTGTCAGGAAAACAATATATGGTTTTCTTTTTCTTTTTTTAATAGGAATTCCAATTCTTTATCCGTTGGATCCCTAAGTATTTGAGCATTGTCTGCCGGACAAGTCAAACTTTTAATCAGAAGATATAGCAGCGTCAATTGCTGGTATCTTCCACCTTTAATACATTTTTTCCTCCTTTTTAGGAGGGAAAAAATGCTTATCTCTGTGATCCCACTCAGAATACATAAACTTTCCCAACAATGAATGGACAGGAAAGGCCTGCACAGCTTTGAGAAGGCTTTAGCGAACCCAAAACAAGAAGTGGACACCACTTCAATACTGGGCCTATTCTGGCACTTCTCTCCTACATGTAAAAATCATCATTTTTTTGCTAGAAAATGACTCAGAACCCCCAAACATTATATATGTTTTTTTTTAGCAGACACCCTAGGGAATAAAATGGCGGTCATTGCAACTTTTTATCTCGCATGGTATTTGCGCAATAATTTTTCAAACGTCTTTTTTTTGGATAAAAAAAACGGTTTCATGAATTAAAAAATAACAAAACAGTAAAGTTAGCCCAATTTTTTTGTATAATGTGAAAGATGATGTTACGCCGAGTAAATAGATACCTATCAGTTCACGCTTTAAAATTGTGCACACTCATGCAATGGCGCCAAACTTCAGTACTTCCATAGGCGATGCTTTGAAAATTTTTACAGGTTACCAGTTTAGAGTTACAGAGGAGGTTTAGTGCTAGAACTGTTGGATACGCTCTAACGCACGCGATGATACCTCACATGTGTGGTTTGAACGGCGTTTACATATGTGGGCGGGACTTGCATATGCGTTCTCTTCTGAGCGCAAGCTACCGGAAACAGGGGCGTTTTAAATTTTTTTTTTTTTTTATTATTTTATTTTTACACTTTTTTTTACATTTTTTTTAATCACTTTTATTTCAATTACAAGGAATGTAAACATCCCTTGTAATAGTAATCTATTGTGACAGGTCCTCTTTATGGAGAGATGTGGGGTCAGTAAGACCCCACATCTCTCCTCCAGGTTGGAAAGCATGAGATCGAGAAAAAAAATTCACCGATCTCATGCTGACAACCGCGATCGTGGCTTTGTTTACATCCAGGAACCCGGGCGTGACGTCATAACGTCGTGCCCAGACCTCCTACGGTCATAGAGATGACTGGTGACCATCTGGTCACCGGAAATCTCTATCGTCGTCATCTGGCGCAGGCCGATTCTTTCTCCGGTCCCCCGATGACACGGGAGAGCCCAGAGAAGCACCGGATGGCGGCGGGAGGGGGGCGTCCCCTCCTGTTGCCTATTAGAAAGATCAAGCGGCAGAACTGCCGCTGTGATGGTTCTGATTGTGCACAGAATCGCCGGCTGGAAAGAATGATATCTGAATGATGCCTGTAGCTACAGGCATCATTCAGATATCCCCGCACAAAGTCAAGCACGTCATTTGACTATGTGCGGTATTGAAGTGGTTAAGGGTAGCATAAAATGTAAGGAATTGCACCCACAATGTGAAGCTGATCCTTCCGCATATGACCCCTCAGAAGTGGAGTCATCAGCCTGTTCACAGTCCCCTGAGAGAAAACATCTTCTTCTGCCCCCCAGATCCTCAGTTTGAGGGTCCTTGGGTAATGGAATAGAACATGTCGCATTTTATCCCAATCTGGGATGCGATTAAAGCCACTAACCTTTTTCCCATGCTATCATGGCTGAGGAAAAAACCTTTTTAGAAATATAGGCAGGGGCTGCAGTGTTGTAAACAGTTGCAAACATTCCATGGCCCCTGAAGGCTCACTCTGACCAGCCACCCCCTCTCAGGGGAGGATGCCATTGTAGAGATGAGTTTTTTCAGCGCTTGAGGGAGATCCCTTTAGCCCTGTTTTGGGGTGTTTCTACCTCCCCTTCTGACCATAGCCCAATGCATAAATGCAGAGGTACTACCAAAAGAATCGCATCCACTGCTTTGAGCAATAGTCCAGCTACTGCTGCTGCTATTAACGCTCAGCCTGATGCGAATAGTAAATGTGTCAACAGGAATGCCGGTGTCACCAAACCTCTTACATGCCCCTCTTTGCTCTTGTGTCCCTCTGACAACTTGCAGCATCAAAAATTGAGTTTTTAAACAATCCTGCGCCGGATGTTGGAGGACGCCAACACCGCCCTAAGCCCCGCCCCCCTCTCTCTTTCAAAAGAGAGTTTTCCCGCGTGAGTGCGGGCCTCCGATCCGATGGGATCGGCTTGTGTGTGAGGGAGGGATGGCGAGGAGGAGACCTAGACAAGAAGCCGTTCAGGGGCGGTAGAAAAACAGAGCGGCATGCTGATCTTTTTTAGCTTTCTCCTTGCCAGGCAGATGGGGAGAGCTTTGTCCAGGCGGGGGCTGTCTGGTGGAAGAAACCCCCCCCCCAAAATTACCGGAGGTCTGCCTGCTAGCCAGAGGAAAAAGCCTAATGCTTCCTGACACAGCGTGATCTCTGAGGAAAGCAGGAGAAGGTACGTGCTCTATACAGCCCCCAGTGGTGACTCTTAGGCATGACAACATTTACTTTTTTTTTTTTTTTAAAGGAGACATTTCATAAGAAAATTTAAAATTCTTTAGAAAAACTCCACTCCACAGGGTTTTCTGTGGTAAAACCAACAGACCCAATCTTCACCCTTCACTGTGGGTTCCGTTAACAAACCTTCAGGAACCGGGGACCCTCAGGGAACCCACACTCCTGGACCCGTAATAGCACCCTGCCAGTAAAACTTTATGGCTGAAAATACCAAAGCACTGGATCCCTGGGTCCAGCTCTCTAAAAAGAGAAGTGTTACAGGCAAAACATTGTATCTTTGGACACGAGGCCCGGGTACCATCCAATTCAGCCTAAAAGACACTTTGAATGGATCTGGCTGCATAGCTAGCCCCAGCAAGGATTGCACCAGTGGAGCTCAGCACAACACATCTTTACTCCTGACCAACACCTTAGACACTGGTGAAAAAACAGAGGTACTCCCACCAGTGGGAGGGGTTATATAGGGAGGCAACTTCCTGTTTAGGGTGTGCCAGTGTCCATCACCTGAAGGTGGCCTATAACCCACATAGTGATTACTATGACTGTGTCCCGTGATATATAATTAAAGAAAGGTAATTTTTCTCCTTCACTGATGTGCGCTGATGAGGCAGCACTGATAGGTTGCATGGATGGGCACTGATGAAGTGACACTGATGACGCTGCACTGATGGGCACTGATAAGGAGGCACTGATGGGCAGTACTGGTGGGCACTAATGGGCACAGATTGATAGCACTGGTGGGCACAAATTGACAACACTGGTGAGCACTGTTGGGACTGCACTGATTATCAGTGTATGTGTTCCTTTTACACAAGCTGGTTATCAGCTCTCTTCTCCTCTCCTCATGCTATCAGCATGAGGAAAGGAGTGCCGATAACCGGCTTCTGTTTACATTCGTGATTAGCTGTGACTGGACACAGCTGATCATGTGGTAAAGAGCCGCTGATTGGAAGCACACACATTTGCACAGACATTTTTCAATATAGATGCTTTGTTTTTATACTTGAGGCCCCATGCGGCTAGAGCCTGCTTGCTCAGCGGGGGGAATCTGTTTGCTGATTCCTACTGAGCAGGTGGATGGATGGTCCATGTCCACTCTGCTTATGCAGAGCGAACACAGACACAGCCCACTCTCCTCTATAGGGGGTCAGATGTAAACGCTAGATGGAAGGGGAACAGATCATCATCTGTCTGTTGTTAGTGGATAGGATTGGATGTCAGTGGGTGTAAATGGACACGTCTGTTTACATCCGCTGCTCCATAGAGGGGAATGGAGGGTCTAAACTGGTCCGTCTGAAAAACTGACCAATAGGTCAACTCATTTAAAGAGGGCCTAAAGTATAACTAAAAGCAAACTTTTTTAGGTTTGGACAAAGTAGAGAGCGATTAAAACCCCCTCTATTTCTCCTGTTTACCCTTTTCACTGTTAGTGAAAGTAAGGCCCCATGTACGGGACGCTGTTAAACGTACGTTCAGAGGCAGTTGGGCGCTTTTTATAACTGCCCCTGAACTCATTCAAAGTTATCCTATGTGACCATGTACACAGTCTCATTAATTGTGTGTTTTTATGCATATGTGTTTAACAGCGTTTCTTTGGAAGCAAAAAAATGGGTTCAGATGCCGAAGATTTCCATGTATCAGATGTATCAGATGCCATTGCTAAACGCGTTTTTGTTTATAAGCGTTTTTAAAGGCACCCTATATTTTAGACCTGAAAAGACAAAAATATGATGTAAAACAATGAAAAAACATAAAAAAATATAGTTAAAAATGTTTTAATTACTTGCGATGATTCATAGACCATATATAGTAGGTACGTACATGTTTACAAAATATCCTGCCGACATTCGCTGCACCATCAAAGGACGGGTCCAATAGCGACAAACTCTAACTCTGGACCTCTCACGCAATTTTCTACGTCGTTCTAGCCTCATCAAGAGCAATGTCAGGAGCATTTCCTCACATATGCTCATTATGGGATCCATTGCAAAAAAAAGCACAAAAATAGAGGCAAATACAAGTAGACAACTGCTCTCTCTGCTGCTACTCACTCTGGTCAAAATGGCTAAAATAGTTAACTTACAATGTTTTTTGAGCTTAGGGAGGGTCTTAAATGAGGTAATCTTAATAAACACTTCTAGACGCAAACGCGGCTAAACGCGACATGCTAACGCGGCTAAACGTTCAGAGGACTTTGCCTCAGCATCCCGTGTACATGGGGCCTAAAAGAAAATCTAAAATTTTGGGTTGTCACCAGAAAAGTACCATATATACTCGAGTATAAAAGTTGACCCGAGTATAAGTCGAGGCCCTAATTTACCACAAAAAAAAAATGGGAAAAACGTATTGACCCGAGTATGGAGGGTGAGAAATGCAGTAGCTACTGTAAATGGAAAAAGAGGGTCAACAATGCCCATCTTCAGCTGTATACCTCCCTGTGTCCTGTGCATGTGTCCTTTGTATATGTGCATGTGTCATGTGTATATGTGCATGTGTCATGTGTATATGTGCATGTGTCCTTGTGTATGTGTGCATGTGTCCTGTGTATGTGTCCTGTGTATGTGTGTATGTGTCCTGTGTATGTGTGTATGTGTCCTGTGTATGTGTGCATCCTACCTGTGTCCTGTGCATGCCTCCGTGTGCCGCTCTGCATCCCCTGATCAGCGTGTGCTATTACTATTCGGCAGCCATTCACTGTTCAAAAGCCGCGCCTCCTCCTCGTCTGTGATAGGCAGAAAACTCCATTTTCCAGCAGTCAGCCTATCACGCGGACATTCTCTCATCCTCATACCATGGACGAGGATGAGAAAATGTCCGTGATAGGCTGCTGGGAAATTGAGTTTTCTGCCTATCACAGACGAGGAGGAGGCGCGGCTTTTGAACAGTGAGAGGCTGCCGAATGGTATGTAGCACACGCTGGCCGCCGTCTGCCTGCATGACACACTGATCATGTAGACAGACGGCGGTGACTCCAGTATAAGTCGAGGGGGGGCACTTTCAGCCCAAAAAAGAGGGCTGAAAATCTCGACTTATACTCGAGTATATACAGTAATATAGGGGAAATCTTACAATGGAGACACTAGTTCTGGTGACCTGGAGGACCCCAAGGGATTCCCTTAAACACTCCAATACGGGCGCTTTCACCCCCTTCCTGCCCAGGCCAATTTTCAGCTTTCAGCGCTGTCACACTTTGAATAAGTTCATATGGAATTTTTATCATTTTTTTGAGACAGATAGAACTTTCTTTTGGTGGTATTTATTCACCACTGGGTTTTTTTTCTTTGCTAAACAACTGAAAAAAGACCAAAAATGTTGACCCCCCCCCAAAAAAACAACCTTTTTCTTAATTTCTGTTATAACATTTTGCTTCTTCACTGATGGGCGGTGATGAGGAGGCAATGATATGCTGCAGTGATGGGCACTGATAATCAGTGCCTTGATTATCAGTGTAAATGTGTGTTGTCACAGGCCTGGCAGTTTTTGGCTTTCCTTTCCTCACACAGTGACAGGCAAATAACTGGCATTTAATTACATGGGATTAGCTATGATTGGACACAGCTGATCACACAGTAGGGGGCCACTTTGATTGGCCCCTTTACCTCGATCTGTGATCAGCTATGTCCGAAGTACACAGCAATCACAGAGCTTGCTCTCCCAGAACTGGACGACCATGCTGTAGCCATCTTTTGGCTGCAGCGTGGTTAATTTGCAGGGATTGCCTACTTCCTGTTTTGGCAATGAGACAGGAAGTGGAATGAAATCTCTCCAATGGGACACATATAGCAAAAAAATTGACCCTCCCTTACTCTATCCAAAGTTAAAAAAAAGTTATGTCTTTAGTTCTACTTTAATTTCCAAAAATCTTTCTATCTTGCCTTATGCCTTGTTCCTGCCGTAAAGTAATACTAAAGCTTTGTTTTTTTTTTCTAAAATAACAAACATGTTATACTTACCTGCTCTATGCAGTGGTTTTGCACGGATTCTCCTCTTCTCGGGTCCCACGCCGGCGCTCCTGGCCCCTCCCTTCTGCCGGGTGCCCCCACAGCAAGCTGTGGGGGCACCCAAGCAGGCGTGCTCCCAAGCCGTGGCTCTGTGTGTTCATTCACACATGGAGCCATGGCTTGACCCCACCCCCCATTTACTGATTGGCTCACTGGCTGTGATTGACAGCAGCAGGAACCAATGGCTACTGCCAAAAGCCATTCAGGAATGCGAGTTCCCGGAGAGACAAGGCTCTCGTGGACATCGCTGAATTGAAAGGGGGCTCAGCTAAGTATTAGGGAGCGCTGCACACAGAAGGTTTTTTACCTTCATGCATAGAATGCATGAAGGTAAAAAAACCTTGTGCCTTTACAACCACATTAACCATTTCTTTAATATTTTTCTACTGGAAATTGCCTTCCTCATTTAACCACACAGTCTTCGCATTAATAATTTATTTGAAGCCATCAGCCCTGTCCAGCTAGTTGATTTCTTAATTTTTCATTCAATCTATCTAAATGACGAACTGCTTTTAAATTGGCAGACTAGATTTCAACTTAAAGCAATATTAAACCCAAAAGCAAACATTTATTATATTGCAGCTTACCAATTCTTAGATGTGATGGCTGCAGATGTAGCAGTTAAAGGGTGGGGACAAACCATTTAACAGTTACACGCGCATATATTGTACGTTACCTCTAGATGTGTTTAAAGGGGTAATCCAGCCACAGGAGTGGCATTCTGCACTCCTGTGACCCGTTTTATGTTACAAAGCCAGTTCAGGCTGGGGCAAGATCACGACCATATGGTTGGGACCCGCCCACATGCCTGTACTGGCACCTGGCTCAGCCTCTCAGCGAGTGGCTGCAAGCCTGAGCTGGCCACTCCCACCCCCTCCACAGCCCAGCGTTCCAGTGAGCGAGGAGGGGGCAGAGCGGAGAGCTGGTGATTGAGGCCAGTTTCACATATATGCGACTTGGATGTGGGTTTCCCGCATCCAATTCGCATGACAGGCAAGTGTGACTGGCTCTCAATGGAGCCTGTTCACATATGTCCGGGGTGGCCGTGGTCTGCATTAAGAAAAGGGTCCTGTGCATCTTTGGGTCCAATTCAGGTGCAAATTCGGACCTGATTCGCACCTGAACCGGTGAACAGACACACACCGGACCCCAGGAACGAAACCACAGCCGCACATATGTGAACCCGGCCTCACAGTCACCAGCTCTCTGCTCAGGAAGCTGTGAGAACCGAGTGATCGGCGGTGTTTGATCGCTCGGTTCTCAGTGTTAGAGGCGCCGGGGGACCGATGCTGCACCCACCTAGGTATGTATAAATCTGCAAAAAAAACTGATTCCCAAGCTTCTCTTTAAAGGATTTTAATGGCCAGAATAAATATTTTGGCCAATAGAATGCATTAATGCCAAACGCAAATTTCGAAGGCAGGTTGGCACGGCTGCGCAAACCGCCATAGGTGTCCGCCGGCCACCTGCGATCGCTCCACAGAGAGCCAGAATGGGGATCTGTCAATGTAAACAAACAGATCCCTGTTTTGTCATGGGAGGAGAGAGAGATTGTCTGCTCCTAGTGATCAGGAACAGCGATCTCTCTCCTTTTCCAGTCAATCCCATCCCCCCACAGTTAGAACACACACAGAGGGAACACATTTAACCCCTTGATCATCCCCTAGTGTTAATCCCTTCCCTGCCAGTGACATTTACATAATAATCAGTGCATTTTTATAGCACTAATCGCTGTATAAGTGTCAGTGGTCCCAAAAAATTGTGAAAAACGTCCAATCTGTTCGCCATAATGTCGCAGTCCTGCTAAAAATTGCTGATCACCGCCATTACTAGTAGAAAAAAAAAAAAAATAGAATAAAAATGCCATAAATCTATTCCTTATTTTGTAGACGCTATAACCTTTGCGCAAAGCAATCAATATACGCTTATTGCAATTTTTTTTACCAAAAATATGTAGAATACATATCAGCCTAAACTAATGAAAATTTTTATTTTTTTGGGATATTTATTATAGCAAAAAGTAAACAAATTTTTTTTTTCAAAATTGAAGGTCTTTTTTTGTTTATAGTGCAAAAAATAAAAACTGCGGAGGTGATCAAATACCACCAAAAGAAAGCTCTATTTGTGGGAAAAAAAGGACGTCAATTTTGTTTAGGTACAACGTCGCACGACCGCGCAACTGTCAGTAAAGTGAGGCAGTGCCATATTGCAAAAAATGGCCTAGTCATTGAAGGGGTAAATCCTTCCGGGGGAGAAAAAAAAAAAAACAAAAAAAAATCCTGTGTGCATGAGACCTTACAATTATATGTTAAAATCGCTACACTTGTCAATTTTTTCTGCTTTCAAACACATCAACCTCAGGGGCAACATGTTCACTTGCTGTTTGATGGATCCCACCCACTTTCAAACGCCATTGTATGAGATCATCAACGTTAGCTGTCATAATATTATGGCTGATTAGTGTACTAAACACACAGCTAAAGAGACTCTTTACTAGTATCATACAGTCAGACGTCTTGTGACGCTACCCAAGCATCCCCCATATCCTGTTCTTCACATGACGGGACGTCAACGACCCTCTACAGAGGACAGCGTATCATGTCATGCTAGCATGCCGCCAACAGAGGCCAGCGCGTCTCCTCACTTTACATTGGAAGCGGCGCACAGCACACCACGTGACCGGCCCAGCCATGTGCAGTCCTGTGTGGCGCTCTGTCACATGACTTGTGTCAGCTGACCCAGCATGGCTGAGCCTAGACTTTCCTGATCTCAACTGAGCCTGTGTTCTGAGGAGGACAGCATGGAGGTAAGTGTCTACATTGTGCAGGCTCTCCCAGTATTGGAGGCGTCATTGTTCAGGCTGCTCTATATCCTCATACCTGGGTGTCCCCAGTGGGAGCTCACACATTGCTGTGTTATGTTGTTGTATGTTAATGAGGTATGTGTCATCTCTATGTATATATGTGTGAGATTCCTTGTGAATACTCATAGGGTGTCATAATAGCAGCCATGTTTGCTTATTGTACACAGTGCTGGATGTTGTGCCCTCAGGAGGCTCACTCACCCCGAAAGCTTTGGACTGCCTTGGTCACGGCCATCCCAGAGCACAGACGAGGTAAAAGCCTTATTTTGTGTTGTGACAGTTCACTGCAAAAAAAAAAAGTAGACAAGCAGGATTTAATCGCAGCAATAAATAAAAAAATGTGGTGTGTGGGTTTTTTGTTTTGTTTTGTTTTTTTACATTTATTTTTATAAGATACGGAAAAAAAACCACACAGCATCGCCAGCTCATGTCAATGCATACACTCCCCTTGCTGATTCTTATAGCTGACTAATGCCCCATACACACAATCTGAAAATCGGAGGACAGATCATCTGTGGGTTTTTTTAATTTTATTTTTTGCATGCTAGTCGTATATCGAACATGAAGAGCTTACTAGAGTTTACGAAAGTTCTCGTACGACAGAATAAAAAATCGGAAGTGATGTAATGGGTTGTGGTGTATTTGTATTGTATTTTCAGACAACTGTACTGATTAAACGAAAATTGTACGATCTGGTATCATACGAGAATAATTTTTCGCACTTGTCTGATCGGATAATATCGGATGAACTGTCGCGAACGGCTCTCGAAAGTGGTATCTTTCGTACGATTTTTGGATTGTGTGTATGGGCCATTAGCCTAGGTTCAAATTGGTCGCCGTGTCAAATCGCATGCCAGATCTGTGGCTATTGCCGGCAATAGCACCGTCCGATTAGCCATTTTCCCTCCCCGAGGTTATGTGACTCGTTAGTGTTACAAGGTCTCAGGTGTGTAAATTTGGAGTTATCGCTCTCACTCTCATACTGGTCACTGGAAGTTCAACATGGCATCTCCCATGGCAAAGAACTCCCTGAGGATCTGAAAAAAAAAATTTTTGCTCTACATTAGGGATGAGCTCCGGTGTGTTCGTACACCCCACATGCAGAGCCCGCCAGGAAGTCGGCACTGCGGAGCGCTAATCACAGACAGTGAGACATTGTCCCGATGCGCGGCTGCAGAGATCAGGAAATGTCTTACCGCCTGTGATTAGCACTCTGCAGTGCCGACTTCCTGGCGGGCTCTGCACATGGGAGTTAATCCTTACTCTACATAAAGATGGCCTAGGCTATAAGAAGATTGCCAAGACCCTGAAATTCAGCTGCAACACGATGGCCAAAACCATACAGCGGTTTAACAGGACAGGTTCCACTCGGAACAGACCTCACCATGGTCGACCAAAGAAGTTGAGTGCACGTGTTCAGCATCATATCCAGAGGTTGTCTTTGGGAAATAGACATATGAGTGCTGCCAGCATTGCTGCAGAGGTTGAAGGGGTGGAGGGTCAGCCTGTCAGTGCTCAGACCATACGCCGCACACTGCATCAAATTGCTCTGCATGTCTGTCATCCTAGAAGGAAGCCTCTTCTAAAGATGAAGCACAAGAAAGCCCGCAAACCGTTTGCTGAAGATAAGCAGCCTAAGGACATGGATTACTGGAACCATGTCCTGTGGTCTGATGAGACCAAGATACACTTATTTGGTTCAGATGTCAGGCGTGTGTGGCGGCAACCAGGTGAGGAGTACAAAGATAAGTGTGTCTTGCCTACAGTCAAGCATAGTGGTAGTGTCGTAGTCTGGGGCTGCATTATTGCTGCCGGCACTGGGGAGCTACAGTTCATTGAGGGAACTATTGTATGCCAACATGTACTTAACGACCCCAAACACACCTCCGAGACGACCACTGCCTTGCTAAAGAAGCTGAGGGTAAAAGTGATGGGCTGGCCAAGCATGTCTCCAGACCTAAACCCTATTGAACATCCGTGGGGCATCCTCAAATGAAAGGTGGAGGAGTGCAAGGTCTCTAATAAGGATGAGCTCCGGCATGTTCGCATGGCGCACGTGCCGAGCCTGCCAGGAAGTCGTCACGGCGCAGCGCTAATCACAGGCAGTGAGACATTTCCCGATCTCTGCAGCCGCACATCGGGAAATGTCTCGCTGCTTGTGGTTAGTGCTGCGCCCTGCCGACTTCCTGGCGGGCTCTGCACGTGCAGCATGCGAACACGCCGGAGCTCATCCTTAGTCTCTAACATCCACCGGCTCCGTGATGTGGTCATGGAGGAGTGGAAGAGGACTCCAGTGGCAACCTGTGAAGCTCTGGTGAACTCCATGCCCAAGAGGGTTAAGGCTAGAGGTCGACCGATATATCAGCCGATTGTGCTGATAAAAAAGGCCGATTATAACTTCAGCACAACTTGCAAATGACTTCTGTAATAGAAGTCAATGCAAGTTGCCTGAAGTCTTCTGTGAAGGGACTTCTCTCCTTCTCTGGGCAGCCTGCCAAATCTGATAAAAAGAACCTGAAGAGATACAATGTTTACAAATGGACTGAATTCTGTGTGTAGAAGTTCTCAGTTTAACCATTTAAATACTAAATCTTTTCTGACACTTGTTGCTTACAAGTAAAAATCCTGTATTTTCTGCTAGAAAATCACTTCAAACCCCCAAACATATATATATATATATAATATTTTTAGCAGAGACCCTAGGGAATAAAATAGCGGTAAAGTTAGCCCATTTTTTTCGTCCAAAAGTTTTGATTACCTGTTTTTGTGTATTTAATATTTAAGATAGTTATTTATTTATTTTTTTCATCTAAATTATACATACAAGTGAACTGATTTGGAGGTTTGTTTTGTTTAATAAATGTTTAAATGTAAAAAAATTTCTGTATCACTTATTACTTAAGGTTGCTTCCACACTGGAACGGGCATGCGTTGACTGTAAAACACTGCTAGTTTTAGCGGCGCTTTATCGTCATTTTAGCGGCGCCATTCGGCTGCTAGCGGGGCGCTTATAACCCAGCTAGCGGCCGAGGAAGGGGTTAAATGCGCCACTGCCAAAACGCTTTGCAGGCGCTTCGGCAGCGGTGCGCATTTATTTCAATGGGCAGGAGTGGTGGAGCAGCGGTATTCACCGCTCCAAAGATGCTGCTTGCAGGACTTTTTTTTTTTTTTTTTAACATCCTGCCAGCGCATCGCCTCATTGTGAAAGCACTCAGTGTGCTGCTTTCAGTGTGAAAGGCTTTCACACTGAGACTGCAGGGGAGGTGTTTTGCAGGCACTTTACAGGCACTATTTTTAGCCCAAAAGTGCCTGAATAACGCCCCATTGTGAAAGGGGTCTAACTGTTAGATTTTCTGAGAAGGGAAAAAAAAATAAAAAATCAGCCTAACATATCGGCCCAAAAAATCGGCATCATATATCCATTGCGATTTCTAAATATTGGCATCGGCCAGAGAAAAACCCATATCGGTCGACCTCTAGTTAAGGCAGTGCTGGAAAATGGTGGCCACGCAAAATATGGACACTTTGGGCCCAATTTGGACATTTTCACTTAGGGGTGTACTCATTTTTGTTGCCAGTGGTTTAGACATTCATGGCTGTGTTTTGCGTTTATTTTGAGGGGACAGCAAATGTCTATACATTTATTGCTGTATTTTTCTCCCTCAAATGTGGTGGTACCCTTTTAAGAATGTGCTTTGCATTTATATACCCACTACAGTATATTAAAGTGTACGTGGATTTGTTGGCAACTGTGTGCAGACATTGAGCTGCTAGGGCGCTGTTAATTACTATCAATGTGTCTTGTCATCTTGTGATCCCAGCTTATATTAGGAGGAGTTCAGTGAGAAAGCATGGTCCTGCAGATAAGAGACAGCTTTCACTCTTTGTCCTGTTTTCTGCAGTTTAGCAGTTTTTTTAGGACACAGAGGTTCCTCATTTAAGGCCTGATGTGTAATGCGTGTTTTTTTTTTTTTTTTTTTTTTTTTTTTTCCCTGAAGATAAACTTGACAAGAGCCAATTCAGTGACCAATCCAATGTCCAACCAAACTGTGTTACAGTGCAATTGAAGAAAGGAATTCTTTTGCTACTTTTACCTACTTGCATTTTTGAAGCCCAGTGGAATGAGTAGTACTTAGAGGTGCTTCAGCCTGGGGAAAAAAAAAATTAGTCAGCAGCTACAAACACTGTAGCTGCTGACTTTTAATATATGGACATTTACCTGTCCAGGGAATCCACGATGTCAGCGCCCTGGCCAATCTTTGGATTGGCTGTTGGGTGCTGCCGCTGCCATCTCACCTAAGGGAAACCGGCAGTGAATCCTTTCGGCTTTACAGACAGTTCCCTACCGTGCATGCGCGAAGCATTCTGCGCTTTCTAATTGGCCCAGAGATGAAGGGGGGGCTGAACTTCCAAGGGACGGTGCCGTCTCCCGGAAGTGGGGCTACAGTGTTATACTTGCCTGCTCTGTGTAATGGTTTTGCTGCTGCTCCTCCCTCCCTGCTGAGTGCCCCCACAGAAAGCAGCTTGCTATGGGGGCACCAGAGCCGAGCTGCTGCTCTGCGTCCATGTAGACATGGAGCCATGGTGAGGCCCCGCCCCCTCTTTCTCCTCATTTGGCTCACTGACTTTTACAGCAGCCGTAGCCAATGAGGAGAGAGAGTGATGGGCAGCTGAGCCTCTTGTGCAACATTGCTGGATCAAGATGGGGCTCAGGAAAGTTTTGGGGGGGAGGGGGCTGCTGCATTAACATAAAAAAAACTTCTGACTTTAGAGCCACTTTAATGTACTTTTAAGTAGAACTAAAGGCAAAACGTCTTCCCCCTTCTTCCTTTTTTTTTTTTTTTTTTTTTTTTTTTTAGTTTGTATAGGGTGGAGAGGGATTAGAACCCTTGTCCGTTTTTATTGCAGTCTGTACACCTGCTAGGGAGCTTCACCCTCTCTATTTGTCCTGCTTACCATTATCATTGAAAGTAAAAGAAAATTCAAAATTTTGGGTCATTCCGAGAATAGTAATAGAGGGGGAATCTTCCAATGGGGACACTAGTTTTGGTGACCTGGGGGGGGGGGTGTCCCTTAATTTACAGGGATTTCCTCTCGCTTTCTGTTTGGCTGTGGGGACAGAAAGTGAGGGGAAATCTCTGAAATGTGACACAGATGGGGGGGGGGGGGGAGAATCTGATATGGGTTAAAACCCTCTCTTACTCTATCAAAAACAAAAAACATAACTTTTGTCTATAGTTCTACTTTAATGCATGATGAAGATTTTAAAGCATAATGAAGGAAGCCCTTTATCTTTTATAGCAAGTTATAACAAAAACAAATGGCAGAAATGAACAAAGTGCACATCAGTGCAAATTTAAAAAATGTATGTTGCGCATGCTTAAAGTGACCCTGTACTTTATTTTAAAGTTTAAGTTTGTCATAAATCAAATAACATTTGTGTCTCCTTCAGCTGGTGAAAAAATATAGTGGGAGAGATGAACCAGTAGAGAAGAATACTTAAAGGCTAAGTTCACCCCTTCTTTTTTTTTTTTTTTTTCTAAATTCCAGCTCCCCTATGCAGCAATATAGCATTCATGTACTTTTTTGGCAAAAATATCGAAGCTTTCCATAAAATCTACAGACACGTACCTTACTGTCCCCCATCCATGATTCCAAACATATCTATTGCTTCTGTCTTACGTCCTTACAGACTTTAGGTCATGACACAGGAAGGAGTTGACCAGCTGTCCTCATTAGCACACACCTTGCATCATCCACCCATTCCCAGCTGCATGTTTTTTAAATGAAATTCAATCAATCAGTGATCACCCTTCTCACTAAATACACAATCAGATTGCATAGTGTATGGCCATCTTTATACAAGTACATAGGCGGGAGTGGACAGAAACACTCAGCTGTCAAGTTCCGTTCACATCTCTGCATAGCGGGAACTCGCATTCCCACGTGTTGTTTTTTTTTTAAATTTTTTTTCTTGCGAGGTGGGGAGGTGTCTTGGAGCATTTTCACTCATCACACACGCTTCAAAACGCACAGTAAAAAAACACGCAACCCATAAAACGACAACATGTCCTATAAGCCACATATAGCACAGCCCATTTAAATCAGCAGGCTGCCCTATGCGTGTCACAGGAAAAATGAGACACAAAAACGTTCGCTCCCACTATGCTAGTTGTGAATGGGGCCTGAAAGTGAAATTGGTGTGATAACACAAGAACAATGAGGCTCCATTGACTTCTGTGTGTTTCCTTGCATTTCAGAAATGTGCTGCACCAAAAATCGCAATGAAAAATGCATCAAGCTCCGCTCTAAAAAAAAAAGTTCTGAACCTTCTTTGGGGCGATTGCTGTGTGTAGGGCAGCCCTTTCAGGTGGGTGGGCTGCCCTATGTATGATGAGTGAAAATGCTCCAAAACACCTCCCCACCTCGCAAAAAAAAAAACGTGGGAATGCGAGTTCCCGCTAAGCAGAGATGTGAATGGGGTTTGACAGCTGAATGTTTCTGTCCACTCCCTTCTATCTACTTTTATATAGATGGCCATACACTATGCAATCTGATTGTGTATTTAGTGAGAAGGGTGATCACTGATTGCATTTCATTTAAAAAACGTGCAGCTGAGAATGGGTGGGTGATGCAAGGTGTGTGCTAATGAGGTCAGCTGGTCAACTCCTTCCTGTGTCATGACCTACAGTCTGTAAGAATGTAAGACAGAAGCAATAGATACGTTTGGAATCATTGATGTAGGACAGTAAGGTACGTGTCTGTAGGTTTTATGGAAAGCTTTGATATTTTTGCAAAAAAAAGTACATGAATGCTATATTGGTGCATAGGGAAGCTGGACTTTAGAAAAAAAAAGGTGAACTTAGCCTTTAACCCTTGGTCTTGCTTTCTTCCTCTTCACCAGTTCCAATTGTGAAAACTGATTTCTTGAAGCGTCTCTTTTTTGACAGTCGCTGTCCCTCTCACTGACATGTCCAGTGCAGGATTAATGGCAATTGCTGGTCTAGCAATGCATGTGATGTAGGAGTGCAGCTCACATTCCATTGCCAGAGAGGAGTGGAGTAAGGCAAGTTTTCCTCTTTATTAGGAAACTTGCCTCTCCACAAGAGGAAGAAACGTGCACCTCAAGGGTTGCTTGTTTTTCAACTTTTTCTCCCCGATCCACAAGGATAGTTATTTTGGGTTTTTCTTTTCTCGCAGGTTTTTGTCCTTCGGGGCAATTTCCATAAGCGGTACTGGCCCTTTAAGTTGGCAGGGTTGGTTGCTTAGTCTATTTAGCTATAAGGGGGCTCCTCCAATCGTTTGGGTGGGTGGGGGTAGTTACAGGCATGGCAGAAGTTTGACGGGGAATTAGCGGACAAATGGGTCCATTGTATGGGTGTTCATGGTTATAATTTCGTATTCTGAGATTTTCCCCTTCACATTTGATGCTTCAAATTTTCTATAAGTCCGCGCAAAAAATTATTACTGTTCAAGCTTCGATCACCTTCTACTCGGAGGGGATCACACCAAGGGGACAAGTTGGTTGGACTTCATATGTCTGAGTTCTTCAGGAGTTGAGGTTTTGTGTGGAGTTTGTGCATACAGTAAGGGCTTTGTTTCAACCGGGAGGCTTTCTGACATTAGTGTATAATAAGGATGCATGCCTACATGTCCTGTTCTTCCCTCCTTTCTGGTGGTGTTTGCCGTTGTAGTAAAAAACTGGCATTTTCAGTTGTGGCCCTTGCAATTAGCCTGTCCCTGACACCCAGGGTATTCACAAAGATTCTGGGTCTCTTGAAGGTTAAGACAGTATCGACCTTGGGGGACTCCGCTCAGGAAGTAATCGCTTAATTGTCTGTCATGGTACGCACTCTTGGGAAGTGGGCTTGATGCTCCATCTCTAGAACTTGTCTTGGTGCCGACTCATCATCTGGAGTGCCTGAGCTGTTCATGGACACAGTCTAGTAGGGGCAGGTGTCCTTCCTCTAGAATAACGTGAGGCTTTGAGATATCCCTCAATTAATTTCTGTATGCGGTGATTGGCAAAGAATAGTCTCCTCTTTCACAGTGGTTCTCTTTGCTCAGTACTTTTTCAGAACTTTGCAATAGAATTTCCAATTAGCCTGGGGCAGGAGGACTCAGTCATGGGTGGCTGATGTTGCTATATCCCAACATGTTAAAGTCCTTAGACTGATGGATGGAATGTTCTGGCATCAGACGCCAGCTTTACAGGTCTGAGGTGCAGTTCTGTGTCACTGGTCAGTTCAGGGGACCAGATCTTTGAAGAATGTTATTATCCATTGGTGTTCTGGAACTATGGGTGGTTCACCTGGTTCTAATTAGTTGAATCAGTTGTGGGGCCTTCCGGCGGGAGTCCAGTCGAACAATGCCACGGTTGTGACATGCTCATTCATTGGGAGTTTCAGGTGCAATGCAGCCTAGAAAAAAATTAAATTTTACTCTGTCCTGGACAGAACCCCACTCAGTCCACAGTTCTCTCTGAGTAGATTGCACGTGGACTTTCTTGGCACAGGAAATTGTCACTGGGGGAGTGGTCTCGTCACCTGGGAAGGAGCAGGGCACTCTGCCAATAGTAAGGCACTCCAGAGGTGGATAGTGAGCATCCAGGGACTATGCAAAGCTGGACAGGTTCGTTTGCAGGATTGTGGGTCCTCAGGCATTTGCAATAATAAACCATGTAGGAGCGCATACATCACTAAACTATCCATAATGGAAAGTAGTTGATCTAGCTATGCATTAAATAACTATAGGTGGCAATTAAAGAGACATCATTCTAATCCAGTAAAGGTCACTTTAATTATAATAGGTGATAAAGGGCTTACATTCCATGCAGTGTGCTGCCATGACAGGTGCCTAAACAGATGGCAGCATGAAGTTGACTCAGATCTAAGTCCTGTGCCACGGCCAACACTGTGCTCTAGTGTCCACAAAAGGATGGAAGGCTGTACACACATACCAGTGTACGCCGGAGTCCTGGAAATGACTTGACTCAGTCACCTGGAGATCAGGCTCCGCACACGGAAGTGACATCACAGGAACTAGGGGGAAAAGCCGTGTAGGACTCCACTAAAGCTGGCCATACAATTTTCTTATTCAATTTGCTTTTAGATTTACCCTTAACCATGTAGTACAAGGGCCTGCCTGATTGCACACAAATTGAAAGTGTTTAGATTTTACCTCATATTATGAGGTTTTGGTAAATCTAAAGGAAAACTATAAAAGAAAATTGTATAATGTATGGCCAGCCTAAGATGGCCACAACAGCATAACATACTGGAAAGTGGAGGTAATATGCTGGTTGCTTTGACATGTTTTTGGGTCTGCCCTTTCAGGTCATTTGATGGGGACCAGCAAGGAAGTTTACAAAGTGTTTGTTACCCCAGCATTTCATATTCCTGATATATGCCTGTTGTACTATGTACTCAGTGTGCTGCTGCTTCTCCCCCCCCCTGCTTTACTATTAAAAACTGACCACACTAAGTAGGAGATCTCATCATGGTTAGCTCTCTAGCAGTGCTGGGAACTCAGCCTGCTTTCCTTCAATGATCAGACTCGTCCTGACGCGCCCCCCTCCCCTGCATGTCCATTCACTGGAAAGCTCAGTGTGCTGCTGCTTCCCCCCCCCCCCCCCCCCCAGCTTTTATGCAGCTGAGAACAGCGGGAATGTGATCACTCATAAAAAGGGGGGAAAAAAGGTAGTGTGTGTGTGTGTGGGGTGTGGTTTTTTTTTTTTTTTTTTTTTTATATCTATGCATAAGTATTTTGCCTTTTTGTTGAAATTTTAAACTGAATGGGCTGTTTTACAAGGTGATTGTTTACAGTCAATTTAAGAGCTGCCTACACATTCTTATAAAAGTAAAATGTAGCGCATAGATTGTGCAAAAAGTCTTCAATCAAGAAAACAACTGAAAAAAACAAATGTCCACAGATGGTAAACATAACAGTGGTAAAACTTATAAGTCTCTCAATAGAGGTGAGTAAAATCCTGTGCGTGAATAGAGAACAAATAACATGGAATGTCCCACTGAAAACAATACGTGGATGTGAGACGGCAGATGTTATAACACGGGTAATTCATCAGATCATCACCAGGCTGTATCTCACAACTGTATGCGACTTAATGAAGATGGTGTGTAAGAAACTCTTACCAGATACAATGGACTCCCTTGTCAGCGACAGGGAGTCACTCGAGCAGGTTGCCTCTCAGGGCCTGTAAACGGACATCACAGCTCTGCGAACCTTCGGGGTCAAACTCTGCGTGGATCTCCCGGGGCCGCCAGGTGGGTCCTCCCAAAGGATGGCCAAGGTGCGGATCAGAGGGAACGGTGCGTCACGTAAAAAAATGAAGTGAAGGCTGGTTGAATCTCTCAGTAGATATGTGGAGAAAAAATAAACAGGCTCCACATAGTGTAGATGAGCAAAGTGGGATTTTTTATTGCTAAAAAAGCCAGGTAACAATAAAATGTGATCACAGGGTATAAAAACAAAGATGGGCAACAAGGAGGATACCCCAGTAGACGATCCATTGATCGAAACGCGTCGGGCGCTTCCAGCATCCTCCTTGTTGCCCATCTTTGTTTTTATACCCTGTGATCACATTTTATTGTTACCTGGCTTTTTTAGCAATAAAAAATCCCACTTTGCTCATCTACACTATGTGGAGCCTGTTTATTTTTTCTCCACATATCTACTGAGAGATTCAACCAGCCTTCACTTCATTTTTTTACGTGACGCACCGTTCCCTCTGATCCGCACCTTGGCCATCCTTTGGGAGGACCCACCTGGCGGCCCCGGGAGATCCACGCAGAGTTTGACCCAGAAGGTTCGCAGAGCTGTGATGTCCGTTTACAGGCCCTGAGAGGCAACCTGCTCGAGTGACTCCCTGTCGCTGACAAGGGAGTCCATTGTATCTGGTAAGAGTTTCTTACACACCATCTTCATTAAGTCGCATACAGTTGTGAGATACAGCCTGGTGATGATCTGATGAATTACCCGTGTTATAACATCTGCCGTCTCACATCCACGTATTGTTTTCAGTGGGACATTCCATGTTATTTGTTCTCTATTCACGCACAGGATTTTACTCACCTCTATTGAGAGACTTATAAGTTTTACCACTGTTATGTTTACCATCTGTGGACATTTGTTTTTTTCAGTTGTTTTCTTGATTGAAGACTTTTTGCACAATCTATGCGCTACATTTTACTTTTATATGATTCTTTGGTTATTGTCACCTTGTATGTAGCTGCTCCGCACCATATATTTTTTTAATTTAGCGCAGTGTATACTTCTATTATGTTTGCCTACACATTCTTAACTCATTGTGTGCTCCACTACACCATAACACAATGATAAAAAACATTTAACCACTTGCCGACCGATGCATGCCGACACACGTCGGCACAATGGCAGTGGTGGGCAAATGGGCGTACCTGTACGTCCCCTTTATTTGGCGGGGCTAGTGGGCGCATGCCACGTACAGCGTGACCGTGCCCTCGGGTCACAAGCAGGAAATGATGTTTCTGGGGGGAGTTCTGTACACATTCTGTGTACAGAACTCCTCCAGGTAGCCATATTGCATTAAAAATAGTAAAAAAAAAATTGCAAAATAGTAAAAATCACATTTAATAAATGACAAATCATAAATCAATGGGTGAATGAAAAATGTGCAAACAACCTTAATATCCACATGAGGTATAATAAGTTGAAAGACACTTTTAGTCAATGATATTAATGATCTAAAAGGAGTGCAAAATACAAAAATTGTACACAATAGTGATGTGTGAAATTAAACGATCTTAATGATCTAAGAAAATGCACAGATTGTCCAGAATAGTGATATGTGAAGTAAACGATCTTAATGGTGACATGATCCATCCTCCATCACCAAACACACTGTGAATCCACCCCACGGCTGTAGAGACTGCTTACCAGCTCCTGGTGACCCCTTGTTATAGGGGGGGTTGATATAAGCCTGTGGCTTAACACCCAGCTGTGGCCTTTATCCATGTCTCAGTGCTGCTCCACACTTCCGGTTTCACTCGTCAGGTAGGAATGAAGTTTGGTACAAAAAAGAGAACAAGGGGCTCCACATAGTAAAAAAAATCCTGGATTAAGGAATACTTTGAATGGCAAATGATGTTTCCGTGGTGAAAATAGGTAAACTGTGTGCGTTCGAGTGGAAGAAAGCTCACTTCTTGCAAGGCGATAAAACCTTACACCTAATTTCACTGCGTTACCCCTATTTCATTGCATTTTCAGAAAATTACAGCGGCTGCAGATTGAAAAGGAAAGCTAATTTTTAATAACGTTCAATTACAATATGACTTGCGTCGCAATTGTATATGCTATATTATTTTTTTTCTTAATATGCTCCCCCCCCCCATTTACCCCTTCATCCCTGCCAGTGACATTTATACAGTAATCAGTGCATTTTTATAGCACTGATCACTATAAATGTGGTCCTAAAATAGTGTCAAAACTGTCCGATATGTCTTCCGCAATGTCAAAGTCATGATAAAAAATCGCGGATCGCCGCCATTACTATAAATTTGAAAAAAAAATAAATGCCATAAATCTATCCCCTATTTTGTAGGCGCTATAACTTTTGCGCAAACCAATCAATATACGCTTATTGCATTTTTTTCTTTAGCAAAAATATGTAGAAGACTACATATCAGCCTAAACTAAGGAAAAAAAGTTTTTTTTTTCTTTTTTTTTTTTTTTTAAATGGGATATGTATTATAGCAAAAAGAGAATTTTTTTTTTTTTTTTTTTTTTTTTTTTTTCAAAACTTGTTGCTCTTTTTTGTTTATAGCGCAAAAAATAAGAGGTGATCAAATACCACCAAAAGAAAGCTCTATTTGTTGGGTGAAAAATGATAAACATTTTTTGTTGTATGACCGCTCAATTGTCATTCAGATTGTTACAGCGCTGAAAATTGGCCAGAGCAGGAAGGGGGTGAAAAAGCCCTATATTGTAGTGGTTAAAAGTGAATAAACACTCAAGTGGAAAAGGCTGTGTGTAAAAAAAAAAAAAAGGGTTGGCGCTACCTCAAAAAATACATATATTACTCTGCTAGAATCAAATTGGGAATCTAATACCTCTGATTATATATAGAATATAACTACAACATGATTAACAATCCGCTTCAAAACAATATACAATAAAAAAAAAAATCAAAACACCATGATAAAACGTGAAAGAAAAAAATATTATGAGGGATACAGTTCTAAAGGTGATAAGAGTTTATCATCCTACAGCTTTCTACAGCTAATGCTACTAGCTTTTTTAAAACGTCTAGTGTGCATGAGGCCCAAAAATGACCTTTCCTTTTCAATCTGCAATGGCTGAGAGCGTTGACCGGAGTGTTCTGGGGGGGGGGGTCGTCCCCCTGTCGGAACACAATAGCACAACAGGGGAACCTTGGATTGTTAGTACAGCGGCTCCTTCTGAGCTGTCAGGTTTTTTTTTCATTCAGCTCGCTGAGTTAAAAAAAAACAAAAAAAACTAGTGTTGTATACCAAGCTTTAGGCTTTAAACTGCCTGATGTCAGGTGGTTGGTAAATATTATTATTAATATTATACTCAGTGTTAAGCTGTTCACTACAGATAGTGTATGGTTTTTTTTTTTTTTTTTATTTGGATGGTGGGGAAGGGTTAGACCACCTGCTAAGTAGATGTTGTTGTTGGGGTGTGTGTGTTTTTTTTTTTTTTTCTTCTCTCTCTGTATTCTGGCTGGGATATTCAGCCCTATATTTGCCTCGATGACCATTGTCACCAAAAAAAGTAAGGTGAGTTGTCAACAGAGCAAGATTCATGGGTGAATCATTCAATAGTGACAAATGTTACAGTGGCAACTGTAACGTGGGAATCCCCTTCAGTTTGGAGTGATTTCCTGTTGAAACTCTAGGACTAGAAGGAAAGTGTATTCTCCCCTGCCCTTTACCTTTTCCCTACTGTATTCAAAAAACAAAATACACTGTAAGTTTCCTGTCTTAAAGTGTATCTAAAGCCAATTTTTTTTTTTTTTTTTTTAGTTGTGGGATAGAGTAGTGAGGGGTTAGCACACCTGTGAGGCTGTTGCTGTATATGTGCTGCAGGGAACCGTCTTAACACTCTCGATTTGTCCTGGTGAGCATTATTGGGACTCAAAGGTGGGGGAAACTCCAAAAGAGGTGATTTTTGTCACTTTTTAGAGAGATTTCTGCTTGCTTCCTTGTGTTGATGGTACAGCAGGTGAAGGGAAATCTCCCCAAGGCGACACGTAGAACAAAAAAACTAGCAGATGTTTTAACCCTTTCAGTAGGGGGAGACCATACTCACTAGAAACATTTTGTGCTAAAGAATTTTTTTTTTTTATTTATAAAGACTAAAGTAAAACCATTGAAAATTTACCCATTTCTAATGTTGTATTTTATCTCTTTTTAATTTTACAGCATCAAAATACTAAAATGTGACAAAACAAAACAAATTATCCTTTGCCAAATATGGAGTGGTTAATAGACTCTGTTGAGAAGGACCTTGGCATTGATCAGAATCAACTTGCTATATCTGAAGCTGGCAGTCATGTAATCGCTCTTGTATCTCAAAAATGGCTTATCAACATGAAAGAACGCAAAACTGTTCCACTGCAATGCCCCAAGCTAGAAGGATTTAGCAGTGTAGAAATTAAGACATTTTTGCAGCGTTCAGTACAGAAATTACCTGCTGGCTGGACAAGGGTGGAGATTCATGGACTGAGAAAAAGTAGGCTGGCCTACTCATTGGCTCTAAACAATGGCTTCCTACAAGGACAGAATGGGGACTGTGAATCATTGTTTAGTTTTATGAACAATGTGGCCCAACAAAACTATAAGAACATGTGGTACAAAGCCCAAATGAGTTATGTGCAGCCCTATGAAAATGTACCTAAAGTGCCAAGCATGCAGGCCTTGGATGCTCTAAAGTTGTCTCTCCAGAAAATCTATGGTTGCCCTTTCATTGTCGCAAATCAAGCATCTGCCAGTCTTTCTCCTTCCAAAGAAAATGCCAGTTTTGTTGGGGCTCCTTCTTGCCCCAATATTGTCCCAGCTGAAGCTTTGATGGAATCATCTGGCATGTTGTATATTATCTTGCCATATATGCAGTATTCTTTATATGATGCTATCACATTTAGCCCTGCTAAGCTCGCAAACAGTCATGCCAAAGTACTTTTTATTTTGTATAATATTCTCCAGGCCATGAAGGCATGTCACTTAGCAGGCTTATCAAGTGGATCCATTTCATTATGTAACGTGGCTGTTGATGAAAAACTTTGCAGTCAGCTAAGGCCTAATTTTATTGATTATGAAAGGCAAATTGATAGCTCATTCAGCTGTAGGGAGGATTCATCAGATATCATAGATCAAGTGAAATCAAGTGCACTATGTGTGTCATGCAATGGTGAGCTGAAAGACATGGTTATTGACTGGATTCATGGAAGGGTTAGCAATTTTGACTACCTTATGTATCTAAATAAACTTGCTGGCAGAAGACAGGGAGATCCAAATTACCATCCAGTTTTACCTTGGGTTGTTGATTTCACTACCAAAAACGGCAAATTTAGAGACCTGAAAAAATCCAAGTTCCGTTTAAACAAAGGGGACAAGCAACTAGAATTCACATATGAGATGACAAAACAGGCATTTGTAGCAGGTGGTGGCAGTTCAGATCAGTTGCATGTTCCTCACCATATCTCTGATGTTCTCTCAGATATTACATACTATGTATATAAGGCTAGAAGAACCCCAAAAGCTGTTCTTTGTAATCATGTGCGTTCTCAGTGGGAACCAAATGAATATCCAGCAAGCATGGAACGTATGCAGGCATGGACTCCAGATGAGTGCATTCCAGAATTTTTCTCAGAACCTACTATATTCAAATCCATTCATGCAGATATGCCAGATCTTGACATTCCATCTTGGTGCAGTTCATATGAAGACTTCATAAATGTACACCGAGCACTTTTAGAAAGCAGAGATGTGTCTCAAGATCTTCATCACTGGATAGACCTTACTTTTGGGTACAAGCTGACTGGGAAGAATGCAGTGAAAGAAAAAAATGTCTGTCTTCACCTGGTGGATAATCACGCTAACTTGACATGTTATGGCGTTGTACAGTTGTTTGATCAGCCCCATCCCAAGCGTCTTCTTGGGCCTAGTTATACTCTTTTTGAAGCTCCTGCAGTAGTTACATCGAGACATAGCATTGTTGAGATGACTGCATCTAATAACAAACATACTGTCAATGATCTTGTGCTGGAAGCCACTGCTTGTGAGAGTCATTGGACCAGCAATAAAGAGAGCACAGCAGATGATGATCTAGAGCAAGGAACTGAGGCTCTTGATGTGCTAGGAAGTTCAGGAAAGGTTGTTGATCAGGCCAGTATACCCTCCCACCAAATTACTAGTTCCAGTAACTTCTCAGGTGAAAGCAGATCTCCTCCTATTAGGTCAAACAGGCCATTCAAGATTGCCTCAGAAGAAAACTGTGGAAAGATCTCTTTGCCTGAAGGTTTTAATCCTATACAAGCTTTGGAAGAACTGGAAAAACTTGACAACTTTTTAGTTCGAGGTTTGCATAGCACCATACTTCCAGTGAAAGAATCTAACAACAAGCATCCACTGGGCCTTTTAGATCTTTTTCAGAGAGATATACAAGCTTTGGGTGTTATGATGGCAGAAATAGTTTTTGCCCCAAGAATTCACACTATGGCCCCTAAATCCCCACTTCTGGAACGATATATTTTAGTTCGCAATCTTGGAAAACATCACATGAAAGAGATTCCTACACCTCTTCTACAGATGCTGGAGTCTTTTTTACAGCTACATGCTCCAGATGAAGAGCTTTTTAGCGATGTGGACATTGAGACACAGGTCAAACTGTTTGAGTTTCCTCACATTTCTAACGGTCTTCCTCCACCATCTCCCTCCCAGCTCCTGAGTCCATTTTGCTCAACCATTCCTTTCCCCACATACTTCCCTAACTTGCATAAATTTATCTTGACCTATCAGTCACGAAGAACAGAAGATGACAGCCAAGGTCGCGAGCTTGTGTTCCAGTTGTGGCAGCAGATAGATGGAATTCTTTGTGATATTACCCCTGAAGGATTAGAAATAATTCTTCCATTTGTCTTGTCGTTAATGACTGAAGGAAGTACAGCTGTTTACGCAGCATGGTATCTTTTTGAGCCTGTGGCCAAAGCTTTGGGCCCAAAAAACACAAACAAGTATTTATTGAAGCCGCTCATTGGTGCATATGAAAACCCTTCTTTTATTCATGGAAGATTTTATCTGTACACAGATTGCTTTGTAGCCCAGTTGATAGTTCGTCTGGGCTTGCAGGCATTTCTTTCCAATTTACTTAATCATGTGCTTCAAATACTTGTTGGGGTAGAGAGTTCAGGTGATGAAGGAAAATTGTTGTCTGGAACGGCTGAAGATGAGGAAAGTGGTGGGGAGAGCCCAGTTGCTGGGGAATTCGGTGAAGGTCACCAGAATGGTGTAGACCATAGTGGCTCTTCTCATGAACTTTTAGACTATACTTCTGGGGTTAGCTTTCATGATCAAGTTTACCTAGGAGAAAATGAGGACTTTCAAGGGGGACTATATGTCAATGATGCCCTTCATACGCAAGAACCAGAGTCTCTCAGTCTTGGAAGGTTAAGTGACAAAAGCAGTGCAAGTGAAGTCTCCCTAGGAGATGAGAAAGTGGCAGATAGTGACTCCCTTAGAGAAAAAGGTAGCATGAAGTCTGGAGATAGTAGTCAAGACCTAAAACAAAGTGAGGAGTCTGAAGAAGAGGAAGAGCGGGATTCTTCTCCTGGCCTTTCAGAAATAACCCTCTTGGTCAACACAGAAGCTTCAACTGATACAATTGTAGCCAGTGAAAACCAAGAACTGGAAGAGGACGAACCTGATTTAAATAATCAGACAGAAGAAAAAGAACAGAAGATTTTAATAGGTAAGACTATTCTTTATAATTTTGTAATTCTAGAAACCTGCTTACTTTATTATATAATATATTATTCATGTTAAATAAGAACTGGAAGCTAGAAGTAGATTAAACTGAATGACTTGCTGTTATCTGTTGGGAATTCTGGCAGCAAGATGTCTGTATATGAATTACCAATTCCACCTACCCACACTTTATTCCAATTCATTTTTTACTTCCTATCTTGTGACATGTTGTCAAAAGGACAGGGAATGAGGGGAAATCTAAACAGAGCACCATATCTACTTGTGCAATGCAAACATGTCATTTTCTTAGGGCACATTTAGACTTTAACTCTACCTTTTTTAATTAGCGTTAACTAAGCCAATTAAAGAATATGCTGGGTGCTCACCGCTCTTAGGCAGCCTGCGAGATCCTGTGCCTCTGTAAAAGCCTGGGTGGCTGCCTGATCCACAGCCAACTTGATATGTAGAGAGAAAGGAAGGTGGCGGCAAGGATAAAAACATTTATTGTATATCCATTAAAAATGAAGCATGACATACGCAATGCTTGAATGATCAGTAAAGGCGTTTCACACTCCTGTGCTTATTCATTAATTACCTAATGAATAAGCACAGGAGTGTGAAATGAATTAACTTATCATTCGTGGATTGTGTGTATGTCATGCTTTATTTTTAATGGATATACAATAAAGAAGCTTTTTTTTTTTTTTTTACCCCTGGAAGTGCCACCTTCCTTCCTTCCTTCCTTCCTTCCTTCCTTCCTTCCTTCCTTCCTTCCTTCCTTCCTTCCTTCCTTCCTTCCTTCCTTCCTTCCTTCCTTCCTTCCTCATTGAGTTAAAGCGGGGTTCCACTTTTTAACTTAATCTTACCCCCTTCAGTTAATTGCATAAATGTTCAAATGCCGCACGAAAATTTTTTTTATCATTGTAATTACCTTTTATATTGTACTTTTATTGTGGCACTTCCTGTCTCTCCTCCCATCGGAGTAGGCGTGTTTATTGCATTTCCCTGGCGCCGCACTGTCTCCTGGGAGCTTAGTGTCAGGCTTCCCAAGATTCAGTGCAGGAACAATGATCATGCTTGTGAACAAGCTGTGAATGAACAGCATTCACCGCCTCCAGGAAATCAATGCTTGTGGGCTTCACATGCCTACAAGCAAGATGGAAACAGCCAGCATCACATTTTTAAAGTTATTCTTCAGTACGATAACAGACAGAGACTGAAATATTACACCCAAACTATGAGTATTATTTTGGGATTAGCCAAGTGTCTCAATGACCTAAAAAAAAAAAAAAAAAAAAAAAAAAAAAAAATTGGTCGCCGGACTCCCACTTTAACTAAATCAATTGCCCTTGCTTTAGGAAAAACCCACCCAGAGGGAAAATACTTTTGATCGATATACTGAAATCTCAAAGCAATAAATAAAAACTTGGTGATCCTATGCCTACACCACATGTCATAAATCCCCTTTACAGGTGCTTAAGAATATTACCATTGGCTGGATATGTTTTGAGAAAGGAGGAGGATGGTGGTGGTGGGTTAGACTTGGAGGGAGGTCCATTTCAAGATCATGTTGTACATCGAGCATACTGGGCCTTCAACAGCCCACTCATTGCTTGTCATAAAATGTAATGCCCAGTTCCTCAATAAAATCCACCCATTTTGGTCTTGCCCAGATTTCTCTTAGGAATCAAAAAAAAAAAAAAGTATCCAAACTAAATGGCTCCTACCCCAATTCCCAACTTTAACAAGTCTAAAATCATGTTTGTTCAAAATAAAGCTTTTAGAAAACCTATATGCTGCATTAAAAGAGAAGTAAGGGTCCCCCCCCCCATTTATACTTACCTAGGTAGATGCAACATGGAACCGATGCTGCATCTGTCCCCCGGCGTTTCTACACTGAGAACAGAGCCATCGAACATCGCCGATGGTTAAGTTCTTAGATCCCCGAGAGGAGAGCTGCTGACTGCTGAAAATTGGTCACAGGAGTGCAAAACTAATTGCACTCCTGTGACCCGTAGGAGTAGCCCAGCCAATCAAGCTCAGGCTGGACTTCTCCTTTAAACAAACCTATCAATTAAAAAAAAAAAGGGTAAATTGCTTAACTTTCCTGTTATAGAATTACCAAGGGATCAGTTCAGAGAGACCATGCTTATCTTTACAGTATTACTTGGTTTCAGTGTGAAAGTAAAGGGATCCCTGGGCAAACTCAACATTTTTATTACCACCAACTACTTAAAACTTAGAATGCCTTGTTTGCAAGTCGCACGTGCAGAGCCCGCCAAGAAGTCGGCACTGCACTAATCGCAGGCAGTGAGACATTTCCCGATCTCTGCAGCAGTGAATCAGGAAAAAGGTCACTGCCTGTGATTAGCGTAGTGCAGTGCCGACTTCCTGGTGGGCTCTGCACGTGCGGGTTGCGAATACATCTGAGCTCATCCTTGCCTAAAACCATTCTTTTTTTCGATTTATATGCAGGTATAATACATGGTGTCTTTATCTATTATATGATGACCTATAACTTCTGCTGGTGGTTGTTATGTTATATTTACTTTAACTACTCTTTGATCAATATGTAGCTGTCAGTTTTTTTTTTTTTACTTTTTCAATAGTCTTGGATCCATTTTATGCTACCTTTTCTACTTCTATTCCTTTTTTATTCATAGTAGTGGACTTTCCTATCGTGAATAAAAAAAAATCAGCATCAGACTATTGTGTTCCATCGGCATTTATGGTTCTTCACTAATTAGAACTGAATCGTCTCCTCTATACTAACAATAATTTACAAAGCCATCCATAACTCTGCCCCCAGCTACATCACTAACCTATTCCCAAAGTACCAACCAAGCCACTCTCTTCTGTCCTCCCAAGACCTCCTGCTTTCTAGCTCTCTTGTCACCTCCTACCATGCTCGCCTCCAGAGCTTCTCCCATCCTTTGGAACTCCCTACCCTAATCTGTCCGACTGTCCCCTAGTCTATCCATCTTTAGACAATCCCTGAAAACCCTTCTCTTTAAAGAATCCTGCTTCTAATTAATACACTGTTTTACATCCTCCATCAGCTCATCCCCCACAGCTATTACCTTTTGTATCAATTGACCCTTCCTTTTTAGATTGTAAGCTCTAATGAGCAGGGACCTCTGATTCCTCTTGTACCAAATTGTAATGTAACTGTAATGTTTGCCTTTATTTTGTTAAGCGCTGCGCAAACTGTTGGCGCTATATAAATCCTGTATTATAATAAAAATAATCAGATTTGTATACTTGCTGTTTTTCTTTCAAAAACTGCTATACAGTATAGTTGCTTTTGAAATTGAGGTCAACTAGATGATCATGTCTTTTAACTGTATACAGTTTGAGTTTTGATAGTACAAAACAAATAACCATGTCTGTGCATCCTGCCTTTTAATGTACATTTATTTGGAATTTAGGAAACTGAGTATTTTATATTTTTTGACACAGTATACCTTTTATATTTGCATTAGGTAGGATTTTAGATTTGCAGGGGTGTTCAACCTGTGGCCCACTGAGCCCTCTGATGTAGCCTGCAACCTCAAATCAGGGATGCGCATGCCTGGGATCGGCAACCTATTGATCGCAATCCGGGCTGGCCGACCCACCATCCCAGATCATCAAAGTGCAGTGAGCTGACGCTGGCAGCAGGAGCTGCATAAACTGATGCTTCCTCTGTATGGCTGGCTTTCCTGCGGGTTAGCTGCACTGAGCCATAGACTTCTATTATATTTTGCAGGTTTGGGGCACTCTCAGAAAGCACGGCTAACCTGCAGGTGCACTGCGGTGCAGGTAAACTGCAAGATATCAGTGTGGAGCGGCCTTATAGGGGCTTAGAACAGTAAGGTTTTGTGATTTGGGGGGCAGTAAAACCTCATAGTTCATTATGGCCTGTGACCGGTTACCAAATCGCTTAAGTGGCCCTCGTTCTTCAAAAGGTTGAGCGCCCCTGTTTTAAATTTCTTCAACTCTGTCTACTACAAAACTTTTTCAAACTTGGTTACTTTGTATTAGTTTAACATTATCAGGATAGTTTCCTGTGTACTGTACGTTTTATCTGGGTGCACTTTTGTTTTGCAGATACAGCTTGTAAGATGGTAAGGTGGCTTTCAGCCAAGCTAGGTCCAACTGTGACCTCCCGCTGCATTGGCAGGAATCTGCTACGATTACTCACGTCCTGTTATGTTGGTAATTGTTTGTCTCTCTTTTTAAGAAATTGCTGTCTCGCATGCTTCAACTTGATAACTTGACAAAGCAAATCCCAATCAGTGCACACATGTATGATTACTACATTTATTCCAAAAATCCAGCTACTGCCTTATTTAAATAATTTGAATATATTGTTTTGTTAAAAAATTGGACCACTAGATCTGTAATTAGAACTAGAATTTATTTTGTTTTGCCTGTCCTGTGACAACTTTTTGCATGCCCTTGCCCTGTTCACAAACCTTTTTTTAGCCTCAAAACTGCAGCTTTCTATAGACACAGCTGGTTGTTCAGGTTTGATATGGATTCTTTTGTTTTACAAACTTGTATGTTACAATTGCCCAAACACTGGAGGGAGCACTCAGGTGGTATTCTCTTGGCTAGGGGTATTGGAGAGGGAGAAATGGTGATCAGACATGAAAAATCCAACCTGGGCAGTTGCGGTTTACCCTAAGCCTAAAGATGTGTCTGCTGGGATAGAGGCGGGAGAACAGACATGTATCAGATCAGGTGAACTAAAGAAAAAGTTCACTTTTTGGTAAAAAAAATAAGAAATGCATATTTTTTTTCTTTTTTTTGCATTAAAAAAAGGGCATTTTATTTATTTGTGGAGCCTGTAAAGATTGCTGGTGCCATGCAGGTCTCTAGGGGTAAGCAGATACAATCTGACAGGATGCATGAATAAACTACCACAGTTCATTGAAAACTACAAGCTGATAGCTGCAAAGGCTGCCAGACCTTGTAGATTTTCATGCACAGAGCCCTGTCAATCAGTGAAGCGGCCAGTGGAGCGTGTGGAGCCCCCCTCGGCCACGTTTTAAAAAAAAAATGATGACAGCTATCGGGGAGGGAGAAGAACCCCGCTAGCTGTCACAGGGATTGGGAAGGTGCGAGGGGCCTGGCCTGTTCGCAACATGTTACACCCTGAATATGGGTGTAACATATTACGACAGGTGAACTTCTTGTTTTAAAGCGGTTGTAAACCACGGGTGTTCAGAAAAAAAAAACCTGCAAGACAATGTTATAATGTGCTGATATGTATCGCATACTAGCACATTATGAAATGCTTATCTTGGAACAAAGCCCTCTAGCGCTGTAAAGTCACTGCTGAGAGGGCTAACATGTCCCCCCTGTCTTTCTTCCGGGTTTGTGAGCTACGGCTACGTGATTGGCTGGAGCGGCATTGTCCTCACTACTCCGGCACAAAGCTCTGAAGTTCCGGCAAGGTATGCCAGACCTTCAGAGCCATGCGTCAGTGATGTCACTGCTGCATGCAGAGTGAATATCTCCTAAATGGTGAATGTTTAAGAGATATTAATTTTACCTACAGGTAAGGCTTATTATAGGCTTACCTGTAGGTAAAAATTACCAAGAGGGGTTTACAACTGCTTTAAGTTTGTACTCTTATTTGATTTGCAATAGTTCTATCTCTATCCAAAATAAGTTCATGTATGGTCAGCCTTATGCATTTTAGCTGTTACTCACAAACATGGGTAATAGTGATGCTGCGCTGTAAGCGCTCCACTTACTGGGAATAAACTAAAATAAAGTGCAAATAAAATAATGAACTATCGGTATGAAATGCTAATAAACAGTATAATCTGTGATAAAGTGCATATGCAAATAAATCTGAAACAGGTCATCAAAAACAGTGACACATAATAAAGGCTAAAGTGCAAAGTGCAAAACTGTGCCTGTACAATCCTAGAATAGGTACATGACAATGGTGATATAATAAATGCACAAAATAAACGTCCAAAGAACCACCCCAAACTTGGTTGGTCAACCAACGAACTATATATAACAGTCCCAAAGAGACTAATACATCAATACAAGAGAATGGATGAAAGCATCCAAAGTTGAAAATTGGTGATGGTTCCCTTCACTGTGAAATAAAAATGGCCAATGCCGTTTAAAATTGAGAGTATTACCTCTATGCTATTTTAATAAATATCAGTTCATACGGTATTATACTATCTGGGATTTTCTTCCATTTATACCAACCTGAGTGAACCAATTTGACAGGAGGCTGTACCCATTCTAAGGAGTGTTGGAGAGGTGGCTGTATCCATTTCAAAGAGTTACCGGTGGGTCCACTCTAAGAGGGACCGTTTGAAGATCCCCTTGGTCTCCGAAGCATCAGACCCAAGTTATGCTGTAACCTTACAGCAGTAAGGTGAGGGGCTAGTACACACTTAAGCCTCGTACACACGATCGGATTTTCGACAGACAAAGTGTCAGACTTTTGTCTGAAGGGCGTGTGCCAGGAACTTGTCTTGCATACAAACTGCACACAATTGTCAACACAACAAACACAAACGTAATGAAGTACTACGAGGAATTTCAGCTCTTAAGCGCCACCCGTTAGGCATCTTCTGCTACTGGCGTGTTTGGTGAGCACTGATTCCGAGCATACGTGTTTGTACTTTCAACTTTTGTGTGACGGACTTGTGTACAGGCGATAGGAAAATCTGACAACAGACCGTTGTCCGCGGAAAATTTACTAGCCTGCCATCCAACATTTGTTGGCGGAAGCTTGGACAACAATTGTCTGATGGACCGTACTAAGGGTCGGATTTTAGGCCAACAGTCTGTCATCACACAATTCCCTGGCGAAAATCCGATCGTGTGTATGAGGCTTTAGGTGCCATCTCAGCTTGGATTGGCCAGGCATCAGACGTTTTTATTGCACTATTCACGGTGAAGGGAACCATCACCAATTTTCAACTGTGGACACTTTCATCCATTCTCTTGTATTGATGTATTAGTCTCTTTGGGACTGTTATTTATATTTATATTTATATATATATATATATATATATATATATATATATATATATATATATAATGTGTGTGTGTGTGTAATATATATATTTGTTGGTTGACCATCTAAGTTTGGGGTGGTTCTTTGACATTTATTACCGTTCATGTACCTATTCTAGGATTGCACAGGTTCTGTTTGGCACTTTAGCCTTTATTATGTGTCATTGTTTTTGATCCGTTTCAGATTTATTTGCATATGCACTTTATCACAGATTATACTGTTTATCAATTAGCATTTCACACCGATATTTCATTATTTATTTGCATTTGCACTTTATTTTAGTTTATTCCCAGTAAATATCAGAGAGCTCACAGCGCAGCATCACTATTACCCAGTTATCTCATTATCTGCTAAGGATCAGCTGACTAGGTGCCTGCTGCAATAGGTCTCTGGTTCCATTTAGTAGTTGACATGGTGGGAGTACCACCCTTTTAACATTTTACTCCCGATCATCATTGATGCATACTAGCTCATTATGGCTTTGCCTTACAGGGTTTTTTTTTCCTTTTTTTTTTTTTTTTTTTTTTACATGTGCAGGTATACAACTGCTTTAACTTGAAAAATGTTGAATAAATTACATTTTGTTAAAAGCGTTACTGGTAAAATATGCATCTGTTTTTTCAATTGAAAAATTGCAGTGTTAATAATATATGCATGATTCCTATCATACACAGGTCACCAGAGACATCAGTTTCTATCTAACATGGAGGAAAATAGCCCACTAAACGTCAAGAGACCAGTGTATGGTGATCAGGTGTCTAGGCCTGTGCTAGAGTGCCTGATGCATATGGCTCATCTTTATGGAGAACCTTTTCTTACCTATCAATATCTGCCTTACATCAGCTACCTGGTAAGTTATAATTATTGCCGGATGCCAAGCAGTAAAAAAGAAAAAAAGTCTTGTATATTGATGAAATTTAAATGAATACACTGAAAAGATACTGTTTAACAGTACACAAACATTGAACAGCATTTATTTTTTTTGTAATCACTCCTTAGTCTAGTCATTCAAAGCCGAATTCTAGAATTTGTGAGATGAGGCCAATTTTGTAAACGAACATACCTGTAACTACCATATTGTACACTAGATTCTTCTGTTTGTAATAAGTGGACAAATCCATAGAAGTTAGTGAGAAACACAGCACTCAGTAAAATTAACTGGAAGAGTATGAGAAGTGGAAGTTTGGTGTATGACTCAGAATGTAGAATAAAGACTATGAACTACACTGGTCTCCTCTCACACTCTGCACTGAAAACTTTCTAGTGGAGCAGGCAGGTTAAAGGATAGGTTCAACTTTTGGAACATTATTACATGATACACCCATATTTAGAGTGTAACATGTTCCAGCACAGCACACCGCAGCACGTAAAAAAACAAAACAAATAAACCTTTAGGCTAGGTTCACATATGTCCGGTGCAAATTTCCAAAGCAGCTGTTCAGCTGCGATTTAGACGCGGTTCAGATGCAAATTTTTGGAGCCAGAGGCCACCGCCATCTTTAACATTAGCTGGTTGTTTAAGGAACAGACCGGGAAGCCGGCTGACTAAAAAAAAAAACATTGCCGGCAATAAAAATTGTGAAGAAAAAAAAAATGGCGTGGGGGTCCCCAATCTATACCAGGCCCTTTCAGGCCTGGTACAGTTTGTAAGGAGAACCCCATGCCAAAATAAAAAAACGGCGTGGCGTTCCCCCTCAAACACATAATGCAGCTGCTGACTTTTGATTTTAGGACACTTGCCTGTCCTGGAGTCCAGCGATGTCGGCACCGCAGCTGATGTTTCCATCGGCTGGTCTGGTGCTGCCGTCCCCACTGCCAGTAAGAGAACACGGTAGTGAAGCATTATGCTGGGATCGATCGGCGAGCCCGCGGCCTTGCTGCACAGTTTCATGTCATCTTTGGCTGCCATATACATTCCTGTCTTCTTTGCATCTTTTCCTGCAAGATCCTTCCCTGGCTTTTCCATATTGTGCCAGCAGTCCATCACAGCGGTATACATTGCGCTCTCCTACTGGCCCTGCGGCAGGGGGAAGAGGAGGGAGCCGAACTACGGATGTAATGCGACGCGGCCCGGTCTCCCGGAAGTGGGGAGCGGATACCTGTCTTTGACAGGTATCCACTCCCCCCTCACCCCCCAAAGGTGCCAAATGTGGCAGTGCCACCCAGTGAATGCTGGATTGGTGACATCACAAGGGGGAGATGCCACCAGGCCTAAAAGTCTGGTATGGATTTGGGAGGGACCCCACGCTGTTTTTGTTTGTTTGTTTTTTAAATTGACATGGAACCCGCCTTAAAATCCGTACCAGACCCGAACGCTTTTTTTTTTTTTTTTGATCCAATTTGTGTTCAAAACTGATGAGATATGTTCCCATAAAAGGCAGGGAGTCTGGAATTCGCATCTGAATTGCGCTGAAGTGTTTAGAAAACGCACAGGGCTCTTTTTAAAAAAATTAGCACTGCCGCTGCACCGCGTATATGTGAACTGACTCCATTGAAAGATAGTTTTATTCACATGTCATGCGAATCGAATGCAGTTCAAAACGCATCCAATTTGCATATATGTGAACAAAGCCAGTAACCTGTCTAAAGGCTGAACACCTACTTTGATAGAAGCTGCCACTATCTGGAGCCATAGCAATGGAGCACCTGATTCATTGGTCATATCACACTGATTCTGAATTACCAGAATGCATCCTCAGTAGAAGATGCTGCCTTTCTTGCCAGATCACTGCGGAATCACATGAGACAGAAATGGCAGCAAAAGTTTACTTCTCGCTGGTTCGGCCAATGAGAGAGCAACTCTAATGGGGAATTTGACTTGGGTTTCTGCTGACAGCTCACATTCCCTATGAAAGGGCTACACTTTGCAGGATTCTCCATAAAACTGACACATTCCCTCTGTTAATTAGGTGCAGACCTGTGCTGCTTTTTATTTCATCCTGAAATTAAAACTGCAGCAGGTGGCACACATAGATCTGGAGCAGGCTTAGTTTTTTTTAATCCAAGTCATTTTTATTTAAACTCTTTTTAATAGCAATAAAAGTAAGGAAACGAAAAACAAAGAGCA
This sequence comes from Aquarana catesbeiana, assembly GCF_042186555.1. Lineage (NCBI taxonomy): Eukaryota > Metazoa > Chordata > Amphibia > Anura > Ranidae > Aquarana > Aquarana catesbeiana. The sequence continues at coordinate 665,487,913 of NC_133325.1, read as the reverse complement.
GGCTTAGTTAATGGTGCGCGCGCCACTTCTGTCAGTTTCCTGCACCATTGCTTAGTTAATTCTCTGGAATGTCATAAACACCATTTAGTGCAGATGTTGGTTTTTTATGCAATTGGCATAAGTACCTAAATGTGTCTTGGTATTGGCCTCTGTCATCCTATGCATAGCACCGGGGGTGGAGGGCTGCTGCATGCACAAGTGTTTAACAGGAGAAGAAAGTAAGTAAATGACTTGAACTGTGTTGTTTTGCGTTCATTGTTTGGATAGCAGTGGAGTGACACCACTGTGTTCCTATAACAAAGTAAGTAATGTCACCCCCCTGTCTGTGCTGTAAGGCACAAGTGTAGTAATGGGAAAAGTGGATAGATAGAAATCCAGTTCCTTTAGCCAGATAAGACTGGTCTTTGTGTATTTCAGCTGTGTTTTAGCTGTTTAGTCCAGCTTCAGCTTTTGCTTGCTATAAAGCCTGTTTTGTGTAATAAAGAAAAAAAAAAAACGCCTGTTCATAGTTACACAATATCAGAGCTGAGAGATTGGTTTTGTAGGATATGAAGCGGAAAAGAATGTGGAAGATTATGGAATGTAGTACTGGACCACTTAAAGTGTGCCTCGATTTGTTGTCAATCAAGTGTGCAACTAGCAAGGAAACCGGAAAGAAAAATTCCTGTATTGCAACTGGTGACATGGAGTGCAAACCTAGCATAATATTCAGTCTTTTCCCTTCCTACATTGGTTTTATTGTATCACAATGTTTTTTTTTTTGGGGGGGGGGGGGGTTGGATAGTAGAAAATTGATCATACTCTAATGAGAGATGTCTTTGCCAGCAGAATATTTGAGCACATTCTGCTCATCAGGTGGCCCTACAATACTGTAGATCATCTTCTCTTTTTTTTTTTCCCAGCAAACTATTCAGTGTTGTAAAGAATTGTGTAAATGAATGGCAAATGATGCTGTACAAGTTTCATTAAGTTTTTGGCTAATCTTAAAATCCTGAGATTTTACAGATTAACATCAGATGTATAAATGACACCCGCTAGAAAAATAATTGCATTGATAAAAAAGAATAAAAACCCATTGTTGGTGCAAACATTTGAAGATGAACTCTAGGCAGGTAACTTAGAATACAGCTAATATACAGTACATGTAAGTAATCTGCACAACCTGCCCAAAGTTATGCATTTCTGTCCATCCAGCCCTGAGATTTACACATTTTCAGTAGAGCCAGGTTGGTGACCTGACTCTTGTCTTCTGCAGTTAAGCCACACAGCTTGGTTAATTGCTTGTCCCCAGCCTGTGACAAAACAGTTGAAAAGCAGAAAAACAGTTGTTTGCTTCCTCCACCTGTCTGCTTTTCAGTGTCAGCATGTGCAGTTGCAGCACATCTGATTAATCCTCAGATGATTAAAGGTGAAAGCAATTCAAAATCCGGTATTAGTTGCAGATCACATATGTTTTTTAAATAAAGGCATTCTTTATTAGAGAAGATGAAAGGTCTTAGGGTTTCGTGTTTTTCTTTCAATCTGTTTTATTATTAAATTTGAGGTACAAAACCAAAAACCATACAGTAGCCCAAGGCACTGGCAAGTAATGGTGAAAGGGCACAACTGAAAGGTCATAGCAGTGGAATACAGTTTTACATTTGAATTGGTACAATAAATAGCACCAATGTGGGGCTCTATGATTCCAGCTCCAAAATTGTCATTGAAGGGCCACCACAATTATCTAACAACAAATTTATACTTCCGTGAGTTGCGATTATCCCTAGCAGCTGCTATAGCCATTAGCAATAATCACTGTCTTCTTCTGGTGGGGGTGGCTTCCCCTGGCCACCCCCTGCCTGGAGAAGACAATGGCCCAGCAGGAGAGATTCCTGCATCAAGACTGTCTGTCTGTGCTGATGGGGGAATCAAGCGAATTTCCTTCCTGCAACCCATAGTTGCAGGAATTAAATTTTGCACCGTGCATGGCCGGCCTAAGTCTCTGCAGGTTTTGCTGAACCAATCAATGTGCACTGTACATACAAATTTTGGAACTAAATTCATGTTTTCATGTATAGTCTTTTCATTAACTGGCATTGTTCACATGCAGGTGGCTCCCAGCAGTGGGTGCAGACTGAACAGCCGCAAGGAAGCTGGTCTCCTAGCTGCTGTCACCTTGACTCAAAAGATCATCATCTACCTTTCAGACACTACTTTGATGGACATTTTACCAAAAATGAACCAGGATGTCCTACTGCCAGTTCTAAGCTTCTTGACCTCTACCACTGTTGGGTAATGTGCACTGTATATTGTATGTTCTGAAAAAAAATGTAGAAATAGAGGTTACCTGGTGTGAGAACTGCAAATCAAACTGATCAATGAACATTCATAAGAAAATCTGAAATTTTATAGGAAAAATTGACCTTGATGTCTCCTCCTCCTAAACCACCCTTTGATCTGTATGTGACTAGAAGCCTTACTGACCTATAGAGCAGCCCAGGAGGTGGAAGGGGGTGAGGCCAACCTTGACTGTAATTTTTGCCCATATCATAGGATCTACTTATTTATTCTGGCATATTGTGTGGTCATTTTGATTTGTCCTTGTTCAAGCTTCTGTTGAGATATATTTGTATTATCTAACTTTAACCCTGTTGACTGCTGAGTATTTGTATTATACTGTAAGTATAAGCTGGACTTCTAGCTAGTCCCTTTATAATGAATGCAAGGTCCTTGGTTTAGTAACACTTTATCTGGTCTCCCACGGTACACGGAACATGGAAACGCAGTAGTTGTAGCTGTGTGCTTTTGGTGTACTATGTAAGAACAGAAAATATGAATAATACACGGGGTTCTCCTTCATAACCAGTCTGAGTTAAACCTTTAATTTGGCAGGATAAAAATACCCGATACCTGAGATTTGTTTACTATGGGTCGTACAGTCAGCTTTCTTCCTCCACGTTTCTAGAACATTCCTTTGATTCGAACAATGAGTACATTTCATCATTCAGTATGAGTGTTTAATGTTCTTTATCCTCTGAGTATCTTGCCCACACGAGGAAGTAAAATGCATTTTTAAAGATTATAGACAAAAATGTATTTCCTCTTTGCAGAGCAGAGAGTAAAAAGAGAAGCATATGTGTGAAAGCTCCATCCTAGTTTCTGTTCACAGGAAAGCTAAACCATAAGCTTTAAAAGCCCATCATTCTTCCAAATTCTTTTCTGGTGAAGACCATGGTTTCAAAGTCCTTAAGTTTGAACTTTACACATTCGAAACTTGTGTGTTTTTTCAAGAAAATATCAACTCCATACCTCCAAATAAGACTTTCTTTAGACCCAAATATGTTCCTACTAGAGTATAGACAAATCTGTAGACACTGTGATCTTCTTGTTCCTTTTGATTTTTGAAAGGCTGAGCACCACTTAGGACATATATGGGTGAAGTCAGATTTCAGCAGCATAGAATGCATTGAAGTAAAAACCCTTTTGCCTTCTGCTGTTCTTCTTTTTGGACATGGTATGTCTGTCCAAACTTCCCCCTTAGAAATTTTTTATTTTTATTTTTTTCCAACCTGGGACTTGGCGTAGTACAGTTTTCCTGTTGACCACATTATTTTTGTTTTCCTCCCAGTTGATAGTGTTTTTTTCCCACTTCTTTTTGCTGGACAATGTTAGTTCTGTAGTCGTCGCTGGTTGAGGCTCATAGTTTTTTTTTTTTTTTTTGTTTGTTTTTTTTTTTTTTTAGATGGCAGCTTCCCCTTAGGGGGTGATAAGCTGTGCTTTTCTGGAGGGTTAGGTTGATCCCTTGGTCCCTTGCCCTTGGTCATGGCAGTTCCCCTATTTTGCTTGACCTTTTCTTCATCCATTCCTGATTGAGGTGTTTATTCCTTCAAATACCCTTTGTGCCATGATCTCCACATCTGTTAGGGCTGGTTCACATCATAGAAACGCAGTCTGCATGCGTTCTGGATGCATTTCTGCATGTGCATTTTTGATGCGTTCCAGTGCATTTCTTCTCATTTATTTATTTTCTTCACTTTAACCACTTCAAGACCAGGCCTATTTACAAGTTAAAACATTTTTTTTTGCTATAAAATTACTTAGAACCCCCAAACATTATATATATTTTTTTAGCAGAGACCCCAGAGAATAAAATGGTCGTCATTGCAATATTTTATGCCACACTGTATTTGCACAGCAGTTTTTCAAATGCAATTTTTTTTTTTTGGAAAAAATACACTTCAATGAATTAAAAAAAAAAACTAAGCAGTTAGCCCAATTTTTTTGTATAATGTGAAAGATGATGTTACGCCAAGTAAATAGATACCCAACGTGTCATGCTTTGACCATTGGCTCCCGCTGCTGTCAATCAAATTCAGTGACTGGGGGCGGGGCGGGCCGAGTCCTGCTGTCTGTGTCTTTGGGATGCAGCAGAAGGACTCGGAAGCGTGCCCGCATGAGTGCCCCCAGGGAAAGCCGCTCAGGAGCCAACAGCGCCGCTGGGGGACCCCAGAAATGGAGGATCGGGGCCGCTCTGTGCAAAACCCTTGCACAGAGCAGGTAACTATGAGATGTTTAAAAAAAAAAAAAAAAAAAAAAAGCTTTACAATTAATTTACGTTAGTATTAGGTTACATAAGTCACAGCAGCTTTACCTTGTGTGATGTAAATGTTAGACTGTAGTTTACCTTTAAATCTCTTGAAATGTTGGTGGTACTGTAAAAAAATACACTGTAGGCTTGATCATAAAAAGAATACTCCAAAGGGTTTTACAGTCCTGGATAAATATTTGTTCGGTAGTAAAGCTTTGACCAGTAGAATTTATTCAGCAAAAATTACCTTTTTAATTTCCGCTTTATCCTCAGATTGTGTACATAAAAATGTATTTTTATCCTCAAGGTCAACATTGTTTCTATTCAGTACATCCTGCACTGCCATAAATACAATACCCAATTGTTTAATAATACATAGTAGCACAGCATATAATAATGAAAGGAGTACATATTTATAAAATAGGCTCCTTTTCATCTTCTATCTGCCTGCTCAGCGATGCATATCCCTACAATATTTAGCCAGAAATCATGATTTTTCTTGGAGCATAAACTTTATATTTCTGAAATTATAATGTAGACAGCCCATGAAAACATATTATGCAATGTTTGGGAAGGTGATCAAAACAGAATATGGGTTAGAAAGAGAGCACATGGATCAAGGGGAAGATAAAAAGGCATAATAGTTTGAAGCAGGAGGTTTGAGTGCAGAGTGTAAAGAACAAAGAATATGATTTGACTGGTTAATATCTGATTTTCTGCTTGTTACAGTAATCTTAGCTTAGATTGAAAGGTCCATTATTTCTGAAAATATCATATTCAATTTTACATCCTTAAATCAAGGTTACAACATGTTTGCGCTAATCAACATAGCCAGTTGTAGTCCTGTTCGGATAGATGCAGCATTTATAGTTCTATCCACGCTAGCTATACTATTACCGGGATAAATGAGAACGTTCAGACACTGATCACTACAGTGTACAGCCTTTTTGGATATGTAAGAATTACTTTTTAGTAAATTTTTATTTTCTTGGCATGTAGAGGACATTTTGAAACCCACAAAGTGAACTTAGAGGATTAATAAACTTAAGAACAAAGTTGTACTATATTGCAGATTACTAGTCCTTAAAGCATTTGTGAACCCTTACCTTGTTGCGCAAGCCATTAAGGCTGCATTCACACCTGAGCGTTTCAAAGTCGCGTGATTTTACTGCGATTTTGTACAGGTCACCAATGTAAAAGCCAGAAAAACGCCTGTAATCTGCCCCAAAGAATCTCATGTTCTTTTTTGAGCTTAAAGTGGATGTAAACCCGAATTATTTATTTATTTATTTTTTTTTTTATGTCATAATGTAGAGTATAAGATTTCCTATCATTTGAGCCCAGTCTTGCCACAAAGAGTTAATCCAGCTCTGAGCAATCCTCTTTTATTGTTCAGTGAGATAAAACTTGACAGAGAAAAACTTTGTTAAATCCTCCCCCTTGCTGTGAGTGACAGGTGATTTACATATCTTGTGCACTAGCCTAAGAGACATGCATTATTTTTTAATTCTCACCCCCACTCCTTTCTTCAACAGCTCTGCAAGGATTGGCTGTTCCACACCTCAGCATGATTTGGCATGCTGAAGTCATGTGATTACTTTCCTGTCTTTTCACTGAATGTTAGAGATCATAGCAGAAGTTCAGTGTGAGAAAATGCATATTGACAAGGAGAGTGTAGAGGTGGGCGGGGAGTCTACTGACATCACGACTCCACCCACCGAGCTCCAGACAACAGACCCACCCACAGAATCTGCAGTTTTTTGGGTCTCATAACAGACAGACAGAGGGGAGACATTTGACAGGTAAAGATACATGCAGAAAGCATGTATATCCTTGTAGATAACCCCTATGGCAGTAGTTTAGAAAGGATGACATTGGGTTTACATCCACTTTAAGGCATTTTTCAGGTGTTTTGCTTCAGGTGACAAAACGCTCAGATGTGAACAGGTTGTTGACCGTTTTTTTTTTGGGCGTTTTATGAGCTGAAAACGCTCAGGTTTGAATGCAGCCTCAGTTTAAAATAGAGATGAAATGCAAAATGTGTGTGTAATCTCTGTTCTCAGCTGCATAAGAAGCTCAGAGAGCTGGGGGAGGAGAAGCAGCAGTACACTAATCTTTCCAGTGTATCGCTCTGTGGGGACGGGCAGGGGGTGTCAGAAGGCTGATTATTGAAGGACAGGCAGACTGTTTTCCCAGCACAGTCAGAAAACTGACCACACTGGGAAGGCTTTGTACTTATGCACAGCTTTGGTCAGTTTAAAATAGCAAAGCAGGAAGACTGGCAGGATCATCTGGTATTTCATGCAAAGGAAGCAATACAAAGAGAACAAGATACGTTTTATCATAAGTACATGGTACAGCAGCCACGTATCAGGAATGTAAAATGTTGGGGTAACATATTCTTTAAATGTTATTGTTGCATTAGTTTTCTTTTTCAGCAAGTACAGAAAATGCCAGTCGATCTAGCTAGAAATAGAATAACCTTGTCACTACCTGTCAGCTGACCTGGAAGCATAAAACTGTGTTATCTTATTTGTGTAAACTACTGCTAATGTCATTATCCTCCATGTAATGGAGTTCAACATAACCAGACATATTTAAAATCCAGAGGGTCTTGCCTTTCTCTGTTTTCTCTAAAACTACTATAATTCATATGTTAAACCCTGAAAAAAATGGTAGCCTGTAGTGTTGTGAAGGCTGGTTTTATTTAGTTGTAATGGCATATCCACTGAACTGTTTTTTTCTTTTGTAACAGGTTCCCAAACGGCCCTCAGGCACGTCTAGCTTTGTGTGTTAAATGCAGCAACCTTATTTCCCTCATTTGTCTGCGAATAGGGAGAGAAATGGTCCAGCAGCATCTTGGGGACGCTCTCAGAATCTTCTTCAGCAATTTCACTGTAATGCAGGAAATCCATCAGCAGGTATGCTTGCAATCATTATTTTTTTGGTCCACTTATGATCATAACGGGTGTATGCGAGTCTGAAGTGTGCCTTCTGTAAATGTGCTGACAATTATCAAGTCTGAAAAGCAAGCAGGCAAGGTATTGCCTAGCCCTACTAACAGTAAATGATGATATAGCTATAGCTGGTGGCACTGATTGTTTGTGGAAAAACCTGACAGGCTGGTTGTACAAAAGTTAACCGATGGAACAACTTGTGTACAATCAGCTGGCCCATACATGGATCAAAATTCGATCAGTCCCTGCTGAACCAGCTGAATTTCAATCCATGTATGGCCAGCTTTAGAGCTGCTCTGAGTCCTGTGCATACTTGTATTATCTCAGTGAGCCTAATTAGCCCTTCAAGTTCTTATCTTTTGGACTGCTGAATGATTACTTCTCTGTTTTGCCAACAGTAGAACAGGGATAAGATTTGAGTAGTTTAAAAACAGAAAATTGGGCAGGGTTGATACTATTCAGTCCACAAAATTGCTTTGCTGCCAGCCAATATGAATTAAAAGCTGAATGCATTTCTGGCACATCAATAGGTATTTCTCTGTACTTGTGGGGTCTTAACATAGATAAAACATGGATACATTTTCATGTTTTGCAGAGATATACTACCTAAATATTTTTTTGCATTTTGCCCTGACATACACGTTATATTTGCTAGTTTAGACAAATATGAACCAATCAATGCGATTTCTTTCTTTTCTTTTTCTTTTCTTTTCTTTTTTTTTAATACCTTCAGATAGTTCAGTAAGTGATTATGGCAGCTGCATTAAACTAAGCTCCTATTTAACTCCTTGCCCTTGCAGAAATCGTAAAAGGTATACTGTCATTCAGCTGCTAAGTGCAGGCAGATCAGACTACTCCTGACCTCAGAGTCTGCTTTAGGTACTCTTCTAGAAGAATAATACATTGGAAGCTTGTCTTCCTTTTTATCTACATGGTACCCCTGACAGAAGTGTATTTACAACTGATACCTTTTTCCACTTCAGCCTTCAAAGCCTTGGTGAGAAATGTTCTTTTATCCAACACACAAATACTGTTTTAGCGATGAATTATGTCTATGCAGGGAGAGCAAGTTACAAGGAATCAAGGCCACTTGACTGAATGCTTGTCTTATGTTTGTTTCTTTATTATGTCTGCATTCTAGGGCCTGTCTGCAGAGACACAGAATGGTTCGGAGCCATGCGTAAAGAGTGTCTACTGCTCAGATGGAAGAAAATTACCTGTGGATCTGGCATTAATTGAGGAACTGGAAAAAGTATACAATGCTGAGATGGCATATGCCACATTCATACCATTTTCCTGTCTCATAGGTGAGTTGCAAACATCGAGGCCACACACCAACATGCTCATGCAAGGCAGCCAAAGGACAAGACCCCCCCTTAACATGCTACGGAGACAGAAAATGTTCCTTCTATAGCATACTGTACATGTGGGGCAAATATAGGACTTAGAGGAAAGGGAGCAAGTTCTTACATTACCTGTTCTAGCATGCTTGCCTGTTTGCATTACAAGCCATTTTATTCAGACTTCAGATGGGGCCACAGATGGTTCATTTAAACACTTTGTGTGTTTCCAATGTAAGCTCAATGGGTTTTTTATAAAAGGCCAAGGCCAGCCATAACTAATGTTTCAAGCACCCCTGTCATAAGAAAAATAATAGGTCTGGTTAAATTATGCAACTATCAGTATGTTTGCAGACTGACATGAATAAAATCCTGAAATGTAGTACTATACAGCAACTATTTAATCAAAACTGTAACTTTTATCATTTCCTGAGCTTTTATGCAAGTGACTGTCTAGACCGGAGAAAGGCATCTAAGGGCGATGAAGTCTTCAGTCTGCTGCAATATTTTCTATTTGTTCTTGCATTCAATGATCTCTGGATATTATTAGATTAGTAGAAATTTAAAAATTGTAAGTTTTTTTTTTTTTTTTTTTTTTTTTATTCATACAAGTGTATTCTGTGAAAGGAGGAGTTGGGTGGTAAGGGTGAACATAGCCAGGCACTGTTCTGCACCAAAAGATTACAGTTGCTGGGATGGAGGGTTTTTTTTAATTTTGTTTAGCTCAGCAGAAGAAGCATTACGATGCAAGCTGACTATGCCAGCTCAGATCTGCTTCCATGCTTAGTGTGGTCAGAATGAAAAAGTTAGAGAGAGACCTAGCAGAATCACCAGATATTTCAGAGGAGTTGACCAAGTCAAAAATGAACAGTCTAGATAAACAAAATGAAATCAGAGACCTATACACAATAACTTTTTTTGGGGTAACATACACTTAAATACGAAGGCTGGTGTGCTTCTCCTCATAGGCCTTTTTGACTCCTTAAAGAATAAGTTCACCTATAGTAACATGTTATGTTACACCTGTATTTAGGGTGTAACACATGATAGTGGGCAGGGAATCCTAACCCCCCAACCCCCAAAGCCGCTGTCACATTTCTGTATTCATACTGTGCATGAAGATACAAGTCCCATCTGCTGCCACTGCGGCAGACAGACTTGTATTTTCAATGGACTGTGAGGGTGCATGTTCATATTCCATTCAGTATTCCTACAGAGCTGTAAGAAGACTGTGAGGAGCCTGACATTGCACCCCCAATCCACTAATCATAGGTGCAATGCTCTGCAGCCTCCTGATAAAAAATAATAATAAATGCACCTTTTTGCAGGAAAAAAAAAATTGCATTATTTTTTTAAAGGTGAACTTCAATGTTGTAGTACTCCAAATAATTTTTCTGTAAGTTTTGAGGCTTCTCTAGGTGCTGTTTGGCGTATTTTAGGGGGTGGTTGTTTTGTTATGTAGGTGCAGCAAAAATGGCTTATGCCCCGTATGCACAATCGGACATTGATCGGACATTCCGACAACAAAATCCATGGATTTTTTCCGACGGATGTTGGCTCAAACTTGTTTTGCGTACACACGGTCGCACAAAGTTGTCGGAATTTCTGATTGCCAAGAACGTGGTGACGTACACCACGCACAACGAAACTAGAAAAGGCCAGTTCAGAACCAAGCGCGGCACCCTTTGGGCTCATTTTGCTAATCTCGTGTTAGTAAAAGTTTGGTGAGAGACGATTCGCGCTTTTTCAGACTCGTGGTTTTCAGCTCGTTTTCTGCTGTTCAGTTTGTGCTTGTGGGTTTGTATCTGCTCTTCAGTGCGTGCAGTCAGTTTGTATTGTACTATTCAGTGCAATCTTGTCCGCTCGTTACTGTTTTTCAGGTCGCTCTTCACAGGCCTTGCTGTTCTTCAGTGCGTTCTGTTACTCCATTCTGAGCAGCCGACCGTTTTCTAGCCATGTTCCGTATACGTACTCCTCGTAGAGTTCGTGCTGTGCGGGGGCTTGGTGTTTGGGTCCTTACCTTGACACAAGTCCAGTCCATGAACAGGGTGGGGAGGAGTTCATGGACCAAGAATTGGTTGCTTCAGCGTGACCAGTCATATGCCTTTGCTCTGTGAGATCCGTGAGAATAATCCTGATGATTTCAGGAACTTTCTCCGGATGAAGGACCCCGTATTTCACCGTTTGTTGGCTTTGCTGACCCCTTATATTAGCAGGCAGGATACCTGCATGAGGCAAGCCATCACTCCGAAGCAGAGGTTAGTCGCCACCCTGCGGTACTTGGCGACGGGGAGAAGCCTGCAGGGCTTGAAGTTCTCGACAGGCATCTCCCCCCAGGCTCTGGGGATCATTATCCCAGTGACCTGTTCTGCCATCATCCAGGTCCTGCAGAAGGAGTATATGAAGGTAAGATTTTTATCATTTAATATCACATTTTATTGTATTTAATGTTTGCTAATATATTGTATTTCTTTCCTCATTCCCTAATGACCATGATTGTAATATGCTGTGAATGTCCCCTTTGTCCTCATGCATGCTGGATTTTTAGGTAATTATTTTTGTTGTCCTTAATACATTTGCCTTCACTTACCTCCCCAGCATGGTCTCCTGGGCCTATATTCACCTCATGTAGTCACTTAACAATGTATTTTATCAGCTCCATAGTAGTGCTTTACCTCAAACACCCCCTAAAATGTTTTTAAATGTGATTTGTGCTTTAAATTCAGGCAGAGTGCCAGAGGCTTTTTTTGGGGGGTCCCCAAATCATTTTTAACCTTCCCTCCCCCCAACTGCTAAGTCAGCTGATACCAATTCTCTAGCTATCCTCAATCATCTATCTGCTGACTTTGCAAAACCCATACACACTATACCCATCTCTTTTGTGGTCAGATTTAAGGATGAATTCCCCAAAGCATGTAGTGCAAGGGCCTGCCTGTATACTTTCAAATGGTCAAATGGTACTGTTTCAAGTTTCTGTATACTATTATTATCTTGATAGGTAATAGCAAAATGTCCAAATGTGCTCAAATGTGTACAGTGTGTATTTATATCTTTGTATTATGACACTTCTTACCTGTCCAGTGGGCTGCCAATAGTGTAACTAAGGAGGGGCTGTTCAAAGTAATACCTATTATTTAGGCATTCATCTCTCAATGAAGTGGAGAGGGTTACCTGTCCAAGAGTCCCCCCCCCCCCCCCCCCCATAATGTTAGAAATGGCCCATGGGGGGGGGGGGGGTCTGATAGGTGTACCTTATACTTTGGTCTTTAAAAACTCCCTCAAATAAATGTTATCTTGATGTTGGCCAAGAATGTTTGTGTCTAATCAGCTTTCCCTGTTTATGTGCAAAATGACAATTTTTTTTTTTTTTTTGGTTTGACTCCACAGTTTCCTTCCACGCCATTGGAATGGCAGACTTTGGCCTCCCACTTTGCCCAGCAGTGGGACTTTCCTAACTGCGGAGGGGCAATTGATGGGAAACACGTCCACATCGTCCCACCACCCAACTCGGGGTCATACTATTTGGTGTCGGCTACTTATGAGTTCCTGTATGTGGACGTGGGGAAGAATGGCCGGATGTCCAATGGTGAAGCCATCGCCCAGACGAAGTTCTACAGGCGTCTCCAGAATGGCAGCTTGGACTTGCCACCTCCAGAAGACAATGTGGAAGGACTCCCATTCGTCTTCGTTGCGGATGAAGCGTTTGCGCTGGGGGACCATCTTATGCGGCCATTCCCGATGAGAACCCTCACCCCGGACCAGAGGGTTTTTAATTACCGACTGGCCAGAGCCAGAAGAGTGGTGGAGAACACGTTTGGAATCATGGCCAGCCGGTTACGCCTATTTCTTACACCCATACATATGGCGGAGTATAAACTGAATCATATAATCCTGGCGTGCTGTGTTCTACGCAACTTTTTACGGCAACATTCTGCCAACTATGCTGGCTCAGTTGGGCCTGAGGCTGGAATTCAAAATGAAACAACCCTGACGGCGCTTGAAAGTGGCCGTCCTGGCTTGCCCCCCCCTGAATGCCCGTGATGTCCGGCTAAGATACCTTGAATTCTTTGCGGGTAGGGGCGCTATCAATATGCCAGACAATGTCTGAAACCTTTTTCAAATAAAAAAAAAACAAATAACTACTCAAATCTTTGGTGACATTTACTGCTTGTGTTTGTTTTAGCTGATCCTGACAGAAATGTGGTGAGTCCTGAAAATGGCGTGATTGTGTAACCTTACAAAGCACTGTTGGGTGTTATTTACTAAAGGCAAAGACACTTTGCACTACAAGTGCAGTTGAAACTGCACTTGTAGTGCAAAGTGGATTTGCCCTTAGGAAATAACACCCATTGTCACAGAAAACACCAATTAGAGCACCACAAAAGTGTTGGAGCGTTGAAAAAATAATCCACACATTCTTGATTAACAATCTTTTTAATACTAGCACAATCACATGTGCATTTAGAAAAGGTTTTTAAGACAAACCAACATGTTTGTTGTATAACAATTTTTGGGGTCACATTAGAAAAAGTAGAAATGTCCATTTAAGAAAAAACAGGCATGTTTAAAACCAACAAGAAAGACACAAATCTTGAACTTACAAAGTTCACATTTGGTAGAACTTGAAGGCAATATCAGACATGAGTATTTACAAACTGTGTTTGATATTACGTTCAGATGGGGTGAAGTCACCCCTAGAAAAGCCAAATTTTGAAGATGCACACAAATTGCCGAATGTCAACATGTGCTAACTGCCATCATGGGGGATCAAGGGACGTGTTTTTGGGGTGCAACCCCTTCCTCACAGCTACTTTATTATTGAGGAAGGGGTTGCACCCCCAAAACGCGTCCATTGATCTCCCGTGATGGCAGATGGCACATGTTGACACACTGTGTGCCTCTTCAAAATTTTGGCTTTTCGCAAATGTGTCAAAAAATGCGAAAAATTTTTAGCTCACAAAAAGTGCAAAAAAAAAGGGATTTTGAGGGGTTTTAAACTCTCCCTAAAACATCATTGATGTTCTTCATTTTTTGTTGAACATCATTGATGTTTTTAAGGATGTTTTCCAAGTCCCTATTACACCCCATGAACTCTCCGATCAGGATCTGTGCACTTTCCGAGGTGAAATGCCCTGGATTCACAATCTCCTAAAAAGATAGAAACAAAAACACACCATGTATTATAAATATGCCGGCATCCATCTCTTACCTGAGCCTGTGGTCGCAGACACTCACCTGTTGTGGTGCCAATTTCCACCACGTCTTCCTCCTCCTGCTCTGCTTGGCTTGGGTGGATTTCCCCTTCTTCCAGAGGTGGGGGGTCTGTGGTCTCCTCGGATGAGGGGTGTCCTCCGAGTCATTTATCCCCTATATAATAAAAAAAATAAGTATACTTCGCACACAGATATTTGATGGCAGAAATAGGAATATGAAACATTGCTTGGAAGTGGGGTACAATTGTCTATTTTGGCAGAGTTCCAAGATGAAGATGTCCTTTGTCAAGCTTGAATACTTAACTGTTTTGTACTAGCTTCACAGATGGAGACACCCCTATAGTATACACTGGAGCACCTGTGTGGGCCCCCTAATAAAAAGGGTGTTCTTGTGTCCCACACTGGTGCTCCAGCATCCAGATGTGAATACTGCTGCTGAGTGTCCTCTCCTTACACAGAATCTAGTTTGCATTTCATTCTAGTTACAAACCCATCTACCCAACCAAATTATTTGCAGACAAGTAGGCCATAAAAAATGTGGGCAAATGCATATGGCCAAAACAATGGTGTTTTCTAGGCCGAACGAACAATGTTTTATACGAACGAATAATGTGCCCATGAACATGAAAGTTGCCATTTTTTAAACTGGATAACAGTTAAAAGCACATGGAGCAGCACGAACGTAATAAATATAAAGAACAGGAACATCGCACAACTACTTACTTTTTTGCAGCACTCTCCGGATCTTTCTGTACTGCTCGTGCTCTCTTAATTTGAGGTCCGACCACCGCTTCGATCGTCGTACCCCGAAATTCCGGTGCCGACTTTTGACCACTTTTGCCATGATCTTGGCCTTTCGGACATTGGGGTTGGGGTAAGGTCCATACTTTCCGTCAAAATCGGCCCTCTTCAGGATGTCCAACATCTCCCCAAAGGACATATTTGATGCCTTAAATCGTCTCCTTCTGGATCGGGACGTTTCTGGCTCCGGGCTTTCCTCCTCCTCGTTGCTGTAATTAGCACGCACCTGCTGTGTCTCTGCCGTGTGCTCTTCCCCCACTGTGCCGAACGAGAAGGGGCGGGGAATAGAATAGAAAGAACGTCAGGGGCGGGCGGAGTTTCGCGCATGCGCAGTGTGTATAAAGTGTAACACGCGTGCGTAGTACGTATGATCTGTGAGCGGAGGAAGGAGTATCGGAGGCGCCGATCGTGATAACTAAGGTAAGAGCAAAACTTGGACCTATACTGCTTCTAGATCGAGGCCTATATTGTAACAAGATTAGGAGAGTTTTGCCTGACATTAGGGTTTGTCTTGTGTTGTGTCTTGCAGATAAAATGGATGGCTTCAATGACCACAACTTCCTCCCCCTGTTCATAGACAAGTACAGGGAGCTGCCCTGTCTGTGGCAGGTGAAACATCCACATTACAATAATAAACAAAAGGGGCAGGCAGCGCTGGAGAAACTGCTGGAGTTGGTGAAGCCGGTGGTCCCCACGGCAAACATCCCCTATTTAAAAGCCAAAATTGGTGGCCTGAGGAGCACTTATTTAAGGGAGCGCAAGAAGGTCACGGATTCCCAGAGATCAGGAGCTGCAGCAGATGACGTTTATGTTCCCAGGCTGTGGTACTATGAGAGACTGCGATTTCTGTCAGACCAGACTGGAGTCAGGGAATCCCTCTCAACCCTTCCTTCCACTCTTCCTTTCACCCCAGCTGAGGCTTCCGATGTCCAACCTGGGCCTTCCAGCCAGGAAGAAGTGGAGGAGCCCAGATGGAGTCAGGTATAGCATTCTTCTACAGATTTCTGGTCAATAAATAAATGATCTTTACTAGATGTTATTATTGATCACTAATTGCTGATTTAATACAGTTTTTTACATATCAATAGACAGTAGTGGGCAAAAATAATTGGGACAAGAATGAAAAATGCTGGGCTCAGGATAGTCTGTTATATTTGTTAACATTCAATTTGCAACAGTAATGAGATGAAAATTGTGTGTGATTGATGAATATAAAACTATGTCCCTTTTTCATACACAGGAAGACCTCAGCCAGGACGAGGCTGTGGAATGTGGCAGCCAGGAGGAGGCGGGGCTAAGTGGCAGCCAGGAGAAGCCTGGGACCAGTAGGAGCCTGACCAAATCTTCCTCCCCTCCGCCTTCCAAACAAAAGACCCAGGAAGCGGAGTCACGTGCAGGATTCAACGCTCAGGCTCATTCAGGAGGCTTCTACATCCCTCAGAGCCTTCCCCACTCCTGAAGAGGCCTTTGCCTGCATGGCTGCCACCAAACTGAAGGGCATGCAGGAGGGTCAACGCCAGCTGTGTGTGAACCTTCTTTATAAAGTCCTAACTAAGGGGGTGAGTGGCGAAATCACACCCAATACCCACCTGTGTGAGTTGGACCATCCTCCTCCTCCTCCTGCCACAACTACACCACCACAGCCACAGCATGGAAGAAAGACCAGAGAGTGATGACCTGGGTTCAGTCTGGTCTGACAAAAGATGCAGGCTCTTGTATGACCACAGCCTGGGGACATACATGTCATCTGCTGCTGTTCATGATTCTCTTGGACTTCTGGACCAGACTGCACTCCCTTAAATATGGACTCCTCAGGCCACCAATTTTGCAGTAAAATAATTGATGTGTGCCCTGGGGGTTAAAGGCTTCGCCAATTTCTGCTGTTTCTCCAGCATTGCCTCCCTCTTTGTTTGGTTCTGAGCCCTTAATAAAGGAATTTTTGGTTCAATTATACTCGCCTATGTGTGTTCTCTTTCAAAAAGTACAGTTTGTTTGTGAGGATTCAGGTACATTTCAAAAATACAATGTGAAATTAACAAGGGACACCAACACCAAACAATCTCCTTGAGATTAAATAATACAAGATAATAATGGTGTTGTGGTAATTTGACACACAAAACACACACAAAAATATTATGGAGTAAAACCCAAAAAAACTAAAAAAAAAAACAGCCTTGAAAAAAATACAAAACAAAAATAAAACAACAAAAAAGAAATTTGGTCAGATGTGACAAATCAAAATATATTGAGGGAATCACGATAAATAATAAAGAAAGAAGTTTGTGAGAAGTCTGTGTGAATATCAGCAGCAAAATTACTTCATTCTTCTCACATTATAAAGAAGATGAGAGTACGCTGTATTAAACAATTTAAAACATTGCAGCGTGACGAAAGTGCTGTATCCATTCCGAACGCTAATTTTACCAGACCGAGCTGTTCCATCTCGGAATTTCTTCTGAGCATGTGTGGCACTTTGTGCGTCGGAATTGGCCACACACGGTCGGAATTGACGCGATCGGATTTTGTTGTCGGAAAATTTTATAGCATGCTCTCAAACTTTGTGTGTCGGAAAATCCGATGGAAAATGTCAGATGGAGCCCACACATGGTCGGAATTTCCGACAACACGCTCCAATCGCATATTTTCCGTCGGAAAATCCGACCGTGTGTACGGGGCATAACAGTGGATATAAACCCTCTCCTATATCCAGTGAAGTGAACAGCCTCAGATGATACAGAGATGAAACAAATCTCTCTACCTATGTTTTTTTACATGCATATCTGCTGTCTTCAGCTTTATATATTCTTTAGAACAGGGGTCAGCAACCTGTAGATTGTGATCTACCAGTATATCGCGGACAGGAGACTGGTAGATCGCGGCCTGGGCTTGCTGGCCCGCCATTCCAGAGCGTCAAACAGAGTGCAATGCAGAGGGACTACTTATAAAGTTGGAGCTGTAGTAGAGAGCAAGAGTCACATAAGCTGATGCCTCCTCTGTAGTGCTGGCTCCTGTCCTATGCCGAGTGATACCAACCGCACTCCACCTCATATCCCAGCTAGTGGTCTCCAGAGTGGTTCCAGCAGCAGGAATAAAGATCTTCAGGTCAGTGTGAAGCAAAACACTGGGCATAATAGTATAAGGCTGCTTTTACACTGATGTGCTGTGGTTTGCCCACACCGTGGGTGCAGTGCAGTGTATCTGCAACTTTTCTGCAGGTTTGCTGCGCTAAGCCATAGACTTCTATTATATCCTTGCGGTTTTGGTGCACTTTCTGAAAGTGATATGTTGCCTTCTCACCACCTGATTTAAACCCACGATTGCGGCACGATAGTTTGACAATTAGAGGTTTAAATCAGGTGTGAGGAGGCGATACTGTGCCTGGTGATCTTTCACTTCTCCCATGTCGTTCAGGTAGATTTAGGTTTCCTACCCCTGCTTTAGAAAGTGCACATCCTGTTAAAGATTTTTTCTTCCTGTTCAGCACTGGGAGTGAATTCTTGGCATACAGCCAAGACTTCTGATTGGAGGAAAGGCGCACCCCCCCCCTCCACATAGGCAGAGACTTGCAGAGCTGCGCTGTGACAAGTCAAGGTCCCTGCTAATCTGTTTATAGCAACCTCCCTCAACACAAATTTCAGGCTGGTTTTATCTTGGTTGACAGAGAACCAAGAAGTTATGCTGATATCAGAACAAGAAACTGCAGAAACACACGGGACTCAGGGCTTTGGAGAGAGATAAGAAAACACTACAGATATATGTGCTTAGGTCAAATTTCATGAATCAAGTTTACAACCACTTTAAAGTAGAACTATATGCAAAACTTTTTATTTCCTTTTTGGATAGAGCAAGGGAAGTTTATAACTCCTGCCTGATTTTTTTTTTTTTTTTTTAGGGGATTGCCTTGGGGACCCCAGAGTCACCAGACCTAGTTTTCCCATTTGGAATGTTTCCCCTTTATTACTTTTCTGAAGACAACCCAAAATTTGGTATTTTCTTCTACAGCGGTACCTTGGATTACGAGCATAATTTGTTCCAGATGAATGATATACGAGTGCTTTGGGTTACAAGCAAAGTGAGTTTCCCCATAGGAGTCAATGGAAACTCAGATAATTTGTTCCACAGTGACTGCTACTGTATGCAGTACTGCATGTGGCCAGAGGTTTGTGTGGGGGTGGGGGGCGCCGGAGACACTCGGAATCACTTGGAGAGGCTCAGAAACACTCGGGAACCAAGTGTCTCTGGTGCCCCCGCACCTCTGGCCAAAGGCGGTACTGCACACCCCAGAAGCTTTCAATTCTGCTCGTCTTGCGAGACAACTCTTGCAAGCTGAGTCAGTATTTTTAAAGAATAATAGCTTGTAAAGCGCTTTACTCGCATTCCGAAGTCTTACTGTACTTTCAATTCAGTATGCAGCCCCCACCCCCCCTAAGTACATACCTGAGCCCGATCTTGGTCCTGGCTCTCTGCCTCCTCTCTTCCTTCTCATATCCTGGGACACAGGAATGGCTCCCGCTGCTGTTCATCACAGCCAGGGAGAAGGGACTGGTGGGCGGGGCACACAAATCAGGGCTCGGGAGCGAGCACGCATGAGTGCCACTATAGCATATGCAGCTTGCTATGGGACACTTGGTAGGGGGAGGGGCCTTTGAGCTCTGCTGGGGGACTCGAGAATAGGAGGATCAGGGCTGCTCTGTGCAATACCATTCCACAGAACAGGTAAGTATAACATGTTTGTTATTCAAAAAAATAAAATAAAAAATGGAGCCTTAAGTATTACTTTGAGAGCACAACTGTACACATTTGTATGCATGCAGTGCTAAAGGATTGCAGTGGTTGGCAACAAGTGTTCCTGCAGACTGTGTCATGTGAACCGCTGCTGTCAACAGCCTTTTCCACAATTAGAACAATGGACCAAATCGTTAAGCGTCTGCTCTGCTTTTTCAAAAGTCTGTGTGTGTATGAGAGTGAAGGTAATAGAACACGGTTGAGACACTATTGATCTTTTTTTAGTCACCTCTGCTCCAGCTTTTAAAAGAAATGTGACCACTTTCAGAATTGATTTTGAAATCAGAAACTGTAGCATAAGGCCCCTTTCACACGGGTGGATAGAATTCAGCTTTTAGCTGTGGATAGATGAAGTTATCTACCGCAGTTAAACTTAGACAATGCTTTCCTATGGCCTCATTCACACACTGCATTTAGCAACGATTTCGTTACATGGGGTTTTGTGCGGTTAGAAAAAATAAAATTGACTGCGTCCAGGACCGATTTATTGCAGGTAATTGCAGTGTACTATTACTCCTGCGGATAGCAGCAACGAGGAAAGAAAAACAGGAAGCACATCAGAAATGGCAAGAATGTGCCAACACAGCCACATGTAAACGCAGCTAATCGCAATGTACAACTTCAATTGATCGCTGTGCCTGGAGTCTTGGAATTTCAAAATAACCAAACATGCTTTTAACAGTGGCTGAACAGCCGCCCGTGTGAAAGAGGCCTGCTGTTGTGAATGACAGCACACATATAGAGTATGATCCTCTGAGGTGTGTGATATATTGTGAGAAGCCATTTGCCATGCAGATTTTGTAAATGATTATATAAGTTCACTACTGTATAGTGATATGTGCATATATGTTTTTGTTTTCAAGGTGATGTTATTAACCAATTGGTTCCAAACCATGATTTAATATGGAAACTTACAATGGTTTATCAAGAAACCGCTATTCCAAAGGAGAGTGACACTCAATCTCTGCCCTGTGAGTACAGTGATAGAACAAGTGTCCCTCGTCGCAGCTTAGAGGAAGACACCCAGTCTGGCACCTTTGGGAGTGTCCTGGTTGGAAACCGTATTCAGGTCCCAAAAGAGAGTCGGGTATCTCCATCAAAGTCCACTTGCCGCAGCCCTGTAGCAGAGAACTTCCAGTGTGATGATAACACTTTTAAGCAGGATCTTCAAAGGAGTGCCCATGGACTATGTGGAAACTGGCTAGCATACTGGCAGTATGAGATTGGCGTGAGCCAGCAGGAACCTCATTTTTACTTTCACCAGATCAAGCTCCAGAGTTTCATAGGCCATTCTGGAGCCATCAAATCTGTTAAACCACTTAGTGGAGAAGATTTCTTTCTAAGCGGCAGTAAGGACAAAACAGTTCGGTTGTGGCCTTTGTACAACTATGGAGATGGCACCAGGGAGATTGAACCACGTTTTACTTATACTGAGCACAAGAAGACTGTGTTCTATGTAGGCCAGCTGGAATCTGTACAACAGATAGTGAGCTGTGATGGAGGAGTATGCATATGGGACCAATGTACAGGTATGAACCAACACATTATTAGTAGTCTGATGATAGTGCAGTAAACTAAACTGATATATATTTCTGTAAGCATTTACCTGGCACCGATAGTTACACCTGTATATTAATAGTAGATGTGGCTCTTTACAAGTATTTCTTCAATTTTTTTTTAAGCTGGAGTTTATTCTACTGATCTTTTTACCATCCCTTATTCCTCCTCTCCCCCCTCATCTCCTTGCTGACATTTTTATGTAAAACCTTTCTGGTTTAATTGCATACTTTATTTTTGACTTGGTGACGTAATCGCTGGGTCTTTGTGCTTTGTGCTTCTCTATGCAATGCAGGTAGAGTATAGTGATTAAGAGCCAACAGGGTGCTGAAGATAGTTTCCTAAAATCGCCACAGCAGCCGACCTCAGTACTCCTCTCAAGCCCTCAGTCCTGAAGTAAACAGTGGGCTGGTTCTTGGAAGGAGTGGAGATGTCAGTCTGGAGAAGTGGGCATTCCTAGGCATATTGTATTTTCATGCAAACTGCCCTAGGTTGAAGTATAACTAAAGGTAAAACTTTTTTTTTTTGGATAGAGTACAGAGGGATTAGAGCCCATGTCTGTTTTTATTGCTGTCTGTGCCTTCGTTAAAGGATAAGTTCACCTTTGGGAACACGTTACATGGCCGCGTCATTCAATTACACAGCTCTGTGTGTCAATGAACTACAAGTTTGACATCCTTTGCAGTTGTCAGCTTGTAGGTCTCAATGAACTACCATGGCACTGTGGAGCGCCATGGTAGTTAATTGATTCTTCCTGTCAGATTGTATCTGCTTGCCCGTAAGTGACGTACGGGCACACAGTTACACTGGCAGATCTGCAGGAGACCTGCATGGCACCATGGATTTGCTGATTGCTGGTGCAATGCTTTGCAGGCTCCAAAAGAAAAAAATATTAAATGCACAATTTTTTACCTGCAAATAAAGGTGCATTTGTTATTTTTTTCTAAAAAGTGAACTTATCCTTTTAAGGAGATTCATCCTCTCTATTTGTCCTGTTTACAATTATCGTTGAAAGTGAAAGTAAAAAAAAAGAAATAAAGGGGAGATCTTCTAATGGGGACACTAGTTCTGGTAACTTGGGGTGACTAGGAATTCACTTAACTTTCAGGGATTTCCTCTCACTTCCGGTTTGGCTATGGGACAGAAAGTGAAGGGGAATCTCCACAATGGGACAGATGGTGGGGGAAAAAAAAAACATCTGACGAGTTATAACCCTTCCTTACTCTATCCAAATGTAAAAAAAAGTTTTTCCTATAGTTCTTTTTTTTTTAAGCCCACAGGTAAAGGTGAGCTGCCATGTTGGAAAATACTGAAACCAATGAATAAAAGGGGTGGGCTAATGATAGTAGGACTGGGAAGGGCTAACGATGCTGAACTTCATCCAGGAAATTAGGATGGCTGTATTTGATTTGCTGCAGCTTCCAATTCACACTGTGAGAAGCTCACAATGTGCAGTGAAATCAAGGTAAGCAACTTCAGTGCAAGATTGAAGGGTAAGTCTGGACTTCAGATTTAAATGATAAACTATTATTTAATGACCTTTGTTTACCAAGTACACTCTAGTGTGTAATCATATTAGTAACCTCCCCACCTCCTTTCACTCTGAATAAAAGGGCTGCTTAAAAGCAAATGCCAGAAGGGTCACTGAAGAAAAGGGGATTGCCCTAAAATAGCTCAGTGATGTAAAATACATGGTTTGAGCATTCCAGTTATTATGCTTCAGATAGTGTGTCATACTAACATACTGGCCCCTGCTGCCCGCAAGTGGACACCTGCTGTGCATATTCCAGTTAAGGCATTTACAGCTTTATCACCATTAGCCCCTTGCAAATGTAATTTTTTTTTTTTTTTTTTATCAAGTCTGTTTAATAAAGGATTTATGCACTGATGTGCTCCTTATTTTGTTTTTACTATGAGAAACTTGCTTTTTCTTCTGCTAGTCAGACATTTGTTTTCTCTGCAGCCGGCCAAAGATTGGCATCATACATTTAAGTACCCTAAAATATCCTTCACACCAGATGTGAAAGCCATATTTCCTCTGTTGCATGGCATGTAGAAATCAGAATTAGAATTCTGAGCTCTGTTCCTAGACACCACTAAGGAGGCACTTGATTGCCCCCTCCACATTCGGGGGTACACCTGAGGCAGAGCCAACTACAAGATAGTGGACTGTTACTGCACTGGAACTACAGGCTCTATTGCAAGTAAATGTTGTCTTTTATAGGAAAGCCAGATCATGTACACCGCCTCAGTAGGCCTTGCTTACTACACAGTGTAACCCCTGCTGGGGCTTCTTAGGAGTTTTTTGAGAGGCGTTTGAAGGGTTTATTTATACAGGTGACAGGTATATGCAGTTTTTTGATCCTAGAGGCCACACACTGTTAATATTCTTTCCAGGTCCCCAGTATATTGTGGGGTGGCTTGAGTGTATTGCTTCTGGGCAATAAATGCTGCCTTATCCTAAATTATATAAGTAATAAATTCACTGTCTCTAGTCTTTTTTTTATTTCTCATAACTTTTGTTTTAACTGAGAGTTGTGTGTGTGTTCTATAGTTCAAAAATATTGTATTTGGCTATCCAGTCTTCTAAAAGAATTCCTTTTCTGCCATCTAGTGCCTGGTTTTTGTATGGCTGCTTCTGCTCAGTTGCATCGGTACAAAATGTAGCTTTTCAAATTGAAATAAACTTTTGTGTTACATGGTAATTTGCACCTGGTTGCACTTTAAACTGACAAGTACATTTTTGCAAATAACTGTCACCAAAAAACAGGAAAAGGCTTCTGAGTAAGTCCAAAGGTAAGCCTTGTAGGAGAATGTGCCTTCACTAATGGTTTTTGTACAGCCATTACAAATATCCAGTAATACATAGTACCATAATGCTACAATCCATGGTTGCCGTTTTTAGACATTCCAGTAACTTACAGAACAAATGCCTACCATGTTTAAAGTGGGTTTAAAGGCAGAAGGTTTTTTTCCATAATGCATTAAAGAGGGAGTCCTGCAAAAAAAAAAATAATTTAAATGTCAGCAGCTACAAATACTGCAGCTGCTGACTTTTAAAATAAGGACACTTACCTGTCTCAGGGTCCAGCGATGTCGGCACCCGCGGCCGAACCGGCCTGACTGACATGCTGCACCACCGATCGCCTCGCTACGTGCCCCAGCGGGCGCGCGCCTGCTCTTATCCTGAATGACGTCCAGTCAGGATAACGGAATCACCGCTCGGCTGTCGTTTTGCTATAGGCCGGGTGGGAAGTGGTTAAAGAATTGAGATTGTGTTTCTTTTCCCCTCGCGATCTTAACACAGCATTTTCCCGATTTTAGTGCAGAGAGTTCTCTGCTCTTTGCTGACAGCTGTCAAAACCAAAAAAACAGTCAGCCTGCCAAGTTTATAACAACATCGCTTAGGCAGAGATAAAGATAAAACATTGCATCTTCTGTTCTTTTAGATCAAAGGGATGAACTTCGGTCTATAAATGAGGTCAACTTAACCACTTCAATACAGGGTATTTTCACCCCCCTCCTGCCCAGGCCAATTTTCAGTTTTCAGCACTGTCGCATTTTGAATGACAATTGCGCGGTCATGCAACACTGTACCCAAATTAAATTTTTATCATTTTTTTTCCCACAAATAGAGCTTTCTTTTGGTAGTATTTGATTACCTCTGTGGTTTTTATTGCGCTATAAACAAAAGAACAGTGACAAGATTGAAAAAAACACAATGTTTTTTACTTTTTGCTATAATATCTCAATTTAAAAAAAAAAAACTATTTTTTTCCTCAGTTTAGGCCAATATGTATTCTTCTACATATAGGGGATAGATTTATGGCATTATATATCTATATATCATTTTAAAATTTTTTTTTTACTAGTAATGGCGGCGATCTACTTTTTTTAAAATTTTTTTTTTTTTAATTTTTATCATGACTGTGACATTGCGGCAGACACATTGGACAATTTTGACACTATTTTGGGACCATTTACATTTAAACAACGATCAGTGCTATAAAAATGCACTGATTATTGTATAAATGTCACTGGCAGGGAAGGGGTTAACACTAGGGGGTGATCAAGGGGTTAAATGTGTTACATAGGGAGTGGGTCTAACCTGTAGCAGGAGGGGGCTGACAAGGGGAGGAGACTGATCAGTGTTCCGCTGTACTGGGAACACATGATCGGTCTCCTCTCCCCTGACAGGACATGGATGTGTGTTACCGGCAATTGCGAGTAACACTCCCGAGTGACGTGGCAGGCGCGCCCCCTAGACTGCCAGGAAGCCCAGGACTTCATATGACGCCTGCCCAGGATGGGAGATCCCTCCTGCGGACGTCATTTGACAATAGCTGGGATGTGAAGTGGTTAAAGACTAAACCTTTTTTCTGACATTTTGTTTTGCTTACAAGTTAAAATCGTATTTTTTTGCTGGAAAATTACTGAGAACGTTGTTGCAATATTTTATGTCGCACTGTATTTGCGCAGCGCTCTTTCAAACGCAAATTAAAAAAATATATATACTTTAATGAATTCATAAACAGTAAAGTTAACCTGATTTTTTTTGTGTAATAAGAAAGCTGATGTTACGCCGTGAGAATTGTGATCTTTATTCTAAGCAAAAAAATAGTGATTCCCCTTTTTTCTCCAAAATCGCGCAGCTCTAAGCTATACCATAAAAGTACTCAAATGGTTACTATTCTATTTATCTATTAAAAAAAAATGTACTCTTTAAAGTTAAAATACCTAACAAAACTAACCAAAGTACAAACTAAAAATGCACATCAGACAATGTGATGTAAATGTCCATGATCTAACTTGACATAGTCCACTATGATGACGATCACTCGTGATAAAACAGGTTGCGTGAAGCCACTGACATCACCACGTAGTAACGCTGTGGACTGGAGTTTTTTGTGCTTGTACAGAGCCTTTTATGCAAATTACATTTTTAAAATCTTTTTTTACCAATGTAATTTATCCAGATTTACACTATTAGGAGTGTTCCCTTGTCTTTCTTCCCATGCTATACTAACGTTGATATCTGAAGGAGCAATAATTATTATTATTTTAGGTACTTCTATAGCGCTGTCAATTTACGCAGTGCTTTACATATACATTGTACATTCACATCAGTCCCTACCCTCAAGGAGCTTACATGTTTGTGTTTTGGATTTTGATCATGGACATTTAGGCCCCTTTCACACTGGGGCGGCGTTGGCGGTAAATCGCCGCTATTGTTAGCAGCGCTTTACCGTCGGTAATCGGCCGCTAGCAGGGCGGTTTTACCCCCGCTAGCGGCCGAGAAAGGGTTAAAAACCCCCACAAAGCGCCTCTGCAGATTCGCTTTGCCGGCAGTATAGCCGCGCTGTCCCATTGATTTCAATGGGCAGGAGAGGTGTATACACCGCTTCTTCACCGCTCCGAAGATGCTGCTAGCAGGACTTTTTTTCCCATCCTGCTAGCACACCGCTCCAGTGTGAAAGCCCTTTGGGCTTTCACATTGGAGACAAAGCAGCGGCACTTTCAGGTCGGTTTGCAGGCCCTATTTTTAGTGCAATAGCACCTGCAAACCGCCCCAGTGTGAAAGGGCCCTTACATCATAATATTCTATGTGCAGTTTTAGTTTTGTGCTTTAGTTAATTTTGTTAGGTGTATCAACTTTTTATATAGCAACTGTCATTTTTTTGACTGTGGTATAGGGCAACGCTTTGTGTACAGTTTAGCAGATTTTGTTTGGTTTAGTTGGGTGAATACACGAAATGTAACACATTTTTCATTTATGCGTACTTCTATGTCCCCATTTTCCAGCCACTGGGTGACATTCCAGTGTTCCTCATATCTCTGAACATGCACAGGCAGATGTGGTACTCTGACCTTATCAGACTTTTGGTAGATGTTGCTTGAGCTCTTCCAAATCATCTGAATATTGCAAGTACTGGTTTACTTTCCTGCTTCATGGTCTGGCTTTTAACAACATGGCTGTTGAAGTCCAGGTCTTGGGAGACAGGATTCCTCCAAATCATTGATTTCTGTGATTCTAAAAGCTTAGAAAGTGCACTTCCACGAGGTGTGCCATCATACTTTGTGTGATACAAGGAAAAAAGCCTTCATCCCAAAATATACTCTGTTAGATGAATCCTGGCCTTTTTGCAGTTTTAAGCTTTTTTTTATTTCATGTAGAGTCAGATCTTGGTACTTGCAGTCTTGTTCCCAAGGCCGCTAGCCTCACATTCTTTAAAGTGGACCTTCAGTCATTTTTTCACATTTCCATCTATTAACCACTTCCATACAGGACATTTTCACCCCCTTCCTGCCCAAGCCAATTTTCAGCTTTCAGCGCTGTCACACTTTGAATAACAATTGCGCTGTCATACAACACTGTACCCAAATGAAATTTTTATCATTTTTTCCCCACTAATAGAGCTTTCTTTTGGTGGTATTTGATCACCCTTGCGGTTTTTATTTCTTGCGCTATAAACAAAACAAGAGTGACAAGTACTTTTTGCTATAATAAATATACACATTTTTTTTTTTTTTTTGTAAACAAATTTTTTCCTCAGTTTAGGGCGATACATTCTTCTACATATTTTTGGTAAAAAATATTGCAATAAGCATATATTTATTGGTTTGCGCAAAAGTTATAGCGTCTACAAAATAAGGGGATAGATTTATAGCATTTTTATTATTTTTTTTTTTTCTAGTAATGGCGGCGATCTGCGATTTTTATCGTGACTGCAATATTGCGGCGGACACATCGGACAATTTTGACACATTTTTGGGACCATTCACATTTATACAGCGATCCGTGCTATAAAAGTGCATTGATTACTGTATAAATGTGACTGGCAATGAAGGGGTTAACCAGGAGGGGGCGCTGTAGGGTTAAATGTGTTCCTAAGGAGTGATTCTAACTGGGGGGGGGATTCACAAGGGGAGGAGACCGATCAGTGTTTCTCTGCACTAGGAACACACCATCGGTCTCCTCACATCTGACAGGATGTGGATCTGTGTGTTTACATACACAGATCCACGGTCCTGCTCGGTTACCTGGCAACCGCGGGTGCCCGGCGGACATCGCGGCCGCCGGGCATGCGCACGGGGACCCGAGTGACGCGGCGGGCGCGCGCGCCACCTAGGGATCCTGGAAGGCAGCTCCGTCATATGACGGCGGCCCAGGATAACAGCTGCACCGTCCCGCCGTCATATGACAGTGGGCGGGCAGCAAGTGGTTAAATCTTCTGCCCTTGATGTTTTAACTTTGGATAGTAAAACATATATTTTTTTTTTTTCTGCCAGTAAATACCTTATACAGGCCACTTCCTGTTTCTTGTCTGGTCATTAGCCTAGGCTTATGACATCATGCACAGCTCTCTCACTCACTCTCTCGAGTTTGTTAGAAAGGGAGGGGGGATGTCATAAGTGCGCCAATGTCCTCGGCCGACCACTGCATTTGCTGTCTGGGTTGGTGAGTGTGGTTGGTTAACCATCTATACACACTAAACATTCTTGATTATTTTTTTCCTTAGAGTACGGTTCATTACATTTTTATATATATTTCATAGGTATGTCTATCCCATCTGCTCCTGACGAGTGGGAATACCCACGAAACACGTCGAGCTACACTTGATGCTACAGCTACACCCTATATGGACTGATATTTACTTACAACCATTATACTCTATGATATCACTTATACCATTTGGTGGATGCACATATACCATGTGGGCGCATGTGCCAGCATCGGGCATGTTGCCATTGGCAATCGCATGCCACATTTATTTACACATCCATCACTTTGATCATGTGTTGCTATGCATGTACTTTCTTCATCATATTTAGGCCCTGTGCACGCTCGATGTGTGTGTGTGTGTGTGTGTGTGTGTGTGTGTGTATATATATATATGAACTATGTTTTATATGTGATCTAATAAATATTTTATATTGTAACTTACCTCCACTATCCAGTTGCTTCATTTAAAGTCCCAACTCCCATTTAGTTTTCATTTAAGTGGGCCAATAAAAGCTGCAGAGCTAGAGGTGCCCACATTTAAAATGGCTGCAACCAGTCTCAGTGGAGGGAGATTTCTGCAGCATATTTGACAAGTATAGAATCACAATATATATAAAATAATATGCAAAGTGGTTGGAGGAAAGCTTCAGAATGGCAAAGATGTTTTTATTACAAATTATGTGAGCAGACTGCAGTTCCTCTTTAATTAAGACCTTGTGTTGTACAGGGAGTCTTATCCTGGCAGTGCAATTTTTTAAGGCCAGGCACACTCTGTGCATTCTTTTTGTGCTTTTTGGCATCAAGCAACTGTTTCCCAGATTCACAAGGCTGCCAACTTCTATTCTGTTCAAATATTCTCTAAGTTTTGTCAGGTGAATTTTCAGGCGTCATCTGATGCCAACTTCAATCATAAGGTCCTTCAAGCGGCTTGTTGAGCTGCAGGGGGGCCATGTTCTGTTTTTAGTTGCAGTGGCCTGTTACTTTTACTATCTCTCTTGTTTTGACCACTTGTTCCTCAATGAAAGAAAAATTTGAATTTTTGTACTTAAGTTAAAGCCTAGTCTTGAAGTTTCAATGAGAGACACAGAATCCCACCCCTATAATCTTCCTCTGTATATTGCTTGCAACAAAACTGAGGCATGTTGGGACTGGGAGGAGTTATACCTGGCTTGCCGCAGATTTTTTTTTTTTTTGGTTAGTGTTCCTCCAATGCTATTACAATCTGCTGTGGTATGGCCTTATGTTTTCACATTCTCTCTACAATAAATTTCAGTGAGCCATCATGATACTTATCCTAGCCAAAACTTTCTGTCTAGGTTACAGTGATCACTAGCACAAATGGTGATGGTGAGTCTTTGCAAAAAAGGGACACAAACTGCAGTAAAAATAAATTGAGGAAAGCGGAAAAATAACACTGGACCCGTAGGGTTGTCTCACTGGTATTGCGATAAAGTGTCCCTAATCGCGCATCATTAAAAAAATATATATATAAGTATTATCAAATGCTATATTGCATGCTGTTCATACCCACTATGAGATTTGTTTTCTGTATTCTGCAAAAAAACTGGTTGACCCTGCTGTTCTCTATCTCCACCTTTTTCCTTTCCCCAATTCAGCAAGAGATTTTGCAGCTGTGGTGGCAACTCTGCACATGCTCATTTTTCAGTGCATTTCTATGCTGAGCACTTCCTCCCTATCACATCTGAGCAGCTCATGTGACTTTAGAGCAGGGGTCTCAAACTGATGGCCCTCCATCTGTCGCAGAACTACAATTCCCTTGAGGCAGTGCAAGGCTGATAGTTACAAGGTTTACTCCCAAAGGCAGAGGCATGATGGGACTTGTAGTTCCACAACAGCTAGAGGGCCACTAGTTTGAAACTCCTGCTTTAGAGAGACGTATGTGGGTGTATACACACTGGTAAATGACAACCCACTCCCTCCCTCTTCCTCCATGCCCACTAACCAGCTCAGCACAATGGGGACATTACATGTCACCTCCCTCTTATAACACAGGCTGGAGGGGCATGACACAGCCTGTGACTGGCAGAAATCCACCCATATTATGTTATTTCCACAAAACAGTGCCATCATCCATTTACAGAGATAGAAGGGACAATGTAAATTAAATGGTGTGTGTTTAGTATCACTTTAAAATATTGATGTTGATGTAAATGATCTGATTCCTGGGCAGGCAACTTCTGCACCCCAGAGAATCACCATGGTCTCCTTGGCTTGTAGTGTAATGTATCAAGAATTGAAATTGAAGCGCTACACCACTGCCAAGCGGTCCAGATTCAACTTTATTCTGATTAAGTCAGGTGGAAAAGAGTATTCAGCAGGTTTCCAGTTTCCAAGAGCACCCCCTTCATCATGGCTTGATTGACAACAATGTGAACAGACTAGAAGTGAACCGGACCTTTCATTTTTTCCCAGAGTGATTGCATGCACAGGCCTTGTCGGCAGCTTGTTTGGTGCTTTTAAACCCCTCAAACTCTTTGGAAACTTTTTGGACTATCCCCCTGACCTTTACTGGAATAAAGTTGTATCTGGGCCTTCTAGCAGCGGTGTGGCACTTCCGTTTCATTTTCTGTTACAGGAGTAAAAAAATCTGACAGGGATTTGACCATTCCCTCGTTTTTAGTATCCTAGTGAGAAGCTCAGACTAATCCAGTGAAACAAACGGTAGTGTAGACTTATTGGTTTTGGTTTATAGCAGCCATGAAGGGAGAATGTGTTAAAGGGAACAAAAAGGTATAATTGGGTATGGTAGCAAAGAAGACATTGTCTCCTGTCACCGGTTTAGAACCACTAGATGTAATAGATATGCCTAGAATTATTTTTTTTTTTTGTATTGCCAGTTATGGTGTAGTGATTGTGTGTATATTCAACACAATAGTTGAAGGCTTGCCATTCTAATATAACAGTTAGCTTAACAATAACTTCCTTTTCAATGTTTTCTGTGTTATAGGTAAAACCATTCGGACTTATGAGGCTGGAGATACTAAGGTACCCATAACAGCTGTGGCGACAATGCCTCCACCTTACTCCAGTGTGACATTTGCAAGCCCTGACTCAATGCTTCGTTTTATCGATCCTCGGAAGCAAGGACTTCAGGTTCTTAATCTATACCACTGTGTTCATTTTTTTTTTTCTTTGCCATAGATTTCTATATGGTTTCCTGGTTTTTGATCTCTCACTATCACTGCTGATATGTTGCATACTAGGTAAAGTTTCCTGGTTGCTCCGCTACTGTGTGCTTCTAAAGATTGCACAACAGGCACACTCCCCCTTTATACAGTTTTGTATATTAATCTCCACCTTAAAAAAAAAAAAAATTTCAGGTAACAAGCTAATGAATTAAACCCTTCCCCCACCCCCCCAAAAAAAAAAAAATAAATAAATAAATCCATTCTAGAATTTAGTTATTTTTAGGTGACATGAAACATCTGCTTGCACTGGCTTTAAAATGTATTTCCTATTACATTCCAACACCCCCAAAGTCATTATTGGGAACTCCCTAAGCTTACTCTTTTTTTCCTTACTTTCTGTAATGCAATAAAAATGATTTGTGGTCATGAGGCAATAAGACAAACATGTTTGCAAGGAAATTTAGTGTAGGAATATTAAACGGGTGAAGGAGCTAAGGGCTCAATTCGGCAAGTAAATTGGTTCACCAAAAAAAAAAAAAAAAAAAAACCTCAACTTCTAGGTGCCCAGCAAAGTGACCCATGAATGCCATCTCTTGCAAATGATAAGATACAATGTATTGTACTGATATGCAAAACAGTATCCAGTCAGAAACGTGTCAGTTTGTGTTTTAAAGTGATTGTAAAGTCTTGTGGGGTTTTAAAAATAGCGAACATGTTATACTTCCTCCTCTGTGTAGTGGATTTGCACAGAGCAGCCCCGATCCTCTTCTTCTCGGGTCCCTCTTTGGTGCTCCTGGCCCCTCCCTCCTATTGAGTGCCCCCACAGCAAGAAGCTTGCTATGTGGGGGCACCTGAGCCGAGTCACAGCTCCGTGCGTCCATTCAGACATGGAGCCAAAGCCCAGCCCCACCCCCTTTCTCTCCTCATTGGCTGATTGACTTTGACAGCAGCGAGAGCCGCTGGCGCCGCGCTGCTGTCTCAGCCAATGAGGGGAGTCCCAGGCAGCTGAGACAATGAGGTGGGCTGCTGCACACAGAATGCTTTTTTTTATCTTAATGCACAGAATGCATTTAGATAAACAACCTTCTGGCTTTACATCCACTTTA
Organism: Aquarana catesbeiana; assembly: GCF_042186555.1. NCBI lineage: Eukaryota > Metazoa > Chordata > Amphibia > Anura > Ranidae > Aquarana > Aquarana catesbeiana. Next base: position 665,454,934 of record NC_133325.1, on the reverse strand, counting down.
AATCTTGGTTTTTGGACATGACAGGTTCTGTCAGAGAAGAAGAAAGTCAGCACTCAACCCATAGACCTCACAACTAGGCAAACTAGGCGGAATACCTGTATCCACTCTAAACCTTCATAAGAACAAAAATAAGAAGCAATGACAATGCTTTCCTTACCCTCTGCTTTTCAACATATTACTATTTTAAAGACTACTTTTGTAGTTGTCATTAGATGTCATCAGTTTTACTTTTGTTAATTGTACACTGATTTGTCTCTGCTCTCTCCCTTAGCATGAATTCAAGCTAGCTAACCATATGAATGCAGGCCTCATCCGTTACCTAGCAGTTAGCCCAAATGGCCGCAGCGTTATTGCAGGTTATTCATCTGGATTCATTATATTGCTGGACACCAGAACCGGTCTGGTTCTACGAGGGTGGCCTGCCCACGAGGGTGATATCCTTCAGATGAAGGTAATTTAAATGTAACACAAAAGAACATGTAATATATATACAGTATGTGTATCATTTGTACCAAGACGTTTAAAAGAAAGTAAAGTGCAGATGCATTAAACTTCCCATTAAGGAAGTCTATAAAAGATTCCAGCTGTAAGGTTTGTAAGCATGGACTCTGCTACAGATCATTTCATGCATTGCACCATCCTATCCAGAATACTTGTCTTTTCCTTGTGGCTGCGATTACAAGGACACCCACATAGTAGTTAAATATTTTATAAGTATTGTAGAAAAAGCTTCTGATGCCTTTCTGGTTGTAATGGTGAATAAAAATTCAGAGCAACACATCTTTAAAACATACTGTCCAGTACACACTTTTCCTTTATTCTAAAATAACTGTATTACCTTGGATAGCTAATGTCTGTATGTGGTGTGACTGCAATTCTTACTGCTCTTAAAACCCACCTCTTTGTCTCTTTTGGAATTAAAATATGAAGATTCAGGTTTTCATGCCATCATTCACCCTAAATGCACTCCCATTTGCTTTTCTGTTGCTTTTTCTTGCCTAGGATAGAACCTAGAGCGTTTGATTGCAGAAAGTATAGTGGAGATATTTTTTAACGGGAAGGATTGTTCCCTGCTGGAAATTTACGGACCTGGGGTTATTTCTTTGGCAGATGCTGCTGAGGTGCTTCAGTACTTCAGGCTCTCTCTCACAGGCAGCAGTATCCCTTGATCTTGCAGGTGATATTTAAAAAAAATATCTCCAATTTGTCAGTCTGGATAAAACCTGAAGCAGCAGTTTATTTTTTCCGTATTTCCATTCCGTTAAAGAATAAGTTCACCTCTTTTGAGCATGCTACACGTTCCGACATTTTTAAAGGTGGAACATGTAACATATTCCCACTGCTGCAACCACTCCTTACTGCCTTCTCTCCCTGCCACAGCAGTATGGGGCAAATTTCCCTGTACTAGCTGTCACTTTTTGAATCCGGCACGCCCGTGCGGGTCCACCCACATGTCATTCGCTTACAGAGCTTTGTGTATGAATGAATTACAAGCTCTGACATCCTTTGCTACTGTCGGCTTGTAGTTCTCAATGATTTTCCATGGTGCTGCTGAGCACTGTTAGTTCATTGAGTCTTCCTGTCAGTGTGAAACTCCCTGGCTGTACAATGTACAGGGCAGACCGCTCATGCTGACAGTCTGCAGGAGACCTGCATGGCATCAGCAATCTGATGAACTTATCCTTTAAATAAAGATAAGACCACTAGAGGGCAGTATTATTTGCATGCTTCATTCCTTGGAAACCTAATGACACCAGATACCTAAAAGGTTGGCTGATAAGTTCTCTCAGACAATACTCCTGTCTATTTCTTTGGTTATCCATCAACCCAAGTCAAATATAAAAATAGACTTTCCATGCCTCTATTGCCACTGTTTATGTGAAGGTGTTTATCGGGTTCATGGTACATCTATTGGGAAAGCATACCTGATATTGGGGTCCCTCCAGTATAATCTGCAGGAGCACCACTTGATCAAGGCTGTACAACCTTTAAAGCACTACTACTTGGTACAGTCAAGTTAAAAGGTCGAGCTGCTTGCATTATGCTTCAGACTGTAGTCCCACTCTGATCTGGTTGTCTGGTAAGGCCCCTTTCAAACTTGTGCGACTTTTCCTGTGACTTTGGACATCAGAGTCGCATGACAAGTCATACCCCATGATTCCCAATGATAACCGTTCATATCCGTGCGACTTCAAGTTAGTCCCTGTACTACTCTGGTCCGACTTTGATGCGAGTTAAGGTCCATAGACCTCAAGTTTACATAGGCATTCCCTGAAATCGCGCGACTTTCAAGTCACGGCAGTGTGAAAGGGGCCTAAAGCTCACTGGTGTGCCTTTTGTAGACTGCCTAGAGAATAAAAACAATTACCCTTGCATTTAATGTAGTTGCAGTGAAGTTTCACAAAAGCATCCAGGTACTCCCTTGTGCTTTTGGTAATGCCTATGTGCAGTCAACATAAAAAACAAAAAGGGACATAACTTATAGGCAATAGGGTGATGAGTCCCTTGTACTGATGCCTCTTTTGTTTGATAAAATCCATCTCCATCTATGCTGCCACCCTCACCAATGCTACCACAATCTTCTGGGGCAGCAGGGGTTAAAATAACTAAGGGAGCTGTCAAGGATTCCTCATCAAGTGCCTATGTCTGTCCAGCAACTTCATTCATAGAAGCTGGTACTACAGCTTCTTTGAGTAAAAAACAATCTATGAAAGGGGGAGAACCTTTCAGTCCTCCACCCCTTCTGCATTCATAGATCCTGTTTCTTTCATAGAAGCTCTAGTACTGGCTTCTGTGAATTGAGTAGCTGGGAAGAAAGGGTGGGCATAGTCAGGCCCTCTTGATGACAGTCTCTCATAAAACAAGTCTACTAACCCCTGCTACACCGGCATATTATGGCGGTGGAGTAGGCATCAGCAGAATACAGATGATGCTTCAGCATGTGGGACATATCATACTGTAAGTTATGCCCCTTGTGTTGATTTTGTGTGTTTTATTTTGACTGCACTTAGGCTTTAAACTCTTCTTTATGCCTTTCTTCTTGCAGATCATATTACATTATTTAGAATACACTGGAGATTAAGGGAAGGGGAGGGGCTTTTAACATCTTGGTTTTTATTCCTTTAAGTTACCCAGTACCCTCCACATTTTACATTAAAGGGTAAGTTCACCTTTACAGAAAAATCTGTAAGGTGAACTTACACAGCACCCCCCCCCCCAGTCCCGCTGCCCTGCAGCGTGGTGATCTCCTGTTCTGAGCCCCAGTATAGCCGCCTCTCGGCTCCTCAGCTTAGAAATCCCCAGTGCCTAATCTCCCAAACGTACCCTGTCAGGAGGTACGTTTAGGAGCATTCTAATCGGTCAGCGCCATCACATGGGCAGCGACGACCAATCAAAACCTGCGTAGCCCATCGTCTCAGTGGGGAAGTAGAAGAGTGAATGCTGAGGGGATTTCTAAGCCCCGGAGCTGTGAGGTGGCTATACCGGGGCTCAGAACAGGAGATCGCCATGCTGCAGGTCAGTGGGACTGGGGGGTTGGTGAGGAGGGGGTCCTGTGTAAGTCCACATTACAGATTTTTCTGTAAAGGCGAACTTACATTTTAAGCCTTATGTATATACTCTACTGCGCCAAAGTTTTACACAGTTGTGGAGTGGGATTGTAACGGGTTTAAATTGCTACCTCTGCCCCTGGAGAGTCAGCGCCTCTATTTGTCTCATTTATCGTTATCATCAAAAGTGAAAGTAGAAGAAAATACTGATTTTGGATTGTCCCCAGAACAGTAATAAAGGGTAAATCTTCCAATGGGGACACTACTTCTGGTGACCTGTGGGGCCCCAGTGGATTCCCTTAATTTGATACAGGAAGCATCGGCTCTGCTCTCTACTGTAGCCACAAACTTCCTCCAGCGCCGACTCCTGTCACACTGATGCTCGGGGATGGCGGGTTGGGAATCAGCCAGCAATACCCAGCTCCACTCTTCGCATTGATGCTCGGGGATGGCGGGTCAGGAACCCGCGATCTGGGCTTGCCGACCTGTCATCCCAAAGAAGAAGGAGGTGGCAGGCCACATCAGAGGGCCAGTGGTTGGGCACCCCTGATCTATGCAAAACTTTTGCCTGTGTGCAAAAGTTTTCTGTAATAAAGACCGGTCACTGCTGCGCCCTCTCTTTGTACATAGTGACTAGTCTGGTACTCACCTCCTCCTGTAGTTTTCTGCAGACAGCCTGTAGTTGGTGGAGCAGCTGGGCCTCTGCCTCATCTCTGCTGTCTGCACAGCTTATGTACAGCACAGTGATCATGTCACTGCTGCTTTTATATGGTAATATTTGGGTTTGCAAAGACAGTTGGTGCATGAAAAGCGTATTCATATTTACTGAAAAATATTAACGTTTTTGTGCCTGGAATTCAGCTTTGAAAGAAATGTGCTCAGAAAGGAAAGAGACTGCCATTATGAAATTCTCCTTCTGAAAATACCATTTCCCTGGCTGTCATGCTGTTCTAGGGGTTACGTTATTTTCCAAGCTGCTAACCTAGATCAATTTCATGGATTAGGAGTACTGACTTCACTGTGATTTTTCTGATCTGCTTCAGGTCATTGACTTTTAAAGCATTTAAGCCAGATGCATTCCGGCAGCTAGTTTTCTTACAAGATACTGTCGTTTGTTATGGCAGCCTCAATAATTCTTGACTTACAGGGAGAGGTGACAGGCCATCTGAGCCCAGGATTCATGGTGCTTCATGTGCACAAAGTAGCCAGTCAGGCGAGAAGAGCAGGTACTAATGGCTGTACATTACTGATAACTTTTTTTTATATCACAATTCTATCATCAGTTTAGTTTGTTTGTGGGAGGAGACAATATCGCCATAGTGTTTTTGGAATCTGCATTGACAGGAAGGACACACTTGATACAGTAATATGTGATTCTGCCACTTTCCACTTTAAGTGGTTGTACACCTGTGAAATGAAAAACGACCAAAGCATATCCTTCTATAGTGCGTACTTCCTCTATACAAAGTACTGAGTGTGATTTCTGTCTGCTCTCTCATTCCTCTAACTGCATGAGTCTCTTCTGACAGTCTATGTGGAACCAGACCATCCCAAAGATGGCCCTGCCCCCTTCAGCACACAGCAGGTGATTGACTTTCTCAGCTGTGCATGTTTTGCAATGAGAATGTGTGGGGGTGTCCTTTCCCTCCATTCAAGTCTCAGATTGCTACCTGCTGTATGCTGTGCAGTGTGTGGCACCAGATCCCTACTCCCTGCCTTCTGAAGCTGAGAAATGCTGTGTAAATTCTGTACTTTGAAATGCTGTAGATAAACAGGTACAACGTATGTAGGATGATTTGTTTAATCTCTCTGTATCAGGCCAAGCACATTGGTGTGTATTTTATAAGGGTTTACAACCACTTTAAAGTGGACCTTCAGTCATTTTTTTCAACTTGCCATCTATTAAATCTTCTGCCCTTATTGTTTTAACTTTGGATAGTTAAACATTTTTTTCTGCCAGTAAATACCTTATCCAGGCCACTTTTTGTTTCTTGTCTGGTAAAAAGCTTAGGCTCATGACATCATGCACAGTGCTCTCTCTCACTAGAGAGAGAGAGAGTTTGCCAGTAAGGGAGGGTGGTCAGTCATAAGAGGTGTGCCTCGGTGTAAATCCAGGAAGTGAACAGGCAGCAGCTTCAGCTGCCCACAATTAAAATGGTTGCAGCTAGACTCAGTGGAGGGAGATTTTTGCAGAATATTTGGCAAGTTGGGAATCACAGTATATAAAATAATATGCAAAGTGTACGGAGGGAAGCTTCAGAATGGCAAAGATGTTTTTATTACAAATTATGTGAGCAGATTGCAGTTCCTCTTTAAGTTATTCATAATAAATCAAAGCAGTCAGCCATATAAACAGGCAAATACTAGAACAATGTTCAATAGCAATGTTTTGCCAAGAATTGCATTGTATGTTAAAGCCCAATTCAACTTTCAGTTTAAATTGAAATACATTCCAGCTGCATCTAAACAAAAAGGTAGTCCTTTTCTACAGATTCATTGTTTACTTTACTTTAAAGTGAATTTCCACTTTTGCAGTCAAATTGGGATAATACCTACTTCATATATTTGTTTCATGTTCTCATTCACGTAGCATAAAATTACATATTGCTGCTTATATTTAACTTGCTCTTTTTTGAAAACGCCAAAACTGAAGATTTCCTCTGCTTTACAGAGGGGGCTGGGAAGTAAATGTTTGCCATAATTAATCCTGTCTGTGCTGTTCTGGCAAATTTCATTATCGGTTGTAAACTAGATCTGAACATTCTGTCAAAGGATTACAGATCTAGGACTTCTGTATTGCATGTTATTCAGGGAAAAACCTAGTGTGTCCTCCTTTGTGGTGACAGACTTTTTCCACTCATTTGGAGCAGCTAGTAGACTGTCGGAGGTCTTCTTCAAACAAACTCTTAGAAAGGTAAGAAATGTATTTTTATAAAATTCGTTTTTTGGCAGGCTGTGTGAATGGGAACATATGCCAAACATATAGTGAGGTTTTCTCAGGTTTGACTGCAAAAGTGAAAATACACTTTAAAAATCACCCACATTCTGAGTAAAATTCCTCTGATGTGTTGAAAGCATAAAAAGTGTAATTGATCGACTTTGACAAGGGCCAAATTATAATGGCTGCATGGCTGTGTCATATCAACTCCAAATCTGCAGCTCTTGTTTCTGGTCTGCAGTGTTCAGGACCTACAAAAAAGGTCCAAGGAAAGAAAACCTGTGAACCTGTGAACCGGTGACAGGGTCATGGGGTGGCTAAGATGGGGCTGCGTACCTGCAAACCGTTTGGGGTGGCCAAGCTGACCTGAGCCTACAGCCAGTGGCCATGTTAGCATCAAATCGGGACCATAGAGGATGGAATAACGTGGCCTGATCTGATGAATTCATGAATGGTTTGAGGAACCGAATGAGTTCAAGGTGTTGACTGGGTCTCTAAATTCTCCTGATCTATATCTTATTGAGCATCTGTGAGATGTGCTGGAAGAACAAGTCCAATCCTAGGAGGCCCCACCTCACAACTTGCAGGACTTGAAGGATCCGCTACCGATGGCTTGGTGCCACATACTACAGCATACCTTCAGAGGTTTAACGGAGCCCATGCCTGGATGGGTTATGGTGGGTGGTAATGATATCATGGCTGATCTGTGTATATCTAGCATACACCTGTCATACGATCAATATTGATCAGTTACAAATCAGGAAAAAAATTCTATTCCAGCTATTCAGATGAATAAAGTGTAGTATATGTGTGTTTTTGTTTTTTTTTTTGGGGGTTTTTTTGCGTTAAAAAGGATTCCTCTAATTAAGCAATAGAGTCCCGTCACATTAGTCACTCTTATGATACCTGAAATGTACAGAACATTACTTGGTAACTTGTGCATCATTTGTCACCTTCTCCACTCCCCCTTTATTTAACTTTAAATGTGTTTTCAAGTTGAAGGCCAAAACACGTGGGCAGTAAAATCAATATTCAAATTGAGGTAGTAGTGTGTTTACATGAAGTGTGACTCAGTGCTCACCCAGATTTGCCAATCTGGTTACTGTATTTTATAATGTGCTTTAGCTTCTTAATTTCAGCTACTTTATCCTTCATAATGCAGTCTTTATTTAGATATCTATTTTCTTAACTTTATGATCTGTTTTCTGTTTAACAGTTGTCATTGTCACAGATGCCACTGGCCACTAATGTGGGGGGGTGAAAAAAACTTCCAATGATCACCCCAATTAGGCTATATTAACCACTTGACCCCAGGGCCAATTTTGACAACTCTCACATAATGTAAAAATCAGCATTTCTTTCTCGAACATCACGGGACACAGAGCCACAATAATTACTGATGGGTTATATAGGTATCACTGGTGATTGGACACTGGCACACCCTATCAGGAAGTTCAACCCCCTATATAATCCCTCCCCCTTGCAGGGATACCTCAGTTTTTACGCCAGTGTCTTAGGTGATGGACGTGTAAAGATGTCCTGTGCTGAGCTCCAAAGGGAATATCCTAAGATCCTATACTGGGGCAAGCCAGGCGAACCGGATCCATTCAAAGTGTCTTTTCATGGCCGAATTGAATGGTACCCGGGCCTCGTGTCCGAAGAAACGAGGTTTTACCCGTAATGCTTCTCTTTTGAGAGAGCTGGACCCCGCAGATCAGAAAATGGCTTTAAACTTCCTAATTTCTGGCGAGGTGCTTTACGGTCCCAGAACTGTTGGATCCCCCTATTCGTAGGGGGCCCCAGTCTCTGACGTTTTTTTCAAACGGAGCCCACCGTGAGAGGTGAAGATTGGGTCTGTGTAAACAGCACCCTGCAGCTGGATAAGGTAAGAGGAGATTCCACAGAATTTTTGAGTTCTAGTGGCTTTTCTCCTTTAAGGTAAATGCATGCTATGCCTATTGTGACCACCGGGGGCTGCCAAGAGCACAAACCTGCACATGCTGACTGTCTGTCTCAGGTGTTGTAATCGCTGATTATGTCCCAGCGTCTCAAGCAGGCTGCAAACAGGTAAGGTGGAAGGGGGGATTTCTCATGTTTGAATGTTCCCCCCCAGGCTAGAGAGGGGCCACAGGGGTCTAGAAAGTGGTTATACCACCCGGGCTCTGCGGCCTAATGGCCACCATCTCTGAAGATAGCCGTTCAGGCAGATCTTGTTACCAGCTTCCCTCCTTCCCCCCCCCCCCCCATCCCCAGCCTTTCTCCAGAAGCATGACAGGAGAGTCGGCAGTGCGGGAAGCGCTCGTTTTTTTCAAAACTCGAGGGGGGGGGGGGCGGTAGAGGAGGGGGCGGGACGTCAGCACAGAGTGCTTAGACTCCCACTCAGGCCAGCTGCAGGCTATTAAAGGCACTCTGTACAGGTGCACTCAGCCTTCTGAGAGACACAGAGCTGACGGTCGCATGTAAGGTGGGACACAGGCATTCTCCTAGGCAGCATTTACTGAAGTAACACCAGACTGAGCATTGGGTAGCAAGGCTTTTAGCCAGACTACATCGCTCAGCGGGCAGTGTTCATTTGTATACCTCACACCTTGTTGCTTTGCACTATGGGTAGAAGAGGTTCAAGCACCCCAGGAACCAGAGACACTAGGGGATCTCGTTCAGGTTCTGAGGGCCCCCTGTCGGCAGCATCCTCCCCCCCTAAAGATGGGCCAGGGACGGCTAGCCGGGGAGAGCCATCGGGGTCAGGGGCTACACCTGCCTCTGGCACTTCAGCCCCTGTATATATTACACAAGAGGTTTTTTCCTCAACCATTAATGGTCTAGAGGAAAGATTAATGGCCGTGATTACGTCTTCACTCAGTGGAAGAAAACGCACTAGGCTTTCCTCTGTTCCCCAAGACCCTCAGACAGAGGAGCTCTGGGATAAAGGAGATGAATCCCTTTCAGAGGATCGGGATGGGACGGATGATTCCTCTTCGGGGGAATCAGGTGGAGAGGGACCCTCTGCGACTTCCCAAGAGGAGAAAGTCTTAGTGCAGATCCTCACTGGATTGGTCCGCTCCACATTTAAGTTGCCCATACCTGAAACTGCTAAAGAATCCTCTTCTGCTTTGGGGTCACTGAAACCTTTCCAAGCAGCACATGCTTTTCCTGTTCATACCTTACTTGAAAAGCTCATTTATTCTGAGTGGGATCACCCAGACAAACGTTTTTTTCCGCCGAGAAAGTTTTCAACACTTTATCCGATGGAAGAAAAGTTTATTAAAATGTGGGGAATACCGGCTATTGATGCCGCCATTTCCTCCGTAAATAATAGCCTGACTTGTCCTGTAGACAATGCTCAGATGCTCAGGGATCCTGTAGATAAAAGGATGGAATCCCTATTGAAGGATGTTTTCTCCTTAGCAGGATCAGTGGCCCAACCTGCAGTAGCAGCGATTGGAGTCTCTCAATACTTAAGAGACCATGTTAAGCAGGTCATCAAAGTATTACCTGAACAGCAGGCCCAGGGGTTTGCTAACCTTCCAGCGGCCTTATGCTTTGTGGTTGACGCCATTAGAGATTCTATCATGCAAACCTCCCGTCTTTCACTGGGGTTGGTGCATATACGTAAAATCCTATGGTTGAAAAATTGGTCAGCCGAAGCACCATGTAAGAAGCTACTGGCTGGGTTTCCATTTCGTGGTGCAAGGTTGTTTGGAGAGGACTTGGATAACTATATCAAGAGAATCTCTTGTGGGAAAAGCACTCTCTTACCTGTCAAGAAGAAGAGTAAGCGTCCCTCTTTCAAACGGACTCTTTCCCCAGCGCCGGGGGCTTCAGCCTCCAGGCAGTCTCGACGGCCGCCTCCATCGGGGTCCAGAGACAAGAGTCAACCCCAGGGACAAAAGAAGTCCTGGCGAAAGAAGCCTACTAGGCAAAACACTAAGACCTCTGCATGAGATAGCATGAACAGTGACAGGTACACTTTACTAAAAGATTTGGAATCTATTCAACCCCAGATCTCTCCTGCCCCCAAATGCATCTGATCAAACTGAGATTGTAACTTTTACAGTTTTTTTACATCAGAGGGAAGGCGGGTACTGGATGTACCGTCTTCCCCTCTCAATTCAGAAGTGCACCGAGCGGTGGTGGCGGTACCAGGTTCCCAATTGCACAGGAAAGCTTAGTAAAGAGGGTGGTGGCGGAAGGTGGGGCCCCTCTTCTCATCCCTGTTGAAATTAACAAGTGGCCATAGAGCTACTCTGATCACTTCTATAAGCTAATTGTTGGCTGAAAATTTGGGTCCTGGTTTGATGGCTGCAGCCGCAGCCATCATCCTGGTATAACCACTTCAACCTAAGGATGTATGGAATTTAAGTGTAAGTTCACCTTTACAGAAAATCTGTAAGGTGAACTTACACTGGACCCCTTTCCCATCTTACCTGGTCCCGCTAACCTGGAGTCCGGTGATCACCCATTCTGACAGATCGTAAAGCCGCTTTACCAGTCCAGGGATTTAAAATCCCCACGGCTTTCTCTCTTCGCCCGTGGTGACAAGACGGGCTACACGGGTTCCGATTGGTCAGCGCTGCCGACCAATTAGAATGCTCCAAAACGTACCCCTGACGAGGTACATTTAGGAAATTAAGCCAAGGGAATCTCTAATCCCTGGACCAGTGAGGCAGCTATACAAGGTCTCATAGCTGCAGATTTCCGGGCTCCAGGTCTGCGGGACAGTGGGGGGGGGGGGGGTGAGGAGGGGTCCTGTGTAACTTCTCCTTAAAGATTTTTCTGTAACGGTGAACTTACCCTTTAAATACCACTATAGCTTACCACCAATGTGGGAAGGAGGGCGGGGTTAATAATACTCCCACTGACATCAATGCTGGGGTTTATTTTCGCAGTGTCTGATACAAATGCCGGGGGATATTATTACCGCCCTTGACCCCAATGTTTGGGTTTATTATTTTATCCACTGACACTAATGCTGGGGATAACTTTTACTGACATCATTGGGGCTTATTTTACTACCATTCTCTCTTCAGCGTGTGTTGCTAAACATGCAGCATGATTGAAATTTTTGGGCACTGAAGTGTTGCAGTCTAATCATTTCGAATTAACTGCCTAATAACAAAATGCACCTCAATGCATGAAAACGCGCTGCATATAAGAAGTTCTTTCAAAAGTGTCAGGGGCCACATTTGAAGCTCTTAATGAATCTTAAGTTGCCCACCGTGGCTTTAACAAACCTTTGCACTCTTCTCATACTCGTCTATCCTCACTACCGTCATATTTTCACGATGTAGTTCACAGTGAGGCTTACAGATACACTGCAAAGTCTCTCAGCCAGGCAGCTGCTTCTTCTGTTGAATCTCCGCTGGATGGACCCCAGCGGTCTACCGTTCAAATGGATTCAGGGGGCTGCACAGTGGAGATATGTTGGGTGGGTATAAAACTTGGGGGGTACAGTTATCCTTTAAATATTTTCTATGTTCCGCTGCAACAGATATAGGAATTCAGTGGCTGCAATAGGAACCCAACCTTTTGATAGCAGGAATACCATGATTTTTCTGACACCCATTTAGGCAGGTTTTGTCATTGCGCTGTGAATAAAACATGAAGTCAGATACCCAGCATTTTAGGAGGACTGCAATGACCGCCCCTATACGTCTTTGCAGAGTCACTTTAAATATCCACTTTATATTTTACTTGCGATCATGGAGGAAATGCAGACACACAGAAAGTCTGACCATAGATAACTTGGCAAGAAAGTAACTTCAGCAGGAAAGCCTGTAGATACTTCATAGTATTGATCAAAGTTGATAAAATGCTGTAATACTACAGATGAACATGGGATTATTTAAGTCCAGTGAGATAAAAACCCTGCGATTCATCTTGTTGGCACTGGAGTTTTTGAAATTTTTTTTTTTTTAATTAGTATTTTTTACATTTAAGATCTACTAATCCATACGTACTTGGATTTAATTTAGCATTAAAGCACACAAGCAAAAATGAGTGCTGGTGTATTTTTCTCAAGCCGTAGTAATGAGTAACTCTTCTTTATATTTACCTGCCCCGATGCACGCTGTGATAGTTTGTTTAACCTGTTCTGAGTCAAGGTAAAACAACATTTATCCCAGCAGAACCTTTGTATCATTTTAAGGAAATGGTCCCTTTATTTAAACCTGATTTGGATAGACAAAGTCTCCCTCTGTGCTGATAATGTGCAACCAGTGTTGTGTGACCTGTTCATTTTAATCCAAGCAGTGTAGTGTGATGTATAGAAAACACATTTTAGTTTTAACCAACCATTATGAATGATAAAAGATACCAAGAATTGTATGCGTGTAATAATGTGATTTCAAACTGTAGTTTTAAGCTTGGTTTGATTTACAAAGCTTGTGTGTCAGTTACGTCCTTTGAGCAATATACGCAGAGATTTGAGGTGGGTTGCATACACTGGGGAAGGGTGTATCTGTCAGGATCATCGGAATGATCCTGTACTAGCAGGGAAATTCATGCCTTACTGTATTCCTGGAAAAAAATATTCAGTTTTGCTTTTTGCGGGGGCGCAAGTTTATTGGCAAATGATCCTCATCCTTTATTATTTTACCCTTGACAGCAGCTGATGTAAATCACAGTGTTATTGCTTACTTGTGCATTTTCCAGCATATCCTGTTTTATTCTTTAATACAGATGATGATACAGAAAATGATTTGGTACATGTAATGGGTTCAAGGATGACCGTTCATGCATCGTTCAGGCCAATAACAAGGTCTTGTTTTGGTACAGAAATGCGTTTGGGTTATGCATAGACTTTTCCAGCATGCCCCAGGTTCCCCATGCAATTTGTTCACAAAATTTTAGTCTGAAAGAGAATCCTTCAAGTTGGGTAGAACACATCGGTCTTGGCAGTTGCAAGAAGGTGCTGGCTGTTGTGTAATATGAAAGATGAAATGGTATATGGCTGGTGTAGAAATGTATGTGATATGTTGTATGTTAGACACTTCTGTTTCACCTGTAGGGCAGGATCACACATCACAGAAAAGAGGATTTTCTTATATATGGTGCTTCACAAAAATATTTACCCCTTGATATTTTCCCTGTTTTGCTGCATTACAACCTGGAATGAAAATAGTTTGGGGGGCTTTGGATTATGTGATGTACACATCATGCATATGACTTTAAGACTGTGGCCACAGCTCACAGGAGGGGACTGTTCACAGTTTCAGTTGCAAATCGGGTCTGAATTTTTGGCTGAATTCGCACCTGAAACTGACCAGAAGATGCACAGGACCCTTCTGCAATTCGGACTGCGGCCGCCCCGGAGGTGTGTGAACCTGCTCCATTGATAGCCGGTCACTCTCTCCTGTCATGCAAATTGGATGCGGGGAAATCCGCATACAATTTGCACCAGTGTGGACCCAACCTGAAGGTGCAAAATATTTTTTATTGAAACGCAGCCAAAAAAAAATGAAATCTTGAGTGTGCATAAGTATTCACCCCCTTTGCTATGAAACCCCAAACGGTTCAGAGGTGAAATGAAAACGTATAGGTCAGGATTGGGTTATAAAAGAAATAAATAATCCAAACTTTGAATATTCCACAGAGCATGATTAAATCCATTATAACAAAAGGGAAAGAATATAGCACCAATACATACCTGACAAGAGTGGACCGCCCAGCAAAACTCATAGACTGGACAAGAAAGGCATTAATCAGGGATGCAACAAAACAACTTAAAGCTGCTGCAAAGGTCCACGGTGGATATGGGAGTATCTGTCTATAGGACCAAAGTGTAACTCCACCCAAAAGGAGAAGTTCTGCTTTAAGGCCTCCTCCCCCGTTCCTGGATGTGAAATAGAGCTTTTGGGGAGGAGCGGGTGCCCGATTTTGACAGGTGCATGCTCCCACTTCTGCTCCGACTGCCTAGGTGATCGGAAGCAAAAGTTCTCCTCCCCCTCCCAAAGTCTTCTGGGACACATGACCGGTCCCAAAAGACTGCAGGATCATTCAGTGTGCAGCTCCACTCGCGCATGCGCAGTGGGCACCTGGCTGTGAACCCGCAAGCTGTCGCAGCCGGGCGCCTGTAGTAAAGATGATGGCAAGAGAGGACACAGAGAGAAAATGGCTTGGGTGAGCACACCGCTGGATTGTGGGACAGGTGAGTGGCTGTTTATTAAAAGTCAGCAGCTACAGTTTTTGTAGCTGCTGACTTTTAATTTTCAATTATGAGACTAGAGCTCCTCTTCTTTAAGCTTTACACTCCACATAGCAAAGCTTTGTGGAAGAGTGGCCGGAAAAAAACCCCTTTTGCTTTAAGAAACAGAAAGAAGAAAAAGGTTTGGCGTTAATCAAACAGCGTGTGGGAAACCCCCCCAAAAAAACAGAAGAAATTTCTCTGGTCGGAGAAGGCTGAAATTGAACTTTTTTGCCATCGTTGGAAACGCTAAGTATGGTGCAAGCCCAGAACTTCCCATCACCCTGAAAACACCATCCCCAGAGTGAAGCATAGTGGTGGCAGCATGCTGTGGGTATGACTTTAATCCGCAGGGACTGGGGAAACTGGTCATGATTGAGGGAAAGATGATGGCACTAAATACAGGACTATTTGTTAAGAAAACCTGTTTCAGTCTGCTAGATATTTGAGAGTGGGTTGGAGGTTCACCCTCCAGCAGAATAATAACCCTTAAGGTTTAATTTGATCACGGCGTATGCATATATGCAACCACTTATCGTGCTGAGAGCGCGCTCCCTGCACATTCCCAGCAGGGTGGCCAGTGGGGATCGCTAAAAGTACATGCGATCGGGAGCTTCCCGATCATGTGACGGCTAATCACAGCGGTCACATGACCCAAATTCACGCCTTCGCCCCCTGTCCTTTGGAACTCTTAAAGGGCTGGGAGGCAGTCGGTGTAAAGGGATTGAAGGTAAACATTTGCGGTAAATGTCTTTGAATGGCCTAGTCAAAGCGCAGACCTCAATCCACTTGAGAATATGCAGTATTACATGAAGATTGTTGTACTTCATTGCAACCTAAATAACTTAAATGAGCTGGAGCAGTTTTGTTTTGAAGAATGGGCAAAAGTCCCAGTAGATGTGCTAAGCTAATTTTAATTGTACTGCCAGCTATTGCAGCAAATGGTGGCTCTTCAAAGTATTCATTTGGGGGAGCGGGGGGTTGTAGATATTATAGGAATGGGAGAGATGCAGAATAAAATGTATCACCCAGTTATACTGAGATGGCACTTTGAAAACTTTCCTGAGAGAGATGTGAGAGATCAATATGCTCTACCAACTAAATCTTTTTTTTAGATACTTACAGGTTAGGCATGCATTGGATGAACAGTTTAGAGGGTGTTCCATGGAATACAATTCCAGTACTTCAAAAACGAATGCAGAGTCAGGGAAAGGCTTGATTTCTAAATTATACCCATATATTAACAAGGTGAGAATGGTAGGGATGGAACCCCCTTTGTACAGGAGAAAATGGGATAAAGACGTGAGAGACATCTCTGATCTGCAGTGGAATAGAATCTTGGAACTAGCCCCTCTGGTCTCGCTGCCCCCCTCCCAGAGGATTTCACAATTGTTCTTAATTTATAGAACTTATACTCCTAAAAAACTTTTTCAGTTTGGCCATGGACCAGATTCAGGATGCCCTAGATGTGGGGCTCTAGAGGCGGATGTACATCATATGTTTTGGAGATGTCCGAAGCTGTTCCGTTATTGGACGGCGGCAGGGCAGGACTTAGGGTGGTGGGGGCCCCTGGGCTTGAGTCACTTTCGGGCCCTACCTTCTATACATTACTTTAAATAGAACAAAATGTTGACTGGTACAGTAGACAGTGTTACATGTCAAAAAAAACGTAATAATCTATTTATATGATCACTGATTGTAGCTTGAAAAACTTTTTTCCAATAAATAAATAATGATTAAAAAAGTTCAAAGTGATCATGTGTTTATTGCAATGCACAAATGTCTTGGTCAGAATGAGAATAAAACACTTCAATATGTTTTCCAGGTAAATAAAACAAATACCTTGTAAGGTTACAATCATAACAAATCAATTGCAAGAATATAGCAAAATAAATAATTGAACAAAGTGCAAGATAAATTGTGTGTGTGTAGTACGTAAGCGAGTGTTGTAGTGAAAAAATCTAAACTATGCACACAAATGTACAGTCAATAAAATAAAAATAGTACACTATCATATCTTAAGAAAGCATTACATCAACAACAGAATACAGAGGCTGATCATTTAAAACAACAGGCAAGGTAGAGAAAGAAAGAGAAAGGTGATCAGGTTATGACTTCATGCATGTCATCTCATTTTAAAGATATTAACATAGTACTATTTAGTAGTGGCATCTTCTGGATTTCTTTGCAGCAAAGTCTTTGATCAAATCATTAAAATCCAGTCTACGTAGAAGGTCACTCTCAATTGACATCAGAGTGAGATGATTTAATTTCTGCTGTACAATTGTGGATATTAGTTTATTTTTTACTAGTTTCAGTTTGGAGAAACTGCTCTCCCCACTTGCATTTGTGACTGGTAATGTCAGGTAAAGTCGGAGAGTGACATCCATGTTTGGGAAGATGGTCTGTAGTTTTCTTTTTTTAATGCACAAAAGAAGTTCCCTAGCAGATGATGGCTCAACAGGGCAGATGAATTCTTTGAACTGGATGATTTCTTCACAAAATTCATTTTCCAGGTCAGTGTTGTATCCCTTCTGTAGATCTGCTGCTTTTTTATGAAGATGTTCTGCAGAGAGGGTAGATATATTTTTCAGGAAACCAAAAGTGCTGTTGAGGTCATTATAGGACTGAAAACGGCGATCAAGTTCAGCCAGCAGCCTATCCATTACAACTAGAACCACACCAGATGAGAACCGTTCTCTTCCTGATAAGTGAACCTCAGGTCTTGCAGACTCACCCACATGAGTCTTGCGTTTTCTTTTGTCTTTGTGTGTCTTGTTTGTATGTTGCTGAAACGGTCTTCAAACACATCAAATTCATCTCTCAAACCAAAAATATATTCCCGCAGTGACCTCACCAAATCAACAGCATTGCACAGATCCAGATCCACAGCTTGAAGTGCAACACTTATCCCATGAAAGCGTTGTAGAACATAATTCCACGTAGTGCAAAGAAAAGCAGTCTCAAGCCTGTTCATTTTTTTTATGCAATGACCAAGCATCATTTTGTGGTGTTGGGTTCTGATTGCTGTCTTCTGCAATGTTCATCAGTGACTCTTGAATATTGGCATAATTTCTGCACAGTGCCTTGGTGGCCTGTGCATGCGCAGCCCACCTGGTGTCAGAGAGAGATTTTAGTGTCTCAATGCGGTGGTTTTCATTAGGCTGCAAACCTGCAGTTACCACCTTCCACCTAGCTGTGGATTTCGAGCAGAAGTTGAACAAAGTCTGAATGAAGTTAAAAAAATCGTCCGTCTCTGTGCAGCAGTCTACACTATTAACTCCAGGCAGATTAAGCGTGTGCACGGCACCCACTCTACTAGTGGATTAATGTCTTTGATGTGAGCTTGCAGCCCCTTGTACACTCCTGACATGTTTGCGGCATTATCATAGCACTTTCCATGGCAGTTACTGACATCTATGTCCATCTCGTGTAAAACTGTGAACACTGCATCACAGAGTGCCTTCCCTGTGTGGCTAGATATAGGGAGAAATTTTAAGAATCGCTCTTCTACAAGGCCTTATGATAAATGTAAGCTGATCAATGTGCGTCATGTCGGGAGTTGAATCAATGCAAATGGAAAAGTACTTTGTCACTTTCACTTCAGCAATGATTTCAGAAAGAACTCTATTGCTCATTAGCTCGATAAATTCGTCGCATGTTTTTGATGAAAGATATGAGGGAGTTCCTACCCCAGCATTGCCATATATCTGTATGTGTGATTTCAAGAATGGGTCGAATTCACTGATCAGTTCCAGGATTCCCATGCAATTCCCATTGTCAGCTCGACCAAATATTTCACTGGAGCCTCGGAAAGCCAATCCCCGCTCTGGCAGAAATTTTACAACTGCAATCACTCTTTGCAAAACTTCACTCCAATAATTGCATTGCGACTCAAACGGCTTTTTAAGCTGAGAATCTATAACTCCATCAGCTGCTGCTCTGTTATTAATTAAACATAGCCTTTCTATGATTGTAACTATTCCCGTGCTCGGCAATGCATCTGGTAGCATGTTTCCAGTCATTATAGTCAGACTTAAAGAGGGATTGACCGTCACCATCGCCAAAAAGGCGGCAAGCAAAACAAAACACACAACCGGTGGATGGTGAGTAGAGTAACCATTCTCTGGGCATGTTTTGAAATGAGTTTTAGAAAACAGTCTCTTCTGATGTTTATAGTGGCATTCAGAAGCCTTGACATTAGCATCCTTATTTTGAACGGACTCCGGACCTTTTCGCGCCCAATAAGCTTGCACGCTTTCATCAATTTTACCCCAGCGAGCAGGATCAGTGGATAAAGAATCTGTACTTGGACATTGTTCGGTCGCTGTTTCTGACTGAAGAGATGATGATTCATTAATGGGCTGCCCTGCTCGTGAAATCAAATCGTCTCCAACCGTTTCTTCCAGTGGGTTTGAGTTGTCCTCTGGATTCTCCACTTGCACATAAGGCTGTGGTGTCATGGGTGTAAAAAAATCCAGTAATCCTTTTCATTTTACTGAGAACTTCCTTTTTGCGTTGCTGTCTTTCATTCTTTAGTTTTCTTTTAAGCGCGCCACTCTGATACCGTTTGTCCGCCATTACATCACTGTCTAATGCAGACAGGTTTTCTCAACGGCAGTAAACGAGGCGCAACACGTAACTGCCAATAACTAATCCGAAAACCTCAAGACAAGCGAAAAGGAGAGATGGTGCAAGGAACAATTCTATATAGTCCTTAAATAGTCCCAAATATTATGTATAAGAACAGTCATTAGGATTGCTCTGATGGCTGCAACCTGGAGAGCGAAGCACAGCTCTATAAAACAGAAATAGAAAAGGACAAGGTGTGCCAGACTCAGTATTAAAGAACTTCTGTTTAATTGGACAAGACAAAACAGCCAAATGGCTACTCACAAAAGTAGATAATATATAAGCGTATAAGTGGGGGATACTACTGTACTGGTATTCGTCCTGGGTCCACGTTGTAAGCGATCGTTCTCAGAGGCACCGCAGGAGGATAAAGAGAAGCGGTGGTGGTTAGGATTGCTCTGATGGCTGCAACCTGGAGAGCGAAGCACAGCTCTATAAATCAGGAATAGAAAAGGACAAGGTGCGCTAGACTCACTTGACAACAGGGCACTTAAACCCCCCTCCTGCCCAGACCAATTTTCAGCTTTCAGCGCTCTCACACTTTGAATGACAATTACTCAGTCATGTAATACTGTACCCAAATGAATTTTTTGTCCTTTTTTTCATACAAATAGTGCTTTCTTTTGGTGGTATTTGATCATCTCTGGGTTTTTTAATTTATGTGCTAGAAATGAAAAAAGACCAAAAATTTTGAAAAAAATGAATTTTTCTTTGTTTCTGTGACAAAATTTTGCAAATTATTAATTTTTTTTCATAAATATTGGCCACAATTTATACTGCTACATATCTTTGGTAAAAATAACCAAAATTAGTGGATATTATTTGGTCTTTGTGAAAGTTAGAGAGTCTACAAGCTGTGGTGCAAATCATAAAAAATTGATCACACCTGATGTACTGACGGCCTATCTCATTTCTTGCGACCCGAACAAGCCAGTAAAGTAAAAATACCCCCCAAATGACCCCTTTTTTTTTAAAGTAAACATTCCAAGGTATTTAGTAGGATGCATGATGAGGTTTTTGATGTTGTCATTTTTTCCCACAATTCTTTGCAAAATTATTTTTTTTTCCACAAAATTTTCATTGTAATAGGTTATTTCTCTCACATGGCATGTGTATAACACAAATGGCACTCCAAAATACATTCTACTACTCCTCCTGAGTATTATGATACCACATGTGTGGGACTTTTTCACAGCCTGGCCACATAGAGAGGCCCAACATGCAGGGAGCACCATCAAGTGTTTAAGGAGCATAAATTACAGATCTAACTTGTTGACTACCTATTACACTTTTGAAGGCCCTGGAGCACCAGGACAATGACACGTGACACTGATGTGGCACTGATGACAGATGGCACTAATATGTGGCACTGATGACACATGACACTGATGACAGATGGCACTAATATGTGGCACTGGTGACACTGATGGCAGATGACACTAATATGTGGCACTGATGACAGATGGCACTTATATGTGGCACTGATGACAGATGGTACTAATATGTGGCACTGATGACAGATGGTACTAATATGTGGCACTGATGACAGATGGTACTAATGTGGCACTGATGACAGATGGCACTAATATGTGGCACTGATGACAGATGGCACTAATACGTGGCACTGATGACATGTGACACTGACAGGTGGCACTGATGAGATGGCACTGATACGTGGCACTGATGTGACACTGACAGGTGGCACTGATGACAGATGGCACTGATACGTGACACTGATACGTGGCACTGACAGATGGCACTGATACGTGGCACTGACAGGTGGCACTGTGAACAGGTGGCACTGATGACACTGACAGGTGGCACTGGAGGCAGGTGGCACTGATAGATGCCACTGGGGACATTTGGCACTGGGGAGTCGGGACAGATGGCACTATGTTGTGTAGTGTTGTTTAACTGTAACCAGTGTGAGTGTTTACTCACCGCTGCAGCACGGAAGCTCTCCCTCCTCGCACGCTGTATATGTGTGAGGAGGGAGAGCCAGCGATGAGAGATGATCTCATATGAGATCACCTCTCATTGGACAAGTGCTAAATGGCCGCTGTGATTGGTCATTTAGCACGATCTGTGATTGGCTGTGTCCAAGGGACACGGCCAACACAGAACTTCCCAGATGCGCGCCCGCAGCGGCGCGCAAAGGGGAATCAAACAGGAGGATATCCAGGGACGCCCACCCGGCAATGGGCGTCCGCGCTGTAGCCACCTTTCGGCTATAGCGCGGGCAATGCTGTATCCTGGCCTAGGCCGACAAGGCCTAGGGCAGCACTTTGCAGGGGGGCAGCACGGAAAGAGTCCCCGCCGGCTTACGCCCACACTGTTAGTGTAGCGTCAGACTTATGGGGTGGATTGGGCTGAGAGGCAAATTAGTCTAGCGCCCTCATAAAGCGGCCGCACTGCTTCCGGTATGTGGGCGGCCGGCATTCTGCAACTGTGGGGGCACGGGTTCTACTTTTGACTGTCCTCTCATCCTGGACCACAAACCTTCCTCACTGTGCTATAAGTTTTCTACTGCACCATTGGCATGGTTATATCTTCTTAGTCCTCTCCATAAAATTATCAGAAATTTGTGCTGAAAGTAGAACTATAGGCAACACTTTTTTTTTTTTTTTCTTTTCATTTTGGATAGAGTAAGGGAGGGTTATAGCCCCTGTCAGTTTATTTTTTACCATCCCTGTCCCATTGTAGAGATTTCCCTCCACTTCCTGCCCCATAGCCAAATAGGAAGTGAGAGGAAATCTATGCAAATTAAGGCCCTCAGAACTAGTGTCCCTACTCGAAAATTTCAGGGAAGGTCTTAAACAGCAAGGGGTGTGGCCTTGACAGGAAGGGGTGGGTCATATTTAAATTAGCGGGTGCATGAGTTTAGTCAGGCCTAGGGCAGCACAAACCTAAATACACTACTGGCCGCGGGGCCCCCTATTGAGCGGGGCCCATGGGCTTGAGCCCACTCAAGCCCTATAGTAAGTCCGGCCCTGGACGGCGGTGACAGGAATCATGGACCGGGCGTTCGGAAACCTCCACTAAGTTGGAGGCAAAATATTGCCTACTGGGGTTGGTGGAGGGAGTGGGGAACCCAGGAAATAACCAGCTAGCAGTCATGAGATGCTCACTTTAAGCTAGGAATTAGTGTGTTTCTCCTCCAAAGATGACAGACCGCATAGATTTCACACCACACTCAACCAGAGTCAAAACGGCATGTGTACACAGATCCATGGTATTGCAGTTTCAGTGTTCCCCATAGATCTCCCTCATTTAATAAAGGCATCATGTCCCCTTTGTATAGCTCAAAGTATACCCTCCATATACAGACATAAGTAAGAATAGGAATCCCATACAGTGAAAGTAATATATTTATTATTTAAAAATAAAATGTATTGCACTTATATTGATGAAAGCATGCAAAAGATGGCCACCACGCTTTTCCAGTTCCGGATGCAATGCCAGCTGAAAGTACCATTCTACGCATTTCAGAAACAAAAGTTGACACCTTTTTGTCACCTTTTGACGACGAAACGTGTAGGGTGATGGCAAGAGCCATCTTTAATTAGGGCATTTTTACACGGCAAATGCATGCTTTTATCAATGTAAGTGCAATACACTTTATTTTTTCCACTTCACCTCTGGAAAGTTTTCCACCCTTCGTGACCAGGCAGTTTTATGTGATAAAAAAATAACCAAAACACTGCGCTTACTCAATATGATAGCAGCTCACACAACAAACAAGGAAATTTGTAAAAAGTGCAGGCGTAAATAGTGTAGCGCTAGTTAAAATACAAAGATTTTGAATTGCGAGTAATGTATAGAAACAATCGCTCATAACAACATATACCGCAAATAATACTATGAAAAACTCTAATAGGCATCTATTGCATAAAAAAGGATTCTAGAAACAGATGAAAGTCCCAAAAAGATGGTAGTGTTATACACCACGTGGATAACTGGTTGAGAGAAGTGACACAGATATATTGGGTCCCCCACGTAGAAGCAATGCAGGCTTGCCCGAACCGTCGGACTCATAGAAACATACGTCCCATGAGTCAGTAATGCTTGTATTGCCAACAGACAATGAAGTGGGGTCTCCCAGCGAAACGATATGGAATCCAGGTACTGTCTAGGACTCTAGGCAAAGCTCTTCCATATGTAACTTGATCTTGTGGTGGCCCATAAAGGAAAAAAAAAGGGCCGCATAGTATAATAACGTTTTGTAAAAATGAATTTATTTAAAGGTAAAACACTTACATTCTCTGTGTTAAAAAAGCGCTTATCATAAAATTGTGGCAGGCAGTGGAGTCTCCCGACGTGTTTCGTCTACTCAGACTTCCTCTGGGGTACCCTAACACTGCTGCCATATTCCTTTATATAGGTACCGAGACCCCCTTGATGAGAATCCGGCTTGTGCCAATTGTTTACATGCACTTCCGGGTATCGCCAAAATGGCGGCCCCGAGTGCGTTCCAAGCCTCTTTCTACTGCATATTATGCATTCCAGCACTTCCTTGTAATTGCAGTATATTAAAATAAACTAATTTCCCACATCATTCCAAAATTTAGAAAGGTGACTAGTGTCTAAATAGATATGTGTAATGAAGAATGGTGAAGAAAATACTGTGAAGTAGGAAGGGATCGTCCGGACGGCACACGGGAAGTGTGCAGATCGAGACGGTCACTTCAGATGACGCAAATATCGTCATCTTCCGCCCGGTTGGAGCGCAAGCTAAGCGGCCGTCTGCCACATGCGTGCCACACCTCGGTATGATGATAAACATAGCGTGATGTCATCATTGGCGGCCCGGCCTGACGACACGCCCACTGATATGGAAATGACGCGCTGTTGTCTGGAAGGTGCTGCGTTCTATATAAATAAAACAGCTGTGTATGTAAAATAGCCAAGTGATGTCTCAATCTCTGATGTGATAAGAATAACAACCATAGAAAAGAAAAGTATAAAAATATAAACAATATAAAATCCCCAATTAGAGGACTAGTTATGATGTGATTACATAAATAAAAATTGTGAAAATAATTCAAATTGTTATAAATACAGCAAATATGCTGTGTGTATGATGACAAATAATGATCAGTCAAAATGTTATTTATAAGTGCATAAATTTCACTGGATCAATAATTCCAGGTGTGTATATATATATATATATATATATATGTGTATATATATATATATATATATATATATATATATATATATATATATAAATATTTCCCTAATTCACAATATGTATGGCCGTCCGCACTATGTGTAATATAATTGGGGACTGAAAAGGGCATGACCAAAAATATAGATAGAAGTATATACAAAAGCCCCCTATAATTTATGGTCCTAAAGGGTATATAGGTCCAAGACGGATTCTCAATGGGTGATCTGAATCAATTAAATATACATACACCATATACGAGAATTATAAAAAATTAGATAGTGACGTGTACAAAATACACATAAAAATTAGAAAATAAGAAATAAAAAAATGAAAAAATAAAATAAAAAAATTCCTGTATGAAATATCTTTTTGCCTATATGGATATATCAGATCCCAACAACTAATACGACCCTAAGATTCGTTGATAAAGGCATTAATGTCTAGATCTACATTCATACCCCATGGGTGGAGGGACCATAATTCATGGATCCAGAACATTTCCAAAGGAGAAACACCTCTGGTCATGGCCCCACCCCTCCATGGGGGAGTGTACTTGTCAATTATCATGAATAATGAACCTGCAGGACTGCTGTTATGAAACTCTTTGTAGTGTCTAGTGACACTATGTTTTGAGTCTCTACTTTTAATAAGGCTAATGTGTTCACTCACTCGTATCGTGAAGGTTCTGGTTGTTCGGCCGACATATTGTTTGCCACACGGCAAACAATTAAGTACACTATATATCTAGTATTGCATGTACAGAAGGGTTTGATAGTGTATCTCTTCCCTGTGACAGTTGAGGTAAATTCCGTTAATTTTCATCTTATCGGCATATTATGTCGACAAACGACACATTTTTTACAGGGATAGAACCCTGTCCAATCGTGAAAAAAAGATGGGCGTGCTGGAGGGTTGATGACATTAGGTGCTACATGTCCCTGTAGGGATGGTGCTCCCCTAAAGATAATTTTAGCTTGTTTCGGTAATATCTTTCCCAAGATATTATCTTGTCTTAGGACCCCCCAGTGTTTTTTCATGATCCTCTTAATTTGTGTTGTATTGAATATGTGGTTGTCAATGCCCATTTGTATGTAGTATCTGGTTCTCTCTCAGGTTTAGTTGCCAGAAGAGTATTCCTATCTGTATTAATAACTCTCTGGAGTTCGATATCCAGATCTACCTGGTTGTATCCTTTATCCAGAAATCTTTGTCTCAAGACCCCTGCTTGGGTAATGAATGTTTCTAAATCAGTACAATTCCTGCGGAGCCTTAGAAATTGGCTCCGGGGGACTGCACTGAGCCAAGAGCTGTGATGACAGCTATCTCTGGGGATAAAACTGTTTCGGTCCGTTGATTTAAAGTAGGTGTTAAACTTGAATTGACCATCCACAATCCTAATTTCCAAGTCGAGAAAATGAATCCCCGTTTTACTGGCTTCATATGTAAGAGAAATCCCTCTGTCATTGGAGTTCAGGTCCTCAAAGAAACTTCCCAAAGTCTCGAAGGTACCATTCCATAGGAGGAGGGTCGTCTATATACCTTGCCCACAACACCAATGACATGGTATGGTGGGCATAGACGACATCCTCCTCCCATTTGGCCATAAAGAGGTTCGCAAGACTTGGAGCGAACTTTGATCCCATGGCTACACCACGCTGTTGAAGATAGTAGCGCTGGTTGAACCAAAAATAGTTGTGTTCCGTTGCGAATTCTAAAAGCTCTATCACATAGTCACTCTGAAAAGATGCCAAGGACTGCTCCTGGTCTAGGAAATGTTTAACCGCTTCTATGCCTCTTTCATGTGGTATACATGTATACAAAGATGCTACATCTGCCGTAGCTAAGATGTAGCCATCTCGTATATCTATACTCTCTAGGAGTTTAATTGTGGAACTCGTATCCTTTAAAAAGGAAGGTGTTTTTTTAACCACAGGTTGCAAATAGAAGTCAATATATTTGCCAGTTCGTGAGGTAATGGAATTGATACCACTCACGATAGGTCTTCCCGGAGGGCAAGTCGGGTTTTTGTGGATCTTTGGCAAAAAATAGATGGTGGGAATTCTGAGTGCTTTAGGTATCATGAATGCTTTTTCTTTTTTGTTTAGAATTCCTCGGTCATAACCTTTATTTACCAGTTTTTGGAGTTGCTTTTTATATATGTTGGTGGGATTGTTAGCGAGTTCGGTATAAGTACCTGGTTCGTTTAAGATCCGGTACATCTCTTCCTCATACTTGTCTTTGTCTAGAATCACTATACCCCCACCCTTGTCTGCCGGGCGGACAACTATATTCTTCCGTGAACATAGAGACTGCAGTCCCTCTTTGGGCATTGGGGGGGTGTCTGATGCGTTTCTCTGGTAGTTTCGCGAGGTCATCCAGTACCAGGTCTCTGAAGATCTTAACTGCAGGTGCCATAGGGACAGGAGGGGTAAAGAGGGAAGGATTAGTCCCTGAAGTGGCTGCCGGATACTCCGTCCTCATGGGGTTGGTAACCAAGTATCTCTGTATATTGATTTTACGTATATACATATGGATTTAATTGATTCAGATCACCCATTGAGAATCCGTCTTGGACCTATATACCCTTTAGGACCATAAATTATAGGGGCTTTTGTATATACTTCTATCTATATTTTTGGTCATGCCCTTTTCAGTCCCCAATTATATTACACATAGTGCGGACGGCCATACATATTGTGAATTAGGGAAATATTTATATATATATACACCTGGAATTATTGATCCAGTGAAATTTATGCACTTATAAATAACATTTTGACTGATCATTGTTTGTCATCATACACACAGCATATTTGCTGTATTTATAACAATTTGAATTATTTTCACAATTTTTATTTATGTAATCACATCATAACTAGTCCTCTAATTGGGGATTTTATATTGTTTATATTTTTATACTTTTCTTTTCTATGGTTGTTTTTCTTATCACATCAGAGATTGAGACATCACTTGGCTATTTTACATACACAGCTGTTTTATTTATATAGAACGCAGCACCTTCCAGACAACAGCGCGTCATTTCCATATCAGTGGGCGTGTCGTCAGGCCGGGCTGCCAATGACGACATTGCGCTATGTTTATCATCATACCGAGGCGTGGCACACATGTGGCAAAAGGCCGCTTAGCTTGCGCTCCACCCGGGCGGAAGATGACAATATTTGCGTCATCTGAAGTGACCGTCTCGATCTGCACACTTCCGGTGTGCCGTCCGGACGATCCCTTCCTACTTCACAGTATTTTCTTCACCATTCTTCATTACACATATCTATTTAGACACTAGTCACCTTTCTAAATTTTGGAATTATGTGGGAAATTAGTTTATTTTAATATACTGCAATTACAAGGAAGTGCTGGAACGCATAATATGCAGTAGAAAGAGGCTTGGAACGCACGCGGGGCCGCCATTTTGGCGATACCCGGAAGTGCATGTAAACAATTGGCACAAGCCGGATTCTCATCAAGGGGGGTCTCGGTACCTATATAAAGGAGTATGGCAGCAGTGGTAGGGTACCCCAGAGGAAGTCTGAGTAGACGAAACGCGTCGGGAGACTCCACTGCCTGCCACAATTTTATGATAAGCGCTTTTTTAACACAGAGAATGTAAGTGTTTTACCTTTAAATAAATTAATTTTTACAAAACGTTATTATACTATGCGGCCCTTTTTTTTATCCTTTATGGGCCACCACGAGATCAAGTTACATATGGAAGAGCTTTGCCTAGAGTCCTAGACAGTACCTGGATTCCATATCGTTTCGCTGGGAGACCCCACTTCATTGTCTGTTGGCAATACAAGCATTACTGACTCATAGGACGTATGTTTCTATGAGTCCAACGGTTCCGCTAAGCCTGCATTGCTTCTACGCGGGGGACCCAATATATCTGTGTCACTTCTCTCAACCAGTTATCCACGTGGTGTATAACACTACCATCTTTTTGGGACTTTCATCTGTTTCTAGAATCCTTTTTTATGCAATAGATGCCTATTAGAGTTTTTCATAGTATTATTTGCGGTATATGTTATGAGCGATTGTTTGGTCTATACATTACCGTTTTATGTGATACAACACTGCGTTATTTTAACTGACAATTGCGCGGTCAGGCGACGTTGTACACAAAATTGCTGTCCTTTTTTTTTTTTTCCCCCACCAATGGAGCTTTCTTTTGGTGGCATTTGATCACCTCTTGCAATTTTTATTTTGCACTATAAACAAAAAAAGACTGACAATTTTGAAGAAAAAACAATATTTTTTACTTTCTGCTATAAAACACATCCAATAAAAAAAAATCTAATTTCTTCATCAATTTTTCATCAATATGTATTCTGCTACATTTTTTTGGTAAAAAAAAAAAGCCCAATAAGCATTTGATTGGGTTGCACAAAAGTTATAGCGTCTACAAACTGTAGGATATTTTAATGAAATTTTTTATTTATTTTTTTTTTTACAAGTAATGGTGGTGATCAGCGACTTATAGTGATACTGTGACATTGCAGTGGACAAATCAGACACTAAGTGACACTTTTGACACTTTTTTGGGGACCAGTGACATTAATACAGTGATCTGTGCTAAAAAATATGCACTGTCACAGTGCTAATGACACTGGCAGGGAAGCAGTTAACAGGGGCAAGCAAAGGGTTAAATGTGTCCTTAGGGAGTGCTTTCTAACTGTGAGAAGACTGAGATCCATGTTCCTGCTTAGCAGAAACACAAGATCTCTGTCTTCCCTTGTTACAGAACAGCAATCTGCCTTGTTTACATAGGCAGACCGCCATTCTTCCTCTGTCGCGGATATCTGGTTCACCGGACCCGCTGATTGGCTCCCGCTGTGTCCAATCACAGTAGGAGCCGAGTGCGTGCTGCAGACCCGGAAGAGCGAAATCACATACAGGTACGTGATTTCGCGCAGGAGAGCCAAGCCCCGCAGTATATGTACGTGGGGTGGCCGGCAAAAGGTTAATAAAAATGTAACTTTCACTCTTCTTCTTATGCCTGTATATGGAGGAAATACTTTGAGCTTTACAAAGGGGAGATTATGTTGTCCTTAAAGAACTGGAGGAAGATATATAGGGAACACTGTAGCTGTGATACCTTGGATCTGTGTACCCCTTCTGTTTTGCCTTGCTTGTTAACACAAGGGGTCAAAACCATCTGGTGAGTGTGGTGTGAAATTTTAGTGGTCTGTCTCCTGTTCTCTGAAGCACTATTGTGTGTTATAATTTGGAACTGTCACCAAGCATGGACACTATTGAGTGGACTTTCTTTATATGTTTTTGAATTCTGTTTGATAATCAAATAGGAGTACCCCAAATACCTACAGTACAGGTAATAGCGCTACAATCAAAGTTGTAGACATGGCGTACATCATGTGGTCATCATCAAAGCCCCAAAAATCTATTCATAATAAGTTGTAATACAACAAAACTGGAAAAACACCAAGGGGGTTAATACTTTCACAAGGCACTATAAATATTTTGAATAAATGCAGGCATGGACAGTTCCCCCATGACCTTCACCTGTTGCTACATCATTTTTTTTGTTGCCCAATTAACCTCGATGTCTCTCCTAATGTAACATTGTTTTACTTCCTGTAACATTTTATTTTGAATGATACATACTGTAATTTATGAAAATCTCAGGAGGTCAGCAGTTTGCATCCACCATACCCGATGCAAACATTTAATTTCATAGTTGGTCCTTTAGTTCATGCATCTTTCCCATTTTAATGTTCAGCCAAATGACAGCTGATACTCTGGACCAAATGCTTGCTTTTTTTTTACTTTAGTCTCCTGTTCTCCTGTTTGGCTTTTTGTTGAAGTTGTACCTAATAAAGTGAGTGCTGGGTGTATTTATCACCTACTTTTTTCCCAATTTGACATTCTCAAAGAAACCACTTGCAGTATACTAAGACTGCATACTATTCTGCTCCAGAAGTAACACTTTTCAAATGTAAATGTAGCAGTAGTATAGACTTGAATGGAGAAAAATACAAGATATGAATAAAAATATGAAATGTAATGTTGTCTTACTCTTTTCATTTGTTAGATCCTAAAAAGCAGGAAATTGAAGCTATACACACATTGGTGGGTAGAGCCTGCACACACTACCTGCACGCTAAACGCTGTGTGGTCAGCTGTCAGTTTCAGCTTGCAGTGAGGGGGTGGTGTAATTTCAGTACATCACACACTTTTTTTTTTTCATCTTTTTTTTATTTGAACTTTTATTTGAAGTGCACACACTGACCATTTGTCTCCACACAGCAGTATGGTGCATAGCTTTGCTGTGTAGTGACATGTGGTGCTTACTTGTGGCTGTGGTAAAATGCAGCATGTGTGCATTTTACTGCACCACATCTCTGGGCTGCTTTGCAGTGTAAGTGGTGTACATAGAAAACAGTTGTTTTCTATGTGCCTTAGTGGTGACTGCCATTCATCCACTGTTTTTGTTATGGCACAGAAAGTGAAGGGAAATCTCCCCAATGGGACACAGTTCTACTTTAAAGCGGAGTTTTACTCAAAAATGGAACTTCCACTTATCCGTCTCCTCTTCCCTCCGGTGCAACATTTGGCA
This sequence comes from Aquarana catesbeiana, assembly GCF_042186555.1. Taxonomy (NCBI): domain Eukaryota; kingdom Metazoa; phylum Chordata; class Amphibia; order Anura; family Ranidae; genus Aquarana; species Aquarana catesbeiana. Next base: position 665,423,875 of record NC_133325.1, on the reverse strand, counting down.
CCTTTCGGGGGGAATGGGTACCTGTTTTTGACAGGTACCGTTCCCCACTTCAGGGAGACGGGGCCGCAGCACTGTCTCTCGGACGTTCGGCTTCCTCCGCCGCTGGACCAATTGGAAAGCGCAGCGTGCTTTGCGCATGGGCAGTAGGGAACCAGCTGTGAAGCTGAAAGGCTTCACTGCTGGGTTCACTTAACAGGAATGGCACTGGCTGCACCTGACAGCCGATCCAAAGATTGCCTGGGGTGCCGACATCGCTGGCTCCCTGGGATAAGTAAGTGTCCATAAAATAAAAGTCAACAGCTGCAGTATTTGTAGCTGCTATTTTTTTGTGGGAGGGCTGGAGCTCCTCTTTAACTATCTATTAAACCAAGCACTCATAATTACTCTGTCATTTGAATGTATTGGTATTGCAATACCACCAAATGGGACTACCTCCTACTTTTTGTAAACTTTAGCCAATTTTATATTAGGAAAAACATTACTGAACAAGAAAGAAAATGCAGATAAAAGTAAAGAAAAAAACAACGTTTTGCCCAAGCCCTTTATCCAAAATGATATAGTTCTGCCTTAAATGTCGTGTTTACTGTAAGCTTGCAGTTGGTTTCTGACCTATTTACTGAAGAATATAGACAATTATAAGCAACTGTATTTATTGATTCACTGTTACTCTTGTCTTTTCATGCAGGCAGCTGAGGGGAACGTTGTGGTGAGTTCTTCCTCTGACCATTCTCTCACTGTCTGGAAGGAATTGGAGCAGAAACCCTTACATCAGTTCAAATCGAACTCTGACCCTATTCATGCTCTTGATCTCTATGGCAGTGAAATTATAACCGGCACTGTGGCAAATAAGATTGGCATTTACTCTCTCCTGGATTCTTCTTCACAACCGAACAGCACAACTAAACTCAGCTCAGAAAATTTCAAGGGGACCTTGACCAATCTAGCTGTCCTGCCGACAAAGAGACTTCTACTCCTGGGCTCCGATAATGGTATCATTCGTCTTCTTGCCTGATGGAAATTGGTTTCATTTTGGCAAACCATGTCACCTTCATCTTGACCACGGTGTTACAAACTGACTCTGAAAAGCCATAAAACTATTACCAATATATTTGTATTAACATTATCCATAGCTAGATCAGTCAGCAGTTTTTTATTTGTGGCAGCAGAATATAATTCTGGATGTTGTTTGTATCCAGGAAGTATTAAACACACACATTTGGCGCTGCAAGCTTTTTGAACACCTGGTTTATGGGGCAAGTTCCATCTAAACCTAAATAGTTGTTCCAAGTAGTTTTCATTAAAAAAAAATCCATGTACTGGTTTTGAGAGAAGCACAGAAGGCTAGAATGCACAACCAGTAATGGAGAATGAGCTCCCCTTGTAGTGTATAAGAATCGACTTGGGAGTTTAGCTGTAGAGGTGATGGTTCAGCCTTCCTAGACTTAAAGCCCAACTCCAAATTGATAGGAAAAAAATAATTCCCCAGCCTTACCAGGAAAAAAAAAGCCTAAAGGAAAAAAGCTCTCCCTTTTTTCTCTAGTCCTTTTCCAGGCTAAATGACACCCAACCTCATTTAACCAACTTTCTCTCAGACATGGGCATCAAGGATCTTCCCTTTAGTGGTAAATCATGAAGCCAACTTGGGCTCACAGAAGAATGCTTTAGGGAATGGTACCACATTGCACCACTCTCTGCAATATTCAGAACCCTTTCACTGCTCAAGGAAGAAGACGACCCTTGGCATCACACAATTGGACCAAAAAAAAAAAACTCTTTAATGTGGCAGGGGGTAGCAACACAAAGGAGGGGTTGAGGCTTAAAATATGTTTTGGCCCCCCACACACTGAATTACGGCTCTTTATGAAATGACTGGAAATCCTGCCTTCTTGTAACTCTAATGCCAGATGTGCAGCCCATATTACAGTAAACTAATAAAAATTGCACTTAATTGCAGTAAAACAGTGTAGTATTAGTGGAGAAGTGGAGAAACACTCTTGCCTCCATGCTACATTTTCGTAGTTTGCACTTTAAAATGGTTTCCTCCTTGCTAATGAATTATAAATGATCATTTCTATGTAAATTGTGCATGTTTTAGTCTTGGACTGAGGAGACTTTATGGTGCCATTCCTTTTAATATTTAGGAGTTGCTTATGCAATACAATCATGCTAAAATCTAGTTTCTTACATAGAAATTAATGATAGATTGTTTTCAATTGATGGGTATTTGGAAGTGAGAAATTGTATATACTTATATTCTTAGGACCATATAATAAAAATGTAATTTTTCTTTTAGAAATGTCAGCCTGGGTATCTCAGGAACCATATATGTGTCTATATATATATATATATATATATATATATATATATATATATATATATATATATATAATCAGGCTGTCTTCATTCTCTTTAAAATATCCAACAACTCCTTTTCTGGACATAAGGTTTGTTAGTGTGGCTTCCATGATTTCCGTGGCACGGTTACATCATACTTGGGGCTTTGCTGCACACGTCCATGGGAACTTAAAGTTTGTGCCACTGCTCATGTTACCTGGCTTGCACAACCATTAAATTAACAGCTTATGAATTTATAAATGTTTTTGGAAACTTTCATACTGGAATTTACAAAACCTTGTCCATTTCATTCCAATAATAATCACCTCCTGTCCTGGTGAAAGATCATGCATTATATTGTAATACAGACAACATTAAACATATTCTTCCTAAGTATATTAAGCTTCTGGCCACTTAATTTATGTTCATTATTATGTATTAAGGTGTCGTTCAAATTATATGTTTGCTTCCTGAAAAATGTGTTTTAAATGTACAGGAGTTACAATTTTTATTTGACCCAAAAATGCTTTTTTTTACTGCGTTATTTTTCATTTCTGTTCTCAAAATTCTGCCCTTACGTTTGCCAAATAATTTCCATAATTTTCTGATAAATGCTTCTTCTGCTTTTTTCAGTTAATCTTTTTATCATTTCTCCATAATTATAAAGCATCTAACTGTTATTTTGTTTTATCTGCTTTAAACTGGAGAAATATGTATATGTACAGTGGGGACAACAAGTATTTGATACACTGCCGATTTTTGCAGGTTTTCCTACTTACAAAGCATGCGGAGGTCTGTAATTTTTATCATAGGTACTCTTCAACTGTGAGAGACGGAATCTAAAACAAAAATACAGAAACTCACATTGTATAATTTATAAGTAATTTGCATTTTATTGCATTAAATAAGTATTTGATGCATCAGAAAAGCAGAACTTTAACCACTTCAATACAGGGCACTTATACACCTTCCTGCCCAGACCAATTTTCAGCTTTCAGTGCTGTCGCAGTTTGAATGACAATTGCGCGATCATACAACACTATACCGAAACTAAATTTTTATCATTTTGTTCCCACAAATAGAGGTTTCTTTTGGTGGTATTTGATCACCTCTGCGGTTTTTATTTTTTGCTAAACAAAAAAAGACCGAACATTTTGAAAAAAATAAATTTTTAGATTTTGTTTCTGTTAAAAAATGTTGCAAATAAGTAAGTTTTCTCTTTCACTGATGGGCACTGATAAGGTGGCACTGATATGCGGCACTGATGGGTGGCACCAATATGCAGCACTGATGGGCATTGATAGGCGGCACTGATGAGCACTCATGGGTGGTACTGGTGGGAACTGATAGGCGACACTGATGGGCACTGAAAGGCTGCAAAGATAGGTTCTTATGGGTGGCACTGATAGGCGGCACTGCTGGGCACTGATATGAGGCAATGATGGGCACTGATAGGCATCTCTGGTGGCACTGGCAGTGGTTGGCATTGTGAGTGGGCACTGATTGGCAGCTGCCTGGGCATTGATTAGCAGCTGCCTGGACACAGATTAGTATTTCCCTGGGGGTCTAGGGGGTATACCTGGTGGTCCAGTGTGGATGGCCATCCTGGTGGTCCTGGGCGGCTTCACTGGTGGTCCTGGGTGGGATCCAAGGGGGCTGTGCTGATAAACAATCAGCACAGACCCCCCCCCCGTCAGGAGAGCAGCCGATCGGCTCTCCTCTACTCGTGTCTGTCAGACGCGAGTGAGGAAAAGCCGATCACCGGCTCTTCCTATTTACATCGTGATCAGCCGTGATTGGACACGGCTGATCACATGGTAAAGAGTCTCCATCAGAGACTCTTTACCTAGATCGGTGTTGAGGGGTGACAGACTGGCACACCGCAACAACGATAGCCGTGATGCGCACCCCCGGGGGTGCGCAGCGGCTTAATACCCTGAGGACGCCATATGATGCCCAGTCAGGATATTGAAACCACTTTGCCGCCGTCATTCTGCTATATGGCGGGCGGCAAGTGGTTAATATTTGGTATAGAAACCTTTGTTTGCTATTACAGAGATCATACGTTTCCTGTAGTTCTTGACCAGGTTTGCACACACTGCCCACTCCTCCATACAGACCTTCACCAAATCCTTCAGGTTTCAGGGCAGTCGCTGGGCAATACGGACTTTCAGCTCCAAAGATTTTCTATTGGGTTCAGGGCTGGAGACTGGCTAGGCCACTCCAGGACCTTGAGATGCTTCTTACGGAACCACTCCTTAGTTGCCCTGGCTGTGTGTTTCAGGTCATTGTCATGCTGGAAAACCCAGCAACGACCCATCTTCAATGCTCTTACTGAGGGAAGGAAGTTGTTGGCCAAGATCTCGCGATGCATGGGCCCCATCCATCCTCCCCTCAGTAAGGTGCAGTCATTCTATCCTCTTTCCAGAAAAGCAGCCCCAAAGAATAAGGTTTCCACCTCCATGCTTCACGGTTGGGATGGTGTTCTTGGGTTGTACTCATCCTTCTTCCTCCAAACACGGCGAATGTTTAGACCAAAAAGTTCTGTTTTTATCTCATCAGACCACATGACCTTCTCCCATTCCTCCTCCTGGATCATCCAGATGGTCATTGGCAAACTTCAGATGGGCCTGGACATGCGCTAGCTTGAGCAGGGACTTTGCGTGCACTGCAGGATTTTAATCCATGAAGGCGTAGTGTGTTACTAATGGTTTTCTTTGAGACTGTGGTCCCAGCTCTCTTCAGGTCATTGACCGGGTCCTGCCGTGTGTTTCTTGGCTACATGCTTTGTAAGTAGGAAAACCTGCAAAATCAGTAGTGTATCAAATACTTGTTCTCCCCACTGTATATATAGCCCAAACTATTTTCTCAACTTTGGATAGAGAAAAGGACAGGTTAAAACTTTCCCTTTGCAGGCAGTCCCCGAGTTATGAACAACTCCTACTTATGAACGGCCTCAATGCCGGCCGCTTTAGCTCCACGCTGGTCCTGGATACCTCTGAGCAGCTATCTTGCCATATCCCACATTGCAGTACTGCTTTTCCAGAAGAGCCCCAGAAGCGCCTGGAACATCCCACATCCCTGCACAGGCGAAGGTTACACTTACAAGCAGTGTTCCGACTTACACACAAATTCCACTTACGAACAAACCTACAGTCCTTATTGTGTTCATAACTCGGGGACTGCCTGTACATTCTGTCCCAGAGAGGAACAGGAAAGTCCTTTTTAGACAGTTGTCAGGGGGACAGGTGTTCTGATTGGAAGATTTCCTCACCTTTTGTATTGGTGACAGCTCTGAAATTTTTGATCATCCATAATTTTCTGTCTTTGTGACAGTTGTCACCAGGACAAATACATGGTGCATCTCCCCAGCATTCCTTGCCATTCTATAACATAGGAAAAAAACATGTATTAAAGGGAAATGCACCTTAAGGCTAGGTTCAATCACATCTGTTCCCGCACCTGCAGCCAAATCGGGCTACTCTTAGGAGATACGTGGGGCTGTCATTCATTTTGAATGGCACCCTATACATCTCAGCACTTTTAGTGCAGGAACTGCAGGGAAATCTCATAATCAAAAAGGCCATGTGATTTCCCTAAGGCCACATTTTAGAAAAGGTGCATGCATCTTTTTTTTGCGGAAACGCAGGCACAGCAGCCCACGTAATTGAATAGGCTGCCATGCCCGAGCAGATGCGGCCTGCACAGAATGCGAACCTTGGGCAGAAGCATGCTTTTTTTTCCCCCTGATTTTACGAAAAAAAATGTTTTTTCAGAGTCTTTCTCTACAATATTTCCACAATGTTTCAGTTTTCCAAAAAAAAAAAAACTTTAAAGCTGGAGAATTTATAAATCTGACGTTTTTTTGGTGTCGGCTCACCTGGGAAATATCTGGTACTTCTAAGCACAGGGGAACATGTGACGCTACCCTCAGCTCCACAAAATTTATTGCTTGATATCTTAGCAGCAAAGCAAGAGAAGTGTGCATGGCGCAGCCCCTGTGTATGCTTAGGCTCTGTTCATCGTGTCAAAACTCACAATACAATATTGAGCGGCCTGGCAGAGGATCATCACAGCAGTAGTGCAAGCAGAGGATGAGAACATGTATGCTTCATACAGAAAAGGTAAAGTGAGACCTTTTATTTTCCATAGTATGTACAGGCACAGGTCTGCTTTAAGATTGAAAACCTCAGGCTGTTGCTTAGTGAACAACCTTTGTAAAATGTGAAAGTGATGCCAGCCATACACTCGCCTCAATCATCAGTCAGTGGAATCTTTTTGGTAAATTTTGTCATGCTTCTTTACAGTTAATATAAAAAGTCTACGCACCCCTGTTAAAATGTCAGGTTTCTGTGATGTAAAAAAAATGAGACCAAAATAAATAATTTCAGAACTTGTTTCACCTTTTAATGTGGCCTATAAACTGTACAACTCAACTGGAAAAAAAACGAAAATAATGTGGTTGCATAAGTGCGCACATCCTCTTAAATAGGAGTCAGTAGACACCTGCCATCATTTAAAGAGCCTCTGATTAACCTCAAATAAAGTTCAGCTGTTCTAGTGGGTCTTTCCTGACATTTTCTTAGTTGCATCCTACAGCAAAAGCCCTGATCCACAGAGAGCTTCCAAAGCATCAGAGGGATCTTATTGTTAAAAGGCATCAGTCAAGAGAAGGGTACAAAAGAATTTCCAAGGCAATAGATATACTATGGAACACAGTGAAGACAGTCCTCATCAAGTGGGGAAAATATGGCACAACAGTGACATTACCAAAAAATGGACGTCCTTCCAAAATTGATGAAAAGGCAAGAAGAAAACTATTCAGGATGGCTGCCAAGAGGCCTACAGCAACATTAAAGGAGCTGCAGGAATATCTGGCAAGAACTGGCTGTGTGGTACGTGTGACAACAATCTCCCATATTCTTCATATGTCTGGGCTATGGGGTAGAATGGCAAGACGGAAGCCTTTTCTTAAGAAAAACATCCAAGACCGTCTAAATTTTGCAACAACACATCTGAAGTCTCCCAAAAGCATGTGGGAAAATGTGTTCTGGTCTGATAAAATCAAGGTTGAACTTTTTGTCCGTAATTCCCAAAGGAATGTTTGGTGCAAAAACACTGCACATCACCAAAGGAAAACCATACCCACAGTGAAGCATGGTGGTGGCAGCATCATGCTGTGGGGCTGTTTTTCAGCTTGAACACTACACACTATTAGATTTTAATTTTCAGATTTACCAAAACCATATGAGGTCAAACCTTAAGAGTTTCAATTTGTATGAAATCAGGCAGGCCCTTGCACTACATGGTTTTGGTAAATCTGAAGACAAAAATCTGCAGAGAATCTAATAGTGTGTATGGGCCTTAGTCAAGGTAGAGGGAATTATGAACCGTTCCAAACACCTGTCAATATTGACACAAAACCTTCAGGATTCTGCTAGAAAGCTGAACATAAAGAGGAACTTAATCTTTCAGCATGATAATGACCCAAAGCATACATCCAAATCAACAAAGGAATGGCTTCACCAGAAGCAGATTAAGGTTTTAGAATGGCTGAGCCAAAGCCTAGACCTGAATCCGCTTTGAAAATCTGTGGGGTTGTCTGAAGAGGGCTGTGCACAGGAGATGTCCTCACAATCTGACAGATTTGGAGTGTTTTTGCAAAGAGTGGGCAAATATGGCCAAGTCAAGATGTGCCATGCTGATGGATTCATCCCCAAAAAGAGTTCTGTAATAAAATTAAATCATAGAGGGAGATGACTGGTCTGCCCAGGTTAAAAGGGAAAGGGGGCCGTGCCACATCCAAAAAACTTTTATAGAAAAAGGAAGGGGTTCCCCTGAGTGGATTTTTCCGGCACTTGCAAAAGTAATGTATATAGAATAGAAAAATACACGTATAATATATATATAAGATAAAACAGTATTTATGTTTATTCAAAACGTTCTTGTGTTAAAAACAATGCATACATTTGCAGACAACAACAACATATAGATTAGACATATTACAAAGCGGTTGTGATATCTATTTCAGTTAGTAGGTAACAAATGATATTTAAATAGTGGAATTCTTTTCAAGCCCAACGCGTTTCGGGTATATTCTATTTCAGTCCTTCTTCAGGGGCAGAAATTGAAAAGAAAGGTTCATCTAGATTAATTGAAAAACATATATTTGATCAATTGCCATATAAATCTATATGTCAATAACCAGTTGTAGGTAAAATGATCCATAGATCACTTACCTGTTATGTTACCGTTGGTGTTAATGTAGAAAAAGACATTGGTAATTACAACCAGGAATGGGAAATGCTTGCAAGAGAGATGGCGTTTAATTTGATGTTCATGAGTAGGAGAGCTGTTCTCTGGGTACTTGTATCTCATGTATAACACTTCCCCAATGAGAGATGAGGGGGAGGGAAAGGTTTATAAAGTTTTTTGGGGGTTTTGTTTTAATGGTGTATATAGAGGTTCACCTACCCCTGCCTCCCCCGGATGCGTGCGGGCCACAGCGGTATACTGGAGCGAAGAGGAACCGTCCTATAGATACAAGTTTATATAGTTTGAGTGAGTTACATGTTTTTATTTCATAAGACAAACAGCAATAGTCTTTTAATAATATATGTCCATTAGTTACTGATAGCTAATGGACCAAGTCAGCTTATAGGTTTATGTGTAATAAACACTATTTATATATCATTCAAGATACGAGAGAAAATGTGTTGTTCCTTAAAATGGTAGTTAATAGACATATCAAGCCTACAGAATATACTAGCATGTGTATTATAAAGCTCTTAATCAGTCATTGTAGGTAGAAAATATAAAAGTTATGTTTGATATGCACTAAATACTTCCCTCAATAGCATTCATATGGTTCATATTAGAGCATACTAGCAGTAATAGCATTGTATGGTCGTGGTGTTTAGAATTATATAATGGGGGGTGTGCAATAACAAACAGAAACTAGTGAATAGAGAAAGGATTATATAAGTATATGCACATGCAGACATGCATGTGCACATCAATCCACACACAATAAAGTGTGTGTATAAATGAAAAAATACTAGATACTTATATAGATAACTTTAGTATTATGTTTTAAGTATATAGTACTCGTAGAGAGATGATAATAGACAATGTAGGATCTAATACATGCAAGCAGTGTAGAGCAAAGGAAAAAGATCAGTCTGATGAGTAGTTAAGAAGGAGGGTTCTAATACCTGTTCTTAGAAAGTAAACATGTTGAGCCAGCCACGCATCCCAGCATCCGGCAAGTAAAACGCCTTAGCTGGGAATGAGTGGGGCCAGTTTATATGTATGGCGAGTTCCAATCAGCTGGCGCGATGATCGCGCTCAGCTGACTGGTAATTCTCGCCAGCTGGACGGCCTGAGAAGCTCCCTGAGATGGGGATGCGCGGCGCCGCCCCAATCGCGCATACGCGAGCGCAATTACGCTGGAGCGGCGTCACGCACACCCCTCCCACCGGCACGGAAAGCCTCTCCGGCGGACTGCGCATGCCCGCCGGAGTGGCAATATGGAGGTAAAGGGCATGGATGTAATGTTGCCCTGGTAACCTCCTGTAGTGCCGCCCAGCCAAAAGTGCTGGGCGGCCTTTCCGTGCCGGGCAAACGCTATTGGCGGACGCATCCACAGGGGGTGGGCTGGGAAAGAGGCAGACATGTATGAGAATTATTAACCCTGAAAAGGGGCAGAGAGTCGCAGAAACACATAATTACAGGTTTTTATATACTTACAAATACTTTTATGAGTAGTTACTTATAGATGGAAAAAACCGGGCAACTGCTATTAGCGGACGCATCCAAAAGGGGGTGGGCTGGGAGAGAGGCAGGCACGTTAGAGTAATTAACCCTAAAAGTGGGTGAAGAATCACAGAGACACATAATTACAGGTTTTTGTGTACTTACAAATACTCTTAGTGGGTGGTTATTTATAGATGGAAAGAAAAGCACTAGTTGTTTTGTATAGCTGCCCTAGAAAACTAAGAGTACCATACATAGTACAGACTGTTACATATGTCACAAAGGATTTTTATCATCAAAGTAGATAACAGAGCTGATCTGGCTTCAAAAATTGTATTTTAGCAGATTTTAACTCTATTTAAATGCATTGGTTGTATTATATCAAAATAAGTTCATAGCAATTTACATCATAGACATGTATCTATTACAGTTAGTGATTGCGGGGCGAATGGGCAATATCTCATTGTCAATTCATATGTGCCCGAAGAATCACTTTATTCGTTATGTCAATGCAACCAAATAAACACAGGGAGTTTGACAAATCAAGGGTATTATAAGGTTGATACTATTGGGCTATCTGTACATCTGCACACACAGCTCCCTACTGTTCTGGATGGAAGGGGTGAGTCCACCGTAGTGTGGAGTTGCATGTAAGGCCGTCATGTCTTAAATTTAAAAATAAAGTTAAAGAGTAAATACTTAGTCTTACATTGACAATAGTATAGTAAAGGAAAGGGTGGGGCTGACCTTTATACAGACATGACAATTCATAATCAGGGGGTGATATGTGCAAGGGACAGACAGCCCAAAAGTTTACAATATAGACATAAGGCACAGTATTCTTACACAATATCTAAGCATAGTTAGAGGTGTGAAGAAGGACACAGATCACAGGTAGAGCATATTCCTTAAGTGTTAATAACGAATCTGTTAGCTTAGTCTATTAATGTTTCATTTCTCCATTCCACCGGAGTTGAAACCCTCGAGGAATGGTTTAAAACACATGGCATCGTTGAGGCCTGGGGGCAGGGTAGCCTTCAGCGAATAAATCCATTTTAATTCCTTCTGGAGTAGGGTTTTATTCCAGTCACCCCCCCTAGGGTTGGGGTGCACCCGATCCAGAATTAGAAATTTAATTTTGGGGAATTTTCCCCCGTGTACCAGGGCAACATGGCGACCCAGGGGGAGATCAGGATCAGAAGTTTGCATTGACACAATATGTCTATACGCTCTTTTCCAGAACTCCATTTTGGTTTTACCTATATAAAAGCAACCGCAGTCGCACTGGAGAAGATAAACGACTCCAGTGGTTCTGCAGTTTGCGAAGTGCTTTGGAAATAGTTTTTTGCCATTAGGGAGAATGGGGTTCTTTTGTGTCAACATGTATCCACAATATCGGCATGAGCCACATATGAATGTTCCTCTGTATTTACAGTGTGTTTTAGTTAATTCATTTTTGAATTCACTGCTCACCATCTTGTCACCAATGGATGTTGCTCTCCTAAACGTAAATTGGGGTTTGTTAGGTATCAGATGGCCTAGGGAAGGATCAAGAGTTAGTAGGTGCCAATATTTTTCGACTATTTTTCTAATTTGGCGGTGTTGTTGGTTATACGTTGTTATAATACGTAGTGAATTGGTATCTTTAGGTTTTGAGGTCTGGAAAAGTGTACTTCTAGGTTTATCCAATACTCTCTTGAAGGATTTTTTGAGGGACTTACGTGTATATCCTCGTGCCAATAGTCTATCTCTTAAATGGGCGGCTTCCCTTATGAATGTATCGTTGTCTGTGCAGTTACGTTTGATTCTAAGGTACTGTGAATAAGGTATCGAATCAATAAGAGGTTGGGGGTGAAAACTTGCTGCATGTAATATGGTATTTCCTGAGGTGGTTTTCCTGTACAGTTTACTAGACAGTCCACCTCGCTCATTTTTGTAGATTTCTAGATCTAAGAAAGTTATCCGGTTTGTATCAGAAGACATAGTAAATGTCAGGTTAAAGTCGTTTTTGTTCATTCTTAGTACGCACTGCTCGAGTACATCCAAGGGGCCGTTCCAGATAATCAAAATGTCGTCTATATATCGATACCAACCCGCAATGTGGTTGGTATATTGGGAGAGATTGTCGTCCGACAAAAAAGTTTTCTCCCACTCCCCCAGGTACAGGTTGGCATACGACGGGGCACAGCATGTCCCCATCGCAACCCCCTGCACCTGGAGGTAGTGGGAGCCATCAAAACAGAAAACATTGTGGGTGAGGATGTACTCGAGCAGCGCGATAATAAAGTCATTATAGGCAGGATCTGAATTGCGATTCTGTTGAAGTATGTGTCTGATTGCCGCTAGTCCCCGGTCATGTGGAATGGAACTGTAGAGAGTCTCTACATCAATTGTGACTAGAAATGATTGATCTGGTATATATAGTTGATCCAAAATTTGTAGAAGGTGGCTTGTATCTCTAATGTAAGATGTCAATGCAATTACGAATGGTTTTAAGTGTTCATCGACCAGTTTGCTAGCATTATCACTGATCGATCCAATGCCTGAGATAATAGGCCTCCCTGGAGGGTCTGTTAGGTTTTTATGTACTTTTGGGAGTGTATAAAACGTCGGAGTTCTGGGAAAATTGTTCCTTATAAAGGTCCAAGTTGATTTAGTGATGGTATTGTTCAAAAATGCCGAATCCACTAATGTGTAGAACTCTCTATTATATTTCTCGACAATGGGGGCCGGCATACGGCGGTACCAGTCCGCATTGTCGAGAATTTTTTTACAGATGCTGACATAGTGTTCATTATTTAATACAACTATATTGCCTCCCTTGTCTGATGGTTTTATAGTGATTTTTTTATTGGTGGCTAGGGCAGTTAGTGCATCCGATTCTTCCAGACTTAGGTTAAGAGGTCTTTTGATTTGTATTTTAAGTTTGTCTAAATCATTATTAACAAGTTTTAAAAAGGCTGCCGCATTCGGACATGTACTGGGTGGTGGGCATAAATCAGATTTTTTCTTTAGTTTTGACATAGCTGGACGAGTCCGATCATCCGTATCTAGATGTTCTATTGATTGTAAGATTTGAACAAGATCTATTTGGTCAATCAAATCAGCCGTATCATTTTCTTCTAGGAGAGCAATCAATTGATCCAAGGCTTGGTTTTCCTGAGGGGTATAGTTTGTTGTGATATCTTGTTTTTGGTAAAGTTTTTTAAGAATTACTTTACGGACAAATAGTTGGAGATCCTTATATACCTCGAATTTGTCTAGATTGTTATTAGGGCAAAAATTGAGGCCTTTCTTCAAAAGAGATATTTCACTCATCGATAGGGGATGTGATGACAGATTAATGATGCTAAGATCGGAATCCATGTGTGTCTGTGTAATAGGGTGAGTACCTATAGTGTCATTTGTGTGTAGGTATTCAAATTGGGTGGGGGTGGCTTGACGCCTGCTAATATTTGATCTAAAAAAGATGAGTCGTTATGGCTCGGCTCGTATGAGCTTGGCGTGTCGTGATTTTTGGAAGAAGTGCATTGCTGTGGTGCATGATGAGGTATAGATGCATTAGTGGATTTATCAGTGGGTGCAGAATTAGTGTGTGAAGGTAATGGTGTCCTTTCGGGGACATGTTTTTTAGATTTTGGATCTTGTGTAAACTCGCCTTGGAATTGGCGTTTTGTACCAAGTGTAGTTTTTGTTTGGGAAGTGGTTGGAGGGAAATTATGTGATGAAGGTTTGGTGGGGCGAGAATTTGGTATAGTGTTAGTGTTTCTATTGGTATTTCTATTTTGGTTCCATTTATATGCCTTTCCAGTTTCGAATGCGTTTTTATCTCTTTGGAATTTGTGATTTTTCTTAATGAGGATATCTTTATTGAAAGATTCCAAATGGATCTTGAGTTTTTTCTCCTTATTTGTGACAGACTGGTGTGTTCTGAGTTTCTTTAAAAGTTCGCAAATTTTAGTTATTTCTATATCTAATACGTTAGTTCTTTTCGTATATTCATTGATCAACGTTTCCATAAGGCTGCGTGAGCATGTTTGTAATATATTTTCCCATGTAGATTTAAAGTCCGTGTCCAGGTCTTCCAACGTGGGGAAGACCTGGACATGGAGACCCAATGGGTTAATGTTGTTTTGGATATAGTCTTGGAAGGATTTGATATGCCAAAAGAAGAGTGACTTCTTTTCTAAGTTTTTGGAGAGTTTGAAGAACAGAGAGGATATCTCTGCTTCAATCCGTTCATTGTCTCCAAATTTATCCAAATATTTCTGCATTAGTAAATCCCAATCCTGACCCACAAATACATTCTCAAAGCTTGCATTTTCCATTTCAGAAGACATCAAAGGGTTGTAGTTATATTAACGGTTAGATTTGTCCTTATAATAGAAAGGATTTTAGTACGTTTACAAAAGTGGGGATTTTCCCACAAAATAGCAGAATTCTTTAACCTGGGTTTACTCAGTCTAGCGGGGAGTGGTATTTTCTACCAAAAAGTCAAATCATAGAGGGAGATGACTGGTCTGCCCAGGTTAAAAGGGAAAGGGGGCCGTGCCACATCCAAAAAACTTTTATAGAAAAAGGAAGGGGTTCCCCTGAGTGGATTTTTCCGGCACTTGCAAAAGTAATGTATATAGAATAGAAAAATACACGTATAATATATATATAAGATAAAACAGTATTTATGTTTATTCAAAACGTTCTTGTGTTAAAAACAATGCATACATTTGCAGACAACAACAACATATAGATTAGACATATTACAAAGCGGTTGTGATATCTATTTCAGTTAGTAGGTAACAAATGATATTTAAATAGTGGAATTCTTTTCAAGCCCAACGCGTTTCGGGTATGTTCTATTTCAGTCCTTCTTCAGGGGAAGAAATTGAAAAGAAAGGTTCATCTAGATTAATTGAAAAACATATATTTGATCAATTGCCATATAAATCTATATGTCAATAACCAGTTGTAGGTAAAATGATCCATAGATCACTTACCTGTTATGTTACCGTTGGTGTTAATGTAGAAAAAGACATTGGTAATTACAACCAGGAATGGGAAATGCTTGCAAGAGAGATGGCGTTTAATTTGATGTTCATGAGTAGGAGAGCTGTTCTCTGGGTACTTGTATCTCATGTATAACACTTCCCCAATGAGAGATGAGGGGGAGGGAAAGGTTTATAAAGTTTTTTTGGGGTTTTGTTTTAATGGTGTATATAGAGGTTCACCTACCCCTGCCTCCCCCGGATGCGTGCGGGCCACAGCGGTATACTGGAGCGAAGAGGAACCGTCCTATAGATACAAGTTTATATAGTTTGAGTGAGTTACATGTTTTTATTTCATAAGACAAACAGCAATAGTCTTTTAATAATATATGTCCATTAGTTACTGATAGCTAATGGACCAAGTCAGCTTATAGGTTTATGTGTAATAAACACTATTTATATATCATTCAAGATACGAGAGAAAATGTGTTGTTCCTTAAAATGGTAGTTAATAGACATATCAAGCCTACAGAATATACTAGCATGTGTATTATAAAGCTCTTAATCAGTCATTGTAGGTAGAAAATATAAAAGTTATGTTTGATATGCACTAAATACTTCCCTCAATAGCATTCATATGGTTCATATTAGAGCATACTAGCAGTAATAGCATTGTATGGTCGTGGTGTTTAGAATTATATAATGGGGGGTGTGCAATAACAAACAGAAACTAGTGAATAGAGAAAGGATTATATAAGTATATGCACATGCAGACATGCATGTGCACATCAATCCACACACAATAAAGTGTGTGTATAAATGAAAAAATACTAGATACTTATATAGATAACTTTAGTATTATGTTTTAAGTATATAGTACTCGTAGAGAGATGATAATAGACAATGTAGGATCTAATACATGCAAGCAGTGTAGAGCAAAGGAAAAAGATCAGTCTGATGAGTAGTTAAGAAGGAGGGTTCTAATACCTGTTCTTAGAAAGTAAACATGTTGAGCCAGCCACGCATCCCAGCATCCGGCAAGTAAAACGCCTTAGCTGGGAATGAGTGGGGCCAGTTTATATGTATGGCGAGTTCCAATCAGCTGGCGCGATGATCGCGCTCAGCTGACTGGTAATTCTCGCCAGCTGGACGGCCTGAGAAGCTCCCTGAGATGGGGATGCGCGGCGCCGCCCCAATCGCGCATGCGCGAGCGCAATTACGCTGGAGCGGCGTCACGCACACCCCTCCCACCGGCACGGAAAGCCTCTCCGGCGGACTGCGCATGCCCGCCGGAGTGGCAATATGGAGGTAAAGGGCATGGATGTAATGTTGCCCTGGTAACCTCCTGTAGTGCCGCCCAGCCAAAAGTGCTGGGCGGCCTTTCCGTGCCGGGCAACCGCTATTGGCGGACGCATCCACAGGGGGTGGGCTGGGAAAGAGGCAGACATGTATGAGAATTATTAACCCTGAAAAGGGGCAGAGAGTCGCAGAAACACATAATTACAGGTTTTTATATACTTACAAATACTTTTATGAGTAGTTACTTATAGATGGAAAAAACCGGGCAACTGCTATTAGCGGACGCATCCAAAAGGGGGTGGGCTGGGAGAGAGGCAGGCACGTTAGAGTAATTAACCCTAAAAGTGGGTGAAGAATCACAGAGACACATAATTACAGGTTTTTGTGTACTTACAAATACTCTTAGTGGGTGGTTATTTATAGATGGAAGGAAAAGCACTAGTTGTTTTGTATAGCTGCCCTAGAAAACTAAGAGTACCATACATAGTACAGACTGTTACAAATGTCACAAAGGATTTTTATCATCAAAGTAGATAACAGAGCTGATCTGGCTTCAAAAATTGTATTTTAGCAGATTTTAACTCTATTTAAATGCATTGGTTGTATTATATCAAAATAAGTTCATAGCAATTTACATCATAGACATGTATCTATTACAGTTAGTGATTGCGGGGCGAATGGGCAATATCTCATTGTCAATTCATATGTGCCCGAAGAATCACTTTATTCGTTATGTCAATGCAACCAAATAAACACAGGGAGTTTGACAAATCAAGGGTATTATAAGGTTGATACTATTGGGCTATCTGTACATCTGCACACACAGCTCCCTACTGTTCTGGATGGAAGGGGTGAGTCCACCGTAGTGTGGAGTTGCATGTAAGGCCGTCATGTCTTAAATTTAAAAATAAAGTTAAAGAGTAAATACTTAGTCTTACATTCACAATAGTATAGTAAAGGAAAGGGTGGGGCTGACCTTTATACAGACATGACAATTCATAATTAGGGGGTGATATGTGCAAGGGACAGACAGCCCAAAAGTTTACAATATAGACATAAGGCACAGTATTCTTACACAATATCTAAGCATAGTTAGAGGTGTGAAGAAGGACACAGATCACAGGTAGAGCATATTCCTTAAGTGTTAATAACGAATCTGTTAGCTTAGTCTATTAATGTTTCGTATGCCAACCTGTACCTGGGGGAGTGGGAGAAAACTTTTATGTCGGACGACAATCTCTCCCAATATACCAACCACATTGCGGGTTGGTATCGATATATAGACGACATTTTGATTATCTGGAACGGCCCCTTGGATGTACTCGAGCAGTGCGTACTAAGAATGAACAAAAACGACTTTAACCTGACATTTACTATGTCTTCTGATACAAACCGGATAACTTTCTTAGATCTAGAAATCTACAAAAATGAGCGAGGTGGACTGTCTAGTAAACTGTACAGGAAAACCACCTCAGGAAATACCATATTACATGCAGCAAGTTTTCACCCCCAACCTCTTATTGATTCGATACCTTATTCACAGTACCTTAGAATCAAACGTAACTGCACAGACAACGAAACATTCATAAGGGAAGCCGCCCATTTAAGAGATAGACTATTGGCACGAGGATATACACGTAAGTCCCTCAAAAAATCCTTCAAGAGAGTATTGGATAAACCTAGAAGTACACTTTTCCAGACCTCAAAACCTAAAGATACCAATTCACTAAGTATTATAACAACGTATAACCAACAACACCGCCAAATTAGAAAAATAGTCGAAAAATATTGGCACCTACTAACTCTTGATCCTTCCCTAGGCCATCTGATACCTAACAAACCCCAATTTACGTTTAGGAGAGCAACATCCATTGGTGACAAGATGGTGAGCAGTGAATTCAAAAATGAATTAACTAAAACACACTGTAAATACAGAGGAACATTCATATGTGGCTCATGCCGATATTGTGGATACATGTTGACACAAAAGAACCCCATTCTCCCTAATGGCAAAAAACTATTTCCAAAGCACTTCGCAAACTGCAGAACCACTGGAGTCGTTTATCTTCTCCAGTGCGACTGCGGTTGCTTTTATATAGGTAAAACCAAAATGGAGTTCTGGAAAAGAGCGTATAGACATATTGTGTCAATGCAAACTTCTGATCCTGATCTCCCCCTGGGTCGCCATGTTGCCCTGGTACACAGGGGAAAATTCCCCAAAATTAAATTTCTAATTCTGGATCGGGTGCACCCCAACCCTAGGGGGGGTGACTGGAATAAAACCCTACTCCAGAAGGAATTAAAATGGATTTATTCGCTGAAGGCTACCCTGCCCCCAGGCCTCAACGATGCCATGTGTTTTAAACCATTCCTCGAGGGTTTCAACTCTGGTGGAATGGAGAAATGAAACATTAATAGACTAAGCTAACAGATTCGTTATTAACACTTAAGGAATATGCTCTACCTGTGATCTGTGTCCTTCTTCACACCTCTAACTATGCTTAGATATTGTGTAAGAATACTGTGCCTTATGTCTATATTGTAAACTTTTGGGCTGTCTGTCCCTTGCACATATCACCCCCTGATTATGAATTGTCATGTCTGTATAAAGGTCAGCCCCACCCTTTCCTTTACTATACTATTGTCAATGTAAGACTAAGTATTTACTCTTTAACTTTATTTTTAAATTTAAGACATGACGGCCTTACATGCAACTCCACACTACGGTGGACTCACCCCTTCCATCCAGAACAGTAGGGAGCTGTGTGTGCAGATGTACAGATAGCCCAATAGTATCAACCTTATAATACCCTTGATTTGTCAAACTCCCTGTGTTTATTTGGTTGCATTGACATAACGAATAAAGTGATTCTTCGGGCACATATGAATTGACAATGAGATATTGCCCATTCGCCCCGCAATCACTAACTGTAATAGATACATGTCTATGATGTAAATTGCTATGAACTTATTTTGATATAATACAACCAATGCATTTAAATAGAGTTAAAATCTGCTAAAATACAATTTTTGAAGCCAGATCAGCTCTGTTATCTACTTTGATGATAAAAATCCTTTGTGACATTTGTAACAGTCTGTACTATGTATGGTACTCTTAGTTTTCTAGGGCAGCTATACAAAACAACTAGTGCTTTTCCTTCCATCTATAAATAACCACCCACTAAGAGTATTTGTAAGTACACAAAAACCTGTAATTATGTGTCTCTGTGATTCTTCACCCACTTTTAGGGTTAATTACTCTAACGTGCCTGCCTCTCTCCCAGCCCACCCCCTTTTGGATGCGTCCGCTAATAGCAGTTGCCCGGTTTTTTCCATCTATAAGTAACTACTCATAAAAGTATTTGTAAGTATATAAAAACCTGTAATTATGTGTTTCTGCGACTCTCTGCCCCTTTTCAGGGTTAATAATTCTCATACATGTCTGCCTCTTTCCCAGCCCACCCCCTGTGGATGCGTCCGCCAATAGCGGTTGCCCGGCACGGAAAGGCCGCCCAGCACTTTTGGCTGGGCGGCACTACAGGAGGTTACCAGGGCAACATTACATCCATGCCCTTTACCTCCATATTGCCACTCCGGCGGGCATGCGCAGTCCGCCGGAGAGGCTTTCCGTGCCGGTGGGAGGGGTGTGCGTGACGCCGCTCCAGCGTAATTGCGCTCGCGCATGCGCGATTGGGGCGGCGCCGTGCATCCCCATCTCAGGGAGCTTCTCAGGCCGTCCAGCTGGCGAGAATTACCAGTCAGCTGAGCGCGATCATCGCGCCAGCTGATTGGAACTCGCCATACATATAAACTGGCCCCACTCATTCCCAGCTAAGGCGTTTTACTTGCCGGATGCTGGGATGCGTGGCTGGCTCAACATGTTTACTTTCTAAGAACAGGTATTAGAACCCTCCTTCTTAACTACTCATCAGACTGATCTTTTTCCTTTGCTCTACACTGCTTGCATGTATTAGATCCTACATTGTCTATTATCATCTCTCTACGAGTACTATATACTTAAAACATAATACTAAAGTTATCTATATAAGTATCTAGTATTTTTTCATTTATACACACACTTTATTGTGTGTGGATTGATGTGCACATGCATGTCTGCATGTGCATATACTTATATAATCCTTTCTCTATTCACTAGTTTCTGTTTGTTATTGCACACCCCCCATTATATAATTCTAAACACCACGACCATACAATGCTATTACTGCTAGTATGCTCTAATATGAACCATATGAATGCTATTGAGGGAAGTATTTAGTGCATATCAAACATAACTTTTATATTTTCTACCTACAATGACTGATTAAGAGCTTTATAATACACATGCTAGTATATTCTGTAGGCTTGATATGTCTATTAACTACCATTTTAAGGAACAACACATTTTCTCTCGTATCTTGAATGATATATAAATAGTGTTTATTACACATAAACCTATAAGATGACTTGGTCCATTAGCTATCAGTAACTAATGGACATATATTATTAAAAGACTATTGCTGTTTGTCTTATGAAATAAAAACATGTAACTCACTCAAACTATATAAACTTGTATCTATAGGACGGTTCCTCTTCGCTCCAGTATACCGCTGTGGCCCGCACGCATCCGGGGGAGGCAGGGGTAGGTGAACCTCTATATACACCATTAAAACAAAACCCCAAAAAAACTTTATAAACCTTTCCCTCCCCCTCATCTCTCATTGGGGAAGTGTTATACATGAGATACAAGTACCCAGAGAACAGCTCTCCTACTCATGAACATCAAATTAAACGCCATCTCTCTTGCAAGCATTTCCCATTCCTGGTTGTAATTACCAATGTCTTTTTCTACATTAACACCAACGGTAACATAACAGGTAAGTGATCTATGGATCATTTTACCTACAACTGGTTATTGACATATAGATTTATATGGCAATTGATCAAATATATGTTTTTCAATTAATCTAGATGAACCTTTCTTTTCAATTTCTGCCCCTGAAGAAGGACTGAAATAGAATATACCCGAAACGCGTTGGGCTTGAAAAGAATTCCACTATTTAAATATCATTTGTTACCTACTAACTGAAATAGATATCACAACCGCTTTGTAATATGTCTAATCTATATGTTGTTGTTGTCTGCAAATGTATGCATTGTTTTTAACACAAGAACGTTTTGAATAAACATAAATACTGTTTTATCTTATATATATATTATACGTGTATTTTTCTATTCTATATACATTACTTTTGCAAGTGCCGGAAAAATCCACTCAGGGGAACCCCTTCCTTTTTCTGTAATAAAATTAAAAGGTGCTTTAACAAAGTATTAGTTTAAGGGTGTGCACGCTAATGCAACCATTTGAAAGGTGGGAAAAGTTCTGAAATTATTTATCTTTATGTCTAATTTTTTTTACATCACAGAAACCTGACATTTTAACAAGAGTGTGGTAGACTTTTTTTATATCCACAGTATTACAAAAAAGTACATATAATAAATTCTTACAGGGGAACATTTTATTATTATTTTTAGGTAATAAATGTACTTTTTTTCAAAGTTTTGAATAAGAAAGCCCAACACTAGCTTTGAGCTTGTTGACTGATCCTATCTTTAGGGCACCAGTTTCACAGGGCAGGATGTGGGAGGGAGGTGGTTGTTCAGGTTTGCCCAACCTGAGATCCTTTTGGCTGGTTTGTGTTCACAATTTGGCATTAAACGAGCTATCTGAAACCATACATACTAACTTTGCACCTACTGGCTAGAAAAGGGTTAAATATGAAATGTGTGTGTGTATATATATATATATATATATATATATATATGCAATTTTATTTAAACACATTACAAGAAAATGTTTTAAATGTGATTTGTACTTCTGTACATATATAATACAAAAAACTATGTGGAAAAACACTATCCATGCTTTGTAAGTTAGCAGCCTTTCAACCTCTCAGTGTTCCAGTCCACCTAAGTGATTCAGCAGGGCTAGACTGTGATGCCATTTCTGGCGCATCTTAACATGTTTTGAATACAGATGGGTTTTTACTACGCCAAGGCTGTCTTCTAGTGGCAATTTTCTTTTCCACAGAGGAAAGCATCCAATGCATGTTTTGGAAATTTACACTATTCCACCAAGCAAGGACTGGTGTAACTGAGTTGTGAGTTTTTGGTTTACTCATACTTCTGTGTTTCTGATAATTTAATTCCTACCTGTTTTCCAGTCTTAGGTTTAGTACAAACCGCTGTGCAAAGCTACATGAGCAGATGCTGTCTTTGAGATCTTCTAGATTAACCATCCAAGTTTATGTCTCAACCACCTTTAAGTCAACATTAACAAAATTCCATTTCTGAAAGTGTAATGCCAAAGTTTTTTTAATTCTTAGAGCAGGAAAGAATTTGAAGATCTAACTGGTTTCTATTTCGGTCTATGACCTTCACAATCTAGTGCTGATAGCATATGGAATTGTTATGAACCCTGTCAATTTTTTTTTGTCTTGAGTCACTTCCTGTCCCAGAGACAGCAGGAAGTAAGACAAGAGCTCTCCCTGTGACAACCCAAAAATTATGGATTTCCCATTACATTCAGTGGTGAAGACGGTGGTCACCAGGACATATGATTAGGGTAAATCTCCCGAGCTGGGACACAGACAGGGATAAAAATGTGATGAGTTCTAACCATTCCACATTCTTCCCAAAACTTTGCTTTTATATTCACTTAAATGCTTTTGTTGATATGCAAAATTAAAATTGCTTAGTGATCACATGGTCCTTTTCCCTCTTTAGATAAATTCCTTTTAATCATGGTTTGATATAGGAAAAGCCGGTGAAGGCATGGACTTACCTATGTAGCCTTATTAAAAAAAAAAAAAAAAAAAAAAAAAAAAAGCAACTCAGAGTGGGTACACACACCATTTGTCAAGCCCCATTAATTGCTTCCCTTTCCACACATCTCACTGTTTGATGAAATGTGCTGCACAAAAAGTGTGTCAGTGTCGAAGAGCTATCTGTACCTGCATTCTCATTTTATGGATTATCAATGGTCGATCAGTGGTCAATAATGCGATGCTGTAAAAAATGCTTAACTGTTTCCCGACCGGGCACCGTAGTTATACTGCGGCAGAATGGCTCCCCTGGGTGAGCTGTCGTTGCTGTACGTCGAGCCTTTAAGACGCTGTAGGAGGCGCGTGCGTGTCCCCGGAGCCGACGTGAGTGCCCGGCGGGTGCGATGACCGCCGGGCACCCGTGATCGCTCGTGACAGACCGAGATTGGGGGACGTGTGTGTGTGTGTAACAAGTATGAACACCGATCTCTCTCCTCCCCTAGTCAGTCCCATCCCTCCACAGTTAGAACACACCTAGGAAACATAATTAACCCCTTTATCAACCCCTAGTATTAATCTCTTCCCTGCCGGTGACATTTAAACAATCAGTGCATTTTTATAGCACTGATCGCTGTATAAATGTCACTGGTCCCAAAAATGTGTCAAAAGTGTCTGATTTGTCCGCCGCAATATCGCAGTCCCAATAAAAATTGCTGATCGTCGCCATTACTAGTAAAAAAAAAGAATAATAATAAAAATGCCATAAATCTATCCGCTATTTTGTAGACACTATAACTTTTGCGCAAACAATCAATATACGCTTATTGCGATTTTTTTTTTTTTTTTTTTTTTCCAAAAATATGTAGAAGAATACATATTTATTATAGCAAAAAGTAAGATATTGTGTTTTGTTTTTTGTTTTTCAAAATTATCGCTCTTCTTTTGTTTATATCGCAAAAAATAAAAACTGCAGAGGTGATCAAATACCACCAAAAGAAAGCTCTATTTGTGGGAAAAAAAGGACGTCAATTTTGGTTGGGTACAGCATGGCACGACCGCGCAATTGTCAGTTAAAGCACTGCAGTGCCGTATCGGAAAAAATGGCCTAGTCAGGAAGGGGGTAAATTCTTCCGGGGCTGAAGTGGTTAATGCGGAATAAAATTTATGTGTAATTGCCAAATGACTGTGTATCTTCTCTTGTTTTCTGCACTAGAATATAACTAAGGCTGGAAAAGCCATTTTGTCATAAATGCATGTTTAGTATATCACTCATGTTCTGGAATGACCATGGTAAGTTGTAAGTGTGAATAGAATCCCTTTTGCTGCATAGATGTACTGCATTTCATAAACTTGTGGTCCAAGGCACAAAATGTTAAAAAAAAGATCACAGAAATTAGGCCTTTTTACCTGCAAAGAAGCAAAGGACTACTTGCTTCTCTTGATTTTTGCACCACAGAACATGATGTTGATGCAAAGCACTGAAGTGTCTTCTGAAACCAACACTTTGTCAGTGTTGATCTCATGTGTTTCTCATGGCGTTTAGTGGTTTGCAATTGTATTGTATCCAATAGTGATATGAAGGTCGGCAGGAGACCCCACTAAGTGCAGTGGGGGACAGATAAGAATGGAACCCTTGAAAGTGTCAGTTTTAGAAGAAAGACTGCTTAGCTTCTGAGCAATGTTAAGCAGTTCAGGGAGCAGTAGAGGTAAGTATTACTCTGTAGGTATTGACCTAAAATTTGTAAGCAGTAGAGTCTCTTTAACATGGCTTTGTGGAAGATCTCATTTTATAGCCATATTGCTATGGTGCTTTGACTGTGCCACATGTCCCACGGTAATTCTATTATTACATAATATACCCAATTTGTTTGTACTAATCTAGTGGTCTACATCAGCTTTATGTGGGCTTTGACTATCTTTACTTCTTTAACCATTTCAACACCGGACATTTTCACCCCCTTCCTGCCCAGGCCAATATTCAGCTTTTAGCGCTATCGCACTTTGAATGACAATTACGCGGTCATGCAAACCTGTACCCAAATTTTTATAATTTTGTTCACACAAATAGAGCTTTCTTTTGGTGGTATTTAATCGCCACTGTTTTTTTTTTGTTTTTTTGTTTTTTTTTTTGCTACATAAACAAAATTTTGCAAATAACCTTTCTTCATAAATTTAAGCCAAAATGTAATCTGCTAAATTTCCTTGGTGAAAATGACACAAATCCAGTGTATATTTAGTCTGTAGGAATGTTATAGAGTCCACAAATTATGGTATATACAATGCCTTGAAAAAAGAATTCATACCCCTTGAAATTTTCCACATTTTGTCATATTACAACCAAAAACGTAAATGTATTTTATTGGGATTTTATGTGATAGACCAACACAAAGTGGCACATAATTGTGAAGTGGAAAGAAAATGATAAATGGTTTTCATTTTTTTTTTTTACAAATATCTGAAAAGTGTGGCGTGCATTTGTATTCAGCCCCCTTTACTCTGATACCCCTAACTAAAATCTAGTGGAACCAATTGCCTTCAGAAGTCACCTAATTAGTAAATAGAGTCCACCTGTGTGTAATTTAATCTCAGTATAAATACAACTGTTCTGTGAAGCCCTCACAGGTTTTTTTAGAGAACCTTCCTTATCAAACAGCATCATAAAGGCCAAGGAAAACAGGCAATTTAGGGATAAAGTTTAAAAAAAAAATATCCCAAGCTTTGAACATCTCACGGAACGCAGTTTAATCCATCATCCAAAAATGGAAATAGTATGGCACAACTGCAAACCCAACAAGACATGGCCATCCACCTAAACTGACAGGCTGGGCAAGGAGAGTATTAATCAGAGAAGCAGCCAAGAGGCCCATGGTAACTCTGGAGGAGCTGAAGAGATCCACAGCTCAGGTGGGAGAATCTGTCCATAGGACAACATTTAGTCACGCACACCACAAATCTGGTCTTTATGGAAGAGTGGTAAAAAGAAAGCCATTGTTGAACACAAGCCATAAGAAGAGAAGTCCAATAAGCAGTTTGCAAGAAGCCATGTGGAGGACACAGCATACTAGTGGAAGAAGGTGCTCTGGTTAGATGGGACCAAAATGGAACTTTCTGGCCTAAAAGCAAAGTGCCATGTGTGGCGGAAAAACTAACACTGCACATCACCCTGAACACACCAAACATGGTGGTGGCAACATCATGTTGTGGGGATGCTTTTCTGCAGCAGGGACAGGGTAGCTGGTCAGAGTTGATGGGAAGATGGATGGAGCCAAACACAGGGTGAAGAAAGTATAAATATATCTAAAATCTACTATTCTTATTCTCAGGGGCATTTCTAGATGAATAGCAACGTCTTTGTGTAAATATGCCAGTTTCCTCTCTCCTAGAGTGTATGTAAAGGAGAAATGTATGTGTCTTTACCAAAGCCGCATTTCCAACTTACTTTTAGGAATTAGTTTCTTAGTAGAAATATAAGAATCCTTCCTTCATACGATGCTTCCAGAAAGGTTGTTTGCTTAGAAAGATAAGCAAAGACAGAACTGACTTCTGGTAACATATGGCATGTTGATGGTCTCAGGAGGAGGAGACATCTTGATGTTACATTCTCCAAAGCATAGGGTTACTTCTCTCTATTCAACCCTTCTCCATTCCTTACTACCATAATTCTCATGCACTCTTATACTGTTTCATAATATTATGTCCACATATCCTAAAATAACACCCATTCTTATATGGCTTCAGTCTACAGATACAGTTGTATAACTCCACCCATTGTCCTGACATAGTAGCTCAAAATAGAAATATCTACCCAGCAAAACCACTCCTCTCTGTCCTCTGTCCTCCATCCTGTTACCTTCAGAAACCATCACTAATTACATATAACATTCATGTGTTTCATATATTTTTTCAGAAACTTTTATCACTTAAAATAATAATAAACTTAAAATCTTCTAACACAGGGCAATCTTAGATGTAGACCTGTTAGAGTCTGCAAAAGACTTGAAACTGAGGCAGAGGTTCACCTTCCAGCAAGACAACAACCCTAAACATACAGCCAAAGCTACAATGGAATGGTTTAGGTCAAAGCATATTCATGTGTTAGAATGGCCCAGTCAAAGTCCAGACCTAAATCCAATTGAGAATCTGTGGCAAAACTTGAAAAGTGCTGTTAACAGATGCTCTTCATCTAATCTGACAGAGCTTGAGCTATTTTGCAAAGAAGAATGGGCAAACATTTCAGTCTCTAGATGTGCAAATCTGGTAGAGACATACCCAAAAAGATTCGCAGGTGTAATAGCAGCAAAAGGTAGTTCTACAAAGTATTGACTCAGGGGGGCTGAATACAAATACACACCACACTTTTCAGATATTTATTTGTAAAAAAATTTTGAAAAACATTTATCATTTTCCTTCCACTTCACAATTATGTGCCACTTTTTGTTGGTCTATCACATAAAATCCCAATAAAATACATTTAAGTTTTTGGTTGTAACATGACAAAATGTGAAAAATTTCAAGGGGTATGAATAGTTTACAGTATATCAGAAAATC
Organism: Aquarana catesbeiana; assembly: GCF_042186555.1. Taxonomy (NCBI): domain Eukaryota; kingdom Metazoa; phylum Chordata; class Amphibia; order Anura; family Ranidae; genus Aquarana; species Aquarana catesbeiana. Next base: position 665,396,136 of record NC_133325.1, on the reverse strand, counting down.
GATCAATACTGATGGCCCATCTCCTTTCTTGAGGCCCGAAAATGCCAGAACAGCACAGATACTGTATCCCCCAAATTACCCCTCTTTGGAAAGTAGACAGAGTCCAAGGTATTTAGTAAGAGACATGGCGAGTTTTTTTGAAGTTGTAGTACAGCATTATCATAACTACTAAACTAGAACTACTCTGAGTAAGTGATCAGGATTTTTTTTTTTTTTTACACATGATTGCTTATACCAATTAAATTCATTGGTATAAGCAACCATTTTTAGTAAAGGAAGCTGATTCATAAAGTGTCTTTTGTTGTGATTGGCCAAAGCTAAACACATAGTTCGGATGAGCTGTGTATGGCCCTGTCTGTACCATGTGATTACTGTGACCAATCACAGCTACCAACACAATTGTATAAGGGGAGCCATCCATTCTTCACAACTGTCATGTAATCTGCTGTGATTGGTCACAGCGTTCACATAACACTGGCAGCGGGCCAATATACTGATCAGTCATCAGCGGTGTCCGGTGGACACCGCTGGTGACAGATCACTCCACTGGGCAGCGCCTTCTGAGAGGAGGAAAGTCCCACCTGGCTGTCAATCTGCTATAGGCCGGAAGCAAAGGTGTTAATTACAAAGTTGAAACACATACAGTACTGTGCAAAAGTTTTAGGTGGGTGGAAAAAATGCTTTAAATTAAGAATGCTTTCAGTAATAGAAATGTTAATAGTTTATTTTTATCAATTAAGAAAATGGAAAGTAAATAAACAGAAGGGAAGTCCAAATCAAATCAATATTTGGTGTGACCACCCTTTGCTTTTGAAAACAGCATCAATTCTTTAATTCTTCTACACTTGCACATGAAGGAACTCGGCAGGTACATTGTTGCAAACATTTTAGAGAACTAACCATAGATCGTCTATAGATGTAGGCTGCTTCAAACCCTATTATCTTCTCATATAAACCCAGACAGACTCAATGTTGAGATTAGCGCTCTGTGGGGGTCAAGCCATCACTTCCAGGACTTGTTCTTCTTTATGCTGAAGATCATCTTTAATTACATTGGCTGTATGTTTGGGATCATTGTCCTGCTGCAGAATACATTTGGGGCCAATCACACACCTCCCTGATGGTATGACATGATGGATAGGTACTGTATCTGCCTGCATTGAGGACACATTTGATACTGAGCAGATCTCTAACTTGATTAGCAGAAATGCAGCCCCAAACTTGGAAGGAACCTCCACCGTGCTTCACTATTATCTGCAGACACTTATTATTGTACCACTTTCCAGCCCTTTGTTAACAAACTGCACCCTGTTACAGCCAAATATTTCAAGTCTTGACTCGTCAGTCCAGACCACCTGCTGCATTTTTCTACACCCCAGTTCCCATGTTTTTATTATGCATAGGACATGGAAACAAGGCTATGACACAGCAAGAATACATAGGAACTGCCTAAGACCACATACACACTATTAGATTTTCTGCAGATTTTGGTCTTCAGATTTACCAAAACCATGTAGTGCAAGGGCCTGCCTGATTGCATACAAGTTTGCATTTTGAGTTCTTGGTTGGCGAAACTACTGCCAGCAATATTACCTGCAGAGAAATCTGGAATGTTTTTAGGGATTTGGTACTGAAGAAGCCCACTCCCGAAGATTGTGCAAGATAGCGGAAGTTTCCTGGGATTGGTGCAATTTTCCGAATTGTGTCGGGGCAATTAACTGCAAACATAAGAGTAGTGATGCCCATTAGCAGTGGAACCAAATTCTTCAACTATAAAAAATATTTTGAGAAAATGGACTTTGAGGCAATAAGCTTTAATGGTGTATTAAATTGTCGATGATAAGGAACATCAATTCCAGGGTATTAATTATATAAAAAGGGAGATTTTATTTAGACAATATTAAAAGGCATAACTCCTTTTCTAATGTTTTCTCTACTCTAGTAAAATTATGTATATTTATTTCATGTTCTACTGTATCTAATAATTGATTACTTGTCTTTGTGTAATTTCTTGTACAATATGATGCCTCATGCTAAGTCTCCTGAAGAAGCTCCATTGAGCGAAACATGTTGAGAAAAGTGGTATTCTTATCGTGATTTGTCACTGGATTTTTGGATGTATGCCGATTTGAATGTATGCCCTCGCAATATGACAGACTTGGAGTGTTTTTGCAAAGAAGTGTGGGCAAATATTGCCAAGTCAAGATGTGCTGCTTATAGACTCATACCCAAAAAGACTGAGTGCTGTAATAAAATCGAGAGGTGCTTCAACAAAGTATTAGTTTAAGGGTGTGCACACTTATGCAACCATATTATTTTAGTTTATTTTTACTTCCGTCCACCTAAAAGATTTCAGTCAGTTAATCGGTAATTGAATATTCTCTTCTCTTCACTCAGAGACCGATTGGAATAAGGCCTTAGTAGATGGTCAGTGAGAGCAAAGGCCTTATCCCTAACATAGACAAATGGCAGTGGCGGCCCATTTGTCCCTAGCAGCGGACAGTCCTGTGGCAGGTCCAGGCCATTTTCCCTTAACATTCTTTCAAAAGATGATCGTGCAAAAATACTGGAGTCTGAGCTGCTGCTGTACAATCCTATGTCTATATATCTAAAACAATAATTGGCATCAGCCACTGCTAGTAAGACAAACAAAAAATATATATATATATTTTTATAATCTTTATTTAACAAACATTTTTATACAACAAATACTTTTTATATAGAAAGGCGTGAAACAAAGAAGACCAAAATTTATAACACCACATCCCAAATTTGTATTAATTTAAAGAAAATGGACTTTGAGGCAATAAGCCTCGGGACTTTAATGGTGCATTAAATTGTTGATGATCAGGAAACATCAATTCCAGGGTATTAATTATATAAAAAGGAAAATTATATTTAGACAATATTAAAAGGCATAAGAGCAGTTGAAATACAAAAAATTCCAAAAAATATCCATAAAATCCAGTGACAAATCACGATAAGAATACCACTTTTCTCAACATGTTTCGCTCAATGGAGCTTCTTCAGGAGACTTAGCATGAGGCATCATATTGTACAAGAAATTACACAAAGACAAGTAATCTTTGGTAGTATGCTTTGGGTCCTTGTCATGCTGAAAGATGAAGTTCCTCTTCATGTTCAGCTTTCTAGCAGAAGCCTGAAGCTTTTGTGCCAATATTGACTGGTATTTGGAACCGTTCATAATTCTCTTTACCTTGAATAAGGCCCCTGTTCCAGCTAAAGAAAAAACGGCCAAAAGCATGATGTTTCCACCACCATGCTTCACGATGAGTATGGTGTTCTTTTGGTGTTGTGCAGTGTTTTTTTTTTGCATGTCATGGCGGAGACACCTCAAAATATCATATTTTTTCATTTAGACTTTAAAGTCTGAGTCAGCGCTCCCAAAAGAGCACTTCACCTCCCAGGCGAAATAGGTGACTAAGATACTTAGGCTAAAATCAAGAAACAGGATCCTGGATTGAAGCTGAATAAACATGGACACTAAGGTCATATCACCCAAGACCAGCTGACAAAGAAAAACATTTCTGTTTCCAAATCCAAGTTACAAAGTTTTCAAGAAAAGAAGTGGATACATTAACCCTTTGTGTCAAAGGATGAATTTATAGCCTTAAGTCAACCCCAGTGTTGACTCAAGCTGTCTCACAGACAATGACTAAGATGCAAAGTTAATGTTTACACCAAAAGGACAAATAAAACACCAATATCGGAATAGTAAATAATGGAAATGTGTCTGAAATGTTCAAGGTTCATTTTAGACGCTGTGAGAAAACATTGAAAACCTGTATACAGATGGCATTGTAAATATATGTGATCCTAAAAGTATAAATATATAATTTAATATAGTACAAATGAAAAACTGTGTTTAGATACCCATCATGGTGGTAGAGACATAGAAACTGTGACCGCATCTATATGAAAATACCCATATTACATGTGTTGTCTCAAGACAAATAGGTTTGCATAGGAGATACAGGAGTCATGCAGTTGTTCATATAAATATCCATGGTGTGTGAAATTAATTTATCATATTTATACTAAATGATTATATTTTGTACCAATTACTTGGGATCCCTAAACAGTATAGATATATATTCATATCCCCAAAATATAAATAAATATTCATTCTAAAAGAAAACATATTCCTTCTTTTAACAAAAAGAATTTAGAACACATTTTCTGCCTCAGACACATCCAGAGGCTGAAGATATTACCTAACATTTTTCAGGAAAATCATTAGAATTCCCCAACCAATGGAGAATGAGCCAAACCTTCTGGGCTGAGCTTATGATAATTTTATGGGCTTATTGTCCCAAAATGGTATAAAGGTTGTGAGGGTCATAGAGAAGGGATCACAGACCCACACACCAGATACCCCCCTAGATGGTCAAGAAGTCTGGTGATCGTTGACCACTCCCCATCTTGTTGGACCTTGTGACTGGAACCACACAATGTACTTAGATATTGGCGGACATCTTCCCCTTCTAAGCTATTGGTAAGATACAGATCATACAAATCCTAATTACATTTTCTCTCAAAATTGTAGGGATTATATTTTGCAATGACATAAATTGATTGTCTAGGTTGTGCATTATTGTAGCTGTGTTTAGGGGAATTCATACACACTTGTTTACATCTATTTAAATTTCTGTAGGCCCAGGGAGAGTTCCATTGCCCCATTTAATGTTTGCAGCTCTGTTGGTTTAAGTCTGTTGACTCTGTGAGATATACTTTGGATTCCTTCCGGCCAGAGAAATTCAAATGACTGTTTCCCTGAGCAACAAGGGATATTGTGTTCTTGTATATATATAAAGTGCAATTACCGCACATATTTTTCCAACAGACCAATTTGGGCTTCCTTGAGTAAATTGTAATATTTAGAGATATCGTTCCATTATCATGTTGATGTTTTGATAATGTATGTGTGAAATATCAATCACCAGATAATCTAGTTCTGTATGTAATTGTATTAATATACTCGTTGATTAATAAAGTTAAATTATTTACTTATTTATTTTGTTGGGAAATATTTATAGTTTGGTAAGAAAACCCCATAAATTAATGAACTCAGGAAAGGATTGTGGTATGCACATTTATAGTAGGGTTGGAGGCACTGAAAAACAAAACACTGAGATCTTAATTAAGATTCCGTACCACATTTACAACATAAAATTGGCAAGCACTGCTGAGATATTTTGTAAGAAGGAATCTTACCATTACAGAACATACTGGTGATTGTATTTGCATATACATTGTAAAAAATATTGGTTGTATATTAACATGACTGGTAGTGATAATGAATCGTGTTCATCTAGAAATGGCCAGGATAGTGAAACCTGCACTAGCGGTAACTACCTCAAGCCAGAAAAAGGCCACTGGGCCTCAGGAAAACTTAGGTAAGGTCCTTGACTATGGTGTGACTGATTATATTCGCAAAAGATTAGACATAGGAGGCAGTTTAGAGAAATGTATTCAAGAAGAGAAAGAACAAGCCCAGAGGTTAAATGATGATTTTTTTTATTGAAGATGGTTGGATTTACCAAATGATTATGGCTTTCGCTAGCGCAAAAGACACAAAAAGTCGAGACTGGCTCATTATAGAGTCTTGGCCGATCTTGTGGTTTTTGTGTAATGAAATTGCTGAACAAATGCCAGGTTTAAAGAGAGAATTGTTCAACACCCGCACCAACCTAAATAAAAAAACATAAACGATAGAATCCCTGTCAAACCACATCCAACAGGCTGAGAGTAGACAATTTAAAGAAGGCCAAAAATGCCCAAGACTTATATGAAGAATCCAAGAGAAATATCAAAAATGCAAACAAGAAATAGAATATTACAAACAAGAGAGAAAAGGCCCGATTGAAGCAAAATCTGCTGATAAAAATAAAGAGTGAAGCAGAAATTGAGAGACTCAAATCTGAGCAGAAAGCAATGGAGGGACGGATAGAAAGATTAACGGAACAATTAGACTACGAATCCATGAGCCAAAGTCATTTAGAGGAACAGGAAATGGAAAAACGGAAATCTTCACATTTCTGAGGGACACAGGTAAGTTACAATGAGACAGGATCAGAAGACAGGCCACCCCCTAAGCTGCAAAGATACTCCCCAGAATGTACAGAGGAGGAAGTAGAAAGAGCTTCATATCGGGGTGGGGGGAGAGCCACTGCAAGTCATGGGTACTGCCTGGCTTAAACTCAAATTAGGTAATAAGGAAATCAGGCACCCTGTTTTTATTGCAGATCTCCCGCACCATCACATGATCATTGGAATGGATGTCCTTAAGAGGCTCAACACAATTGTTGATTGTGTGAATCAAGTGATGTGGTCGCAGGTCAACTCACCTATTAAATATGAGAGACTTCAAACTCCCCATTCCTGGCCACACTGCCACCTGGTGGAAGAAAGGCCTGGTTCTCTAGAAATCCACTTCAGGAATAGTCAGTTCCCCGATGTCACGGTTATACAACCTGACAATCATGGCCTGGGAGTAGGAAATGAGGAACATATTTTTAAAAAATTCCCCGAGATAAAATAAGAGATCTTCATCCAGGATAACGTACTGACCATATCCTTCCAACAAGAAAATAAAACTAAGAAAGGGGGAAATCATGCCCAGTTCCTGACAGAAATAGAAAGGGTTAGCAGCGACCTCTTTATCCATATGCAGATAAATGGTTTTAATAGGTCAAAATATTCCAAAATTGATCTAAAATAAGAGCATAGCTTTATAAGCCATGGCCTTGTTAGTCACCTTTCTGACAGGGAAATGGTCCGTTTCTCCACTCCTCAGAGACATTGGATGACAGATACCATCGGTGACTCTGTGGACCATAACTCAGTCGCTAGATGCCTCTTAAACATCACTATAGATAATAAGACAACAACCCACATGTTCATAGTGCTGGATAATCCCCAATCCCAAATTTACCTCAGCAACGACCTACTGCATCGTTTTACCACCCAAATTGACCTGATAAATGACTGCTTATAGAGTTGACTAAAGGGGGACCCTGAGGGATACCAGGATATGACCTCAGCCCTGAAGTTCCAGCAACAGATGCCTTATGCTGTTGAGATTCAGGTAGCTCGAGAAATTATCATCCCTAGGGACATAAAAAAATTTCCTGCTCCTCATCAATGTCAAAAAGGGACAAAAACTGAAGGGATCAGATGCATTAGTATGCCTGTCCCAGAGAATACAGGAGGAGGGAATAAAAATTACCCATGCACCTTTGATCAATACACATCAGTCAATAATGTCCATCTACATATACAACCTTTAAAATTAGGACCTTAACCTACCCAAGGGCACCCTTATCGGCCTTGTGGTAGAGACGGGATATCACACGTTTTGAGTCACCAACCAAATGATTTGGCTCATACCATATGAATATTTATCTAAGGAGAAATTAAGTGAACAATCGTTCAATTCTACACATGAGGGTATATTGACTATATAGTCCATTTACCCCTTTGATTCTAAGGATGGTACCTGTACAACTGAGGAAACCTCTCTCGTCTTTGAACAACCAATCAAAGAACAAGAGTACCCCAAGGGACCTGATTGGGAGAAAAATACACCTCGCACACCCAATGACCTAACCACCAGGTTTGAAGAGGCTTATGAGATAGGGAAACCAGAAAGCTTTCCGGGATATAAAGAGATAGTCAAAGAGATCATAGCCCTAGCTGATGCCTGCACCGATGATCTTGAGCGACAATTGCTCCGCTAACCTCTTTTTGAATTCCAGGAAATCTTTGCTCAGGATTCCTACGATTGTGGGAATACTGATCTCCATATCGCCAAAATCCAGACCGACCCTCAGGCCCCACCTGTATTTGTAAAACAGTATAGACTTCTGCTAGCCTCCTATGAGTCTCTCTCCAAAATCATTAGGAAGTTACTGGAACAGGGTATAATTAGGCCCATCCACAGCTCATACAATCACCTCATCCTGGGAATTTTGAAACCCAAAGGACAGTGGCACTTGTGCGCTGATCTCCAACAACTCAATAAGCGTGTCTACATGTCAGGATGGCCCGTACCCTACATAGACCAGTGCCTGGCCCAACTCCAAGGATCCCAGATATTCTTGGCCCTCGACTGTGCCCAGCGATACTGGACCATAAAAGTCAGCGAACAAGATCTATATAAACTGGCCTTCAGCTTTGGAAACCAACAGTACTGCTGGTTGCGCATGCCTTTCGGCTATATCAATTCTGGCCATGAATTCGCAGTCTTCATGCACAAGCCCATGCCAGATGCCTTGGAGCCGGGAACATTGGCATACATCAAGGAAATCCTTATTAAAAGTACTGACAACCAAACACCTCACAGAACTCCGACACATCTTGGGCCAGTAAAGGACAGCCAGAGTGAAGCTATCCATTCAGAAAGCACAATGGTGCCGCACCCGAGTAAACTTCCTAGGCCATAAAGTTACCTCAGAAGGGTTAAACCCCCAAAGAAGAAGGTTTAAGCAGTATTTAATTGTAAGGTCCATACTAATCTTAAAGAATTAAGATCGTTTCTAGGAATGGTTAATTATTCGCGTAAGTTCATCGACAATTATGCTAAGATTAGCAAACTGTTACTTCATCTGCTGAAGAAAGACACTGAGTGGTCATTGGGCAAGGAACAAACAGACGCTATGAAGGAACTGAAAGTATGACTCACCCAAGCCCCCTGCCTTGTGTATCCAGAAGGAGGTAAACCCTTTTTCCTTGAGACAGGATACATGCAGGTATGTATAAGTTCTGTTCTTTATCAGAAATAAGAGAATGTCAGTAAGATTATTGCTTACGCCAGCAAACCATTGTCCTCAGTTGAGATTAAGTTTTCTGACTTCGAATAATCTTTATTGTCCACTGTCTGGGCATTGCAGAATTTCCGCAGTTACATTCAAGGTGAAAGAATTATTGTTGACCGCACACCAGCCTTTGTAGTATTTACAGAGTGAACGTATCAGGGTTGGAAATGTGTCTAATAGCCACATCACTGCTTGGACTCTGTCCTTGCAAGGGTTGCCCCTGGAAACTTGATATAAACAGAACAAGAAAAGTCCAGTGGCCCAGGGCCTTGCTGAGCTGCACGATTGTTCCACCCCTGATCCCTGTGCAGAGACCCCGGACACTGACTTTTTAAAAGAACAACTGTTGTCTCCATACAAGGTTTATGATGATGAATACTGTAAACAGTTGCCCTGTGTATATGTAGATGGCTGTGCCTATCATCATAAGATCAAAGACCAGCTCCAACTAGTGGCTGGCATCGGGATCATATGGACCCAAGAGGTAGCCCCAAGCTGTGGGATACAAACTTGGGCCAAGAAGCAGCCAAGTTCCTGAACTCGCTGCAATCCTGAAAGCTGTTGAGATGGCCATAGATTACAGCATTAAAGAATTCGCCAACATCACCGATTCAAACTATGTCAGAAATAATTTTGTTGAGTATCTCCCCCAATGGAAACGGAACAACATGGTAAATAGTAACCATAAACCTGTCAAACATGGTAAGTTGTTTTGTCAAATCGACCAATTGGTGAGGGAACATGAGATCACCCTATATTTAAAGAAAACCAAGAGCCACTCCAAAGTCATAGGTAAAGAGAAGGAAGGGAATGATCAGGCTGATACCCTAGCCAAAGAAGGAGCCCTAACAGGTGAGTTGCTAGATATAGATCATCTCTTAGGGTCAGTACAGTCAGAAGCGGTTACTAGGCAACAAGCTAGGAAGACCGATAAGTCAAATGTATTGCAATGGTGTCATGAAAATCCCAGCCTGTCAGCAGAATGAGTAGACCAGACTGTGTGAACTGCACAGAGATAACCAAAAACGCATGAAAAGTGAATAATAATAATATTTATTAAGATAGGTGATAAATAAGAAAATACAAACAGTGCACAAACCCACCAACAACAACAGTATATACAGCAAGGGGCAGTACCAGAATCACAGATGTCAGCCAGGCCAGGGTCATACACAGCAGATCAGCAGGACAAGGAAAGTTCCAGAAACATAAACATTAGCCAGGCCAAGGTCATACATGGGGAGATCAGAAGATGAGGGACTGGGAACCAACAGGACAGGGAGGGGATGGATCGAGCTGAAGGGTAAAGGAAAGCGTACAGGAACACAGGAGGGATCGGGTCAGGATAAGTTCGGAACAAGGTCAGATGAAGGCTCAGGATTGGATAACAGGTGAACAAGGTCAGGGCTCATGGAGAGAGATACCAAGGCAAGCATGTGAGGGCCTGCCGGGTATTTATAAAGCTGTCAATAATTAACCTCACGCACAACAGGCGGAGTAGCAGACACTGGCATATCAGGCTGGGCAGCGGACAGTGGCACATCAGACCGAAAAGCGGGCACATCAGGCTGGAAAGCGGGCACATGGGACTGGAAAGCGGGCACTGAGACATCAGACTGGGCAGCAGGTACTGAAACTTCAGACTGGGCAGCAGACACAGGCGCTGGCACATCAGGCAGAACAGCAGGTGCTGGCACAACAGACTGAACAACAGGTACATCGGACTGGGCAGTAGTCACTGGGTATCGGACTGGGTAGCAGGCACTGGAGCGTCGGACTGGGTAACAGACACTGGGCATCGGTCTGGGTAACAGGCACTGGGACGTCGGACTGGGTAGCAGGCACTGGGACATCGGACTGGGTAACAGGCACTGGGACATCGGACTGGGTAACAGGCACTAGGACGTCAGACTGGGTAGCAGATACTGGGTTGGCAGATTCAGGTGGGTCATCAGGTTCAACAGGCATGAAGGCAGGCTGGAATAGGTTGGTTGGTGTGGAGGCAGGTTGGTTTACTGGCAAGATTGTGTGGGTTGGGAAAAACTTTCGTTTCTTCTTTGGTTTAGCCACTGCAGCTTTGTTGGTAACTGCAGGGCTGTAAGAAAAAGACGTAACTGGGCAAAAGGAAGATCAGGGAACAGTGGCTGGAGGAGGGTTTTGTGGGATTGTTACAGGTGGAAGAGAAGAGGCAGGTGGATTGAAAGCAGGATAGGTGCAGTGAGTAGAGACCGGGTAATAGTACTTGCTGGGAAGCTGTGTATACTGGGCTGTAGCTGAGGTTGCTATGGGCGACTGGGAGGAAGATTCTTGGGAAGGCAGGTGACTAATGGCAGGGCTGGATTGTTGTGGCTTAGCTAAATGCAGGATATCTGACCATGCTTGTAGAAAAGGTTGAACAAAAGTTGGTTCACATACAACCTGTCTAATCAGAGATTGTACTGAACAAATGCAATCGGATAACACCTGCTGGGAACAAGAGGAATAATGTTCATCAAAAAAAGCCGGATCATCCTCTAACAACTATACCAGGGATTCAGCCTGGTCACAATTGAAGGGAGGGGAGAAATCATCACTTCCTTCGGGAAAGCATGACAAGGCTGGCTTGCACATAACTGGGTCAACGGCTGAACATCCTCAAATAACATATGACCCTGATCTAATAGAGAATGAGCTGATCGGATCATTTCCAGCAGCTGGTCACTGGTCCAGTCTTTAAGAGTCTGGCGGCAATATTCACCATCCTCTGCCACCAGCAGAGAATAATAGACAATTTCATTAAAGTCCATCTTTCACACGCCCACCGAACCAGGATGATTTCTCAGTGCAGCCATGTCTGGTCAGGGATAGCATTGGTATACTGTTAGCAGAATTAGTAGACCAGACTGTGTGGACTGCACAGAGATAACGAAAAACGCATGAAAAGTGATAATGATATTTATTAAGATAGGTGATAAATAAGAAAATACAAACAGTGCACAACCAACCCAACAAACCCACCACCAACAGTATATACAGCAAGGGGCAGTACCAGAATCACAGATGTTAGCCAGGCCAGGGTCATACACAGCAGATCAGCAGAAGGACAAGGGAAGTTCCAGAAACATAAACATTAGCCAGGCCAAGGTCATACACGGGGAGATCAGAAGATGAGGGACTGGGAACCAACAGGACAGGGAGGGGATGGATCGAGCTAAAGGGTAAAGGAAAGGGTACAGGAACACAGGAGGGACCAGGTCAGGATAAGCTCGGAACAAGGTCAGATGCAGGTTCAGGATCGGGTAACAGGCGACAAAGTCAGGGCTCAAGGAGAAAGATACCAAGGCAAGCCTGTGAGGGCTTGCCGGGTATTTATAAAGCTGGCAATAATTAACCTCGTGTAACACCTGAGCGTAGAAGGTGCTGTTTGCTCCACACTGCTGGAATACACCCGCTGGTGGACACCGCTACTACAGCCCAAGGATCCAACAGTGCCACCAGCAGGTGAGTCCTCTTATTACAGGTCCTAGGTTTTGGAAGACACCCGGCCCTCGGCTTTTGTATTGCCGACTCAGTCTAGGAGCAGGGGAGACAGCGGGATTCCAAGAGAAGCAAGAGCTGAAGGACACCTACACCTCCAAGTAAAACATCCGTGGAGAGGTGGAAGGCAACTCTGGTAAGTGCGGGCACAAGTGGGTGCTGCGGAGGAAAATGGGGAACACTGAAGAGTCACCATTATTTTAAATAACTCACAGACTTTTACTTTTAAGTGCATAGCAATATACTCACGTACATGTGTTTGGACTTTTTTATAATAATTTTTTATTTTTGATATCATCCATTGTCACTTTTTATTTATTTTTATATGTTTATATTCTTTTTATTTTTTGATCGTGGTATTTTTTGGCGCTTATTTATTTGAATCATGTTTTTTGCATTCACATGGGGGCACTCTTGTTCCTCATTTTTCCTATTCATTAAGTCACCCCCCTCTTTTTAGCACTGCACATTATATCATTATTTGATGTGGGGTACTATCACTGTTATATTTATATATTTATATATTTTCCATGCATTCACATTTTTTTACACTTATACTTAGTTTTGACTATATATTTATCCGACGCACTTAGCACTTTTATGGAGAGTTGTTCAGATCAATTAGTGTATTGGGTTCACATACAATTCATCACTTTTGAACAGCGCCACTTCCCCTGATATAGATTTTTCCTGTTTTTACAACCTCACTTAGGTGATGTTCCTTGTTAGGGGGGCTACAGTTCTCTTCTCCTAAGCACAGATATCTGGTGCCTCTAGTGGAGTGGAACGGTACAATCAGATCATTGTAAACATACTTAAGAAATTTGTAAAAGAAAGAGGCAAGGACTGGGATGTAAAGCTCCCTCTAGTCCTGATGGCATTAAGGGCAACCCCGAATACAGTCACAAAAATGTCACCTTTCGAACTTATGACCGGAAGGTGGGTGGTCCTGCCCCAACACCTCCTGTACTGCACCACTGATCATAACTTGATCAATGCCACCACAACTCGCCAATATATTGAAGATTTACAGAAGCATTTACAATATGCGTTCTCATTTGCCCAAAGGAAAATTGCAAATAGCGCTAAAACATACTATGACCTTAAAACCACAAAGGAGTATGAGATTGGGGACAAGGTATATCTCTACAATTTCACCAGAAACCAGGTAAAGGAACAGAAATTCCTGCCGTCCTGGAGAGGTCCATTCAACATAGTGGACAAGATCTCCCCTGTGGCATATACAGTGGGGACGGAAAGTATTCAGACCCCCTTACATTTTTCACTCTTTGTTATATTGCAACCATTTGCTAAAATCATTTAAGTTAATTTTTTCCTCATTAATGTACACACAGAACCCCATATTGACAGAAAAACACAGAATTGTTGACATTTTTGCAGATTTATTAAAAAAGAAAAACTGAAATATCACATGGTCCTAAGTATTCAGACCCTTTGCTGTGACACTATATTTGACTCAGGTGCTGTCCATTTCTTCTGATCATCCTTGAGATGGTTCTACACCAGGGATATGCAATTAGCGGACCTCCAGCTGTTGCAGAACTACAAGTCCCATGAGGCATAGCAAGACTGACAGCCACAAGCAAGATACCCAGAGGCAGAGGCATGATGGGACTTGTAGTTTTGCAATAGCTGGAGGTCCGCTAATTGCATATCCCTGTTCTACACCTTCATTTGAGTCCAGCTGTGTTTGATTATACTGTTTGGACTTGATTAGGAAAGCCACACACCTGTCTATATAAGACCTTACAGCTCACAGTGCATGTCAGAGTGTCGCAGTGCATGCCACTGTAAAATACATATTCCACAGAGTGTTGAAATCAGTGAGAGAAATTGGTGCACATCAATCAATTACGTGCTTGCCACCCCAAGTTCCAATTACAGTTGCTGGAGGAATAAGCCTCGTTAACATATACTTTCAAGGTCAAATAAAAAAGGATTAACTCACCTGAACATAATATTTACACATATATATATATATATATATATATATATATATATATATCTACGTGATACTAAAACTATTTTCTTTTAAAAGTGATATCCCTGCCGCCATCATAACTGACGATCAGAGGTAATAGTGACCGGATGATCAAAGGAAGGCCCATCGATTTTCCCAGGGTTCCACAACAGAGACCCAATACCGAGACCGCCCCAGGAAACCACCGTATGGAAAGTCATTGGTAGTCTACTATGGATGTCCATGCCAGGTCGGGCCAGTCTCGTCACTCGACCGAGACCTTCCGTGGGGATACTGATCCAGGAAGGCCCGGACTCATCTTGACAGTCCTGAGGCTCATCAGCGGAGGGTACCAGCAACCTTAATCTATACTACACTGCACACCAAGTTACCACCCATCAGGAAAGACTACCAACCAACATCTGACCCTCACCATGTTATGGAGTGAAGTCCAGGCACGTTTCTATGACATACCTGGAATTCAAAAGGGGGATTTTGTCATGGCGGAGACACCTCAAAATATCATATTTTTTCATTTAGACTTTAGAGTCTGAGTCAGCGCTCCCAAAAGAGCATTTCCCTTCCCAGGAGAAATAAGTGACTATACGATACTTAGGCTAAAATCAAGAAACAGGATCCTGGATTGAAGCTGAATAAACATGGACACTAAGGTCATCTCACCCAAGACCAGCTGACAAAGAAAAAATTCTGTTTTTCCAAATCCAAGTTACAAAGTTTTCAATTAAAGAAAAGAAGTGGATAAATAAACCCTTTGTGTCAAAGGATGAATTTATAGCCTTAAGTCAACCCCAGTGTTGACTCAAGCTGTCTCACAGACAATGACTAAGATGCGAAGTTAATGTTTACACCAAAAGGACAAATAAGACACCAATATCGGAATAGTAAATAATGGAAATGTGTCTGAAATGTTCAAGGTTCATTTTAGATGCTGTGAGAAAACACTGAAAACCTGTATACTGATGGCATTGTAAATATATGTGATCCTAAAAGTAGATATATATAATTTAATATAGTACAAATGAAAAATTGTGTTTAGATACCCATCATGGTGGTAGAGACAAAGAAACCGTGACCGCATCTATATGAAAATACACATATTACATTTGTTTTCTCAAGACAAATAGGTTTGCATAGGAGATACAGGAGTCATGCAGTTGTTCATATAAATATCCATGGTGTGTGATATTAATTTATCATATTTATACTAAATCATTATATTTTGTACCAATTTCTGGGGATCCCTAAACAGTATAGACATATATTCATATCCCCAAAATATAGATAAATATTAATTATAAAAGAAAACATATTCCTTCTTTTAACAAAAAGAATTTAGAACACATTTTCTGTCCTCAGACACCCAGTGGCTGAAGATATTACCTAAAAATTTTCAGGTAAATCATGACTATTGGATAACAGATGTATATTAACCATTACCAAAACCCTTATACTTCTACTCCCAATAAATAAGACCACACCAGCTTTTTGGAGTAACAAAAAAGGCCGTAGCAGCCTACTTTATTTTAACAATATCTATTTAATATAAAAATATAGAAATTCTGTCATCAGAAAAACAATAACCAAAAAACATCTGTTACACAACCTGTTAAATCAAAAAAGAACGTTGGTCTGAGCAATAGCTTAGCAAATCAATCTGATGGCCATAACAACTATGGCACTGCAGCCCTAATCCAAAAATCTCCAATAGGCCTCAAGCCGACAAGCTGGCTCAGAGACTGCCGTGACCGCAGTGCCCCATTATCACTTCCCGGCTAACCTCCGTTAACCGGGTACCAAAAAACCTCCGGACCCATACCAACGTTGGATCCCCACTCTTACTTTTAGCCATCTTCCTTTCCTTGCCCAGACCAACGCCCGCCACAGCATCCCAATAGTAATACCTTACTCTTGGGTGCCCCTCCACACCCGAATAGCTCGCTGTATCCCATCTTGTAAGCCTAAAGCCCACAAATCTGTACCCACATCATTGAGATGTACCCCATCACGTCTTAAATACCTCCATGTCTCCAATTCCAGTTCACTATGCCGAATTGCCAACCCCCCATTAGACACCACAAATTTACTCACTTCCCTGTTGATCTTCCTCTTGCTCTAGTCACACCCTCCACTGACCTGGTCATTCTCCAAGACGTCCGGGCAACCATGTCCGACCAGACAACGATCATCTCCGGAAATTCCTTCATTAAGCGCCAAACGTCAAATTTAATGTCTCACGTGATGTCTATCATAGAGCGAATGCCAAGATCATTGCCGCCGACATGTATCACCAAGACATCCGGAGGCCCTTCCCTGTGTGCATAACGCTGTACTTCCGGAACCAGTCTACCCCACAACATCCCCGGTATACCCAACCACTTTATACACACTTCCCGCCTATCAAAACTTAACTGCCTACCCTCATGCCGAGCGTCTCCCCTTCGTGCCCCCAAACATACATAAGAATGGCCCATAATCCAGACCATTCTTGGCACTGCACCTGAAATTAGAAGAAAAACAAACACTATTCTCAACATTGACCATGCAAAACTATACCACCGACCATAACAGTTGCCTCTAATACATACCCATTAGCAACAAAACCACCCCTGTCACCTTACAATTTTACCGTTAAGTGCGGCCGTACATAAGATTGGAACCTGTTAGATTCCCACCGCCCAATCCATTTTATTACCTCCACATCCATACCAAATCTGGCTGCTTCCATCGCGGCTCCTATCCTAAATGAGTGGGATGAAAAATCCTTCTCCTCCAGCCCCAAACCATTCAAACATTTCTTAAAAACCGCTACAAACTGAAAGCGTGATAACATATTCCCATCTAAATGCACTAAAAAAGGGCCTTGAAAATCCGGCCTAACCTTCAAAAATTCCCTGACTGTGCCCACCGGGCACTGGGGGGATCCCTGAATTGGATAAACTCGTACCATCCTGCCTCTTCCCCACTGATCCGTCTTAGACTTCCTTAAGAATATCGTTACCCCATCCTCTTCTAATTTAACCTCCTGTAACCCAATTCCCCCTTGCACTTTTTTGGAAGGACTAACCAGTTCCCCTATCCTAAATGCACCAAAAAATGCTAACACAAAAGCTACCTTAAACAAAGTAACTTCGTATGCTGATGAGCAAACCTCCACCAGTTGATCCACAATACCCTTCAATATCTCAAAAGTTACCGGTCTCCTCGAATCGCGCTTAACCACCGCCCTCCAATAACCCTTTAACGCTTGTTGCACCCAAAAATCCTTGGTGACGTCAGGCTGCCCTTGTAGCTTGAAAAGGAAAGCCAAACCAGCTAACTGTGTATTAGCCACTGACACCGACGCACCCTCGTTCAATTTTTTTGCCACATAATACAGCAATAACGAACGTACTCCCTGCCCTATAGGCTCCTCCCCCAAAACTTGTACGAACGACATCCACTCCTGCCATACCTTAGTGTATGCTGCCCAGGTAGCCCCACTCACCGACTGCTTAATCCATCCCTCGACGATGCCAATGCAATCTCCCACAGCCAGTCTGGACAAGGTACCCCCTGTTGCTCCGCTTCCGGCGCCAACTCTCGGAACCTGTCCCACTGGAAGCGAGACAACGCATCAGCAATTACGTTTTCCACCCCCGGTAAGTGAACAGCATGAATGAAAACATTCAGTTGTAAACATCTTAACACTAAGTGCTGCAGCAGCCTGATCACTGGCGGAGATGACGCCGTGACCCTGTTTATCACTTGCACCATCCCCTGGTTATCCCCATGAAAGCGCACCTTCAGATCCCTGAACGATGCACCCCATAGCTCCACCGCCAGAACTACTGGTAACAGTTCCAGCAAAACCAAATTCTTCGTGAAGCCCTCTTTTACCCAAGATTGTGGCCATGGACCTGCGCTCCATTGCCCTTGAAAAAACGCCCCAAAACCTGTAGATCCTGCAGCATCGGTAAACAGTTCCAAGTCAAAATTGCTGACTGGTCCTGACATCCACATTGCCCTACCGTTAAAGGATTCCAGAAAGGTATGCCATACCCTTAGATCCTCCCTATGCGTTTTTACTAAACGTACAAAATGTTTGGGTGATTTGATCCCACTCGTGCTAGCCGCCAGCCGGCGACTAAACACTCTCCCCATCGGTAGTATGCGACAAGCAAAATTCAGCTTGCCCAACACCGATTGCAACCTTCGCAGTTGTACCTTTTTCAGTCCCATCAAACCTGCGACCTCTTTCTTTAAATCCTCCAATTTTTCTTCCGGTAATCTACATTCCATCGCCTCAGAATCTAGTACAATGCCTAAAAACGTGATGACTGAGCAGGGTCCCTCCGTCTTTTCATCGGAGGCATACCAGGCCCTTAGGTCTGGCATGGATTGTAAGGGGAACCCCCCTATGCCGAAAAATCGGCGTGGGGGTCCCCCCCAAATCCATACCAGACCCTTATCCGAGCACGCAGCCCGGCCGGCCAGGAAAGGGGGTGGGGACGAGCGAGCGCCCCCCCCCCCTCCTGAGCCGTACCAGGCCGCATGCCCTCACCATGGGGGGGTGGGTGCCTTGGGGGAGGGGGGCGCCCTGCGGCCCCCCCACCCCAAAGCACCTTGTCCCCATGTTGATGAGGACAAGGGCCTCTTCCCGACAACCCTGGCCGTTGGTTGTCGGGGTCTGCGGGCGGGGGGCTTATCGGAATCCGGGAGCCCCCCTTAATAAGGGGGCCCCCAGATCCCGGCCCCCCACCCTGTGTGAATGAGTATGGGGTACATGGTACCCCTACCCATTCACCTAGGGAAAAGTGTCAATATAAAAAACACACAGTACACAGGTTTTAAGAGTAATTTATTAGTCAGCTCCGGGGGTCTTCTTCCGACTTCGGGGGGTCTCCTTCCGACTTCTCCCGGTGTTCGGCCTCTTCTCCTGGTGTCCGGCCTCTTCTCCCGGGCCCCACCGCTATCTTCTTCCAGCTCTATTGCCAGCGAGGGGCCCGGTCTGCTGCCGCTGTCTCGCCGCCGCTGTCTTGTCGCCGCTGTCTCGCCGCTTCTTCTCTCCTTTTCTTCTTCCCCGATGTTGACACGACGCTCTCTCCGGCTCGAATGCTGTGTGCGAGCTGCGGAGCCATTTATATAGGCGGTAACCCCGCCCCCTTACGACGTCATGGTCCCAGCATGCGCAGGGACTCTGGGGTCACGCCCCCTTATGCCCTTGTCCTCATCAACATGGGGACAAGGTGCTTTGGGGTGGGAGGCCGCAGGGCGCCCCCCTCCCCCAAGGCACCCACCCCCCCATGTTGAGGGCATGCGGCCTGGTACGGCTCAGGAGGGGGGGCGCTCGCTCGTCCCCACCCCCTTTCCTGGCCGGCCGGGCTGCGTGCTCGGATAAGGGTCTGGTATGGATTTGGGGGGGACCCCCACGCCGATTTTTCGGCATAGGGGGGTTCCCCTTACAATCCATGCCAGACCTAAGGGCCTGGTATGCCTACGAGGGGGGAACCCACGCCGGTTTTTTCATTTAAAATTTGGCGCGGTGTTCCCGCCTCAGGATTCATACCAGACAGCTGTCAGCACTGCCTGTCACTCATCGCGGAAGGAAAACAAAGTTTTCCTTTCCCGATGAGCGAGCCAGCGCGACATTCACAGTACCCTGTCGCCGAGAACCAGCGCGATGGTATCGCGCTGGAAACACAATCTCGCGGTCAGGTACTGTATGCATAAGAAATCGTCCAAGTAGTGAATTATCGAATTCATACGTCCCTTACAACCCATTCCACGAAGGAGCTAAATTGTTTGAATATCGCACACGATACTGAACAACCCATTGGCAGGCATTGATTGATATAGAATCCACCATTCCAATGGCACCCAAGAAACCGGAAACTATCCGGGTGAACTGGCAGCAGTCGAAAAGCTGATTCCACATCAACCTTTGCTATCAAGGCCCCCTTTCCATAGTGGTGCACCCACCTTACAGCGGCATCAAATGACGTATAAGTCACCGAGCACGCTTCCTGGTCAATGGCATCATTCACGGATCCCCCTTTTGGTAAGGATAAGTGGTGAATGAGCCTGAATTTGTTGGGCTGTTTTTTGGGCACCACTCCCAGAGGTGACACCACCAAATCGGCTATTGGGAAAGGGCCACTCATTCTACCCAATGCAACCTCCTTCTGCAGTTTCTCCGAAACCACTTCCGGATGTTGCAGGGCTGACTTTAAATTTTTTGGCACTGGGGGGATAGCCGATCAAGTGCATGGAATCTGAAAGCCCACCGAAAAACCCTCTTCTATTAGCCGTGCCGCTTTCCTGTCAGGGTACTTACCGAGAAACGGCCGCATCCTTTCCACTATCACCGGAGTCCTCCCTTTTGTTCCCAGCCTCTCCATGTCGACCTTTTCCCTGCTTAAAACATATGGATGATGGATGCGTTCCCCCACAGCCTGAGCACTCGTGCTTATACTTACATGACCCTCCGAACTTACAGGCCCCTGTGTTATACTGCCAACAAACCCCTTTTTTGTTTCCAGCCAAATGTCCCTGGGCTGAAGGTCCACCGGCTCCCCCCTGAAAAAACTGGTTCGGCGCCCTCGCCGTCGTCATCAAACGCATCCACAGGCTGATGTCTTTATGGTCCCAATGTAGCTCTGGGCGCACCGCTCTCCGCTGCCTAAACTGTTCGTCGCATCTCAGCCATGCTGTACCTCACATATACATACATATACTCTATACGCTTCCCCTATCGCGTCTTGATAGCAGAAAAGCGCCAAACAGTGCTCCGGTTGCTTCTCCCCTATAACACTCGCCATAATTGCAAATGCTTGCAACCAATTCGTAAATGTCCTAGGTATCAGCATATACCTCCTCTTCTCTTCATCCTCCTTCTTGGAATCATCTGGCTTGACTCTATCAAGGTTGAACTTTTCCAAGGGCAGTAACGAAAATATTTCCACATACTCACCCTTCCACAATTTTTCCCGAACCTCTTGTTTCAGGTGAGCTCCTAACGGCCCTTTGTAGCACACGTACACTTCACAGCGAGCTGCGTCCGCCAGCCTAATGATGTCTTTGCTCCCCGCAGCCTCCCCTGACGGCGCTGCTTTTTCCTTCCCCTGCATAACGCCACTCCCCGTGGCCTCCTGTCTGGGCAACGTGACCACAGCTGCAACTGCTGGTGTTGCGGCCCCCCGCCCTGTACTTTCCAATTCCTTCCCTGTCTGCGGAACCCAAGCGGCTATCGGGCCCCCCGCCGGCCTCTCTGCAGCCTCAAACCTCTGCACTAGCTCCTTTATCCTTGTTAAAAACCCCAAGAAACCCGGAGCCCCTCCAACCGTAGTAGCTCCTACCACGCTTTCACCTGACCCTCCTGCCCCAACTCCTGCACTCGCAGCATTATTTACGCTATTATTGGAAATAACATGTGATAACTCACCGGGCTGCATAGGTGTCGCCCCATCAGCCGACCGTCTGCTCTCTCCTGGCACCATCCTCCTGGGCAGAGGGGCCGCATCCTCCTCCGATCCAGATGCCTCTTCTCTCCCACTCCAACCTGACTCTTCTCCCGCATCAGATGGAGGCCCGCCCGGGATATTGACCGCGGCTGTCGCACTATTCGCCATCCTTCCCTTCCTCCGAGCAGCGAAACCTCCTGTGGACTTCAGGACAGCCTTCCCAGGACCGGTGTGGGCTACCGCAGTCCTGCCGGCCTCCGCTCCTGTAGTTGTCAGGCCAGTTCTGCTTCTCTCTCTATACTGCCTGTCCCTTGCCGAGGAACTAGAAGGCCCAGGGACCCCTCCAGGCAGTGCTGTGGCAGCGATGGCGGAGCTCCCCGCCATCATCCTGGGGGCGGGGCTTGCGCTCTCCGCGTGTCTCCTGCTATTAGGCCTCACTCCGGACGATTCCCCTGCATGGCTCTGCTCTTTTCCCACCGGGGCCGCACGCCCGCTGACCTGCTCTCCTCCCGCCGCTCGTTTGGCCGGCGGGCCCCCCGGGAGTCTTGCTGACAGACTACCCGAGTGCCGCAGAGCTGACGTCACGCGGTCCGGAGAGAACCGCTCAGGCGGATGAGAGCGACGCACTCTGGTGCCACTTCTGTCTCCCCCACTAGCCTGTTGTGCCGTGCCTTGGAGAGCGGCTGCGATCGTCTCCTGCAGCCACTCAGCACCCTCCCGCAACTGGGCCATCAGCGCCTCTAGCTCAGACATGTTGCTGCACTAACCTTCCTAAAACTTTCCTCACTCTTCTGTTGTCCCACCCAGAGCGGGAACCCCTTTTAAATAACCCCTCCCCTAATCCTGCCTCCCCCTCGGCTCCACTGTAACACCTTAACCTTAACCCTTTCACTGCTACCACTGTCATGTGCGCCCTTTGCATACATCATTGCATGCTGTTGCTCCAGGCTTTTCTTTAGAATTCCCCAACTAATGGAGAATGAGCCAAGCCTTCTGGGCTGAGCTTATGATAATTTTATGAGCTTATTGTCCCAAAATGGTATAAAGGTTGTGAGGGCCATAGAGAAGGGATCACAGACCCATACACCCATACACCAGATACACCCCTAAATGATCAAGAAGTGTACTGATCTTTGACCACTCCCCATCTTGTTGGACCTTGTAACTGGAACCACTCGATGTACTTATATTGGCGGACCTTCTTCCCCTTCTAAGCTATTGGTAAGATACAGATCATACAAATCCTAATTATCTTTTCTCTCAAAATTGTAGGGATTATATTTTATAGTTCATGTAATGACATAAATTGATTGTCTAGGTCGTGTATTATTGTAGCTGTGTTTAGGGGACTTCATACACACTTGCTTTCATCTATTCAAATTTCTGTGGTCCCAGGGAGAGTTCCATTGCCCCATTTAATTTTTCAGCTCTGTTGGTTTAATATTTATTTCAAATTGGCAATATTTTTCTATTGACTCTGTGAGATATACTTTGGATTCCTTCCGGCTGGAGAAATTCAAAGGACTGTTTCCCGAGCAACAAGGGATATTGGGGGTTATTTACTAAAGGCAAATCCACTTTGCACTACAAGTGCAAACTACAAATGCAAAGTTCACTTGAAATTGAACTGAAAGTGCACTTGGAAGTGCAGTCGCTGTAAATCTGAGGGGTAGATCTGAAATGAGGGGAAGCTCTGCTGATTTTATTATCCAATCATGTGCAAGCTAAAATGCTGTTTTTTACCTTCAAGTGCACTTTCAGTACAATTTCAAGTGCACTTTGCACTTGTAGTTTGCACTTGTAGTGCAAAGTGGATTTGCCTTTAGTAAATAACCTCCATTGTGTTCTTGAATATAAAATGCGATTACCGCACATATTTTTCCAACAGACCAATTTAGGCTTCCTTGAGTAAATTGTAATATTTATCGTTCCATTATCGTGTTGATGTTTTGATAATGTATGTGTGAACTATCAATCACCAGAAAATCTAGTTCTGTATGTAATTGTATTATTATATTCGTTAATTAATAAAGTCAAATTATTTACTTATTCATTTTGTTGGGAGATATTTATACTTTGGTAAGAAAACCCAATAAATTAACGAACTTAGGAAAGGATTGTGGTATGCACTAATTTACCATAAGGTTGGAAGCACTGAAAAACAAAACACAGATCTTAATTAAGATTCTGTACCACACTCACAACATGCACCAAACACATCTTTTGGAATTATGTCCAAAAAGTTCAACCTTGGTTTCATCAGACCATAACACATTTTCCCTCAGATGTGTTTTTGCAAAATTTAACTGGGCTTGGATGTTGTTTTTCTTCGTAAGAAAAGGCTTCCATCTTGTCACTCTATCCCATAGCACAGACATATGAAGAATACGGGAGATTGTTGTCACATGTACAACACAGCCAGTACTTGCCAGATATTCCTGCAGCTCCTTTTTTAATGTTGCTGTAGGCCTCTTGGCAGCCTCCCTGACCAGTTTTATTCTCGTTTTTTCATCAATTTTGGAGGGACGTCCAGTTTTTGGTAATGTCATTGTTGTACCATATTTTCTCTACTTGATGACTGTCTTCACTGTGTTCCATGGTATATCTAATGCCTTGGAAATTCTTTTGTACCCTTCTCCTGACTGATACCTTTTTACAATGAGATCCCTCTGATGCTTTGGAAGCTCTCTGTGGACCATGGCTTTTGCTGTAGAATGCGACTAAGAAAATGTCAAAAAAGACCTACTAGAACAGCTGAACTTTATTTAGGGTTAATCAGAGACACTTTAAATTATGGCAGGTGTTTTGACTCCTATTTACCATGAGTTTGAATGTGATTGCTTAATTCTGAACACAGCTACATTCCCAGTTATAAGAGGGTGTGCACACTTATGCACCCATATTATTTTATATTTTTATTTTTACTTCCCTCCCCTAAAAGATTTCAGTTTGTTTTTCAACTGAGTTGTACAGTTTATAGGTTACATTAAAGGTGGAAATAGTTCTGAAATTATTTATCTTTGTCTCATTTTTTTACATCAAAGAAACCTGACATTTTACCAGGGGTGCGTAGACTTTTTATTTCCACAGTGTATACGTGATTCTGCATTTCCAGGTGGGGGGGTGCCCATCCCGCTGTGCCCATCCGGCTGTGCTGTCACTGGTTACAGCACATGCCGGATGGGCACATGCAGCACTGGCCATTGATGTATGGCCGGGACCTGCTGATCGGTGCAGTAAGTGACAGGAGAGAGCTCTGTGTAGGTAAACAACACAGAGCTTTTTACTGACAGCGGCGATGTGCCATTATTTTTTTCCCTGCAAAGGGAATAAAAATGGGCACAACCCTTGGTAAAAGCACCACACAGTAGGCACTATACATTTGTTAGGCACACAGTTAACCCTTTGATTGCCCCAGATGTTAATCCTTTCCCAGACAGTGTCAGTGTACAGTATTTGCACTGATCACTGTATTAGTGTCACTGCAGGTGTTAGTGAGAGTTAGCCAGTTCCTACAAAGTGTCAGATTGCCCGCCCTGCTAGCACAGTCCTGCTATAAGTCGCTGATCACTGCCATTACTAGTATAAAAAAAAGAAGAAAAAATCAAGTATATATATCCCAAAGTTTTTTTTATTTTTTTCTTTAACCAAAATGATGTAACCAAATACATTTTGGCCTAAATTTATGAAGAAATTTAGATTTTTAATTTTTTTATTGGATATGTTTTATAGCAGTTTAATAAAATAAAAAATCCAGTGGTGATCAAATGCCACTAAAAGAAAGCTCTATTTGTGGGGGAAAATTATATAAATTGCGCTTGAGTACAGCGTTGAATGACAGAGCAATTACCAGTTAAAGTAGCGCTGTGCCGAATAGGAAAATATGGCCTGGTCTTGAAGGGGGCAAGGGGTCTTGTTTTTCTACGCCTCTTAAGTCATTAACTTTGTTCTGCTCATAATCAAGACAGATTCAGGTACGTATGCTAAAATTTATTTTTAAATGAATACGCATTAAATTGTGTTCAGTTTTCCAAAACATTCTTTAATACACATGAGAAATTATAGTCCGGATAAGGTGTGGCAGATTAGGAATTACTCATCCACAAAAACTGTTCCAAAAAGCTTTAGTTCCTGTAATAACTATTTTATTGCACTTATTATATAATCAATGAGGAAAATGGTCCAACATGAATTGTGTGAATAATGGATCCACCCTAAAATTTGGTTAGTGTCGGTATTGAACATAACTACACAAGTTATGTTCAGGTTCTGTAAAGGACAAATGTTTTAGTAAGTAATGTTATTTAGATGTATCCCAAATGTTCCTGGCTTATTTTCTTTTTTTTATTATGCAGAGAAGCAGTTTTAATATTGTGCAACAGATAAAATGTACTCAGGCTGAGAATACATACATACATTCCACAAATGTTCACGTTAATAGTTTCCATCCTTTGCATCAGTATCTACATTGCCTTGAAAAAGTATTCATAACCCCTTGAAATCTCCACATTTTGTCATGTTACAACTAAAAACGTAAATGTATTTTATTGGGATTTTATGTAATAGACAAACACAAAGTGGCACATAATTGTGAAGTGAAAGGAAAATGTTAAATGGTTTTCCAAATTTTTTACAAATAAATATCTGAAAAGTGTGGCGTGCATTTGTATTCAGCCCCCCTTTAATCTAATACCCCTAACTAAAATCTAGTGGAACCAATTGCCTTCAGAAGTCACCTAATTAGTAAATGGAGTCCACCTGTGTGTAATTTAATCTCAGTATAAATACAGCTGTTCTGTGAAGCCCTCAGAGGTTTGTTAGAGAACCATAGTTAGCAAACCACAAACACAACAGCAGGCCAACAAACACAACAGATAGGTCAGGGATAAAGTGGAGAAGTTTGAAGCAGGGTTAGATTATAAAATAATATCCTAGGCTTTGAACATCTCACAGAGCACTGTTCAATCCATCAACCAAAAATGGAAAGAGAATAGCACAGCTGCAAACCTACCAAGACCTGGCCGTCCACCTAAGCTGACAGGATGCAGTTAGCGAGAAGCCATGTGGGGGACACAGCAAACATGTGGAAGAAGGTGCTCTGGTCAGATGAGACCAAAATTTAACTTTTTGGCCTAAAAGCAAAATGCTATGTGTGGCGCAACACTAAAACTGCACGCCACCCTGAACACCCCTTTCCCACTGTGAACCATGGTGGTGACAGCATCATGTTGTGGGGATGCTTTTCTTCAGCAGGGACAGGGAAGCTAGTCAGAGTTAATGGGAAGATGGATGGAGCCAAATACAAAGCAATCTTAGAAGAAAACCTGTTAAGAGTCTACAAAATTCTTGAGACTGGGGCCAGTGATTTCACCTTATGGGGTAAGGATGATCATGAGTGAGGGATCAGCCCAGAACTACATGGGAGGAGCTTGTGAATAATCTCAAGGCAGTTGGGACCACAGTCACCAAACAAACCATTGGTAACACATAACGCCTCCATGGATTGAAATCCTGCAGCACCCGCAAGGTCCTCCTCCTCAAGAAGGCACATGTACAAGCCCATCTGAAGTTTGCCAATGAACATCTAAATGATTCAGAGAAGGATTGTGGTCAGATGAGCCCAGGAAAAGCCCAGGCGAATGCCATAAAAAGGGAAAACATACCTGTAAACAATGACCACATAAGCATCCAAGATGGAAGAGTAGAGAACACCACCATGTGTTGCCCAAAAATGCCTTTAACCACTTGCCGACCAGCCGCCATCTTTGTACTGCAGCAGGTCAGCTCATTCCCACAAATCACCGACATTGTACGTCGGCTCAGGAAGTCTAGTTTGTACGTCGGCCAGCGGGGGAGCCAATCAGCGGGTGGGGCGGACTCGATGTCTGCCAGCCACCCGCGATCGTTCCCTGCAGTGACAGAACAGGGATCTGCCTGTGTAAACAAGGCAAATCTCCGTTCTGACAGGGGAGATCACACAAATCCTGTCTTTCTGCTATGCAGGAAGATGGATCTGTGTTTCCCCAGGCAGCCCTACCCCCATACAGTTAGAACATACCTGCAGGGAACACATTTAACCCCTTGATTGCCCCTGATGTTAACCCCTTCCCTGCCAGTGTCATTAGTACAATAACAGTGCACATTTTTAGCATTGATTACTGAAATAATGCCACTGGTTACCAAAAAAGTGTAAGAAATGTCAGTTAGGTGTCCGATCTGTGCGCCGCAATGTCGCAGTCCCGCTAAAAATCGCAGATCACTGCAATTACTAGTAATCAAACCAATCAATATACACTTATTGCGTTTTTTTTTTTTTTTTTACCAAAAATATGTTGAAGAATATATATTGGCCTAAACTGAGGAAGAATTTTTTTTTATATATTTTTGGGGGGATATTTATTAATGCAAAAAGTAAAAAAATATTGCTTTTTTTTTTAAATTGTGGCTTTTTTTTGCTTATAGCACAAAAAATAAAAACCACAGAGTTGATCAAATATCACCAAAAGAAAGCTCTATTTGTGGAAAAAAAAGGACGTCTTTCTTGTTTGGGTACAACGTCGCACAACAACGCAATTGTCAGTTAAAGTGACGCAGTGCTGTAACGCAAAAAATGGCCTGGTCATTAAGTGGGAAAATCTTCCGGTCCTTACATGGCGATCTGAGCATGCTCAGATCGCAGTCTGTGGGCTCCCAGCACCATCTTGGAAAAGGGCAAGCCAGGAAACTGGCCACTGTGGCTGCATCGCTTCCTGCAATCAATGCTCAGAGTGTACATGCACTGCTGCAGCCATCTTGGAAATGGCAAACACCCACAACACAGACAGGTGTAGGAAATCACTGACAAACAGAGAATAGAAGGGAAAAGCATATGGAAAGCAAAGGGAAAACTCTGCCACTTATGCCAAAGCTTATGTAAAGTTTTCTTTGACAGACCTGCACCACCAGAATGGGGCTCCAACCATATACAGTTGTGCTCATAAGTTTACATACCCTGGCAGAATTTATGATTTCTAGGCCATTTTTCAGAGAATATGAATGATAACACAAAAACTTTTCTTTCACTCATGGTTAGTGTTTGGTTGAAGCCATTTATTATCAATCAACTGTGTTTACTCTTTTTAAATCATAATGACAACAGAAACTACCCAAATGACCCTGATCAAAAGTTTACATACCCTGGTGATTTTGGCCTGATAACATGCATACAAGTTGACACAAAGGGGTTTGAATGGCTATTAAAGGTAACCATCCTCACCTGTGATCTGTTTGCTTGTAATTTGTGTCCTGTGTATAAAAGGCCAGTGAGTTTCTGGACTCCTGACAGGCCCTTGCATCTTTCATTCAGTGCTGCACTGACGTTTCTGGATTCTGAGTCATGGGGAAAGCAAAAGAATTGTCAAAGGATCTGCGGGAAAACGTAGTTGAACTGTATAAAACAGGAAAGGGATATAAAAAGATATCCAAGGAATTGAGAATGGCAATCAGCAGTGTTCAAACTCTAATCAAGAAGTGGAAAATGAGGGGTTCTGTTGAAACCAAACCACAGTCAGGTAGACCAACTAAAATTTCAGCCACAACTGCCAGGAAAATTGTTCAGGATGTAAAGAAAAACCCACAAATAACTTCAGATGAAATACAGGACTCTCTGAAAACATGTGGTGTGGCTGTTTCAAGATGCACAATAAGGAGGCACTTGAAGAAAGATGGGCTGCCTGGTTGAGTCGCCAGTAGAAAGCAATTACTACGCAAATGCCATAATGTATCCCGCTTACAATAAAATACAATATTTTGTTGCGCTAAGGGATAACAGCTTAGGATTGGGGTGAACATTAGCTAAAAGGTAAATAGCAGCTTGTATAAAGGAGCAATAAAACATTGATATCTAACAATTATATATGGAGTAAAATACAATCAGATGATAAAAAATAATAATAATCAGATGATAAAAACATCCAGGAATAGCGTGGGTAGATGAATAGCAGTCCAAGCATAAAATAAGATAAAACGGATAGGGTCCTTGGTGGGGGTATGGGGGAGGGCAGAATTGGGGGGGGACAGAAGTCTGGGTTTATAATTTCAGGGGGAGAGATACTGGCAAAACACAGGAGGCAGCATGCTTGAAGGCCAGAAAACACCTTTGGAGGGAGATAAAAAGAGAAAAAAGCATGTGTGCTCCTTTATCAGCATGGCTATGCCTGATGTAGAAGCACGCATGCTCTGAATGCGTGCACGCCCATAGCGTCACCGGGACCCGGGAAATGCAAACAGAGGATCCATGCTGTACCTCTCCTGCCCCAGCCTGAGACACTGGTTATCACCGGCACCAACAGACAGGACAAGAGGAGAATACCCCAGCACATAGGATCGCCTCCTGTGGAGCCCTGCTGCCTACCACACCTACCACCCGGACCAATCATATCTGATGTGCCTGTATATATCATACTCTGAGTGAGTGCATTTCTTCCTTTAATATAATGTGTGTGTTCTAATACTGCATTTAGGTTGGTGCTGCTTTTTTCTCTTTTTATCTCCTGCTTACAATAGGCCAAACAGCACAGAGACAAGCCTCAAACCTTCTGGCACAAAATCATTTGGAGTGATGAGACCAAAATTGAGCTTTCTTTATCATATATCACGGGACACAGAGCCATAGTATTAACTATATGGGTATATAGGCACCCAGTTCCATTCGAGACAATGGAAAACAGTATCCTGTCTGCTTGGAACAAAACAGTTCTTTTGAGCTCTAGATTTGCCAATGTGGTTGTCCCCAAGGGTGTCCCAGAGCCTCAGTTGGTGGTTGGTAACCCGGAATCTGCTGAAAGGAGAATCCTTCAGACCAGTCATCTGGAAGGTGGTAACGACAGATGCCAGCCTTTCAGGTTGGGGAGCAGTACTAGAAAAGACAACTGTTCAGGGACAGTGGTCAAGAACCGAAAGAACCATGCCCATCAACATCCTAGAGATTTGGGCAGCGGGTCTGGCTCTGAAGGCCTGGACATTCAGATTATGAGGTTTTCCTGTTAGGATCCAATCCGACAATGCCACATGTGTGGCTTATATCAATCACCAAGGGGGCACCAAGAGTCTCGAAGCACAGAGGGAGGTAAACCATATCCTAACTTGGGCAGAAAGGAATGTTCTGTGCCTATCGGCAGTTTTCATTCCCGGAGTAGAGAATTGGCAGGTGGACTACATGAGCCGCCAGCAGTTGCTCCCGGGGGAATGGTCCCTTCACCCCGACATTTTTCTGGCTGTTTGCCAATAATGGGGGACTCCAGACGTAGATCTTCTGGCGTCCAGGTTCAACATGAAGTTGGTCAACTTTGTGTCCAGGGCAAAGAATCTACTTGCATTTGGAACAGATGCGTTGGTGACCCCGTGGGATTAGTTCTCACTGATTTATGCATTCCCCCTATTAAGTTGCTGCCACAACGTCTTTGCAGGATCAAACTGGAAAGAAAGACGGTAATTGTTGTAGCCCCAGCATGGCCCAGAAGGTCCTAGTATGCAGAAATCATAAAGATGGCGGTGGGGGATCCACGGTCCCTTCCACTACGTCCAGACCTACTCTCACAGGGGCCGATATACCATCCTACCTTACAAACTCTAAATTTAACGGCTTGGCTATTGAGACCCACATTCTGAAGAAACGTGGGCTATCCGGGTCAGTTGTCTCTACCTTGATTAATGCAAGGAAGCCAGCTTCCAGAATCATATATTATAGAGTCTGGAGGGCTTATATTTCCTGGTGTGAATCCAAGGGTTGGTACCCTAGGAAGAATAGCATAGGCAGAATTCTTGCCTTTCTACAATTAGGGGCAGAGATGAAGCTGGCCTTGAGTACTATTAAGGGCCAAGTCTCTGCTTTATCTGTCTTTTTTCAAAGACTGCTTGCTTCACATTCTTTGGTCTGGGTTTTTATGCAAGGGGTGATGCGGCTTAATCCGCCAGTTAGATCACCTTTAACTTGGGACTTGAACTTGGTTTTGTCAGTGTTACAAAAACAGCATTTTGAACCGATACAGCATACTTCCTTAGTCCTTCTGACAAGGAAGTTAGTATTTTTGGTTGCTATATCCTCAGCAAGGAGGGTTTCAAAATTGGCTGCTCTTTCTTATTTGATTATTCACGAGGACAGGGTCGTGTTGCGTCCTTGTACAAGTTTTCTGCCTAAAGTGGTCTCAGGGTTTCACCTGAACCAAGATATCGTCCTACCATCGTTTTTTCCAAAACCATATTCTAGGGAAGAGAAGTCACTACATTGTCTTGATGTGGTGAGAGCGGTCAAGGTCTGTTTAGAGACGACTGTTCAGATCCGGAAGACTGATGTCATATTTGTGCTGCCAGAAGGTCCTAGGAAAGGACAAGCAGCGTCGAAATCCACTATTTTTAAGTGGATTTGGCAAGTTATAATTCAGGCTTATGGTTTAAAGGGTAAGATTCCACATTTTCAAGTCAAGGCGCACTCTACCAGAGCAGTTAGTGCCTCTTGGGCAGTGCATCACCAGGCCTCCATGGCTCAGATCTGTAAGGCCGCAACTTGGTCTTTAGTACATACATTCACCAGATTTTATCAGGTGGATGTAAAAAGGCATGAGGATATCGCCTTTGGGCGCAGTGTGCTGCAGGCAGCAGTATAGGTCCTCAGGTCTGTGGGCGCCCTATGGGTTGTGTCTCCCTCCCCTCAAATAGCATTGTCGTCCCATATAGTTAATACTATGGCTCTGTGTCCCATGATGTACGATAAAGAAAATAGGATTTTTATATCCGCTTACCTGTAAAATCCTTTTCTTGAAGTACATCACGGGACACAGAGGTCCCGCCCCTCTTTTGGGATTTGTGTATATTGCTTTGCTACAAAAACTGAGGTACTCCTGGTAGGAGGAGGGGTTATATAGGGAGTGAACTTCCTGTCTTGGGTGTGCCAGTGTCCATCACCTGCAGGTGCCTTTATACCCATATAGTTAATACTATGGCTCTGTGTCCCGTGATGTACTCCAAGAAAAGGATTTTACAGGTAAGCTGTTATAAAAATCCTATTTTTTGGCCACAACCATAAACGCTTCATTTGGAGAAGAGTCAACAAGGCCTATGATGAAAGGTACACCATTCCTACTGTGAAACACAGAGGTGGAGTGCTGATGTTTTGGGGATGTGTGAGCTACAAAGGCACAGGAAAAATTGATGGCAAGATGAATGCAGTATGTTATCAAAAAATACTGGAGGAACATTTGCATTCATCAGCCAGGAAGCTGCGCATGGGATGTACTTGGACATTCCAACATGACAATGATCTAAAATACAAGGACAAGTCGACCTGTCATTCCCTACAGCAGAATAAAGTGAAGGTTGTGGAGTGGCCATCTGTCTCCTGACCTCAATATCATTAAGCCACTCTGGGGAGATCTCAAACGTGCAGTTCATGCAAGACAGCCCAAGAATTTACAGGAACTGGAGGCTTTTTGCCAAGAGGGATGGGCAGCTTTATCATCTGAGAAGATAAAGAGCCTCATCCACAAACATCACAAAAGACTTCAAGCTGTAATCGATGTTAAAGGGGGCAATACACAGTAATAAGAACTGGGGTGTGTAAACTTTTGATCAGGGTCATTTGGGTAGTTTCTGTTGTCATTATGATTCAAAATAGTAAACGCAGTTGATTGATAATAAATGGCTTCAGCCAAACACTATAACCATGAGTGAAAGAAAAGTTGTGTTATCATTCAAATTCTCTGAAAAGGGGCCAAGAAATCATATATTCTGCCAGGGTATGTAAACTTATGAGCACAACTGTAGCTCATTTAGAGGTTGTATAGGAAGGACTTGGCTAGGGCGACAAAAGGAAAGGCATTTCTTTGCGACTCAAGTTCTGATCATGTGTCTTTGATTTATAGTTAACCAGTCCTATTAAGTTGTGGGGGCGGAAGACACAACCTATTGTATGCTGCAATGAAAATGCACCAGAAAAATAACTTAATATGAAGATTACAGAAAGAGTCTTGTTGAAGAGAATGGCCTCAGCTGACACTGCTCAAGCAGCCATGCCCACTGACACGATTCACCCAGCCCACCAGGGCTTAGTCATAGAGGTGGGGAATATGAGCGGGACAAGAATTTACAAACGCATCATTGGCCGTGAGAGGGGAAACAGAAATGTGTTTATAATCAATGTAAGCAAGGGAAGTGTGTCAAAGATAATGTGGGAATGACTGATTGAGAAAAGAAAGGGAGTGAAATTAAATAAAATAACAGAGAAGAAGAATAATGATGAAAAATAATATCGGATCATATGAAGAAAAGAAAAAATCTCCACATAGTGCATGAATCCAGTAAAAAAAGGGGTTTATTAAAAAACGCCAGGAGAAAAAACAAATACAAACACTAGGTTTGATAGGCAATAACAGTGATCACAAATAGAAATAAATAAAAAATTGCGTGGTGACAAGGCAGAGACGGCTCTGCAACCCGACATGTTTCGGACAATGGTCCTTCAACTGGGGCTCTTTTTTTGTTTATAGCGCAAAATATAAAAAACGCAGAGGTGATCAAATACCACCAAAAGAAAGTTCTATTTGTGGGGAAAAAAGGACGTCAATTTTGTTTGGGAGCTACGTCGCACGACCGCGCAATTGTCAGTTAAAGTGGCACAGTGCCGAATCGCAAAAAGTGCTCTGGTCTTTATCCAGCCAAATGGTCCGGGGCTAAAGTGGATAAACACATTTCTCTTTCTTCTCTCACAGCCAATGAGGCACTTATAAACTCTTGTCCTATGCATATTCCCCACCTCTATGACTAAACCCTGGTAGGTGTGGCAAAACGTGTCAGTGGGCATGGCTGCTGGTGCAGTGCTGGCTAAAGCCATTCACTTCAACAAGCACCAGGTCAGTGGCGTCCTGCTCTCGTTTAATATAAAGATTAGATATTAATCTAACAATACATTGATTCATTATTGATTCCTTTAAATAGGAATGCTCACAAGGCAGCTCATTTTCTTACTTATTAGTGCCATTCAGTGCTCATATACAGTGTTATTATCAAGTTTCTTTTTCTTTCAGTACATTTTTGTACAAACATATTTCATAAATTGTATCCTATAAATTAAGGCCTGGTTCACACTTGTGTGGGTGGTTCCTGCTGCGGTTCCACACCTGTTCCCACAACCACCCGCACAGAAAAATGCAGGCGGTGCCTGGAAATCGCAGCAGCCACTTCCTGCACTGGCAGTTTCCATACGGGCTGGAGGAAACGGCTGCAGGAGCCAGAGCATTGCACCTGGGATCCACTAATTGCGGATGTAATGCTTCACACGTTCAACTGCAAAAAATAATAAATGCATTTTTTTTGTTAATGTATGCATTAGTTTTTGTCTTTGAAAAAGGTGGAGTTAGCTTTTAAATGTTCAACAACTACTAAACAAAAAGAGGGACACAACCGTAAAATACTGATAGTCACTAGCCCTTCCCCACTTTATCTTAAAAAAATAAAAAAATAAAAAAAAAGGACTAGAATTCTACTTTCATACAAGGGCAGATGAGAGGAGCAAATGAAACGGGGGCAATTTGTGTATTGCACTGTGCCTTCGGTTGGAGGATCTTTTGGAACCTGCTGCATTCCACACTTCACTTTAAATGCTGATGGCTTCCAAACACCGAGCTTTGGACTTACCTCTTGGGGAAAGAAGATAATAAAGCAAGCACTGTACCTGGGCAGTGGTTTAGACAGAGCACTTCTTTAAACATATGATTAAGTATGGTATATAGTAAATTAGGATGTGTTGAAGGCCTATTCAGCAGCAACACATCTCTGAAAATGGTTTGAAAATGCTAGCAATTCTATTATGATAAATGTGCAATAATACCTTGTTCATATTGTGCCGTTTATATGAGCTATATTATGTTTCCACCTAACAGCAATATGCAATTATACTGTGAATTCTGCAGAGACAAAAACTGACAAAGAATACTTAAGATGTTTAATAACTACATACATCTTTGTTATTGAACGAGAGCTACACAAAAGGCATATTTTATTAAAAAAACATTTTGTCCATGAAGTGTACATATTTGTAGGACTATTTAATGAAATCCACAATTTATTGCATTCTAAGTACAGACATGTAAAAGGTCCCCTCCTTTGCTTCTGATTACAAGCCTCTCTTTCGTAGAGCTATCAGGACAATATGTCTTGTGCTAATAGGAAATAATTATACAGTCCAATGTGTTCTTAAATACAACGAAAATCCATCCTTAACAGTTCATTTACGGTCAACTTATGACTCAATTGACCTTGATTTCACAGCTGGATATGCAGGCATAGGGCTTTGATAGCGCTGAATTAAAGCAATTTTGGGATTTTTTTTTATTTTGTTTTTTAACTGTTGCATTTCAAACTCATTGGTGTGTGTGATAAAAGGGAAATATTACATGTAACAACTGAGCTACTTAATAATCAACTGATATTTTTGTTTTATGACGGTACCAGTGGACTTCAGGGTAGGGATAACTAAGTTCCACGGGTTCTTCAAAAATTTTCTGCACTTTTTTTATAAGTTTCGCAGCCATCTTCACCGTAGAGCAGTGGTTCTCAACTAGTGCCGTGACCCCTTGATAAAATTTCCCAAGTTGTGGGGACCCCTAACAGTAAAATTATTTTCATAGCATGGGTTGTCAGCACCCAAGGCAAGACAAGTAATTTGCGCCCTTAACCCAAGGACATTTAGCGCTCCCCGAGTCTCTTCTACTCGCACAGTATTAAAACCTCTTCTGGTACGTTTTGGGATGTAACACTCTCTCTTTGCTGTCCTTTCTTTCCCTTTTATCTTTCTCTATGCTACTTTCTTGTTTTTTTCCCCCATCCCTCTCTCTAGCCATTTTTCTTGTTCTCTTATTTTTTCTCTCCCTGTTTCTATGTTCCCCCCTCTCTTTTCCTCTCCCTTCTCTATTTTTATTCCTACTCTTACACCTTGGTGGTGGTGGTGGTGGTGGTGGGGGGATGGGATAAGTGGCAGTGCTGGTGGGAGTTGGGATCAGTGGCAGTGCTGGGGGGAGTTCTGATCAGCCAACTTAGGTGCTCTTGATCAAGGTCATCTGCTGATCTGAGAACTGTAGTGGGGACGTTTATTGGCAACTCTAATCACAGATAGTGTTACTCATTGTGTCTCTGGCTTCACTGTGTCTCCAGCTCTGTGATGTCTCGCAGCAGTGACACCTATGCTGAAATCAAGAGATAGGGTCTCCTCCAGCCCCTTCCACTTCACATTCCTCACAAGTCAGCTGACCTCTAGTCTCTGCCCCCCACCCATCCCGTGAACTGGGTGGCTGTAAAGAGGCTAAATGGGCGGCCGCGGGCACCAGGGATAGCCCTGCTGGGCAGCCGTTAAAAGGCTGGGAAAGCAGTGCGGGCTTCTGGAACAGCCCAGGATTCCGTGACCCCTGGCAAATCGTCATTCGACCCCCAGGTTGAGATCCACTGCCGTAGAGTGATGACTCTTATACTAATACTATATTAATATTTGTTGAGTTAGCTGAGAGCCGTCCTTTACAGAGTAACCACAGCAGTGACTTGTCCCCTATGAGATAGCTCAGTCTAAGGGCTCTTTCCTACTGATGCGCCTTTGCCACGCTGGAACGCACCTTTCCAGCGGGACAAAAGCGCATCAAAAATGATTTCCCTTTAAAGCCTATGAGACTTTTCGCTGCGTTACATTTGTGCTGTGGTTTGAAAAGTGCTGAATGCTGCATATTTGGTGCACTTTTAAAAAGCGCACCAAAGATGCACCTTCCATTGAACCACAACAAAAATGCACCAAATGGAATTGCACAGAGTGGCCCCAAACCTCCTGTTTTTAAGGTTCCCCACTGGCACCGCTGGCTCCTCCTCTCCGTCCAGTGTCCCCATGGGAAGCCACTTCCCATGGGAGTACTTGTGCGTGCTTGTTCCCAAGGCCCGCTGCATCCATTGACACAGACAGTGGGACTTGGCCCTGCCCTGGCTCCCTCGTCACTGGCTTTGATTGACAGCACTGGGAGCCAATGGCTCCCAGTGTCCCAGCAAAGCCAGTGAGACCCGAAAGTGAAGGGAGAAAAGAGATGCAATCATGCACAGCGCTGGATCGAATGAGGGCTCAGGTACAGTGCCTTGAAAAAGTATTCATACCCCTTGAAATTTTCCACATATTGTCATGTTGCAACCAAAAACATAAATGTATTTCACTGGGATTTTATGTGATAGACCAATACAAAGCAGCACATAATTGTGAAGTAAAAGGGAAATGATAAATGGTCTGAAATTTTTTTTTACCAATAAATATTTGAAAATTGTGGCGTGCATTTGTATTCAGCCCCCCTGAGTCAATACTTTGTAGAACCACCTTTCACTGCAATTACAGCTGCAAGACTTTTTGGGGATGTCTCTACCAGCTTTGCATATCTAGAGAGTTAAATTTTTGCCCATTCTTTTTTGCAAAATAGCTTAAGCTCTGTCAGGTTGGATGCAGACTGTCTGTGAACAGCAATATTTAAGTCTTTCCACAGTCTGGACTTTGACTGGGTCATTCTAACACATGAATATGCTTTGATCTAAACTATTTCATTGTAGCTCTGGTTCCGCCTCAGTCTCAAGCCTTTTGCAGACTCTAACAGGTTTTCTTCTAAGATTGCCCTGTATTTGGCTCCATCCATCCTCCCATAAACTCTGACCAGCTTCTCTGTCCCTGCTGCAGAAAAGCATCTCCACAACATGATGCTGCCACCACCATGTTTCACGGTCGGGATGGCGTGTTCAGGGTGATGTGCAGTGTTAGTTTTCCGCCACACATAGCATTTTGCTTTTAGACCAAAAAGTTTAACTGTGGTCTCATCTGACAAGAGCACCTTCTTCCCTAGTTTGCTGTGTCCCCACATGGCTTCTCACAAACTGCAAGTGGGACTTCTTATGGCTTTTTTCAACAATGGCTTTCTTCTTGCCACTTTTCCATAAAGACCAGATGTGTGGAACGCACAACTAAATAGTTGTCCTGTGGACAGATTCACCCACCTGAGCTGTGGATCTCTGCAGCTCCTTCAGGTACCATGGGCCTTTTGGCTGCTTCTCTGATTAATGCTCTCCTTGCCCGGCCTTTCAGTTTAGGTGGACGGCCATGTAGGTTTGCAGTTGTGTGCCATACCCTTTCTATTTTTGGATGATGGATTGAACGGTGCTCTGTTAGATGTTAAAAGCTTGGGATATTTTATAACCTAACCCTGCTTTAAACAACTCCACAACTTTATCCCTGACCTGCCTGATGTGTTCCTTGGCCTTCATGATGTGGTTTGTGCACTAAGGTTCTCTAACAAAATTCTGAGGGATTCACAGAACAGCTGTATTTATCCTAAGATTAAGTTACACACAGATAGACTCTATTTACTAATTAGGTGACTACTGAAGGCAATTGGTTCCACTAGATATTGGTTAGGGGTATCAGAGTAAAAGGGGCAGAATGGGGGCGTGGCTTGGCAGCGGATGTAGTCAGTCGCACGTCTTGTGAGCTCCGCCGAAAATCCGCTTTAAAATCCTGCAAATCTCCGCTGACCACCCGAATTTGGTACCGGATTCCTCCCCAGTGAACCTGTCACACTTGCCTGACTACGGCGGTACTTCATTATGGCCTCAAAGCTACCTAAACGCGGATCCTCAGCCCGCTCGGCTCCGGACCACGAGGCCCAAGATGGCGACGCTGCTTTAAAGTCGGCTGCAGTAAAACACAGGGAAGCCGTGCAGAGGCTGTTCCCCCAGAATGATATATGGGACTTACCAGAACCGACTGGAAATGGAGTGCAGAGTCGCAGTGGCTCACAGTCGGAGGCAGACGATACTGTACCCCTGGAGGACCTGCACGCTTCATTGCTGCCATGGGACACAGTGAGTACTTTACCTATGCCCCAAGGCTCACACAAGGCCCAATCCTCAGGCTCGGCTGAGCAGGAACCTACACTGAGAGATATCTTCTCCGCTGTTACATCCTGTAATCTCTCTATCACGGCACTTGCATCGGAAGTTAAAGGGATGAAAGCTGAGATGTATTAGCACCATAGAAGACGAATGGGCCCCCATGCAGAGAGAAACACACGCACAGCAGATAATGGTGGCTAAACACGCTGCAAAGCTCGATGATTTAGAAAATAGGCTTCGCAGAAATAACGTTAGAGCTATTGGCATCCCTGAAAAAATGGAGGGGAGAAACCCGGTCGATTTTATTGAAAAGTGGTTACTGGAAAAGTTTGGGAAAGATACATTTTCTCCTATGTTCGCAGTGGAACGGGCGCACCGTATCCCTTCCAGGCCCTTGCCTCGGGGCAACCCCCCTAGAGCTTTTCTTTTCAAAATGCTCCACTACAGAGACAGAGACAGAGACATAATTTTGTCAAAGGCACGTACCCTGGGGGACGCTCTGGTGATCGAAAACTCTAAAATATTATTGTTCCCAGACTTCTCGGCTGAAGTACAAAAGCAGCGGGCCCAATTCAATGATATTAAAAAGAGACTCCGCTCTTTGGACTTACAATACTCTATGCTCTATCCGGCCTGTCTACGTGTCGTAGCCAGAGATGAGATACACTTCTTCGAGAAACCTGCAATGGTAATGCAATGGTTGGATAGAGAGGAAAGATCCCTGCGGGAAGATTTGGGCAGACGGCGCAGAAACACCTGAATGTCAGCGTTTTTCTACTCATGTAACGATGGTGCAACTATTATCTGCATATAATTGGCTTGGTCACAAGAGTGTAAATCTCCTTTCAAGGCGGAGGACATTGTTCACAACGTGTGTCAGTTGTATCCACGTTAATGCACGCAATACGAGGCCTGTTGCCTATTGGCTCTTCAAAGCCGGCTATTCAACTTAACCCCCCTGTTGAGAGCCCTTTGTGGACATTACAGTTTCTTTTTCTTTTTCTTTTTTGTTTTTTGTTGTTTTTTGTTATTCGGAACTCAGCTGATTCGATGGTTCTGGTACTGATCAACCTGCTCCTTTATAGATCTCATTTTTCCCACCAAAATCTGCCTAATACTTACTGTCTTGATCAACAACATATTTGTGGTTATCTAGTGTATACTCACTATGCCTCTCATACTTTTGCCTTATTTACATATGTTTTAATGTTGTATGGCTAAGCAGATAGTACTTACTAGCTGGAATGTTAGAGGTTTGGGGGACAGAGTGAAACGTCTAGCGGTACTCCATATGGTTAAACGGCTGAGCTCCTCTGTGGTGTGTCTTCAGGAGACGCATATATCACCTGGTCAAGAATCCCCATTCTCCACAAAATTATTTGGTGCCCAGTTTCACTCTGTCTTCTCTTCATATGCTAGGGGTGTCAGTGTGTTGATAGGGAAAAATATCAGCTTTGCACATACAATATCACTTGTTGACCCTTATGGTCGATATGTATTTCTAGTATGCTCATTGGACGGTTTACAGTGTATTATTGGAAATATATATATACTGCCTCCTTTTTCGGTGGAGATCATCAAGACGCTAGCTACCTTTCTGTCACAACATCCGGGGATTCCAGCACTTATTGTCGGTGATTTTAATAACTACTTGGATGCAGATTTGGATAAGATGTCCATCAAAACCCCTTCGAGTAGGATGAGTGGAGGGCAGATGTCCTTCGCTCATCTTATTGTGGAGCTGGGACTGAGGGATGTTTGGAGGATGAGCCACACACATGTAAAACGTTACTCATGCTTTTCTGCCACGCATAGAGGTCTCTCCAGAATTGATCCCGGTCTTGGCAATGATATGATGCTACCCTTAGTAACCTCTGCAAGATACGAGACAAGAACTATATCTGATCACTCTTCCTTATGCGTAGAGATTATTACGTCTGGCATTTCTAAGAAGGGTTGTTGGAAACTCAATCCGTTCTGGTTGTCACTACTCCCTACCCCTGACCCTATTCAAGACAACCTAGCAACAGTTATTCGATTTAATAAATCTCCATCTAGCCCTGGTGTCTTTTGGGACACGTTAAAAGCATTCCTGAGAGGGCAATTTATTAAATCTGTCAGTGCCATTAAGACCGAGACCAAGATTTTGGAGCAGTTGGTTCTGAATGAGGTGAAGAGGGCTGAGTTGGCCTTTGTCGACTCTCCTTCGGAATTCACCAAGAAAGCTTTTTCTGAGGCTCAGCATATGGCCAAGCATTTGGTATTAACAAAAGCCGAAAAAAAAAGGTTTTTCCTTCAACAGAAATACTTTGAGGAGGGAGAAACCACAGGCCATTTGCTTGCTATGATGATACGATCACAAAGAGGCTCATCCCATATAGAGGCTATCACTAATTCATCGGGGATTATGGTCTCCTCTCACGCTGATATATTGTCCACGTTTAGGGATTTGTATGCTGATGTGTACTCCTCTAAGGTTACACCCACTCTGACAGAAATTAATTCCTTTCTAGATCAATGCCAATTACCACAGCTTCTGACCCAGGATGTAGAGCAGCTGAATGCTCCCCTTATGGCTAAGGAATTGTTGGAGGCATTGCGCTTTCCTCTCCTGGCAAGTCTCCGGGCTCGGATGGCTTGCCGGCGGAGGTATACAAGCGCTAT
The DNA here is from genome assembly GCF_042186555.1 of Aquarana catesbeiana. Taxonomy (NCBI): domain Eukaryota; kingdom Metazoa; phylum Chordata; class Amphibia; order Anura; family Ranidae; genus Aquarana; species Aquarana catesbeiana. The sequence goes on along the minus strand of NC_133325.1, from coordinate 665,353,747 downwards.
TCTGAAACGTTACTATTGCATTTGAAGGAGGTATTTGAAGATGCTCAAAAATTAGGAAGTTTGCCCCAATCCATGAATGAAGCAATTATTGTCCTTCTTCTTAAACCTGGTAAAGAGACCCATTCCCCGGACTCATATAGACCCATATCGCTATTAACAACCGATGTAAAACTTCTAGCAAGGGTGCTGGCTACTAGATTAGCCAAAGTTATTCATAAGGTGGTACATAAAGACCAATCAGGGTTTATCCCATCGAGATCTACAGCCCTTAACATTAGACAACTTTTTCTTAACCTTCAGATTCCTGTAGATAACCCAGGTAGGAGAGCAATTCTATCATTAGACGCCACCAAGGCCTTTGATAGTGTTGAATGGCCTTATTTATGGGAAGTTCTGAAGCGTTTTGGCCTAGGAGATAACTTCATTAAATGGGTTAAATTGTTGTATTCAGCCCCCACGGCTAGGATCCGCGTAAATGGTGATCTCTCTGATTCATTTCCCCTTTTTAGGGGTACGAGACAGGGGTGTCCATTGTCGCCCCTGTTATTTGCGTTAGCCCTTGAACCACTGGCGGCCATGGTAAGATCCTCACAGTCTATTGTGGGTTTTGTCAGAGGACCAGTGTCCGATAAGATCTCCCTTTACGCGGACGACACCTTGCTCTATCTGGGGGATGTGGATGCTTCTCTCACAAATGTGATGCAGATAATACAGCACTTTGGTTCTTTATCAGGATTTACCATTAATTGGAGTAAATCGGTTATTCTTCCGGTGGATGAGCCAACAATCACTCTACCGGCCAGTGCTGAACCACTTAAAGTAGTCTCCTCTTTTAAATATTTAGGAGTGCAGGTGTCGGTTGATCCAAAAAAATATTTAGAGGATAACCTATTGCCCCTTTTTAAAAGACTTCAAATGACATGTAATACTTGGTGTAAACTCCCATTATCAGTAATTGGTAGAATAAATTTAATTAAAATGGTCTAGGGACCCCAACTATTGTACATCATGCACAATTCTCCGCAATGGATACCTCGCAGATGGTTCAGCCGTATTGAAACATTGTTTAGATCCCTAATATGGAGAAAAAAAGTTGCTAGAATAAGTCTTTCCACTTTGCAGTATGGTAAAGATCGGGGAGGAGCTACAGTCCCTAACCCTAAACTATACTTCTATGCCTCCCAACTACAACAATTAAGCGGTTTTGGGTTGTTGGGTGACTCTGACTCGGTCGAAAGCATGTTGCGAACTGGAACACTAAATACATCAGTGCTGGCGAATTTGGAGGCGGGATTACCACATCTGCCACAAACAGCGCCCACTGTCATTCTTCTGAAAAAATTATGGTCTACAGTTAAATCTAGTCTGAAAATTCTGGGTTTTTTAGCAGAAACTCCTCTATGGGATAATCGGAATCTAACAGAAGTATATAAGTTAGACAGCTTCCAAATCTGGAAGAATGCCGGGATTCATAATATAGCTCAATTATTTAACCAGAACATATTAAAATCTTTCATGGAGCTGCAGGCAGAATTCAAACTTCCTAGACATCAGTTTTACCGGTACCTTCAGATACGACATGCTCTCCAGGCCCAGGGCCAGACATTTGTTCTCTCATTTGCCACCCACCCCCTAATAAATGATATTTTCTTTGGGCAGGAAAAAAAGGGCCTAATATCTCATATCTACTCGAATTTGCTGTTAGCATTACAAGATACAACAACTCTGCCAAGTAGACGGGGCTGGATGGAGGACCTGGGGGAAGTGAGTGATGACACATGGGACATATGCCTTCAGGCAGGGCCGGTTACTTCCGTTTCACAATCACATAGACTTTCACATTTATTCCTACTACACACGGCTTACCGCACACCAATACAATTACATCGTTGGGGTAGAAGAGATTCTTCCCTATGTCCTAAACGTTGTGGAGAGGAGGGGTCATTGATCCACCTGATGTGGCGTTGCCCCAAGCTGCACCGCTACTGGGGTGGTGTCACCGAGGTAATTTGCTCAGTATTCCAAATTAGGGTCCCTCTGGACCCCCTGATATGCATCTTGGGAGCGGTAGATGAAGAAATATACCCCCCCCCTATTAATATAGCAGTAACAAGATTGCTATATCTGGCTCGTAAGATGGTGGCCAGATTTTGGCTATCTTTAAATGTTCCAACCAAAAAACAATGGATAGAGCAGGTAAATTATATCCTTATCAGGGAACATTTAACATATCAGCATAGAAATGCATCTCGGAAATTTAACTCCATATGGCAACCCTGGCTGGATACCCCTGGACTGGCACCCCCACAATTAATTACGCACAGACTACTACAGGTTTAAAGAGCACTGATTAACAGGTGTGATAGTAGGTGTATTTATATTTGGCTTCAATGAAAATGTACCTATTCGAGCGGATCTGGAGCAGGGTTTATGGTTAGATGGCCAGTTGGTCGTCTGGTTGCTGTGTTGGGTTGGAGAATCTTGATTCTCTTGCACAGCACGGTTTTTCTCTATATTAATGCAAAAATCTATTTGACGCCACTGTTGTTATAATTTGTATTTGCACAATGCACACTTGGACAGGATGACATTTATGATACTGATGTTACAATTTATACTGTGTCATTTTTAATGATTTGCTGTATGACATGTATTTTGTATCTGGTGGCTCAATAAACGAATTTTCTGATTTAAAAAAAAAAAAAAAAAAAAAAAAAGAACTAATAAACCTGACATTCCAATACTAATTATGGGGGACTTTAACTGCTGCCTAGACCCAAGAATAGACAGACATCCTCCTATGATCCCACCTAGGGGAGGTCGGGGAACTGCCCTTAGCCGTCTCTTAATGGAAGTGGGATGGACTGACTTGTGGCGGGTTCGCTACCCAAACCATAAGCAGTTTTCATGCTTCTCCAAGACACATGGTTCTCTGTCCCGTATAGACCTCTGTATCGGCACCCAAGACATGGTGGGATACACCTCGAGGGTGGAATACTACCCACGGGGGGTATCTGATCATTCCCCTCTAGTCACTTGGCTGAATGCCCAGCCCTCCAGTCAACTATCTAGGGCCCCATGGAAACTAAACGCCTTCTGGCTTAAACTATTTACTTCACATGAACGGATAGAGGCTCAGATCCATAAATTTCTCAGAATACATAGACAGCACACAGATATCCTGTACAAATGGGAACAACTTAAAGCATACTGTAAAGGAATATTTATTCAGGAAATAAATATAGTTAAACAAAATTCCTCGGTCCTGCTAGAGCAGGCGGAGGACTTGGTGAGTCGACTAGAGTTGGCATTTGTGAATGACCCCACCGACTCTGCAAGGGAGGCATGGATCGCGGCTCAGGATTCCTTAGACCGCGTGCGATCCTCCGCTGCAGAACGTAAGAGATTTTTTTCAAAACTGGCGTTTTATGAGGAGGGGGAAAAGACAGGCCGCCTATTAGCAAAAATTGCAAAATCACAACAACAATCACCGGCTATAGGAGCCATACGAGCTGCCAATGGCAGGATAGTCAATGCTCCTGATGATATCATCTCTGAGCTGGCAAATTTTTATAGGGATCTGTACAAATCTAGAGAGACCTACTCTGATGACGATCTCAATGCTTTTATGGCAAACATAAATCTACCCACACTGTCTGCTGAGGCGAGGCGGCACCTGGACGCTCCAATAACTATAGAGGAGCTCCAGGTGGCGGTGAGTACTTTCCCTACCTGTAAGGCGCCAGGGGAGGATGGTCTCCCAATGGAGGTATACTCTCAGTATAGAGAAAAACTGTTGCCTGAACTACTAAAGGTCTTCAATACCAGCTTGGACAGGGGTAGATTGCCAGATTCCATGTCCAGAGCAAATGTGATTTTACTGCTTAAGCCAGGGAAGGATCCTGTGGACCCGGGCTCATATAGGCCCATATCCTTACTCCAAAGTGACGTAAAAATCCTTGCTAAGGTCCTGGCAATTCGGGTCAACGGGATAATTTCCTCAATCATTCACCCAGACCAGGCCGGCTTTATGCCACAAAAGTCCACAGCTACAAATCTTCGAAGGCTATATATGAATATGCAAATACAGGCTGACAATGAGGGACACAGAGCTCTTCTATCATTAGACGCCAATAAGGCGTTTGACAGTATTAGTTGGAGATACTTATGGGCAACACTGGACAAATTTGGCTTTGGGAGGCGGTTTGTAGCATGGACAAAACTGCTGTATGCGGCTCCCCAGGCCAACATTAGAATAGCGAATAGGATGTCAGAAGCTTTTGCTCTGGGTAGGGGGACAAGGCAGGGATGCCCGCTGTCCCCCCTGCTCTTTGCGATCGCAATAGAACCTCTGGCGGCTCAAATAAGGGACAGTCCAAGGATAGAAGGATTCAGGTATGGTGACTTGCACGAAAAGCTCATGTTATACGCGGATGACATGCTGCTGTTCCTGGGAGACACTAGTCAATCACTGCTGGGGGTAATGGATATAATAGAGCAATTTGGACATTTCTCGGGCCTGACTATAAATTGGTCTAAATCGGCTCTGATGATGCTGGACGAGAGCCGGGATGTGAGTCTGCCTGACTCTTGCCCCATTCCAACCACCACTGGATTTAAATACCTGGGCGTCCAGATATCCCCCTGTGTTGGGGACTTCTGTTCTTTAAACATATTCCCATTGCTATCTCGCTTTCGGGACAAAATAAATACATGGAACAATTTAATGATGTCACTAGCGGGTAAGGCAAATCTCATTAAAATGATTTTAATGCCCCAACTATTGTATTTCCTGCACAACTCCCCAGTAGTGATACATTTAAAAATTTTCAGAGTAGTCAATACCCTTTTTCGAAAACTGCTATGGCACAACAAAGCACCCAGAGTCCGGTTAGAGCAGTTGCAGTGCCCAAAGGGTGGCGGAGGGTTGGCGGTCCCCAACCCTTGGCTATACTATATTGCGGCACAGTTGCAACACCTTGTGGGATCTATGACGCATGAACCAATGGGCTCGGCAGCGCGACTGATGCTTTTTGCTACGGGCGCTGAGACCATTCCTATGGGTCTGGAGGCTCAATTATTTGCGAAGTCAAACAAAAAAAACCCGACACTTTCCCTGATACAGAAAATATGGAACAAGAGTAGACAATTACAAGGGGTGCAGGGATTTACAGATTATAGCCCGATATGGGGAAACCGCTCTTATATGGAACTGGCTAAGTTACAGCGTGAGCCCAGATGGAAGGCCCACGGGGTGACCATGCTCTCTCACATATTCAAGAATGGTAAACTGATGTCCTTTACAGAACTGCAGAACACATTTGGGATTCCAGACACTATGTATTACCCATATTTGCAGCTTCGGCATGCAATTGTGGCACAGGGAGACGCAGGGGAGTGGGAACTCTGCCCCACGCCGGTGTTCCATGTGTTGCAATCATCCACTGTAACTAAAGGGATCATTTCCACGTGTTACCAGATGCTACTTGCCAAGCACCTGGATGCCTACCCATGTAAGGCAATCGACGCATGGCGAGGGGACCTAGGTCAGATAACTGAAGATCAATGGGAGGAAGCGCTACAGGCCATACCCACGTGTTCCCTCAATGTTGCACAAAAAGTGTCCCAACTTTATATAATACTTAGAGTGCATTACACTCCATCCAAGTTGCACAAGATGGGCAGAGTGGCGGACCCCATATGCTGCCGATGTCGGCAGCACAATGCGGATCTTATACATCTTCTGTGGCGGTGTCCGAGGCTCCATCGGTACTGGCACGAGGTGATTGGTACACTAAATGGAGTGTTCCAGACGACGGTGCCGGTGGATCCTCTGCACTGCTTGCTGGGGGTATTGGATGAGGTAATCCCAGAGGAACAAACTAAAGTGGCTGTATCCAGGGCTTTATTCCAAGCTAGAAAACTTATATTAATGGCATGGAAGTCTGCAGTACCGCCCTCTGTTAAAATGTGGATAACACATATGGGTAAAACTTTAATTATGGAAAAATACATATACCAACACAGAGGCTGCCCACACAGGTTTGAACGCATTTGGTCCAGCTGGTTAGACACGCCCGGACTCAGTCCGAGAGAACTAGTCATGACAAGACTCTTACAGGGTCCTTAGATAAATAATATAAATGAATATGGAAAGGAGATACAATACATGCGAATTGGAAGAAGGATGGGTGTCAATTATATTTCTAAACATGGTATAATGGAAAATAGAAGGCTGTGTAGTAGCAATATAAGAACCTATGCTCTACATTGTATGATTATAACACTGAAATGTAGAAAATTGTACACCGGAAGATGTATTTATTTAAAATGTTCAATAAAAACCTTTTTGATTTAAAAAAAAAAAAAAAAAAAAAAAAAAAAAGAGGGGCTAAATACAAATGCAGGCCACAGTTTTCAGATATTTATTTGTTGAAAACCATTTTTCATTTATCAATTATGTGCAACTTTGTGGTAATCTACCACATAAAATTCCAATGAAATACATTTACGTTTTTGGTTGTAACATGACAAAATGTGGGAAATTTCAAGGGGTACGAATACTTTTTCAAGGCACTGTAAGTATTAGGGGAGGTTAGGAGCAAAATCAATGCTTAAACATTTTTTACCTTAATGAAAGGAATGCATTAAGGTAAAAAATGTTTAGGCTTTAGAACTACTTTAAGGAGCAATGTCCTTAACAACCAGTGAATAGCTGATTGTTAAGGAACCAGCGCATGCCGTCTTCTTTAACAATTAGCGGGTATGTAAACAGTGCCCTCCTGTCCCCTTGGGGCTCACTAGTAGCTTGGCCTGACCTTCCCCTGCCCTCTCCACTCAGATTCTGGTAGCCGATGCTCCCTGCTGTTCTGCCCACTGGCTCTCCGCCTCCTCCCCCCTCTGATGGTAGCATTGCTCCTGAGCTGGAGCATACAGACTAAGTGGAGGCATTATCACTGGCTGTTAAGGATGCCATTGGGTTCTGGTTCCTTAACGACCCCACTGTACTTTGCCCTCCTCACAACCTGCACTGTGCCCTGTGCTTTCCTGACCACCTGTACTGTACCATGCATGCTCCTGACCCCACCCCGTACTTCACCCTGGTGACCCCTGGCCTCTGCCCTACTGACCCATGTCCTTTGCCCTGTTGGTCCCGGTCCCCTGGCCTACTGACCCCTATCCACTGCCCTGCTGATTCCCAGACCTCTGCCCTGCTAATTCCCAGTCATTTGCTTTGCTGATGCCCAGTCCTCTGTCCTGCTGATGCCTACATACTACTGACCACAGTACACTACCCTAAATACTACGGTCGGCCCTCTGGACACTGCTCTACATACTACTGACCCCCCCTGTACACTGTCCTACATGCTACTGACCTCTGTACACTGCCGTACATGCTACTGACCTCTGTACACTGCCCTACATGCTACTGACCTCTGTACACTGCTCTATATACTACTGACCTCTGTACACTGCTGTACATACTACTGACCTCTGGACATTGCCCTACATAGCACTGACATCTGTACACTGCCCCACATACCACTTTTCTCCATACACTGTTCTACACACTACTGACTGTGGCCCTGAAATGATGGCCCAAAATTAGCCTGCCCAGCACCCTGCAGGGCACTGTGGCAGGCTAGACAAGAGAGCCTGATGTGCTAGCCTGCCCAGTGTCTACTGCTCTGTCCTGCTCCTGCTTGTCACTCTGCAGCGGCAGGACAGAGCACTGTAGCAGGCTGGGGGGGATGTCCCATGCCGATGCGCTAGCCTGCAAGCATGCATTTGGGGGGGGTGAAACCATGTTTTAGTGCACCAGGCGACTGAACCCCAGCCAAGAGGACTGCATGGAGGATGACTGATCACTGGGAGGGAAGGAAGAGGCTGAGTCTACATAGGGACCACTTTAAGCCCCGCATCCTATAGTAATGCCCTCCTAGTTCTATCCATGTATTACACTGAGCCATGGTACATATACGGACACTATGTATACAGCTACATTATAGATGTCTTATTGTTATACAGCTGTGCTCATAACTTTACATACCCTGGCAGAATGTATTATTTCTTGGCCATTTTCAGAGACTATGAATGATAACACAAAAACATTTCTTTCCCTCATGGTTGGGTTTGACTGAAGCCATTTATTATCAATCAACTGTGTTTACTCTTTTTAAATAATAATGGCAACAGAAACTACCCAAATGACCCTGTTAAAAAGTTTACATACCATAGTGATTTTGGCCTGATAACATGCACACAAGTTGACACAAAGGGGTTTGAATGGCTATTAAAGGTAACCGTCCTCACCTGTGATCTGTTTGCTTGTAATTAGTGTCCTGTGTATAAAAGGTCAATGAGTTTCTGGACTCCTGACAGACCCTTGCATCTTTCATCCAGTGCTGCACCGACGTTTCTGGATTCTGATTCATGGGGAAAGCAAAATAATTGTCAAAGGATCTGCGGGAAAGGGTAGTTGAACTGTATAAAACAGGAAAGGGATATAAAGAGATATCCAAGGAATTGAGAATGCCAATCAGCAGTGTTCAAACTCTAATCAAGAAGTGGAAAATGAGGGGTTCTGTTGAAGCCAAACCGCGGTTAGCTAGGCCAACTAAAATTTCAGCCACAAGTGCCAGGAAAATTGTTTGGGATGCAAAGAAAAACCCACAAATAACGTCAGGTGAAATACAGAACTCTCTGAAAACATGTGGTGTAGCCGTTTCAAGAGGCACTTAAGATGGGCTGCATGGTCGAGTCACCAGAAGAAAGCCATTACTACACAAATGCCACAAATTATCCTTACAATACGCCAAACAGCACAGAGACAAGCATCAAACCTTCTGGCAAAAAGTCATTTGGAGTGATGGGACCAAAATTGAGCTTTTTTGGCCACAACCATAAGCCTTACATTTGGAGAGGAGTCAACAAGGCGTATAATGAAAGGTACACCATTCCTACTGTGAAACACGGAGGTGGATCGCTGATGTTTTGGGGATATGTGAGCTACAAAGGCACAAGAAATTTGGTCAAAATTGATGGCAAGATGAATGCAGTATGTTATCAAAAAATACTGGAGGAACATTTGCATTCATCAGCCAGGAAGCTGCGCATGGGATGTACTTGGACATTCCAACATGACAATGATCCAAAACACAAGGCCAAGTCGACCTGTCATTGGCTACAGCAGAATAAAGTGAAGGTTCTGGAGTGGCCATCTCAGTTTCCTGACCTCTATCATTGAACTACTCTTGGGAGATCTCAAATGTGCAGTTCATGCAAGACAGCCCAAGAATTTACTGGAACTGGAGGCTTTTTGTCAAGAGGAATTGGCAGCTTTACCATCTGAGAAGATAAAGAGCCTCATCCACAAATACCACAAAAGACTTCAAGCTGTCATTGATGTTAAAGGGGGCAATACACGGTATTAAGAACTGGGGTATGTAAACTTTTGATCAGGGTAATTTGGGTGGTTTCTGTTGTGATTATGATTTAACCCCTTCCCAACCAGCCGTCGCAGTTATACTGCAGCAGTATGGCTCCCCTGCGCGAGCCGTTGTAGCTGTACTTCGGCTCTTTAAGCTGCTTTTGCAGGCGTGCGCACGCCTGCAGTGTTTCCCCGGAGCCGATGCGCGTCCCGGTGGGCGCAATGACCGTCGGGCACCCACGATTGCTCTTGACAGAACAAGAACTGGGATCTGTGAGAATCCAGGTTTTCTCAGGGCAGAGGACACAGATCGTGTGCTCCTACTAAGTAGGAACACCGATCGGTCTCCTCCCCTAGTCAGTCCCACCCCCCCCACAGCTAGAACACACTGAGGGAACACAGTTAACCCCTTGATCGCCCCCTAGTGTTAACCCCTTCTAATTACATTTATACAGTAATCAGTGGCTATTTTTAGGTCCGATCGCTGTATAAATATCAATGGTCCCAAAAGTGTCTGATCTGTCCGCCGCAATGTCCCAGTCATGATAAAAATCCATGATCACCCCCATTACTAGTAAAAAATAAATAAAATAATAAAAATGCCATAAATCTATCTCCTATTTTGTAGACGCTATAACGTTTGCGCAAACTAATCAATATACGCTTATTGTGTTTTTGTTTACCAAAAATATGTAGAAGAATACATATTAGCCTAAACTGATAAAGAAATTTTTATTTATTTTTTTAAATTTGGGGATATTTATTATAGAAAAATGTACAAAATATTGTGTTTTTTTTTCAAAATTGTCGTTCTTTTTTTGTTTATAGCGCAAAAAATAAAAACCGCAGAGGTGATCAAATACCACCAAAAGAAAGCTCTATTTGTGGGCAAAAAAGGAAATCAATTTTGTTTGGGTAAAACGTTGCACGACCACGCAATTGTCAGTCATTGTCACGAGTAAAAGAAAAGTTTTATGCCCTGTACACAATGAAAATGTGTGATAGAACCTTGTTGTCGGAAATTCCGACTGTGTATGGGCTCCATCACACATTTTCCATCGGAATTTCCGACACACAACGTTTGAGAGCTTGCTATAAAATTTTCCGACAACAAAATCCGTTGCCAGAAATTCCGATCGTGTGTACACAAATCCGACGCACAAAGTGCCACGCATGCTCAGAATAAATTAAGAGACGAAAGCTACTGGCTACTGCCCCGTTTATAGTCCCGACGTACGTGTTTTACGTCACGGCGTTTAGAACAATCGGATTTTCCGACAACTTTGTGTGACCGTGTGTATGCAAGACAAGTCTGAGCCAACATCCGTCAGAAAAAATCGATGGATTTTGTTGTCGGAATGTCCGATCAATGTTCCGACTGTGTGTACAGGGCATAAGTGTTATCATTCATATTCTCTGAAAAATGACCAAGAAATCATAAATTCTGCCATAAGTAAACTTATGAACACAACTGTATATATGATATATACCTATGTTATGTATTACTGGTTTGTATGAGCTTTATCACATTATGAGGAACAATGTACAATAATGGGGCAAATATACTCCACTGTATGCTACAATTTATATAGGACTTTTATAGTCCCTACATGTAATAATGACCTGCATTATATTCTTTAATCATAACCCTCCCTGTTACATGATGTTACCCATGTTATTACCTTTCCATAGACCCCCCATTATACTCTGTGACACCCCTGTGTCTTTTTTTCGCTTATTGTACACACTCAAACATAGGGGGGTCTTTTGATGGGCGTGAATTTTTTTTTCAGGGGGGGCAGCATTTTATTCTTGGGCCAGCCCTGCCCCAGTGTAATGAGACATTCTTCCCACTGACCATCAAACTAAGGATTCATAGGACCAACCTCCAATGACCCACATAGTAATGGGGAATCCTTCCAACTGACCATCAATTGAAGGGTGAACCTAGAACCAAAATTTCTACCTTGGGGAATTCCCACCACATGTGTAAAAATTTACCACGATGGACAAAAGCAGAAGCATGAAAATCCCACTGATTATCATTTCCAAAATATAATGAAAACATTTTTTGAACATTTTCAAGTGGTTTGCAAAAAAAAAGTTGGAATGGGACCTTAAAATGGATGTAAACCCGATTCATGAAATTTGAGTTGGGCACATCTATCTGCAGTGTTTTCTTATCTCTCTTTAAAGCACTGAGTCCCCTAGCTTTCTTCTGCTCAGTTCCTCTGTTATCAGCCTGATAACTTCTGACAAGTTCTCTGAGACGGCAGCCTGAAGTGTGTGTCGGGGGAGGTTGCTATAAATAGATTAGCAGGCAGCTTGCCGTCTCGGAGCAGAGCTCTGCACATTCCTTTCTTCCTTTGCCAATGTTGAGTGGGGTTGTGTGCGCCTTTCCTCCAATCAGCTGTCTTGGCTGTATGCCAAAAATCCACTCTCAGTGGTGACCAGGAAGAGAAAATCTCGAACACAATATGCACTTTCCAAAGAATATATAAAGATAAAGACAGCAGATATATAAACTTATGTAGGAAGATTTGTTTCAACCCTGTGTGTCATCTTAGGCTGTTCACTCCATTGGGTATATTTGGGGGTATACATCCACTTTAACCACTTGCCGCCCGCCATATAGCAAATTGAGGGTGGCAAAGTGGTTGCGATATCCTGACCGGACATCATATGACGTCGACCAGGATATCAAGCCGCTGTGCGCACCCGGGGGTATGCCACCCATGGCCACCAGGGATAACAATCAGTGCCCACAATGGATGCCAATCAGTGCCCACAATGGTTGCCAATCAGTGCCCACAATGCCTGCCAATCTGTGATGCCCATCAGTACCATCCATTAGTGTACATCAGTGCCACCTATCAGTGCCCATCCATGCCCAAACGTGCCAACTATCAGTGCCCATCTGTGCCACCTATCAGTGCCCATCCGTGCCACCTATCAGTGCCCATCAGTGCCGCTTTTCAGTCCCGCCTATGTGTACCCATCAGTGCTGCATACCAGTGCCCTCTATCAGTGCCCCATCAATACCACTAATTGGTGCCCATCAGTGCAGCCCCATCAGTGAAGGAGAAAACTTACTTATTTACAAAGTTTTGGAACAGAAACAAAAAAAAAATGTTTTTTTTTCAAAATTTTCGGTCTTTTTTTAATTTTATTTTTATTTATCTAATACCACTAAAAGAAAGCTCTATTTGTGGGAACAAAATGATAAAAATTTAGCTTGAGTACAGTGTAGCATCACCGCACAATTGTCATTCAAATTGCGACAGCACTGAAAGCTGAAAATTGGTCTGGGCAGGAAGGTGTATAAGTGCCTGGTATTGAAGTGGTTAACATATGTAGTAACAGCCTCGTACACACAGGGACTGATTTGTGGGGAGGACTACTGTGTCTATTTTTCATTTTTGCCTGCACATGTTTAAAGTGTTTAGAGTGAACACCTTACCTGAATTCACAATATTGTAAATCTGGAGCTAGAGTGTTTTCTCAGACACGACAAGAGCAATTAATAATACTTAACCGATTGCTTTATTCCTAACATTCCACTTACTGTATTCTACTAATTAACAAAATAATCAGCACATCATATTTTATTATTTCCATGTTGTAAAGTTCCCTATTTCCTCGTCATTATGTTTATTAACAATAACATGCTTAATTAGACCGCAGCAAAGTAATTAAACTAAAGCACATAATTAAAGAGCAGATCACCAATCATCATCACTTGTATAAAAGTGTCTGAAGGAAAGTGCGTAGCCTTGATCAACAAAATGATTCCTGTTCTTTTTTGTAGCCTGCACTAGAAAATGGATTTGTTTATGCAGGCAACATGTACACTTTCCTTTCAGCCACTTTTTTTGCTCAATATGTCCCAATTTGGAACAATATGAATATTGAACTACCTTACTGCATCCATACTGCTCCTTTAAAAAAAGGTCACCTATAAAGTACAGCAGTTTTTTTTTTTCATCTCAGTGCTGCTGACCACCCGCAGCCTCTTTGTAGTCACTTCACATCTACACACATGCGCTTCTGCCATAGCTGCATGGCATTTCTCAGAGCAGGCTTCCTGCTGCTGAAAACAATGCACCATGCCTGCCTACTGTTTCTTCAAATGGCTCCTTGCAGTCTTCATTAAATGCCCCTGTGGCAGGGTGACAATGCAGAACCATAATTGAGAGACGAGGACAAAATATTGGCACCCTATAACAGGAAGGGCCTGAGCAGGAACCTTCACAGCAGACTGACCAGTATTATTTTAATGAAATTTGGAGGTATGAAAATATTAATGTATGTTTGAAAGGTCGTTTTATATATGTTAAAGGATACTTGGACTTACATATACTTTGGTACATGACGAGATATACACAAGAGGAACAACTCTTCAACATGGGTGCAAAAAGCAGAAAAACAAAATGGCAGGAGCAATGCTCTGCTTTTGCTTACTAAGGCTCTGTTCACACTTGGTCGCTTAGGAATCTTGGGAAGAATTAGCGTGATTCCAAATTGCGACAATGCATGTTTGTGTACCATTGATCTTGAATGGCATCCCAAACGTGGTGCGATTTTGCAGCAACAGTCAGAGCTGTAAGCAACACCACTGGATTTTGCGTTTAGGGGATAAAGGCCTGTATTAAGAGACATTGACAAATCCAACAGTTCTCAGAACTAAAAGTGTTAAAGTGACCAGGCAGATGGCGGCATCATAGAACAATCACATTAATCGTCCTTATTAAGTGAGCTTTACAACAAATTTGCAATATAAAAATGCAACTTAACTTTTTGGGCCTATTCATGGTCCCCTTCATCAGGCATAGAAAACATTTAGAATCACACATATTGAGATGGTAGAAGAGGTGCTGCCACGAATGTTTAAGAGTTCCATATGATGCACGACTGGTGTGCATTGTGAAGGGAGGTGTGATGTATTAATTAGCACACTAATTTTTTTTAAGGCGGTTGTAAACCGTTTTTTTTTACCTGCAAGGTAAAGCCATAATGTGCTAGAATGCATCGCATACTAGCACATCCTGTGAAACTTACCTGCAAATAAGTCATTCCAGCAATGCAATGTCATCGCTGGAGGGCTGCTTTCATCTTAACCCATCTTGCTTCCGGGTTCGCAGACTTTGGCTCTGTGACTGGTCGGAGCCACAATGACATCACTCTCACACATGCGCATGGGAGCCACTGGTCACAGCAGAGGACTATGAATGAACGGCACGGCTGGCCGTTCCTTCTGAGCGCATGCGCCAATGAAGTCACTAGCTGCTTATACAGTAAATATCTCCTAAACGGTGCATGTTTAAGAGATATTTACACTGTAGGTAAGCCTTGCTATAGGCTTACCTATAGGTAAAATTGAATGTTGGAAGTTTACTTCCACTTTAACTTTATTGAAATGTCACAAAAAGCGTGTGAACAGGGCATAAAGAAAACAATTGGAGTTGCTTTATTTATATATTAAAAATAATGTTGATAATTCTTGTCAAAGTGGGCTTTTTTAGGTGCTCAGTGATCATTCTTATCTGACTTGTGTTTGGCCCCTTTTAGATGGGCCAATTCAATTGTGTGCATATGTCTGTTTCCCAGGTGGACCTGATCGGACCCCCCATTCTCCTATATGGGCAGTCGGATGTAAATGGACTTGTGTCCGTTTACGCTCGGCTACATCCGATCTGATCCAAGCCAGCAAAAACAAACAGAAGGGGGATCCGTTCCTTTCTGTCTGATCAGATTGAAGGACAGTCGTGTGTAAATGGACACCCTGTCTGGTTCACATCTGACTGCCCATAGAGCGAAGCGAGCTGTGTTTATGTCCGCTCTGCATAAGCACAGAGAGCAGGGGCCTGTTATCCAGCAGCTCTGCTCAGCTCAGCAGGAGATCAGTGGACAGATCCCCTGCTGAGAAAGACTGGATTTGGCCCATGTGAAATGCAGGTGGGCTTTTTTCAGGTTAGCTGGTATTAAGAAACATTTTCTAATAAACAACAAGCATGATGCAAGTTGGGTCACAGTAAAGTCCAAACTTCTCATCTGCATAATTCTGAAGGTACTGAAACCAGTGCATCAACTTGACTACTAGGCAACTATCATTTTTAGAAGGAATTTGGGAGGGGTAGCTGTTTTTTTCATACATGACAAGCGTACATTGAGCAACAGATAAAAGTGTGTATAAGGGCACTCTAAGTAACAGACCAAGCAGATATCAGTCTATGTAGAAATAGAAGAGAGTCTTCATGCACTTCTGGAAGTACTTGAAGAGAGAAGCAAACTCTGTGCAGAAGCAAAACTTTATTTTTCCCAAAAGGATTAAAAACACTTACAAAAGGGTGGATGGGTAGGAGCACATCATATTAGTAATATGGCAGGTGGTCCGGCGTTCTGGTAGTCCCAAGGAGTCTCAGGGATATCCAGAGGTGTAATTCTATGGTAGCATATTCTGAAGTGGCCGGCAGATGGAAGCCACAACTTGCCTGGATACTGGGAAGACAGCTAGGCTGTTTGAGACAGCATGGAAGCCAAATCCAGGAAGTGATGTCAACAGGAAGGGACCAACAACCAGCGTGGACAGCAAACCGGAAGTGAAGTCATCTACATGCAACGCGTTTCGGAGCAGCAGCACACTAACAAGCATGAACCAGCATAACAACCAGGCAATTATCATTTTTAGAAGGACTTCGGCAAGAGCAGCCTCTTATTTATCACATGACAGGTGTACATTGAGCAATACTACTTGGTCAATGACTCACTGCAGCCTGTAATTGGACAATAATCAACAGCACACTAACACAATGGATTAGCATGACAACCAGACAACCAAACAGCTAGCAAAGGTCAGCAGATGTAGCCATGTTCCTTTCAGTAAAGGTTTTCTTTAACTTGCTAAGTGACGTTTTTGCTTTTGTCCTGAAACCCACTGCAAAAAGTACTCCCTGAAGGTACAAATTAGTTACACAGAAGTTTTGAGAACTTTTTTTTAATAATCAGAAACCCACTGCACGTAATGCTTCTAAATGGTCTCTCAGAAAGGTAATCAACACACAATAACGTAGGCAGATTAATATACACTTTAGAGATTTATAGTGTATATTTTTCTGCTGACGTTCAATGCATTTTTCTCCCCGAGCGCTATGCCACAGATGAATAGGCTGCTGATTAGGTGCAGTTATTTAATTATACTTTGTGATCCAGATGTGTTCCACACTGCACAGAACCTTTAGTACTCTATAATATTAGACAGAAACTGCTATTAGCACAGGAGAGCATATGATTTTTGGTAGTGTGATTAGAGACATGAGACATTTCATAGTCTGGAACTTTCTACTGTAAACCAAAGATGGTTTAAATCTTTTTACACAGCTGACTAGACTGAAGAAAGTCTTCATCAAGACCAACGTCTCACAAAGGTGATCAGCTTTAATTCAGAAGAAGGTAACTAAAGCTGGAATACACATGAAAGATTTTAAAAATAAATCTAAGCAACTCCCCTATTCACACTATATATCACATGTAACGATACCCCGAAGGAGCTGCGTAAGTCTGTTCAATCCGTTACTCTGCCTCTCATCCCCAAGAAGCGTCTCAGCCCCTACTGCCACACCTAGCAATATGTAAATAGGATAGTAGATTAATGACACACAGACAGAGTTCAGCTCTCTCAAGTTTATTTGGTCAAGAGAAGAGGTTTAAAATGATATTAGTCAGCCAAGTCCTGTATAAGTAGCCAAGACTTGGTTGAAACAATTTCTATTAAAGCAATAATTGGCAATTAGCAACAACAAAAATAACACCAGTGTGTACAGTGTTAAACAGTAATAAACAAACACACTGCCCCCACCAAAGAACCTTTGGTCCTCCAAAGGAGGTAAAGAGTCTGTGACCTGTTACATGCTTTGTATATACATGCGGAGGAAAAGCAGGTTAATGTACATAGGAAAACAAACCATTTGCATAAGAACCTGGCAGAGGAACCTCCCACCAATGAGCATAAAAAGGAAGGTTGTCCTGCCTACAGGCCACCTGAATTGGTATGGCCCAGCTAGATGTGCCAGGGGGTGAGTTGAGGTTGTCCTCCACCAAACATGTGGTGGAAGAACCAGGCGCCTCAAGAGTCTTTTTTGAAGTGATAATAGCTTCCTAAGAGCTTTCACCCAGATTATCATAGGTCAGTGTCTTTGGTGGGTGAATAGCTCTTCGCTCTCTCTGTTCTTTAGGCTCTGGAGTTGCAGACACACTGATCTCTTCTTCATCCACAGCTTTTTCTTCTTCCTGCATATCAGCCTCAGCTTCCTCTTCAATGAAGGATGGGAAGTCTTCAGGGTCTGCTGTCAGCAAGGAAGATTGAGGGTCTTCCAACCCTTCAGAAGATGGACTTTGAGGCACAAACTCAGGAGCCTCTGGCCTATAAATCCCTTTGTCAGTCACTTTGGGAGGAGATGAGGGGGGGGATGCCAGGCCCTGGCATTTGAGATGGCCACAGCCAATCCATTCCAATTTCTTTATCCTCACTATTCTCATCCTCTTCAGCAAGGGGCACAGAGAGCTCTAGTCACTGGTTGGGATCTCAGAGAGGTCGTGGGTGTGGACTGTGAATCTGGCTGTGGTGGCAAACGAACTGCTTCTGACAGAGGCAATAGATGGTTGCAGTGCCAAGTCTTCAGCGTGTCTGTGCTCCCTTCTGGCTGGATGACATAGGGCTGCAACTTCCAGCGGTCAGCCAACTTGTGCTTTCCAGGGACACCCAGGTTTCTCAGCAGTACCTTGTCACCCAGTTGTAAGTCCTGCACCCGCGCCCTGAGGTCAAAGTTTCTTTTGTTTCTCTGTCCTCAGGCATCTGAGGCAGCTTGGGCCTTGTCATAGGCAGTCTTCAGACTTTTCCCAAAGTGGTCCACATACCCTCTGTGGGAGGTTGCTGAGGTATGGTCCGAGGACGTGCCAAAGGCCAAGTCTACTGGCAGACAGGCCTCCCGTCCGAACATCAGACGATAGGGAGAGTATCCTGTGGCATCATTTGCGTTGCTGTTATAAGCATGCACAGTAGCAGCTATATGCTTGCTCCAGTGCTGCTTTTGTTCTGAAGTCAGACTCCCAAGCATATTTAGGAGGGTTCGGTTGAATCTCTCTGGCTGAGGATCCCCTTGAGGATGGTATGGCGTGGTTCTGGACTTCTTAGTGCCCATCAGGTCTAAAAGTCTCTTCATGAGGCTGCTCTCAAAATCTCTCCCTTGATCAAAGTGGATACGTTGGGGCAGGCCATAATGCACAAAGAACTTCTCCACTAAAAGCTTGGCCAACGTGGATGCTTGTTGGTCCCTCATGGGAAATGCCTGGGCATACCGAGTGAAGTGGTCAGTCACTACCAGGATATTCCCTTGTCTGTTCAGATCAGGCTCCAAGCACAGAAAGTCAATGTACACCAGCTCCATGGGTCCTTGGCTCTGAAGATGGCCCATTGAGGCAGCTCGGTGAGGCAGAGTCTTCCTTTGGATGCACCTGATGCAGGAGTGGCAATAACCCTTGAATTCAGCCCTCATGCAAGGCCAGTAGAACTAGTCCCTCACCAGGTGAAAAGTCATCTTGGACCCTATGTGGCCATGGTTGTTGTGTAGGGCGGTTAATACTGTGTCTCTATGTTTTTCTGTCAGAAATAGCTGCCATCTCTCTTCGGGATCATCAGAGGGGCCCTTTCAGTAGATCACCCCTTGATGCAGATGAAATAGATCCCACTCTCAGTACAGTAGGTGAGCTTCCTTTGGGGAATCAGTAAGGAGCAGGTCAGGGTGTTGGCTCTCCAAAGCCTTTAATGCCAAACCACATAAGGGGTATTCCAACTGGTCCCGTAGCAAGTCTTTCTTCGAAAGCTTTGGCAGACCTTCATCCCTGACCTGGGTGACATTGCATTAACTTCTGGGGACACCAGCGGCTGATACTCCAATGTCTTCGGCCCTGGATCCACCTCCAGCTTGACGTTCTGCTCCTTGACATAAGGCTTGTACCCCTTCAGGTGTCAGATGGGCCCATTCTTCTGGAGGGTCTCTGGAGCAATGGAGCCTTCTTGGCAGAGCCTCCGCATCTTTTTTCCCAACCCTGGTCGATACTTCAGGCTGAAAGTTAACCCCAATAGGACAGCCAACCATCTGTGACCCGTGGCATCCAACTTGCCAGTAGTGAGGATGTAGGTGAGGGAATTTCTGTCAGTCTTGATCACAAACTCTGCTCCATACAGGAAATCCCTCAACTTATCCACCACTGCCCACTTCAAGGCCAGGAACTAAAGTTTGTGCGTGGGATAGTTCTTCTTGGCGGATGCCAAGCTCTGACTCACATAGGCAACAGGCTGTAGGTGGCCATCATGTTCCTGATACAGCACCCTGCCTAACCCATCTCGACTGGCATCAACATGTAGTTCAAATGGCTTGGTTGGATCTGCATAGGCCAGGACTGGAGCGGTTGTTAAGCTCCATTTCAGCTGCCTAAAGGCCTCTTCCCATTGGGCAGTCCATTGTTCCTGAATGGACTCTCTGGGTTTTCTGGGCCCTCCAGCTGGTCTGACGGCTTAGTCAGATCTGGATTGTCGTCTTCCTCTTTGCTTTTCAGTAGTTCATTGAGTGGGTGAGCTATTTTAGCAAATCCTTCAACTAATCTTCTGGAATAGGAACAGAATCCCAGAAATGACCTGAGCTTGGTCACATTAGTGAACTTCGGCCAGGAGGTGACCGCTTCCAGCTTTTGGGGGTCAGTGGCTACCCTGTCGGCAGACACGATGTGACCAAGGTAGGGTTGATAAAACTGGCACTTCTCCAGGGACAGCTTCAACCCCTCGTCATGGGGTCCAGCACGCTGAACCATTTTGCCCCTGACAGGCTCTGCAAGGAGTCTTCTATCCGTGGGGTGGTGTACTGTGGGAATGGTCCTTCTGTTCAGCATTCTGTAGTCGATACACAGCCTCAGCAACCCATTCTTCTTCTGAACCACCACTATCGGAGAAGCGTATGGACTTTGGGACTCTCAGGTGATACCTGCTCTCTTCAATTCTGCCAGTTGTTCACACAGGTCTTCCAAGTCCCCTAAAGAAATCTGTCGGACTCTTTCTCTGAACGGATTATCTTCTTGTAGACGGATCTGGTGTTGGGGCGCTCTTTGCACACCCCACATTGAATTCACTCTTCAAGAATGCAGCCTGCCATCTCAGGAGCTGAGTCTTGGCTCTTTCTTTCCATTTGGGTGAGAGAGGAGAGTTCTTCGGATAGAACTCCTTGACGCGGATCCCATCCTTTTCTCCCCCCCACCAAATCAGATGGTGAGACTGGGGTAGCTAGATTCACTTGTCCCAGCAACTTCCAAGCCAGGATCTTCACTGGCGAGGCTGTTTTGTTGTGGACACTGACCAAGATCCTCCCGTGACTTCTTTGCAATGCTTTGGTTGAAACCACTTCGGGAATCATCTCCACTCTCATGTCTTCTCTCTGTCCGCTTCAAGGACAATGAAAGAACCTGGTTGTTTCCAATTTAGTTTGACAGATGCCCGTAAACAGGCCACTTCACTAGGTTGTAACACTTTCTCACTCTGGTCCAAGCACCAGATCTTTCCCACTCCTTCAGGTGGGGCGATCAGGGTATTTTATGGACATAACACAGGCAGAGGTCTTCAGCTGAAGCCAGACTGGGGCAGAGCGTAAGGCCTCCTTTAGGATTTGCTGTATTCTGGCCTGGTCTATGGCAGAAGGCATCATCCCCTTTTTTTAGCACAATCTGGTATAGCATCTTGTTCAGCCGTCTGATGTATTCAGACAGGCGTTCCCCTTGGCATTGAAGAGCATGTTCAAATTGATAGATCAGGTCAGCTGCTTTCTCTGTCCACCCAAACTCCTCCTGTAACATGGGCAGGTAATCATAAGCCTTACAGGTCGTGTTACTAAATCTCAAGTTCCTGATAGTCTCAGCAGCGGCTTCCCATAAACTCTCACTGATGCGTTGCTTCTTTTGGGCCTCTGGCAGGTCCCAATCTTCTAGGGCCTGCATTGCCTGTTTCATCCAAACTGCATACGCTACTTGTCCAGTGGGCACGGGCTTCTTTCCTGAGAAGATCCTCAACTTCCAGGATCCAGCCCCAGAACACACTGGATTGCCCTTCTGGCATTTTGATACAAATTCCATTTCACCATGCTCGACTCTGAGCGGGCGCCTTCTTCCTCACACCACCGGATCGCAGCGGCAAAGTCCATCCTGGCGCTTGTAGGGATGCGAGGGAGTTGATTGCAGAGTAGCAGAAAGCCCCGGACAAGCCCCCACATATATACCACCAATGGCGCTGCTTAAGTTTGTTCAATCCGTTACTCTCAACCCCAAGAACCGTCTCTGCCCCTACTGGCAAACCTAGCAATATGGTAAATAGGATAGTAGGGTAATAACACACAGACACAGTTCAGCTCTCTCAAGTTTAAGTTTAGGTTTGTGTAGCAAGGTCCCAGGCCTCCTTCAGTCTAATGAGAACCTCCAGGGCCAGAGATAGCTGACATCCTTCTGAATATGGTGGGATGCAAGGCATAGTGGGTATAATGTAAGGTAGATTCATGGGCACCAGTCACTTCTTGAATGCCAAAGAGATTTTATTTCTCTTAACAGAACTTTGGGAGAGAAGGTTGAGGCCAGGATACCCTTAGGAAGCTGCAATGTCAATTAGCAAACTCCGAGACTTCTACAGGAGGACAGCCATGCAGGGAAAGGCATTCAGCAAGATGCCACATCTGCATGTCTAATGCCCCGTATACACGATCGGACATTGATCGGACATTCCGACAACAAAATCCATGGATTTTTCCCGATGGATGTTGGCTCAAACTTGTCTTGCATACACACGGTCACACAAAGTTGTCGGAAAATCCGATCGTTCTAAAACACGTACGTCGGGACTATAAACGGGGCAGTAGCCAATAGCTTTCGTCTCTTAATTTATTCTGAGCATGCATGGCACTTTGTGCGTCGGATTTGTGTACACACGATGGGAATTTAACCGATCGTATTTTGTTGTCGGAAAATTTTATAGCCTGCTCTCAAACTTCGTGTGTCGGAAATTCCGACGGAAAAAGTCCCACGGAGCCCACACACGATCGGAATTTCCGACAACACAATCTGATCGCACTTTTTCCGTCTGAAAATCTGACCGTGTGTACAAGGCATAAGAATGCTGTCTGCTATGGCAACAGACTTTAACAGTTTCTAACCCAACAGTTCCTTCACTTCCACTACAATTACTTCTTGTATTTCTTCAGCCCACTGAGCTCCCAGTCTCTCTCACTAGACTAGATGATTCACTGCCACTGAATCCCTTGAGCTCCTCCAATCTTCACTGTAGTATCTTCCTCAAGTGTCACCCCCGCTTCTCTGCTGGGTCCCTAGCTTCTTGGCACTCCAGATACTTCTCAAGCTTCACCCCACTGGCCTGCTCAGTCCTTGGGTTAACACACAAGGCTGCTCTGCAGGCATCATCTCCGCTGGCTGGGTCCCTGGCTTGATACCAGCTGAAGTTTCCTGATTCTTCACCATCCCTGGTTGGTGAGAATTCTGCTCCGGTACTTGCTTCAAGCTACTCACTGTGGTCCCTGGTAATAAGGTGGTTGGTCCCTTAGTGGCAACAGCTTCCCCTCTACCTCCGACCTCGGCAGGTTCTCCGACTGGCAGAACCGTCAATTCTGGTTAGACTGCAAGCTGCAATTTCAACCCTGCACTGCTCTCTTGTTTCTGGATAGGCCCTCAGACAGCCTAGCAGCCAAATGTGCTCGGGCTAGGCCCAAACTCCAGCCTAGCAGCCTGGACAATACAACCCACTTCCACCCAGACAGCCATCCAAGTGACACAGAACAGTGATCACCTACCTCCAGCCAAATATATAGGCTCTCCACGCAGGCCAAGAGATTTAAGAAAACCCCTGCCCATTGGCTGAGACACCCCATATACCCATAATCTGACCTTGCAGTGCCCTTGTCTTATCTAATGCCACCAAGTGCCGGCCACCTAGCGACAAGAGAGAATTGCAGCAATTACAGACTTAGAGTGAAATCAATTGATTCTCAACAATTAGCCAAGGTAGCTATAACTGGCAAGTCAATTTAGGAGCAACCCTGCTCATGGCCGGTGCAAGGATTTTTGACACCCTAGGCGAAAGCTAATTTTGTCGCCCCCCCCCCCCCCTGGCTCCACCCCTGACTCCACCCCCCTTTGCCCTGCCTATGTATTCTCCAACTTTTTAATGAAGTGCCCATCAAATGCAGCCTCACCAGCATCCAACAAATGCAGCCTCACCAGCGCCCATCAAATGCAGCCTACCAGTGCCCATCAATGAATGTTTGCTTGCTTCCATTTATTCAGGGGTCGGGACACAGTCCTCTGCCGCCACTGCGCCTCTGACACTATGTGCGAATGGAGCAGCGGCTGCCTGCTGATGCTGAGACCTAGTTGCTTGCTGCAGAGAGAAGAGAGTAGGAACACCAGTGGCTGGGCGCCCTAGGCAGCAGTGCGCCCTAGGCGGCTGCCTAATTTGCCTAGTGGTAGGCCCTGACCCTGCCTAAACACCAGGGTGCTACACTTGGTCAAGAGAAGAGGTTTAAAATGATATTAGTCAGCCAAGTCCTGTAGCCAAGACTTGGTTGAAACAATTTCTATTAAAGCTATAATTGGCAATTAGCAACAACAAAAGTAACACCAGTGTGTACAATGTTAAACAGTAATAAACAAATCTTTAAGAAAGCTAATGATAATTGTAGATATTAATATTACTAAAAGGGAACCCCAGGCCATCCTATCATACCTCAAGGTCTATTGAGAATAATACACTATAGGTATCAGTAGCGTGTCCCCTTTAAGAATGACAACAATAATGTTCTAAAAGCAAGGCTTTTAATTTTTTTATTTTTAATATTCTATATTTTTTTCTATATTCTCTTCACCAGCATATTGGAGCTCTATGGACAAGGCTCCCTCAATGTAACAGAGTGATGAGGAGCAATGTAAAATAGCTGGTGCTGTGATATAGCACTCCTCTATGTGATCCGGATAACAGGTGTCTGTGCACAGTGTTCAAGTGTGGTATTTATGAAAGGCAATAGGATTCCTGGGCAAAGCCCCCTCATCAATCCTGTACGCATTCAGCAGTCTTCCAAAGAGCGATCATATGATTCTCCTGGCTGCAGACGTGTCGCAATGGCTTTCAGTCTGCTGACCCGGTGAACCGGCCGATTCTGTGATGTGGCTACAGAGCGCCCTTCTGGAAGCAGGTGACCTTCTGAGGCTCTTAAAAGTCAGTGAGCAGTTTTGTGCTGGGACTTCATATTCCAGACTCCTTTTCAGCTGCTGTTTGTTAAAGCCCCATTGATTGGTTCCTGTAACTGCTCCTTTAATTGGCTTTCTTCTTCCTGCCAATAGGGACACAGGGGAGGCTGCAAAGTGAACAACTCTGTGCGAGTCAGCTCCTATTACATTAGATTCAGTCAGTCAATGAATCAGGAAGAAGGAGGGGGGAAGAAATTCCCCACAGACATGACAGTCAGCTCTCTCCCTCTTTCAGGCTGAAAAGCCTGTGTACATCGTGGCAGCAAGCTTGGCATGGTCACAGATGACCGAATGAGGCACCTGCTACACACAGATGGACAAATCTGACAGTTGGCCTCGACAGCTTCGAAATACCCAAACAGTGCCTAATGCGTGAAAACACAGGAGCACAATTTGGAAACACTTGCTACCCCATAATGGTAAGTGCCTGAACAGGAACCCTCATGACAGGATCACCAGGGTTCTTTTAAAGTAGGATTCCAGACTCAACCTAACTAGTCAGTCAGTCATGCCAGTGACAGCTGCAAGGGAAAGGAAAGGGCGCTCGACAATGGGTGAGAATACCTGGGAGCGATGATGTTACCCATAGGCCCCCATGGACCATCAGTCCCTTCTCTCCCCTGCAGCCGCCACTTGTAGGCAGGTTAAAATGTGTGTACTTAGTTCAGCAGCTGGCCCAGGCTGGAGAAGGGGTTAAACATTTTGACTTCCTTTTTGGTTCTGGCAGGTCCACCTGTGATATATAAAGAAGGGGACCACTTAGACCGGGGTCGGAGTGGAAAACATCATTGCGCACCTGTGAGTGCTATGATTGCGCTAAAGATACCGAGAGCCATGGACAGCATCCAAGTCATGAATAATGCTTACATGGACTCTTACCTTACGAAGGTATGCTTGGGCCACTATGTTACTTTAGTTAGATTTATGAACAGGAAGTTATTCCTTTTGTATTGCCATGATGTCTTTCTACAGTAAAGTTATATTAACCGCTCTAAGCCTGGTCTAAAGTAATTCAAAGGGGTGCATGTTGGTTCTGTCGTATTCCAAAGCACCTGGGTCTGGAATTGCACTACTGGTTATGAAGTTACACTACTACAAAGTGTTAACTCATCAAGACAAGGAAGAGAAGTGTAGTTGCTATGGGTAACCAAGAGAAGGAACAAGCTATAGTAACCAATCCAAAAGTGGCTGGTAAGGTGATAGGTCCACCGGTAATCTGGTTTACGTGTTCTTTTAGGGTTCCTTTACACCACAGCACATGCAATAAAATATATTAAAAGAGAAGTTTGGATTAAAAAAAAAACAAAACATTTATACTCACCTAGGTGGATGCAGCATTCATTCCCTGCCG
This sequence comes from Aquarana catesbeiana, assembly GCF_042186555.1. Taxonomy (NCBI): domain Eukaryota; kingdom Metazoa; phylum Chordata; class Amphibia; order Anura; family Ranidae; genus Aquarana; species Aquarana catesbeiana. Next base: position 665,327,621 of record NC_133325.1, on the reverse strand, counting down.
GCTCTAAGAACAAGAACTGAGCTATTAAACACCCCTGGTCACTCAGTTCTTCAGGCTGCAGAGAGCTGGTGACTGTCAAATACATTGTTAATGTATTCAAATCTGCTAATACATTTAACAATACCCATTACAAGTGTTTTTGGCTCCATAGATCTCAATAGAAACGCCTGACTTGAGCAGAAAAACGCTTGTAAAACGCTCAAACAGCAGCTCTCCGCCTCTAAATCCCTCTCCCTCTTCTCCCCCTAGTGCTTTCTATTGGCTAAACAAAAATGCCTGAAGATGTAAAACATTTGTAATACACTTCTAAAACACTTTGAAAAAGCTTGTAAAAAGCTGCAAATAAAGCTTAAAAAAACGCCCGAAAAACGCCAGTAAATCAATACACTCAGGTGTGAATGGAACCTTAAAAAAAGCTAATTTCTCTCCATTCAGGAATTTTCCATTGAAAAGAAGTTCATGTACTTTTTTGAGCAACAGGCATTTTACTACAGGTGACAAAATGCCCAAACGTGAACAGAGACCGTTGAAATGAATGGGATTTTGCTTGTTGAGCGTTTTTAAATGTTTCTGAGCGTCAATGCTCAAATGTAAACAGGGTCTTAGGTTTGGTTCACATATATGCAAATTGGATGCGTTTTGAACCCTTCTCCAAATAAGCACAATGTATCGCCATTTCCAAAGGCTTGCCACCTGATATTGTCAGATGCAGTGGCGGCCGCTACATCAGAGGCGCAGGGGCGCCGCCCCCCTAATCCATGCGCCCGGCCCCTAATCTACATTCAGGGTGCCGGACCCATGGATTTCAACCCATGGATTTATACCCCGGCATTCCTGCAAAGGTAGAGTCCATGTATGATGAACAGGATCCATTAGTGGCATTTCCCAGTGCTGGAATCTTCGGGGACGGGCCCCAGGTCCTGATGACCTTCTACATTACGGTCGTACTAGCGGTGGGCAACATTCTTTCACGCCTCGCGAGTGCAGTTCTCTGGGCCCCGGGCCTCTTAGGGGACTCTCTTTCTTCTCCATTTGTGGGCTCCGAACCACTGTCCCCCTTTTATAACACAGGACCAGTGAGTCAGACCCAAAGAAAACCCGCCAAAACCAAAGAACCAGAAAAGGCATTAACTCTCACCCTCCCATCTAACTAGCGTAACTTCAACCCATTTACACTCTCACCCCAAAGTTTATAAAACTTATTAGGACGCCCACGGGTTTCATAAGTGATTCTATAAAGAGTAAGCATCTTCTTCACCACACCTTTCAAAGCGTTAATATATATAACTTCAACAGATGTATGAAGCACCAGACCTTCCATTGCATGTTTTTTTTCTGGTAACCTGCTGGGGTACCCACTGTTGTGAGCAGCCTAACCTAAGCCAGTGAGCTCTTCAAATGTTTTTTTCCTCTCACAACTTTGAACTCGCATTAAAGTCCCAGTGCCTCTTGGATGTTTTTTTTTTTTTATTTTTTATCTTTATCTTTATGTTCACAATTCTGACAAAACAGTAAAAAAAAAAAAAAAAAAAAAAAAAACGATAGCAGTCAAGTAGCAGACATTAAAAAAAGAGAGAAAGCAAAGCAACCCAAGGGGGATTTTGAACATAACATGAGGACCGATTGACCATTCAACATAGAGAGTGTTAGAGACCATTAGTTTGTCTCCTGCCCTACTATCAAACTTAGCAGTAGTAATGAGTAAACACCACTGATTTGGGCAGAAAAACTAGAGCCCAGAGGGCAGACAGATATAGGGAACATGAAACATTAAAACCAAACAAAAAAGAAGAAAAGAAAAGAAGCAATCTATTAAGATGTACGAGCAGTCATATATCAAATACCTCAGAGGATCAAGTCATGTCTAAAACATCTGACAGTTAAACTTCACCCACAGAAACGGTACCCGTTGGTTGTGTGTTTGTGTGGGCCTCGTCTGCATAATGAATCCAAGTGGCCCAAATCCCATACCATTTATCGTGTCTGTCCTTACATGTCGCCATCCACTTCTCTGCAGCCCTAATCTTGCTTGGAACTTGGCTTCTTTTCCAGTAGATGGGGACCAATCTCCTAGCCGCATTCGGGAGGTGGGTCAATACCGACTTTCAATAGAGGCTGAAAGGGATAGTGGTGACATGAAGGAGGAAACCCATTGGAGAATCAGGAAGGTCTATATTCAAGATGAGGTTTATTTGGGTTCTAATGTCCTGCCAATACGGCTGTAACTTAGGGCAATCCTAACCCCTATGACCCTGCAGTCCCGCCAGCAAGCATCCGAGGAAGCTGGGTATATTTTAGCAAGTTTGGTGGGGACCCTATACCATCTAGCTAATACCTTGAACCCATTATCCTGCATTTTCGTGTCAACAGAACTAGAATGAGTAAGGCGGTATAAGTGGTCAAGTTGCAGCTCAGTAAACTCATGTTGCAGGTCTCTTTCCCAGTCTCAAATGTATATTGGCTTCCCCTTGGGTCCCAGCCCTAGTAGCATCTCATACAGGACAGATATGGAGTGCGGGATTGCATTGGCTGACATGTACAGCTTCTCAAAAGGAGTGGAGGAGGCGAAGAAGTGTATGGCTTGAGGTAAACCACGTGTAAAATGTTGAAGTTGTCTATATCTCCAATTGTATAAGGGGAATCTACCATATTGAGCTCTGAGTTCCTTCAATGGGATTATTCCCTGGTCTTGGAAGAATCTACCACACCTCACCTTGCCATCTGAAGTCCAAGTACGGAAGAAAGATGGGTGTTCCCCTGGGCAAACCAGGGGAAGCCTCCCAGGGGATCTAGGGGGGAGAACCGGGGGCAAGCTGTCCTGACCTGTTTAGGGCATCCCATTGATGTAAAGCGTGAACAGTAGCTGTAGAAACAGATGATGACAGACCTCTATGTGCCTGGGGTAGACATGGGGCATGGGATAAGTTGCGGCCAGCCAGAAATTTTTCTAAAGATACCCACACCTTAGTGTAAACCCCATGGTGCCAGTCCAATATCTGCAGAGCGATCGCCTCATAATATTTGCGTATATCTTGGACGCCCAGGCCTCCCAGCCGCTCAGGTCTTTGTAGGGTGCGAAGAGCCAACCGAGGGCTTCGCCCTTGGGGGCCAGATATATTTTAGCAGAATGTAAATGGGGGTATGGCGCTACCTTGTGGGGGGTATATAAGTGGTTACAGTAAATACTGATATGGATATTATAATGAATAGTATATTGACTAGTATATACCATACGCAAAAAGTGAGAAAGTGCAATAGCTCATAAATGGATTAATACCATAAGTATATACCATACGCAAAGATTGAAAAAGTGCAAACTCATAGATGGATTAATACCATAAAAAATAGTGAGTCCAAAAAAATGTGATGAAAACACCCCATACACATATAATACATTCACATATAATAACAAGTGTGAGATATTGGTCAGTTGCAAGTGATGACCACTAGGTGCTACTACTATATATAAACTGTGCAACTCTTCTGATGAGTCCAACGTGTTCCAGAAGTAAATGACAAATGCAATCCAATCGGAAAGATAAAGGAAAAAATAATAAAAAATAATAAATAATAATAAAAAAATATATTAACCACTTGCTGACCGCCTAACGTATATATACGTCGGCAGAATGGCACGGGCAGGCAGAATCACGTACCTGTACGTGATCTGCCTCCCGCGGGCGGGGGGTCCCATCGGACCCCCCCCCGGTGCCAGCGGCGGTCGGCATCTGACTGGGAGCGTCGGGAGGCGAGGGGGAGACCATCCGATCGTGGCCCCCCCCCTCGCGATCGCTCCCAGCCAATGGGAATCCTCCTCTGCCTGTGTGTAGTTTCACACAGGCAGAGGATGTGATGTCATCTCTCCTCGGTCTGGCAGTTTCCGTCCAGCGCCGAGGAGAGAAGACATGTAAGTGCACACAACACAAACACACACAGTAGAACATGCCAGGCATACTTTACACCCCCGATCCCCCCCCCCCCGATCCCCCCCCAATCACCCCCCCCCCCTGTCACAAACTGACACCAAGCAGTATTTTTTTTTCTGATTACTGCATAGTGTCAGTTTGTGACAGTTACAGTGTTAGGGCAGTGAGTATTACCCCCCTTTAGGTCTAGGATACCCCCCTAACCCCCCCTAATAAAGTTTTAACCCCTTGATCACCCCCTGTCACCAGTGTCACTAAGCGATCATTTTTCTGATCGCTGTATTAGTGTCGCTGGTGACGCTAGTTAGGGACGTAAATATTTAGGTTCGCCGTCAGCGTTTTATAGCGACAGGGACCCCCATATACTATCTAATAAATGTTTTAACCCCTTGATTGCCCCCTAGTTAACCCTTTCACCACTGATCACCGTATAACCGTTACGGGTGACGCTGGTTAGTTCGTTTATTTTTTATAGTGTCAGGGCACCCGCCGTTTATTACCGAATAAAGGTTTAGCCCCCTGATCGCCCGGCGGTGATATGCATCGCCCCAGGCAGCGTCAGATTAGCGCCAGTACCGCTAACACCCACGCACGCAGCATACGCCTCCCTTAGTGGTATAGTATCTGTACGGATCAATATCTGATCCAATCAGATCTATACTAGCGTCCCCAGCAGTTTAGGGTTCCCGAAAACGCAGTGTTAGCGGGATCAGCCCAGATACCTGCTAGCACCTGCGTTTTGCCCCTCCGCCCGGCCCACCCAAGTGCAGTATCAATCGAACACTGTCACTTACAAAACACTAAACGCATAACTGCAGCGTTCGCATAGTCAGGCCTGATCCCTGCGATCGCTAACAGTTTTTTTGGTAGCGTTTTGGTGAACTGGCAAGCACCAGCCCCAGGCAGCGTCAGGTTAGCGCCAGTACCGCTAACACCCACGCACGTACCATACACCTCCCTTAGTGGTATAGTATCTGATCGGATCAATATCTGATCCGATCAGATCTATACTAGCGTCCCCAGCAGTTTAGGGTTCCCACAAACGCAGTGTTAGCGGGATCAGCCCAGATACCTGCTAGCACCTGCGTTTTGCCCCTCCCCCCGGCCCAGCCCAGCCCACCCAAGTGCAGTATCGATCGATCACTGACACTTACAAAACACTAAACACATAACTGCAGCGTTTGCAGAGTCAGGCCTGATTCCTGCGATCGCTAACAGTTCTTTTGGTAGCGTTTTGGTGAACTGGCAAGCACCAGCCCCAGGCAGCGTCAGGTTAGCGCCAGTACCGCTAACACCCACGCATGCACCGTACACCTCCCTTAGTGGTATAGTATCTGAACGGATCAATATCTGATCTGATCCGATCAGATCTATACTAGCGTCCCCAGCAGTTTAGGGTTCCCACAAACGCAGTGTTAGTGGAATCAGCCCAGATACCTGCTAGCACCTGCGTTTTGCCCCTCCGCCCGGCCCAGCCCAGCCCACCCAAGTGCAGTATCGATCGATCACTGACACTTACAAAACACTAAACACATAACTGCAGCGTTCGCAGAGTCAGGCCTGATCCTTGCGATCGCTAACAGTTTTTTTGGTAGCGTTTTGGTGAAGTGCCAAGCACCAGCGGCCTAGTACACCCCGGTCGTAGTCAAACCAGCACTGCAGTAACACTTGGTGACGTGGCGAGTCCCATAAGTGCAGTTCAAGCTGGTGAGGTGGCAAGCACAAGTAGTGTCCCGCTGCCACCAAAAAGACAAACACAGGCCCGTCGTGCCCATAATGCCCTTTCTGCTGCATTCGCCAATCCTAATTGGGAACCCACCGCTTCTGCAGCGCCCGTACTTCCCCCATTCACATCCCCAACCAAATGCAGTCGGCTGCATGAGAGGCATTTTCTTTATGTCCTCCCGAGTACCCCTACCCAACGAACCCCCAAAAAAGATGTCGTGTCTGCAGCAAGCGCGGATATAGACGTGACACCCGCTATTATTGTCCCTCCTGTCCTGACAATCCTGGTCTTTGCATTGGTGAATGTTTTGAACGCTACCATGCACTAGTTGAGTATTAGCGTAGGGTACAGCATTGCACAGACTAGGCACACTTTCACAGGGTCTCCCAAGATGCCATCGCATTTTGAGAGACCCGAACCTGGAACCGGTTACAGTTATAAAAGTTAGTTACAAAAAAAAGTGTAAAAAAAAAAAAAAAAAAAAACACATACAAAAATATAAAATAAAAAAAAAAAGTTGTCGTTTTATTGTTCTCTCTCTCTCTATTCTCTCTCTATTGTTCTGCTCTTTTTTACTGTATTCTATTCTGCAATGTTTTATTGTTATTATGTTTTATCATGTTTACTTTTCAGGTATGCAATTTTTTATACCTTACCGTTTACTGTGCTTTATTGTTAACCATTTTTTTGTCTTCAGGTACGCCATTCACGACTTTGAGTGGTTATACCAGAATGATGCCTGCAGGTTTAGGTATCATCTTGGTATCATTCTTTTCAGCCAGCGGTCGGCTTTCATGTAAAAGCAATCCTAGCGGCTAATTAGCCTCTAGACTGCTTTTACAAGCAGTGGGAGGGAATGCCCCTCCCCCCCAACGTCTTCCGTGTTTTTCTCTGGCTCTCCTGTCTCAACAGGGAACCTGAAAATGCAGCCGGTGATTCAGCCAGCTGACCATAGAGCTGATCAGAGACCAGAGTGGCTCCAAACATCTCTATGGCCTAAGAAACCGGAAGCTACGAGCATTTTATGACTTAGATTTCGCCGGATGTAAACAGCGCCATTGGGAAATTGGGAAAGCATTTTATCACACCGATCTTGGTGTGGTCAGATGCTTTGAGGGCAGAGGAGAAATTTAGGGTCTAATAGACCCCAATTTTTGCAAAAAAGAGTACCTGTCACTACCTATTGCTATGATAGGGGATATTTACATTCCCTGAGATAACAATAAAAATGATTAAAAAAAAAAAAAATGAAAGGAACAGTTTAAAAATAAGATAAAAAAATAATAATAATAAAGAAAAAAAAAAAAAAAAAAAAAAAAAGCACCCCTGTCCCCCCTGCTCTCGCGCTAAGGCGAACGCAAGCGTCGGTCTGGCGTCAAATGTAAACAGCAATTGCACCATGCATGTGAGGTATCGCCGCGAAGGTCAGATCGAGGGCAGTAAGTTTAGCAGTAGACCTCCTCTGTAAATCTAAAATGGTAACCTGTAAAGGCTTTTAAAGGCTTTTAAAAATGTATTTAGTTTGTCGCCACTGCACGTTTGTGCGCAATTTTAAAGCATGTCATGTTTGGTATCCATGTACTCGGCCTAAGATGATCTTTTTTATTTCATCAAACATTTGGGCAATATAGTGTGTTTTAGTGCATTAAAATGTAAAAAAGTGTGTTTTTTCCCCAAAAAATGCGTTTGAAAAATCGCTGCGCAAATACTGTGTGAAAAAAAAAAAATGAAACACCCACCATTTTAATCTGTAGGGCACTTGCTTTAAAAAAAATATATAATGTTTGGGGGTTCAAAGTAATTTTCTTGCAAAAAAAAATTATTTTTTTATGTAAACAATAAGTGTCAGAAAGGGCTTTGTCTTCAAGTGGTTAGAAGAGTGGGTGATGTGTGACATAAGCTTCTAGATGTTGTGCATAAAATGCCAGGACAGTTCAAAACCCCCCCAAATGACCCCATTTTGGAAAGTAGTGCCACCTGGGCATTCCATGGCCTCCGAAACTGTGATAGGCAGTGAGGAGTAAAATCAAAAATGTACGCCCTTAGAAATCCTGAAGGCAGTGATTGGTTTTCGGGGTCCCGTACGCGGCTAGGCTCCCAAAAAGTCCCACACATGTGGTATCCCCATACTCAGGAGAAGCAGCTAAATGTATTTTGGGGTGCAATTCCACATATGCCCATGGCCTGTGTGAGCAATATATCATTTAGTGACAACTTTTTGTAATTTTTTTTTTTTTTGTCATTATTCAATCACTTGGGACAAAAAAAATGAATATTCAATGGGCTCAACATGCCTCTCAGCAAATTCCTTGGGGTGTCTACTTTCCAAAATGGGGTCATTTGTGGGGGTTTTGTACTGCCCTGCCATTTTAGCACCTCAAGAAACGACATAGGCAGTCATAAATTAAAGGCTGTGTAAATTCCAGAAAATGTACCCTAGTTTGTAGACGCTATAACTTTTGCGCAAACCAATAAATATACACTTATTGACATTTTTTTTTACCAAAGACATGTGGCCGAATACATTTTGGCCTAAATGTATGACTAAAATTGAGTTTATTGGATTTTTTTTAGAACAAAAAGTAGAAAATATCATTTTTTTTCAAAATTTTCGGTCTTTTTCCGTGTATAGCGCAAAAAATAAAAACGGCAGAGGTGATCAAATACTATCAAAAGAAAGCTCTATTTGTGGGAAGAAAAGGACGCAAATTTCGTTTGGGTACAGCATTGCATGACCGCGCAATTAGCAGTTAAAGCGACGCAGTGCCGAATTGTAAAAAGTGCTCTGGTCAGGAAGGGGGTAAAACCTTCCGGGGCTGAAGTGGTTAAGTAAAAATCCAATTGAAGTGAAAAGACAAGATGCAAAAAGTCTATTCAAAAGTGATATATTCCCAAAATGTAAATATCATGACAAAGTTCCAAGAGCTTTAGTGACTGTAGTGCCCACAAAGGAGAATATCCGTGACTTCTGTGCTCCCCCTTTTGGCTCCCCACTCACCGGCTCCCAATACCCCTGCAGGGGTGACAGACACTTTAAAATCCCAATGCCGTCCTCTTGGTAGGTATCCCGTGGTTGCTGAGATATGGTATCCTCTCTCCCAGGATTTCCAGGTCACTCCTCCATACCACCTTATTACCTTACTCCACGTCCAAGAAGGGGAATCGCCAGAGGAATCCTGTCTCCATGTGTTAATTTCTAGAGCTATTTTGGGAATATATCACTTTTGAATAGACTTTTTGCATCTTGTCTTTTCACTTCAATTGGATTTTTACTTAATATATTTTTTTTTATTATTTATTATTTTTTATTATTTTTTCCTTTATCTTTCCGATTGGATTGCATTTGTCATTTACTTCTGGAACACGTTGGACTCATCACAAGAGTTGCACAGTTTATATATAGTAGTAGCACCTAGTGGTCATCACTTGCAACTGACCAATATCTCACACTTGTTATTATATGTGAATGTATTATATGTGTATGGGGTGTTTTCATCACATTTTTTTGGACTCACAATTTTTTATGGTATTAATCCATCTATGAGTTTGCACTTTTTCAATCTTTGCGTATGGTATATACTTATGGTATTAATCCATTTATGAGTTATTGCACTTTCTCACTTTTTGCGTATGGTATATACTAGTCAATATACTATTCATTATAATATCCATATCAGTATTTACTGTAACCACTTATATACCCCCCACAAGGTAGCGCCATACCCCCATTTACATTCTGGTACATACGTTAGCCCTCTTTGAGGACTTAACTAGGGGAGGCAGCACACCTTCTCCTTAGCTATTTCTCTCTTTTCTTGCTATCTCTCCTTACTGACCTCTTTTCCCTCATCTTTTCTCTCTCTTTAGTGGGCTTTACACCCCCTTGTTTCTTTCATCCCCACCTCTCCTCCCCCCCCCCCCCCCGACCTCTTTCTTCTTCTTCTTTTTCTTCTTCTTCTCTCTCCTTTGTTTTCTGTCCTAAGCGCAGAGATTTTGTGGCTTTCAGATATATTTTAGGACCGTACTGTTAAGGATCGAAAAGAAAGACTTGGGTAAAGAGATAGGCACCATTTGGAGATAGAACAGGATTTGAGGTAGCACATTCATTTTTAACACACTGACTCAGCCCATCTACGAGAAGGTCTCTCTGTCTCAACTGTGTAAGTCTGCTTTTATAGTGGAGAGTAGCGGGGCGCAATTACTGTTATAAAGCTAGGAGCAGAGGGGGGTAAGATAGACACCCAGATATTTAAGGTGAATGTGGCACCAGGTGAAGGAGAAAGAGGATTGCAACCGTGTACGCAAGCTCAATGCGATATTCAAGGATAGAATTTCAGAATTATTATAATTGATTTTGAAATGTGAGAATAAGCTGAAATTCTGTAATTCATCCATGATGTTGGGGAGAGAAATCAAGGGATCAGCCACATAGAACAGGACATCGTCTGCAAAAGCTGAAAAATTATGCTCCCTTGGCCCAACGCCAAAGCCCTTGACATTTGGATTTAAGCGGATCCTATTGAGCAATGGTTCCAGGCTGAGGGCAAAAATAAGGGGGGGAAGTGAGCAGCCCTGCCTAGTTCCGTTTAGGATAGGGAAGGTGTCCAAGTCCCAATCTGGTCAATACAGCTCGAAGGTGTACCCAGTCCACCCTGTCAAACACCTTTTCAGCGTCAGTAGAGAGCAGGAGACAGGGTGGTTGGCCGGTCTGTGTTTGTGCCCAGTGGATCAATTGAACCGCCCAGTTAGAATTGTCCCTAGCTTCCCTTCCAGTAATAAACCCCGTCTGATCTGGATGTATGATAGATGGCATTATGGGATTAAGATGGTTTGCTAAAATCTTTGCTAATATTTTTATATCGGTGTTGAGAAGTGATATTGGTCTGTAGCTACTAGGGACAGTGTGGTCTTTCCCTTCTTTGGGGAGCACCGTATTATGGGTCAGTAGTCCCTCTTTGGGTATAGCGGTACCCAAAGCCAAAGCATTAAAGTAGGCACACATTGGGTTAGACAATAAAGGGAGGAAGGTACTGTAATAGGAGTTTGTATATCCGTCCGGACCTGGGCTTTTCCCTTTCGGGAGCTCTTTTACCACTGTTTCCAGTCTCCGTTCTGCCAGATACTCCAGTATATGGCCCTGCTTCTAATCTGCCATCGAGCCAGGCAGTGTAGCAGGGAAATGGTAGAGCTGGGCATAGTAGTCCCGAAAGGCCGCCGCAATCTTAGAGGAGTGAACTACTGGGGAACCCGTCGTAGTATGGAGTTTATGTACATGGCCCGAGGCCTGTTGTCTCCTTAGGGCCCTGGTTAGCAGTTGCCCGCATTTTTTCCCATACTTATAAAATTTGCGAGAGGTGTAACGTAGGCGTACCCGTATCCAGGTATCAAGCAGGTTGGCAAGCTCCAAGCGGAGGGACTGGAGTTCTGCTGCCAGCTCCGTGATCAGACAACCTTTATGTTTGACTTCCGCAGAATCAATTTTCTTTAGAAGGTTTTGGAGATCCCCTTCACATGCTTTTTTTTAATCTTGAGCCCTGTGATATGAACTCCTCCCTGACCACTGCCTTATGCCCTTCCCATATGGACGCCAGCCCTACATCATCCGTTGAATTCTCGGCAAAGTACAGGGAAATAGACTCTGATATGCTCTTTGATGACACTACATCATCCAAGATGTTCTCATTCAAGCGCCAAGTCCATGACTTAGCGTCGGAGGACAGCAGATGTAAAGAGAGGGATACCCGGGCGTGATCCAAGAGGGTGATAGAATCGACTGATGCACTAGATAGGGTCTCCAGAGAGAACTGATCCATCAGTAACAGACCTATTTGAGTATACACGGTATGAGTGGCCGAGTAGTAGCTGAAATCTTTGTCGGTGGGGTGGAGTACCCTCCAGCAATCGACAAGATGGTGGGAGTGCAGATATTTTCTGAAGTGCTTGAGGAAAGCGAAAGAGTGGGTAGAACGCTCCGTAGATTTGTCCATCCGTGGGTCTGGGCTGACGTTGAAGTCTCCCCCCAAGATCAGTTGGCCCACTCTAAAGGTGGAGAAGGAGTCTAGGAATTAGAGCTGTTGAGTGTTCGGTGCATACACGGTTGCAAAGGTAAATTTATGACCTAGAATGGTGCCTTTAAAGTAAAACGTATCTACCATTAGCGTCAGTAAGCTGGTCCATCAGGACAAAAGGACATTGTTTATGTATAGCTATAGCAACCCCGCTCGATTTAGATCGCGGAGAGTTGCTGAAAAACCATTGATTTTACAGGTGGGTGGGGAGGCAGGGGACCAAGTCAGTGTGAAAGTGTGTCTCCTGTAATAAAAGAATCTGTGCCCCCAAGCATTTGGTTTCGAGCCACAACTTACTGCGTTTATTAGGCAATCCTAGGCCACGGACATTGTACGATACAACTTTCAGGGAAGCCATGATGTACGGAAATCGTGGAAGTATCCCAAGTCCCCGTCAGGAGGGAGAAGAGACCTGCAAGCAACTGATCCATGAATCAAGGCGTTCTGAGAAAATAGAAAACAAAAAGTAAAAACCTAGAAAACAGAAAACCGTCAAGACATACAATACATACCAACCACTACTAGTCAAGAATCTCCACTCGGCCTTCTGGCCAAAAATAGAGTGGAGGTCAGCGAGTGGCGTGGGGTCCCAAATATGGGACATAACTCCTAGGAGTTGGCCTATGTGGGGGAAGTGGCAAAGCACTAGGTGTGAGACCACCAGAGAATAGAACCCCGTTCGGTATAAAGATCACATCAGCATCAAGGATGTGAAAAACGAAATTAACACAGCAGCAGTAAAAATCTTCAAAAGAACCCAGGGGGGTCCCTGTAAAAGGAAACAATATCAAGTTAGACAGTCACTTCTGAACCTCCTCTGAGGGGGGGAATGTTGGGGAGATTGTGATATAGCCGGGGGGGGGGGATCATCTCTAGACCTGTGCCTGTTCCGTCCCATGCGACGTACAGGGCACCAAGGTTGTGGGCGTGCAGGGAATGGAATCTCCGGTGAAGACCTCCAGTCTAGAACATCAATGGCAGGTAAGCCCAAGTATTGCATGAACTGAGGCAACTCATCTTTATTGCGCAAGAATAATTGGCAGTCATCTTTGGTCACTGACAAATTAAAAGGGAAGCCCCATCTGTAGACCAGCTTTGCATCCTGAAGGGCCTCAAGTAGTGGCTTGAGGGCACAACGTTACATTAAGGTGCGTCTGGAAAGACAACTTTGCGCCATTAAAGTCCATGCGGCAGACACCTCTGATGTGGAACATTATGCGTTCCTTCAAGGAATATTTGTGCAGCTTGCAAATGATATCCCTTGGTTTATCTTGGTCATCTGAAGGTGGACAGAGGGCTCTATGAGCGCGGCCTATTTCAATGTGATCAGGTGCTTCATGGGCGAGAATCTGTTTGAAAAGACCTTGCAGGGAAGGAACTATATCTCTGGGAGCAGTAGCTTCTGGCAAGCCTCTAATAGGGATGTTAACTCTGCGACTTCTATTCTCAAAGTCATCCACCTGATCTATTAAAGAGTTAGTCCATCGGTTTTGGGTCTTGCAGCGTTCATTAAGTGGTTGCAGGGCAGGTGTAACCACTTCCCACTTTAACTACAAATCCTACACTCTGCCCCCAATGTGTGCTGTATCAGCCTGGAGTGCTTCAATGTCCTGCCTAACTGCCTTCTCAACCCTGTGAGCGAATAGCTCCAGATCAGCTTTAGTGGGGAGGGAGAGAATAAGAGCCCACAGATCCTTGTCCCCCATGTCATCTCCCAGCGCTGAGTGAGGCACTGGGCTGGCTGTGCTGGAGGGTGAGGTGGGGGAGGGAGTGAGGGAGATGGGAGTTGTGGAGAGGGGTTTGGAGAGGCTGCACGTGCGTCCTGGTATTTACCAGTCAGCGCCATCTTGGAAGTCCTGGCTGTGGTGCGGCGGGGCTCCGAAAAATATTGATCCAGGGACCCAGAATGGTTCCGGGAGGTCCGTTGAAGCTGCAGAGATGTCCGCCATCTGGATGGCATGATTCAGTGCCAAAATCTCCCCAGGAGAGCTGCTGTGGGTGCGAAATGTGTGGTGGGCTCATAGAGCTCCTCTAACAAGCATCCTCACATGCTCATGCCGTTGCCACCCCCCCAACCCCCCGGGTTCTTTTTGATTCACCAGATGTCTATTAGAGCCCAATGTCTCCCCTGCCTTCCCCTTAAAGTATCTGTGAACCCTCACACTATAAAACAACCCATTTAGTTTAAAATAAAAGTGAAAAGTAAAACATGTGTGTATAGATAAAGAAAAATAAACATTATAATACCCTTTTCCCCATCTTCATAAATGATCACATAACCTCTGTTCTCAGCTGCATAAGGAGCCCAGAGAGCTGGGGGAGGAAAAGCAGCGGCACACTGGTCTTCCCAGTGAATGGCTGTGCAGGGGGGCATATCAGCACAAGTCTGATCACTGGAGGAGGGTGAGTTCCAGCACAGCTAAAGAACAGACCACTGTGTGTTCTCATGCTTAGCGTGGTCAGTTTTGAATAGGAAAGCAGAGGGATTGACAGGAACACCAGGGATTTTACTCAAAGGAAGCAATGTAAAAGTACATGGTACAGCAAGTACATAACAGGAATATGAAACGTTGGGTTTACATATTCTTTAAGCTAATGGAGTACAGATTGTGTTCTGTTAGCTTCTTCACCGACAGCCGAACTTGGAAGTGACATAATGCATGGCAGGGGCAGTCAGGTGAGAGGATGGTACCTTTAGTGGGTTGTGGCAGTGATCGAGTTGCTACCCACAATCTTTATCGAAAGCCCATGTGACATCACAGAGTATAACTGATAGACAGGGACTGGGATAATATCTTACTTTAACACAGAGCACATCTATGGTATTACAAAACATGCTTAGCTGCTAATAAATGTACTATTTAACCACTTCAGCCCCGAAAGAATTTACCCCCTTCCTGACCAGAGCACTTTTTGCGATTCAGCACTGCGTCGCTTTAACTGACAATCGCGCGGTCGTGCGACGTGGCTCCCAAACAAAATTGACCTCCTTTTTTGCCACAAATAGAGCTTTCTTTTGGTGGTATTTGATCACCCCTGCGCTTTTTATTTTTTGCGCTATAAACAAAAAAAGAGCGACAATTTTGAAAAAAACACATTATTTTTAACTTTTTGCTATAATAAATATCCCCCAAAAATATATAAAAAAACAATTTTTTTCCTCAGTTTAGGCCGATACGTATTCTTCTACATACTTTTGGTAAAAAAATCGCAATAAGCGATTATTGATCGGTTTGCGCAAAAGTTATAGCGTTTACAAAATAGGGGATAGTTTTATGGCATTTTTATTAATAATTCTTTTTTTTTTTAAATGGTGGCAATCAGCGATTTTTATTGTGACTGCGACATTATGGCGGATACATCGGACATTTTTGACACATTTTTGGGACCATTGTCATTTATACAGCAATCAGTGCTATACAAATGCACTGATTCCTGTGTAAATGACACTGGCAGTGAAGGGGTTAACCACTAGGTGGCAGTGTAGGGGTTAAGTGTGTTCTAGGGGAGTGTTTCTAACTGTGAGGGGCATGGCTGTGTGTGTCACTGATCTCTGCTCCGATAACAGGGAGCAGAGATCAGTGACACTGTCACTAGGCAGAACGGGGAGGTACTTGTTTACATTACCATCTCCCCGTTTTTCCTCCCCGTGAGGCGATCGCGGGTATCCCCGTGGCGATCGAGTCCACGGGACCCGCAACCCGACTCAAGGGGCTTGCCGCAGGCGCGCGCACCCGCTGGCCGCCTCTTAAAGGGGAACGTACAGGTATGTGATTCAGCCTGTACAAGCCCTTCTGCCGCAGTATATCTGCGTGAGGCGGTCGGCAAGCGGTTAATGCCCAAATGAGTCCAAATTCTGCCTTATATTGCCCCTTTTCCTTTAACTCTTGAATTACTGAATGACTGACGCCACCGGTCAAAGAGAGGAGGGGGAGAACTTCCACTCAATTCGCCTAGGAGGTCGGAGCGGGTACCTGATAAAACTAGGTACCTGCTCCCCCTCAAAAAAAAAAACCCTACAAAAGTGGGAGAGGAGGGGGGAAGTAGGTGGTAAAGTGGAACTTCCCTTTTAGCATGAAGTTCCCCTCTATGTTAAAGTGTAAAGCTGGCTATACATTGATCAAAATTTGGCTGGTTCAGCAGGAATCAGCCAAACTTTGGGTCCATGTATGGCTTATCCTGTTCATGAAGACTTTCTCATAAAACCAGTATGTTGGTAAATGTTTGCTCTATCAGCACTGCAGCAAATAGGCTGCCATGCTGATCAGTGTATTCTGACAGCGGAGGAATCCCGGGGGAATCCTGTCATAATACAATGATCCAGCAGGGAGGATTCTTGCATCCATCTTGAATGTGTGGATTGCGGAATTGGTTCCGTTTTTTTTTCATTCAGTCGACTGAATAGCGTGAACAACGCATCCACACCACACCTGTTCCAGTAGCACCTGTAACATTTTGAAATGGTATGCTCTACTGGTAGTAAGGGCCACTGGGATAAAGAATGAAGGTAGATATCCCTAACCAGTCACACAAACTGCAACAAAAACCTGACAGAGGTTCCAACCTTTTCTCAAAATAAAAGAAAATCAGATTTGTCTGGATTGTAAAGCTGAACTCTGAACACATAAACATTCATTTAAATATGTTCCTCGATTGCCAGAGAGGATATAAATCCACTTTGCGTTCACCAAATGCTTTAACAAACCAAGATATTATCTTGTAAAAGTAGCAGTGACGGGGCGTGGCCTGGACGGAGACCAAGATGGCAGCGTAATCTGTGAGCTCCTGTGTACCGCAGTCCAAACTCAGCTTTTAGGGGAGCCTGCACTTCCAAAATAGCATGAGCAGAACCACCAGGAGCTCTTCTGCATCCCGAGCCATCATGGATACAGGTACGCAACTGAGCAAGAACATCCCAGAGATATTCCGGACCCAGCGCCAAACGGCCGCGGCCTTGCAGGCCAAGACCACGTTCTCGCCTATCACACCATCCGGCTCTCTAACGATGGCCCCTCCTGATGCAACCCCGGGCCGAGACTTACTGCCGAGCATCCTAGACTTAGAGAAGTTTGCTCTAGATATCAAGAGCTCAATGACAGCAGCAATAGCGGACCTGAAAAATGACTTTCAGGCGGTGGCACACCGCATCGAGAATGTAGAGCAAACTTCTAAAACACAAGCGGCCGCCATTCGCCAAGTACAATCTGTGTATGACTCCCAGCTCTCCCAAATGTTTGACCTACATAGACATGTTGAAGACCTTGACAATAGGGGCCGAAGACATAATATTAGGGTACGGGGGATCCCTGAGAGTGTGGACCCTGGAGCTCTGCAACAGAACATCTGCTCATTGTTTAATGATCTAATAGAGCGCCCGGCTGATTCCCCTATTGAAATGGAGAGGGTACATCGTGCCTTACGCCCACAACCGCGGGAAAATGAACCACCTAGAGATATTGTGTGCTGTGTAGTTAATTTCCAACTTAAGGAAGAAATTCTACGCAAAGCAAGAGAGCGAGGACAGATCTTGCACAATGGAGCGGAAGTCAAACTATTTCAGGACTTGTTGCAAATCACGCTCCAAAACAGAAGAGCTCTGCGCCCCCTGTTGGATGCTCTAAGGGCCCGCAATATCACCTATCGCTGGAAGTTTCCGTTTGGTTTGTCAGCGTCATCCAGGGGTCGCTCGGCACTACTACGCACGCCGGAAGACCTGCAGACATTCTGTGAGCAGCTGGATCTTCCACTTATAGAAGTACCGGATTGGTACGCGCGGTTCTTTCCAGCGGAACCTTGGCTCCCGGTGTCTCTCAACCCATCCCCAAAAGCTCAGCGACACAGAACACGCAGACGCAGGGGTGACCTGGACTCTCCAAATGCCCGTGCATCACGACGCGACCTTTACCCACGCAGCCCGGGATCACCTCCCTCACCATCAGCGAGGAGAGGTCGTATGGAAGCTTAGAGTTGGTGGGCATATGATGGTCACGCTGTGTGGTTCCCCCCCCCCCCCTTTTTTTTTTTTTTTTCTGTTCTTTTCGCTTTTATTTTTGGAGCTACCTGATATACACGCATTGGATATAGCATTAAACCTGCCTGTGACTTCTGCCGAATATCATCGAGAACGTTATCCTCCGACACTTCTGTTAACCCTATTCTCTCAGCCCTTTTACGTACTTTAATGCAAAAGATCTCTGATGAGAGGAAACCTCTGAGAAGGAGCAAAGATAAGAGGAGATAGAACGTCGGACTGTCAATTAGGCCCTCCTTCGGGGTGGTCGGTGAATGACCGTGATCTGCAATCAAGACATGCACGAGAGTAGTCATAGCTCCCATGATGTAGCTTGCAATCAAAGAACACTCTCCCCCGCAGACATCATCATCGCCTCCTCCAACGTTTCCACAGAGGAACTGCAACGCACACTGTGAGGACTTCTCTGGAGCACTTGGAACCCTGCCACTACAGCTTCTGGCCTTTCACAGGGCTATTTGGGTTCGCCATAACACTAATGACACTGAAGACGAACACAAAAACAGGTGGATCCGCGGTGATAGAGGTTTGAGAAGCTACCTGTTTTTGTCTGATCTCTGGGGATTCAGCGGGACTCATCCCAACATCTCGAGAACCCAAACTAGGGGTGAAGTAACTTAACTTAGTTAGGATGTTAGTAATTATATGTAGCTTATGTTGCGGTTATACTCTAGCTGACCTAGACATGAATAGACTGCAGAGGGTTTTAAGTATCTACTGTAGGGTAGATTAACAGGTGGGGATTATGTAAGCTCAAGTTAGTTTAATTTCTTTATCATATTAAGGTGTGTATCTCACCCACTTGTATACCCTGACCTGCTCTTCCTCACTTCCCCCTGGGTATCTGTTGCCTTTATATTACAGATCTTTCCCTCCTCTCTCTTATCCCATTAACTACCCTCTTTCTATCCTCCTCAGGTTTCTCTACCACGCTATTCTGCCTACCAACCCCTTCTCTCTTTTCCAAACCTAATTGCCTTTCCCCCCCTCTCTCTACCCCGAGATTAAGGAAGGGCCGCTGAGGATGCACAGGGGGTTATAATGTATATTTATCATATGCTCACATGCAAAGCTCGATGGTGTCTAATATTAGGCTTTTGTGTTGTCCAATGAGTGAGTTATCATTACGGTTCTTGTCTCTTTGACGAGTTTTTGGGTTTTTCTTCTTTTGTTTTTTCATTGTTATGTTTATTTTTAAGAACAGGATGCAAGTACGCTCTGTCTGTTGCCCAATGCAGGCTCCCCGCCCTCTCACTTGTAGTGGGGTGCACTGACATGCACAACCACTAGACGATCTTCTTGGACCAAGACGGTACACACACCCTGTGGTTTCCGTCCGTTCTCTCTACCCCACACAGCAGTCCTGATAGGACTTAGGCTGACACTCCAGAACTGTTTCTCCCTAGGTGGATTAGTATTCCTATATCCATCTCTGGTTTGATTTATCTGTCCCTCTATCTCTTTTCTACCTGCTTTTCCCTATCAATTGTTCTATCCCTTCCTTTTTTACCCCCACCTGCTTTTCTGCTCCTCTTAGTCCTCTCCACCTTCATACGCTGAGATACACCTCTTGTCTGACCCCCCCCCCCCCCCCCCTTTTTTTTTTTTTTTTTGTTAGCTCCGCCCTCGTCCTCCCGTCTGAGGGGGAAAGGGTCTTAAAACTAGGGGAGGCCTATATTGTCCTCTGCTGGTGGGTCGGCCCGATTTCCCTGCCCGCCTGCAAGGATGCAGCATAGCAAGGCTATCAGTGCTCCCCTGTCACTGAAGTGCATTTCTTTGAATGTAAAGGGTTTGAATTTGCCTGAAAAAAGATCGCAAGTCCTTTCATCTCTGTCTAAACATAGAGCTCACTTCATATTTCTTCAAGAGACCCATTTTCGATCGGATGCCGTGCCCAAATTATCTAACCACATATATCGCCAGGCATTTCATGCCACTAATGCTGAAGCCAAGACCAAAGGTGTCTCTATACTAATTGCCAGACATGCTAACTTCCTCATTACAGACTCCCTTATTGACCCAGAGGGTAGGTACATTTTTCTCAAGGGTACTTACGCCTCAAAACCACTGACGTTAGCTAACATTTACAGTCCAAACGACCAGCAGGTCTCATTCTTTCAAAAAGTATGTGACCAATTAGCAGCCTTCCAGAAGGGAGTGGTCCTAATGGGGGGGGGACTTCAACATACCATTAAACCCCCTGCTAGACTCTTCCACGGGAGCCTCCAACGTAACATACAAAGCACTGAGACGGATCAAGCTAAACTTACAACACCTGACTCTACATGACACTTGGCGCACTATGTCACCTTTGGTAAAGGATTATACATTCTACTCGGCACCCCATCAAAAGTACTCAAGGATAGACTACTTCTTCCTCTCACAGGCAGATCTATCATATCTAAAGGAAGCAACAATAGAACCTATGTTCTTATCAGACCACCATCCGATCACGGTAACTCTCACCTTCCCAGAAGTAGAAACAAAGTCGAAAATCTGGCGTCTGAACCCATCCCTAATTAAAGAAATCCCTACAATAGAACACATTCACACGTGCATCCGTCAGTATTTCCAGGAAAACACAAGCCCAGAGGTATCTCCAATCTCTTTATGGGAGGCTCATAAGTGTGTAATCCGGGGCGAATTTCTGGCCTTAGCATCGAAACTTAAAAAATTGCAGCAAGAGACCATCAACTCCCTTATCCAATCGATTAAAACGCTGGAAACAACCCACAAACAGACTCAAGCCCAATCTACACTTCAGGACCTAACACGTTCCCGGTCTCTCCTTTTGGAGGAGCTGGGTAGACGTACGAAAAGACGTTACATTCTTGGCCAGAGGATCTTTTATGAGCATGGCAACAAGTGCGGCCGTCTGTTGGCCCGCTCAGTTCAAGCCTCTAAATCTTCCTCCAAGATTCACTCCTTGCGCAACAACAGGGGAGATCTCCTGGTCAAGAATGAGGACATTGCCAAAGAATTTGAGAGATACTACTCCAAACTTTATAACTTAAAGACCGACCACATCTCCCAAACCACACCCGAAGTACGCGCACATCTAATTAAAGACTTTCTTTCCTCCTTCAGCCCCTCTCCCATGAGATCTCAACAAGCTTTAGCCCTTGAAAGTGAAATATCCATCACGGAAATAGAAATAGCTGTTAAACAAATGAAGGCTGGGAAAAGCCCAGGCCCCGATGGCTTTCCACTTTAATATTACAAATCCTTCTCAGAGAGTTTATTCCCCAGACTTTTGACGACCCTCAATAGTTTTTCAGATTCGCACTCCCGACCGAATGAGATGCTTAGAGCGCATATTACCGTAATTCCCAAAGAAGACAAAGACCCATCATTAGTGACAAATTATAGACCAATTTCCCTACTAAATGTAGATATAAAAATTTATGCAAAGGTCCTAGCTAATCGATTGATGCCCCTCATCCCAGAACTCATCTCCCCAGACCAGGTGGGGTTCGTCCCTGGAAGAGAAGCCAGGGACAACACGATTCGTACCCTTAACCTACACCATTGGCTTGCTTCAACTAAATCACAAGGCTTCTTTCTGTCACTGGACTCCGAGAAGGCGTTCGACAGGGTGGCCTGGGATTATATGCGAGAAACTCTCCTAGCCATCGGTCTGGGAAGCCGTATGCTTGCGTATATCATGGCCCTATACTCGAATCCCACAGCGGCGGTGAGGACCAACGGCTACCTGTCGAGCGCCTTCTCCATCAATAATGGCACACGCTAGGGGTGTCCGCTTTCCCCCCTAATCTATATACTAACCCTGGAACCTTTTCTTAATAAACTTAGACTAAACCCAGACATCCAGGGTGTAACGGTGAATAAAAGGGAATTTAAAGTAGCAGCGTTCGCCGACGACATTCTACTTTCCATGAGAGCTCCCAGAACGTCCCTTCCGAACCTGCTTAGAGATCTATCCGAGTTTGGAAAAATTTCAAACCTTAAAATAAATTACACAAAATCCCATGCCCTTAATGTGACTTTGACAACTCAAGAAGTTGACCACTGCCGGGAGTCATTCCCATTTCACTGGGAGAAGAGGGCAATTACCTACTTGGGAATCAAGATCCCCACGAAAATGTCCGAACTTTATCCTTTGAACCACCACGCGGCTCTTCTTAGAGTCCAAAAACTCCTAAAAGAGTGGGCAACTTTAAATGTGTCGTGGTTCGGGCGAGCAGCGTTGCTCAAAATGATGATCCTGCCCCGATTGCTATACATGATGCAAGCGGTCCCGATCCTCCTACCAGCTGGCTTTTTCTCTTCCTATAGAAAAGCGTGTTCTGCTTTTATCTGGAAAGACGCTCCTCCCCGTATCAAATTCACACGTCTGACACTGGCCAAACAGAGAGGAGGTATAGGTTTGCCAGATCTACATAAATATTATTTAGCCTGCCACCTTACCAGGATCGCAGATTGGAACATCCATGCTAGTGAGAAAGCGTGGGTCTTCCTAGAGAAAGCCTTTTCAACTCGTCCCTTGCATTTACTACCTTGGCTGCATCCAAGCAGCTGGCCACAGATCCTATCTACACACCCACTTATCCATCCTTCTCTCAGTGCATTTAAGAGGACGAGCCGGACCGCGAATCTCACTACTACCCCGGGCCCTCTGACAACATTAAGAGGGAACCCGGCATTCCCACCTGGGGAGCTTAACTCTTTCCTGCGTAAGGAATGGCCTTTTGATGAGGTTCTGGCCCAGCAGTTCTATAGCGATAACAAACCCATCACATTAGAGAAACTCAAAACAATGTCAGTGTCGTCCACTTTCTCGTTCTGGACCTATAGACAAATCAGGCACTTCTTAGAAACTCAAGCACACCAGGCGTGCTGGTCGCGACCCCTAACCCCGTTCGAGACCCTTTGCCAACACAAAACCCAACAACGACATCTAATCTCACTCATCTACTCGCTTCTTTCAGAAGACCTTGATCATTCCCCAGCCCCGTCTCAGACATCGTGGAACAACGAAATGCAAGCACATTTGACAAATGAGGACTGGACCACAATCCATGAATATGCTCATAAGAGCTCACTGAATGTGGCCATTCAGGAAAATGGCTACAAGTTTGTCACTAGGTGGTATAGGACCCCCTCCTGGCTCCACAAGTTTTCGGCCGATATTCCTGACACCTGCTGGCGTTGTGAACGGGAGGTGGGTACTATGCTCCACGTATGGTGGACATGTGAAAAACTTCAACCGTTTTGGAAACAGGTCCATGACCTCATTTCTCAGGTCACCACATTTTCCCTCGATTATACTCCAGCTCAATTCTTCCTACACCACACCTCACTTTCCAGGAAAACATACTACAAGTCCCTAGCCATGCACATGGTAAACGCAGCAAGATCATGCATCCCTAAACACTGGCGCTCCACGAGCATACCGACAATCAGAGAATGGTTCTCAAGAATATCTATGATCAGGGATATGGAGGAACTGATCCACATAGCTCAAGACAGAATGCACAAATTTTCAATTATATGGGCTTGCTGGTCCCACTTCACGACCACAGACAAATACCGTCATTACACCCAATAAAAATATTGGGGGAGGTGTACGCCGAACCTTGGGTGGTCCACGGCGGGTGGGCGAGGAGCGGAGAATTCCTAAGATCTTCCCCGTGTCTGTGTCTTCCCCCTCTACTTTTCTCTTTTCTTAGCTCTAATCCCCTGTCTTTAAGTTTATAGCTTCTCTCTACCCCCTGACTGTTTGGAAACGTGGGTAAATCATTGGTTTCCCTCTGGAAACAGACACTTAGTCTAATGAGGGAGCTCGGTACTACATACACCCTCCAGGACCCGAGCGGACTGATGGGGTTCCTGCCCGGTAATGTTGGTTTACAAGCACTGGTTTAATAGGCTCTCCTGCCCCCTGTATTTCGCAGGGGGCGGAAGAGGGGGGAGGTGAAAATTGAGAGTACGATCCTTCGCCCTCAGGCGCTATGTATGCACTAACTAATGGAAAGAGCGCCTTGATAAACCGGGAGGAGGCCTCTAAGCAATTTCAAACTTGATTGCCTCACATTTTGATATATGTACCCCATTGTTTCCCCCTTTTCCTTTGTAATGATTCCTTTTTGTTTGTACTTATTTTCGTCTGTACAAATACATGTAAACTTAAACGTGATACAGTTGTTTATCTTGCAAATTTTGAATAAAATCTTTATGGAAAAAAAAAAAAAAGTAGCAGTGACATCATCACTGTGCTGTACATAGCCTGTGCAGAGAGCAGTACTGTGGGAGAAACCCAGCAGACAAGCTGCCTGCAGAAAATGACAGAAAGGGGCGTAGACAAGACTAGTCATCCTGCACAAGGAGAGAGAGCAGTAGAGACTGGTCTTTATTATAGGAAGTTCCTGCACAGAAGGAACGTTTCACACTAGATTACTGTACAGCTCTGAAAGAAATACACAGAGCACACCAAGATTTAAGGAAGAATACACATGCCTCTTGTATTTAGACAATATTTGCTTATCCTGGAGTTCAGCTTTGAACAAGAAAAGCTTCAGAGAATGGGGCGAGGTGGTCAGAAGAAAGCTGTCTCTGGCTAACAATTAGAGCTGAGCTTGGGCATTTTCTGTAGTCATCTTTATCCTAAATTCTGAACTCCTGTTTTTTTTTGCACTCCAATAAGCTGCATGCCAGGTGACAAGACCCATGAGCAGCAGGGTGGAGAAGTACCTGGACCTGCAGCTCATTGGAGTACACAAAGGCTGGCGTTCAAAAGGCGCCCAAGCTCATTTCTAGAGCCAATCTACCAGCAGTTTGGAAGGAAACCCATATAAACTCAAGGATGAACCTGCAAACTCCATGCAGAAAGTGTAATAAGAAATATGCCACTGCTCCAGGTGGGCCTGCCAGTACAATCCACAATTTCCATGCAGATAGTGACTGAGATTTGAAGCAAGACCCTGATGCTGCAAGGCAATAGTGCTAACCACTAAGCCATCGTGCCACCCATTTTCTGATAAACAGTACCTCTTCAGAATGTTTAGTTAAATTATAACCAAAGACAAAACTTTTTTTTTTGTCTTGGGTAGAGTAGAGAGGGATTAGAACCCCTATCAGGTTTTTATTGCTGTCTTTGTTCCTGTTAGGGAAGTTCACCCTCTCTATTTGTCCTATTTACCTATTTGCCTCTTACTTCCTGTTTTGGCTATGGGACAAGAAGTGAAGGGAAATCTCCACAATGGCACACAGATGGCAAAAATAAAACTAAAAGGGGTTAAAACCCTCCCTTACTCTATCCAACATGAACAAAAAAAGTTTTAAGCTAAAGAGCCTTCTGTGTGCAGCAGTCCCCCCCCCCCCCCCAATACTTACCTGAGCTCCAGCTAGATTCAGCGATGTTGTAGGAGTGTCTCTGCTGTCCGGGACTCCCCTCCTCATTGGCTGAGACAGCAGCGTGGCTCCATTGGCTCCCGCTGCTGTCAATAAAAGTCAGTGATCCTATGAGTAGAGAAAGGGGGCGGGACCATGCTGCTGCTCTGTGTCTGAATGGACACAAGGAGCTGTGGCTCGGCTCGGGTGCCCCCAAAGTAAATGGCTTGC
Organism: Aquarana catesbeiana; assembly: GCF_042186555.1. Classification (NCBI taxonomy): domain Eukaryota; kingdom Metazoa; phylum Chordata; class Amphibia; order Anura; family Ranidae; genus Aquarana; species Aquarana catesbeiana. The sequence continues at coordinate 665,302,289 of NC_133325.1, read as the reverse complement.
TGTGGTGGCACTCAACAGGAGGGAGGGGCCAGAAGCACAGAAGAGGGACCCCAGAAGAGGAGGATCTGGGCTGCTCTTTGCAAAACCACTGCACAGAGCAGGTAAGTATGACATGTCTGTTATTTTTAACTACAATAAAATGAGAATTTAGTAGCACTTAAATTGCAGGGTCACTTTAAGGCCTCTTAACATGGGATGCCTAAAAAATTCCACTTTTGGGGCATTCAGGCAGTTTTTTTTTTAGAATGATCTAAATGCAGATCATTGTGTTTAATGAGCTTATACACACAGATGCGTAATCTTCCACTGCTTATAGATCAGTAAGAAAATGCACAAAAATTGCTTTGCTGATCAGTATTCTTATACTTGTATACCACCTTCCCTTGATTAAAAAAAAAATAGAATTTTTCTTTACGCGTGTGTACATGTACATGTGAATACGTGTAAATATGTGCAAGTGCTATACAGCCCATCCTCGCATTTTTTTTTAGTCAGGAATATCTGATGTTTATACATTAGTACCACGTGCAAGAACACAATAGCTTTCCCCCACCAACCTTGATTGTGTTGATAGGGGGATCGAGCAATTTTCTTTGTGTCATCTATGGCCTACTTAAAGCGGAGTTCCACCCAAAAGTGGAAGTTCCGCTCATCTGATTCCTCCCCCCCTCCGGTGCTACAATTGACACCTTTTGGGAGGGGAGGGGGGAGCCTCAGCCGCGGCTATTGACGTCACAGCTGGGGCTCCCTCCTCCTTCCACTGTTGCCGGGCCAGTAAGAGAGAGGAGCCTCGCGCATGCGCTGTAGGGTTCCCAGCGTGAAGCTGAAAGGCTACACTGCTGGGTTCCCTTACCCGCAATGGCAGCGGCAGCACCTCGACAGCTGATGGAAACATCAGCTGTGGTGCCGACATTGCTGGACTCCAGGACAGGTAAGTGTCCGATTATTAAAAGCCAGCAGTTGTAGTATGTGTAGCTGCTTGCTTTTAATTATTTTTTTTGGGTGGACCTCCACTTTAATACTAAACGCCATGAGCTCCTGATAATGATCTCAAGCCAGGTAATTGCAAGTGGTCACATAATCAGGAAAGTCAGATCCTGATTTCATGTGTATCTTATAATCACAAAATTAGCAGCTGTGTCCAGACCCATAACCAGCATTCATGACTACCTGGTGGAATGGTAGCTGCTCAGACTGCTATGGATTAAGCCTCCATGATCTGCATTGCATCACAATGGTGTACCTGTCAGAGAATTAGACTGTTTACCTAAAATCTCAAGTTGTAGATGTTGTAATGGAGGAACTCACTGGGTGACGTCATAGGGGGTGGGGCCAGGGCAGACATCCAGCAAGGCAGATGCTAATCACCTTGCTGTGTGCAGACAGTGCAGGACATCGGAGGATCAGGTGGGTGAAGAGGACTTCACATCTCCTATACTTGTATATAATGTATGCCCATTGATGAACTTCTGATTGTTGTCCTTTTCAGAATCATGGGGAAAGTTCTGTTCTGGTTTTTCCTGGCTGGAGTTTGCTGTTCACTAGCTGTAAGTTTGTTTAATGTTTGTTGTAACTTGTTCTTATGTTTTCCTAGCAATGCATTGTGCAAAAGAACATTTTGTAATAACCAACTTTTAACCATTTCAGAGCAATCAGGGTCCAGTTACACTGGTGAATGTGTGTTATACTTAGTGTAGCATGCATGTTCTGGTGTGTGCTGTTTGATCCATTTTTAACTTTTTTCTTTCTTCCTTCTTCCCCTTCCCTTTTATTTTTTTTTATTTTTTTTTTCTCATGAAGTGCATTGCAAACATTTTTTTTTTTTTTTGCACACAACAATGCAGCATGTTGGTGGGAACTGAAACAATAGGACATAAGGAAAATCACCTTGTCTATGTGTTGGGCATTTGGTACGAAATGGGCCCTAAATGTTACACACTGTCCATTTTTTTTTTTTTTTTTTTTTTTTTTTTTTTTATTAACCCTTCCATGCTCTATCAGAAAAAAAAAAACTATTTTGTTATTGACTATGTTCTGCTGGGGAGATTTCCCTTTTATTCCTGCCTTGGAGACATAACTGGAAATGGGAGGAAATCATCCTAAAAGTAAGGAGAATGCCCTCTTAGATGTCACAGAATGAAGTGTCCCCATTGAAAGTTTTACCCTCAGATGAGCGCTCTAAAAAACATGGATTTCCAATTTCTTTCCATGTCACTCATGGTGGTAACCAGAAAAAAATAAACAAGATGAATTTCCTCATTAGGTATACCGCTATTAAAACTTGACAGGGAGGGGTTCTAACCCTTCTCCACTCCATCCAAATCTAAAAAAAAAAAAAAAAAAAAAGTATGCCTTTTGAATATAATTTAAAGTGAAACCAATAAATATTGCTGCTTTTTTGTCACCAGATTCACGTGTACTGTAGGATTCCAGTCCATGCAGCATCGATTTTATTTATTTTCCACCTGGTGCCTCCATGGCAGCATACATATGGTGTACTCTGCCATGGATAGGCACCAGGAAAGGAAAATTACAGAAAGGCGAGTATTCCATTTTCTGTTATTGCCGATGACCAGGAATAAGCTCATGCGTGTTGGGATATGGGGTGTATGCGGAATGCCTCCACCGCCTATGACTGACCACCCACTTTGAAGGCTTCTCGGTAGAATAGCTCCTCAGGCAGGTTCAAAATTGTGTCCAAACACATCTCAGCTCATCCGTACTAATGGACCCCCCAACTCTGAAAATGGTTGTCAATAGTGTTGTGCCACCAACCTGGTGACCAATTCTGTCAAATTTGTTGTGCTTGCTATGTTACAAGACTTTGGCTTGTTAGGGGAGGTTGTAGGTTTCGTAGTGACATATTATTTATTTTTTATTTTTTTGCAGTAGGTCCAATAGGTGATGCTGCATTGGCCAGATGTGCTTTCTCTCAGACCACAAGACCCTGCAGGGAGATGTGGACGTGGCATCTGCCTATATTTCACTTGCTCATGACCTGTAAGATCAGAAAGGATCCCACATTTGGGCTGGTGAATCTTTTAATACAAAAAATGCTGCAAAGCATTTTGGGTGGTGATTGCTACAGATCAATGGGAATTCAGAGGCTATATTTATGAACCTAGACATCCACTGCAGATATTCTAGGTGTTTTATGTTAAATTATATTTGTGTGTATATCCATACATTTAATACAAAGAATAGGATACTCTAATAGCTTAATTTAATGATAAATTGCAGGGCATAGCACTGTGCAGTAAGCATGTTTGCCTTGGGTTACTGAACTTTATTGCTGTTTATGTTAGTGTGTGTGTGTGTGTGTGTGTGTGGTGAAAATGTAAGTCCTGGAATGGACTGTTAAAAAAATGCTCAGGAGCACTGTTTTAGTGGAGAAATCAGTTGTCAGGCCACAGTGCTGGTCTTTTCCTCCAAACAGATTCCCATAACCTTTTCAGAATTTCCATGTAACAATGTTGCTTGACCGTTGTACAGTGTTCTATGAACTCGTAGTGAACTATCCCCTTGTTATCAAAAAACACACCAACATAAGCATTCCAAGGTTCTCACTATATCATCAGCATTTGCATCCGTCCTTCGCGTTTTTGGCTGCCCACTTGCGTCATCATGGACATCTTCCCGCTCTCCTTAAACCGCCTATGCAATTCACAACACTTGATTTCATCATGGGATGTTCACCATAACCTGTTGTAACAGAGATAAAGTTTCACTCGCACTTTTGCCAATTTTTACACAAAATCTGATATTCGTTTGTTGCTCCATATTCCTTAGCCAACTGGCCTGCATCCCAGGCTAGTGCAAGTTAGAAAATGTCAGAACACGCTTCAGTGCGAACAGCTGTGTGACTCGCTACCATAGTGCTATACCGCAGACATTCCGGGAATTAAATTGTCACACCGTGTGCGCGCACACACATTACAATTTTAAATTTGCAAACCTTTATTGTACCTGCAGCCTACCAATCCTTAGATGTGGTGGCTGTATCAGGTTATTTTTTTTTTTTTTTTAGGTTTGCTTTCTTCTGTTTTCCTGGTCACCCAGCCAGCAAGTGCATTGTGTTGCTCAAGCTCTCCAGCAGAATGTTTCAGTTTACTTGCCAGGTCACCAAGTTTAAAACAGAAGTGAAAAATCCAAGGAAACAAAACAAAAAAACAATGCAGCCACCATGGCTTGGCTGCAATATAATACATTTTTCGTTTTAGGGTTTAATACCACTTCAATGATGTAGACTGGTAGGTTAGAATGATACTAAAGGGTTTTTTTTTTGGGGTGTGTGTGTGTGTGTGTGTGTGTGTGTGTGTGTGTGTGTGTGTGTGTGATTTATTTTTTTTTGTTTAACCACTTCAATACCAGGCACTTACACCCCCCCCCCCCCCCCCGTCCTGCCCAAGCCAATTTTCAGCTTTCAGCGATGTCGCTCTTTATATGCCAATTGCGCGGTCACATTTTTTCCTCCTTCACTGATGGGCACTGATAAGACAGCACCAATGAGGTGGCACTGATGGGCATTGATAGGTGGCACTCATTATGGGCACTAATAGGGGACACTGAGGGGTACTTATGGGTGCTACTGGGCACTGATACGTGGCACTGATGGCACTGGCAGGCATTGCCATCTCCAGGGTGGCATACCTTGTGAGGTACTTTTTTTTTTTTTTTTCTTGTGTGCATCCCTGGTGGTCCTAGGCGGGCATCCATGGGGGGGGAGCTGCGCTCATAAACAATCAGCGGAGAGCCGCCAATTGGCTCTCCTCTACTCATGTCTGTCAGACGCAAGTGAGGAAAAGCCGATTAACGGCGCTTCCTGTTTACATCGTGATCAGCCATGATTGGACACAGCTGATCACGTGGTAAATAGCCTCTGTCAGAGACTCTTTACCGAGATCAGTGTAGCGGTGTGTCAGACTGACACGCCATACCACTGATCACCGGCAGTTAACCTGCTGGACGTCATATGATGCCCAGTCAGGCTAACTGAACCACCGCCTGGCCATCATCCTGCTATAGGCCGGACGGGAAGTGGTTAAAAATAACCTATTATACTTACCTGCTCTATGCAAGGGTTTTGCACAGAGCAGCCCAGATCCTTCTCTTGGGTCCCTCGCCAGTGCTCCTGCCCTCTCCTTTCTGCAGAGTGCCCCCACAGCAAACTGCTTGCTGTGAGGGCCGCTGCTCTGTGTGCATTCAGACACGGAGGCTTGGCCCGCCCCCTCTCTCTTCTCATTGGCTCACTGACTTTGACAGCAGTGGGAGCCAATGGCGGCTGCTGTGTTTCTCACCCAATCAGGAGGGAGAGTCCTGGACAGCCGAGTCTCTCGTGCAACATCAATGGATTGAGATGGGGATCAGGTAAGTATTAGGAGGGCTGCTGCACACTGAAGGGTGTTTTTGGGTTTTTTTTTTTTTTGTTTTTTTCTTGTTGTTTTTGTTTTTATCCTCATGCCTAAGTCCATTAAGATAAAAGGGGAACAAAAAAAAAACTTCTGCCTTTAGAACCCTTTTAAGTTTATTGGCTTCTATACACGGATAACATCAGGGCCATGCAGATTTTCCACACTACTTTTCTAAATTTCTACATTCAGCTGGAGCTAGATGCTATGCTCCTTATTCCCTCTTCTCTTTTTTTTTTTTTAATATCTTTACGTTCTTGAGATGTCTGTAAAACTCAGCAAAGAAATAAATATAGTATTTAAATTTTGGGATGCTTTTTTAAATTTTGGAAATAATATATAAATACTATTAAAATACACGGCCATGGGACTTGTTCTTGTGCATTTTAATTGGTAATAATTGAGTGTTGTGTTTGTAGCGGCAACTCAATTATGGCAATGGAGCTGATATATTTGGTTAATGATAATCTGAGTACAAAGTTTGGTGCAAGCTTTATGTATTGACTATGCTACAAACTTTTACTTGGTGGTGATGATAGCGTTGCAACCCTTTCTGCTATTTCGAGTAGGTTTTCAGAATAATGCAAATATTTGCATGTTTCACCGAAAATGTGCTGAAATGCCAAAGAGTAAAGGGCACTGATACCAAATGACAGTCTCATCAGGGTTTTGTATGTAGGCAGCAATATATGCTTTTTATAATCTGTTTGCTAAAGACTTTTAGGCTAAGCTTTGAAAAGTTCAGACCGCAGCAAGCTTCACTGCAATCTTTACATAAAGTGTTTGTGGAGTATAGTTGAGTAAATCCAGTTTGACTTTAGTAGCTTTTGAGACAGACTGGTATGCCCCGAGGACTAAGTAATCCACTAGTAGAGGGGTCTCCAAATTTTCTGAATAAGGGGCCAGTTTACTGTTCTTCAGACTTCCACTGTGGTCAGCGTGAGTAGAAAATGCCCTGGCATTAATGGGAGTAAAGAATGCCCCATCATTGGTATTAGGGGAAGGAATAGTGCCTAATCATTGGTGTCAGTGGTAAGAATAGGGCCACACAGTTGGTATCAGTGGAAGGAATAGTGTCCCATTGTTGGGGTCAGTGGTAGGAATTTTTTGGTATCGGTGACACGAACTGTGTATAAGGCAAACACAGTCTATGGCAGACGTTTGAAGTGAAGTATAGTGGGTTCAGCCACACGTTTGTTCTGGACGTCCATCCCTACCTTTTCCTCTCAGGAGTCTTTTTAACTATCCATCTTTTGTAACTGTCATCCTGGATAAGTGGATATAAAGTGTTTTGAGATATGTAATCCCTAAACAAAAAAAACAGACCGCACAAAACCAAATAGATATAAACTCAGCAGCTGAACACTGTAGGCCAATATGCAAAACCTAAAAGATGATTCACAAAATATAGCAGTGCAGCACTCAATAAAACATATATGCATGAAGTGTAAATATATAAAAAACGTATGAGGCAAAGTCCCAAAAATATCTCAGTCCGAGGTGATAAATAACTGCCCACTTGTAGAAAGGGAATCCCTCAGTTGGTAAAAAAGGGTGCAGTGATGGGATAAAATAGCGAGGGGCTTTGTGACGTCAGTACAGCCACCCATCTGGTTCGATTTTTATGCTTTACACTCCTGCACTGGGAATCAGTGCTATATTTGTTTTATTCAATAAATTTTATATTTTTCGTATGGAGAGCACTATGTCCTGTTATTTTGTTTCAACGTGACATATATCTACCGATGAGACTAATCTTGGGATACTACAAGTGGACCTTCATCTCCATAATTTACCCTGTGGAAGGGAATGCATTAGTGACCTTGCTGTTAGCGCAGAAGGTCTACTCAACAAGGTGAGCAGCCTAGAACCCTGGTGGAGGTACACAGTGGTGGTGATACACGAATGCATATTTTATCCTATCATTGCACCTTTTTTTTTTTTTTACCAACTGAGGGATTCCCTTTCTACAAGTGGGCAGTTATTTATCACCTCGGACTGAGATATTTTTGGGACTTTGCCTCATACGTTTTTTATATATTTACACTTCATACATATATGTTTTATTGAGCGCTGCACTGCTATATATTGTGAGATATGTAATCCCACCTTCTTGGCCAGTAAGTGTGGGGCTTCTGGGCAACTTTACAGGTTATTACCCCGGGATTTTGTCTTTTTTTTTTTTTTTTTTTTTAATTTTAAGACACTTCACTTGGCTGCCATCTTTAGCGCATGTACACTGAAGAAGCATAGGTTGCAAAACTCATCGGATTCCACACGCTTGCTATACCTATGTACAGCGGTGCTCAAACCAGCATCTGGTCTGCAGGGAGAGCAATGAAGAAAGCAATGAAGCTTTCCCATACAGTATGTACAAGAGAGGAGTGTGGAAGATATGACAGTGGGCAGTATGTACAGGAGAGGAGGGTATGACAGTGAGCAGTATGCAGTAGAGCAGTGTGGAGTGTATGACAGTGAGCAGTATGTGCCGTAGAGGAGTGTGTAGGGTATGACAGTGAGCGGTATGTACAGGAGAGGAGTGGGGAGGGCTTTAAAGCAAGTAGTGTGTGTGTGTGTGTGTGTGTGTGTATGTATGTGTGTGTGTGTGTGTGTGTGTGTATATATATATATATATATATATATATATATATATATATATATATATATATATATATATATATATATATAATTTTCACACACAGTATATCTATGTGTGTGGGAAATGCATGCAAAAATTGCATACTTTTGCAACATGCACAGAAATGCGCTGCCCTTTAGCAGTGCCATTAATCGTTGATGGCACCCATATATCTGCAAACGGTCATTCCAATCCTAATGGTGCCACAGCACCCTGTGGTTTAGTGTAGCACACTTTTGAAAATGATTCAAGGACTTCTTGTCTGTGTTGCTTGCGCGTAGGGCAGCCCATTGAACTGAACGGGCTGCCCCCTGTACGTGACAAATACATCCATGCTTGGTCGCACCTGTATTTGTGAACTGAGTCTAACAGAGTAAACACAGAATAACAATCCTCTATAAACATAAATTATTCGCTAAATAATCAGTGTTCATACTATAGTGCTACTATGCAAATAGCTGTGAACACTGCGTGCCCGCTCTGTTTATGGAGGATTGTTCTTTTGTATATAGAATGTTTAGTTTATGTGGTGAGTTTACACTTTTTATTGTACAGAGTTTGGATAACACAGGATTAATTGGAATGGTCATAAATTACATTCACATTATCTGGACATACACAGAGTGATTGGGGGATGCTTATGCAGTGATGTGTGCCTGATTGGGAAATAGGGAGACTGCAGACTTAGTCGGCTCCCCCCCATGCGCACACACACACTCACCTACTCTTCTGACCCTACTTGTCAGTATCTCATGTCCTGCAAACAAATCTGTTCTGTATCCTGACATAAAAGACTACCTGCTTAGCTGTACCAACTTTCCTCAGACCACAGCTCAGCTCACCTCCCTCACCTCCCATCGGCTGTGCTCTGGCTTCTCGGTGATCAGAGTGCTGGAGGGCATAGTGCGAGTGTGCAGGAGATCGCTGGGGGAGACTGAAAGGATATTCAGCTCTTCTAAATACATACACCGCCCGGCAGTGTATGTATTTAGATGCAATGATGTTGCTGCTGACAAAGCCCAGGACTGAGCTGTAGCAGGACAGATTACAGTTGGCAAACATTGGCCCGGGGTGACCGGGCCCCTCGTGACCCTGGGCCCCTTACATGTGTATGGGCTGTCCCCCTGACTATATCTGCGGAGGAGGAGTGTTATCCAACTAGGACAGGATATGGTAGGATTACAGTATATCTCCCCCTCTCTTCTCCATAGGTGGGAGGTGTTCTGTAGTCTGAGAAAGATTAGACTTGTGATAACTGATAAGTTCTGTCTGTACTGAACTATTTATGAGCTCCCTGGATTTTTGCCAGAATCAAAGGTATTTTGCACTTTTTTGTACTAATATAAGAAATTTTTAACAGAAGAAAAGAGAACATGTAATACACGTTGGGGTTTACATCTGTTTAAGCAATCCATGCCAATGTCACAATATACCTAGTTATATGTGAAGTAAGCCACGGGATTAAGCAACATAATGCACAAAGAAGAGAAATAAAACATTGCTTATCAAATGTCAAGGTTCTTGTTTTTCCTTGTGGCTCAGTCCCAGTTTAACTTGGTTTACAATCTAATCTACAAAACAGATGACACCCTAAATATTACCTTAGATTCATAGCTTTGTGACATAATATTTACTAAAGCAATGTAAAGGGCAATAGTGTGCACTTGCACATATTAAGCAGATTGCAGCTTTCAGCTTTAGTGTAGTCAGATCAGTTACTGACCTTTTGCAAACTGATGTTTGACTTATTAAAGAACCTGATCTAAATTGAAATGTGGGATTGAGAGGTAGATGGAAGAGTAGTTAATGTGCAAATTGGAAGCCCTTGCATCAGATACCTTTTTACAAAATCAACAATAACTTTTTAAAGTGCCTACAACCCCAAAAAAGGCTAGCTGCTTGGTTTGGCAAAACATGTGTTCACTCTGCTGAATTGCTAACCAGCAGTATCCTTCTGCATTTGTAGCCTCAACCCTCTATCTATTAAAGGCCATCATAGTGGAAGTACTCTATTGCACCTAGTCCAGTAGGGGATGTAGTGTCTGTCATGTGATGTGATTTCATATAAATGCTGGCAATTTTATCTTGTATTGGGAGATTCTGCACTGATGTATGGATAGGTGTATCGGCCAGTTATTCTGTAACCTGCAGATTGTGATTTGCAACTACCAGTATTACAAATTTAACTATTCTGTGCGTGAGTAAGATGGAACTCTATTGAATACACTACATATATCCTGCAGCATACCTCCCAACTTTCAAAGTTGCTTGAGAATGAGGGACGCTTTGGGGAGGTAGAAGCCTACGGTCTCCCCATCCACGACTTACCTTTTGCCTCCCCATTCCCTTTTTTTTTTTTTTTTTCACTTCTTCGTTACAGTACAGTAAAGATTGCTGGCAAGCGGTGTCTGTACCTGGGGCACCAGGTGAGAGATGCAGGGCATGTGCCCCAAGTATCGGGAGCTCTGCAGAGAGGCGATGCCTCAGCCACCAGAGCAACCCGGGAGGGGCACCACTGAAATCTGTGAGGGAGCGCACTCTGAGCCTTGATTCGCCGAGACTTGCATCAAATCCCGGGACAGTCCTGCCAAATCTGGCAAACCCTTGCATGATGAAGGCACTTGGTGCCCTGAAATGTTGCATACATTGTAAACAATAAATGGCTTGTAGGAGTCTGTTGCCCTCCTACTGTCCTGAATTTGTAAATGTCTAAATATATTATGCATGCACTTCCTGCCCCAAGTTTGTTGGCTTTGAAACCAAAGAAAGAGGAAATCGAGAGAGAGGGACTCAGCCACATATCCTGTCCATGTTGCTAGATCTTTGACCAGAAGAGACTATTAAAGTATTTCTATGATCTAATGGCATACCTGTAGCTGCTGAGTGTATATTTATGTTTATTACAAACCTATCTATAAATATGAACCAACCATGATGTTATAATGGCTAGCAACTGCATGGAAAGTATTCACCTAGACAGTTAACATCTATATAAGGGACACTAGATCCCACTGCTTATGCCCAAAGCTTTTTCTAAATGGCAGACCCCACCCAGCATTCTGCCAGCCACGATTTTCCTGGACACCGCTGCTGACCTCTTCACACCACCTTCTTTTGGTTTTGGCATATTTGACCATCTTTATTTACCAGGATGATGTAGTCCTGTGCATGCATCAAGAGGTTGCCGCCAATGCTCAGTGTTTATTTAACCTGCAAATTTCCTAAATTTTTACTCGACCATAAAGTTTATTTTGTTAGGGCTCACAGACTGATTCATACGTAAAATTGTGTAATTTGTAGGGGGCCATACAAACCCTGATCGCAAAGGGCAAACATGATCTCAAAAGAATGAAATTACCAGAGGAAGTGGAATATTTTGTTGAATTCAGTATTGTTTATTGGGTAGTTGATTGCATTTTTAAAGAAAGTGAATTTTAAAAATGTCCACATCCCGAGAAAGGATGATTAAATGGTTACTGATCACCACTGAAAGTTGTATTTCAGGGGTCAGCAACCTTTTTCCACTTGAGGGTCGGATACAATGTTTGTGAATGCATGGAATGCCGCGTTCACCTGCTAATAAATGAAGATAATATTAATCCTAACATAGTAATGTAGCAAGGTCCCAGGCCTCCTTTGATCTAATGAGAACCTCCAGGGCCAGGGATAGCTGACATCCTTCTTTATGTAGAGGGTTGTGAGGTATGGTGGGTGCAGAGTAGTTAGTTATTGGGAGCCACACAATTCTTGAATGCAAAAGAAAGTTTATTTCTCTTAACAAACTTTATTTGGGGAGAGGAGGTTAGGGCCAGGACACCCTTTAGGTAGTTGCAAGATTAATTGGCAGACTCTGAGACTTCAATAGGAAGACAGCCATGCAGTGAAAGGCATCCAGCAAGACGCCACATCTGCATGTGCAGGAAGGCTGTCTCCTATGGTAACAGTTCCTAACACAAATGTAACAGTTCTTTCACTATCACTCCTTCAGCCCACTGAGCTCCCGGTCTCTCACTAGACCCACTGATTCACTGCCACTGAATCCCTTGAGCTCCTCCAATCTTCACGGTGGTATCTTCCTCAAGCGTCTCCCCCGCTTCTCTGCTGCATCCATAACTTGGCACTCTAGATACCTCTCAAGCTTCACCCTGGTTGGTGAGAATGCTGCTCCAGTACTTGCTTCGGTTACTCACTGTGGTCCCTGGTAACAAGGTGGTTGGTCCCTTAGTGGCAACAGCTTCCCTTCTACCTCCAACCATGACAGGTTCTCTGGCCGGCAGAACCGTCACTTTTGGTTGGACTGCAAGCCGCAATCCCAACCCTACGCCTAGCAGCCTGGGCAGTACAACACACTTCCACCCAGACAGCTGTCCAGGTGACACAGAACACACATCACCTGACTCCACCCGAATATATAGGCTGTCCCAGCAGGCCAAGGGATCAAAGAAACCCCCTACCTATTGGCTGAGATACCTCGTATCTAGTACCACCAAGTATCCGGCCACCTTGTGGTAGAAGGGAAAAGTTCAACAAGGCCAAACTTAGGGAGAAATTACTAGCTCTCTAACAACCAACCAGGATAACCATTCCTGGCAAGTAAATTTGTGAGGAACATCCCTGCCTAAACTCCAGGGTGTTACAGTAATAACCATACAGGTTTATCTCACTTTAAGGTGCTTCACTGATACAAAGCCAGTTCACCCTGAGGGAGCATGTGGCTGGGGATTTTACTGCCCCTCCCCCATCCTGGCACCCAAGAGTGGCTGATGCCAGCCAGCATGGTCTGGAGATGGGGTCCCTGTCCCCTGGAGTGAAGGGGTTCCTAATGGCTCCCCCCACCTATTGCAGTGCCCTCTGTACCCCTATAGCAGTGTCCTCTGTCCCCCTTCACATCACTCCCAGTGTCCCCTCTGCGCCCCCCAGCAGTTTCCTGTGCCCCCGCCCCAAAGCACTGTCCTCTGTTCCCTGCAACCCCCCCTCCACTGTCCTCTGTACCCCCATAGTGTCCTCTGCACACACATCCATTCTGTGCAGGTAGAACTCTCCTACCTTACACAGGTGTACTGCAGAGATCAGCCTGTATCACTGGGCTGGATGGGGGCGGGAAATCCTGAAGTTAACTTTTTACAATTACCAGGCTGGTGATTGCTTGCTAGGATCGCCTGGCAACCAATCGCCTACTGGGTTTAATGTGAACAGTTACAATAAAGAGGAGAGCGTCAAATGTCCAAGGGCCGGGTGCCTGAATTCTTCACGGGCACTGATGGGCCAGACATTTAGCGGTGGCGGCCCGTGGGCTGTAGGTTGCCAACCCCTGTTGTATTTATTAACGCCAGGGGGAAAGTCAGGGATAGAAATTGATTGGTTAAGGGTGGTAGGATTGTCTGACTAGTTATGTAAATCTTGTGTCCTCCAAGCGTTAGGAATTGAGTAGCAAATTGGGGATTATTCAAACAGTTTATGAATAGGTAGACTATGTAAATGCTGGGAGAGAAAAGGAAGCAAGAACGTTTGACACAAAGGAGGTTCATAATGGTCAATCTAATATAGAGAGCGATGTGGAACAAAGATCTCCTAGGCATTTGTAAATCTACATAAGTTAATAGTTTGCTTCTACCACACCAAATAAATCAGATATCAAAAGCTGAACCTTTGATTAAGTCTGTCTGCAACAAAGGAATTGGGGAGACACTGAATTTGGGTAACAAAAGTTGACAGCTTTAAGTTGCTTATTATGCCATTCAAGAAACTGGGAAATTCCACATCCTCAGATCACCCTAAAGTTGTTCATAGGCCTGTGAAAATGCTGGGCCCTGCCACTGTGAAAAAAGAGAAACAAAAAGGCATTCTGGGTTCTCGCAAATACAGATTGGTGTCTACAGAATAACAGAAGTTTTAAAGAACTCTTAAGAGGGGAAAAAGCCTCTACCCCAGTGTCAAGGTTTTACTAGAGACTAGCAGGCTGTATGTGTGTGCAAGTATGCACACCCTTTATAGTAATGGGGCTGGCCATAGAGCTCCACCCGGGAGACATGAGGTCCCCTAGCCAAGGCTTAGGTCAGTGCAGCAGGGAGCTGTAAGAGAAGCAGGGAACAGAGGTACAGAAGTGTATGTGAGCACAGTGGAACTGTGAGGGACAAACCAAATGTCTAAACTTGAGGCCTAAGCAACGGCACTGTGAAAGGATAGCCAGGAGGCTTGAGGACGTGGTGGGTTTTTTTTTTTTTTTTTTTTTTGTTCTGAAGTGTTGTTGATGGAAACGCCTATGAAGACAACCATTTAATTGTGGAACTTTTACTTTCTTTTCAAACAAGAAAGCCAACAAGCCAGACTGAACTCATTACTAAGCACTACACTTGAGCAATATCCCTAGAATATCCTAACTGGGATAAACTGTTGTCTGAAAACACACCCCATGGAATTTGACTTTTTAAACGCAACTGAAAAACAAACATTAGATCTTTCACAAGCCAATGCCTACAAATAAAGGTGATGCACTTAAATAAAAATGCAAGGACGAGTTTGTCTTTTCAGTAATTTATTTTCCAAAATTATCAATAGATGTAATGGAGTACTGTGGTAGAAGTACAATGTTGGCCCCAGAAGCTGGTATTGCCCCCTTTAGCATAAATTACTTTATTGTAAACATTTTTGAACAACTGCCCACCAGTTATTTATTTTATTTATTATTTTTTTACCTCTTCTCCATGCAAATTTTCTTCAGTTGCACAATGCTTATAGCTTTTCTTGCACTAATTTCCTCTTACCAATCCCCCCCACAACATTTCAATGAGATTCAAATCAGGGCTTTGACTGGGCCAATCCATTTCTTGTTCAAAAAAAAAAAAACAATAGTTCTTATTGAAATTTTCATTTTGGCATACACACAACTTAACAAACAGAAAATAAGAAGAAAGAAATAATAAAAGGAAAAGGGCCATTTCCAAAAAAATAGTGGTGTAAAATACACTTATTAACATGTCACATGCTGATACATTATGTAAAAATACGTTAGCATTAGTCTTAGTCTCACACCCAAACACATAATACTCTGAAAGCACTTATTTAGGGTTGCAGAACGGCATTTGTTATTTAGCATCATGTCTGTCTCACCAGGGCTTGCAGACCTCCAAATTCTCTACCTCCACTGGTTATAAGACCCTGGATGACCCATCGCAGATGATCCTTATGTTAAGATCCATTTGCAGTTTAATTTTAATTTCGGCATGATGGCCTGACATTTTTAAAAAATGAGTAGAAGGCTATATATAGATACCTCATCCAAAGATTTTAGAGAAAAGGAGCAATTTTATGGACTTTAACAGCATCGGAAAGAGACGCAGCAACCAAAATGATATAAAAAATTATTTATTACAAAATTTGTTAAAATAACATAGATAAAACAAGAGCAAAAGCTCATGTATAAATATAAGCCATTGGCCAAGCTATGTTGGCTTGTACTGTTCTGTCACGAGGTCGACATGTTTCACAATCTGCTTCCTCAGGACCGTTATATCTTAACAGACAACATTAGGCCTATCCAAAAGAAACACAACAACATTAATTACATCCAAACATACAAGGTGAACAGCATTGCATGTATAACATAATCTCAAGGGTTGAGAAGAGAGGGAAATCACCACTTACATGCCCTCCAGCTTAGACAGAGTAATGGCGCCCCATGCACAATGCAGATGCAGCTCATGATAGATATGATGCCATCAACCATTAATTGATCTCAAAATCTTCTTAGCGACAAACAGGAAAAAAAAATGGGTTAGCTGTCTTGTTTTGTATATCTTCTATTTTTGGCTTGGTCAGAGCCATACAAGGAGAGGGGGAGGATGGGCAGCAGGCAACACTTAGAAAAAGGGGTCTCACCCCAAATCTAATGGAAAGAGGTACATGGAAAACAGCCAGGTCAAATAGTGAAATAACCTTATATGCACTGATAGAGAATCTCTCCTATGATAGTAAAAACAAAATGACATATCAATAGCAACATCATGCAATAGAACATAGAACCCCAATCTTAAAATTGCCTCTCATAATTACCATAGTCAATAAGTCAGTCAGCTCACAGGGTGTCCTCAAAATATTTTCCTTGACATTTTTGTTAAGCACTCTTTGATACAATACAGAATTCGTTGCACACATCTCAGGAGGGATTTTGGTCAACTCTTCTTGCTTTTTTTTTTTTTTTTTTTTTTTTACAGATCTTCTCTAAATCCTTAAAGGAGCTTCTCCTATAGGTCACAGGAGTGCAATTCGTTTTGCATTTCTGTGACCTGTTTTCAGCAGAAAGTGGTCTGAAGTCCGCTCTCTGCTAACGCCACAGGAATCAGTCCAGGCACCACGTCATCATGACAAAGTCTGGATCCACCAGGTGCCTGGACTGATGCCCATCTCAGCGAGCCGCTGAGAGCCTGAGATGGCCACTCCCTGCCCCTCCACAGCTCAGCACTCCAGTGAGCGTGAGGGGGAAGGGGGGCGCAGAGCGGAGAGCTGCTAACTGACAGGCAGCAGCTCTCCACTCGGGGAGCGGAGAGAACCCAAGCCATTGGCGGTGTTCGATGGCTTGGTTCTCAGTGCAGAGGCGCCAGGGGACAGATACAGCATCGGTCCGATGCTGCATCCACCTAGGGAAGTTTAAACGGCAAAAAAAAATAAAACACCATACTTCTCTTTAATGTAAATGTAAACCCTCACATATACCCAGTGAAGTGAACAGCCTCAGATGATACACAGGGATGAAACAAACCCTCTTACATAAGTTTAACATGTATATCTGCTGTCTTCAGCTGTATATATCCTTTAGAAAGTGCTCTTAGTGTTACAGACTTTCTCTTCCTGTTCACCACGGGGAGTGGATTATTGGCATACAGCCAAGACAGCTGATTGGAGGAAAGGTGCACGCACCCCCACTCCACATTGGCAAAGGAAAAAAGGAATGTGCAGAGCTCTGCTCTGAGATGGCAAGCTGTATTCTAATTTATAGCAACCTTCCCCGACACACGCTTCAGGCTGCCGTCTCGGAACTTGTCAAAAGTTATCAGGCTGATAACAGAGGAACTGAGCAGGAGAAAGATGGATACGGGACATAGTGCTTTGAAGAGAGATGAGAAAACACTACAGATATGTTGTATTCAGTATTCAGCTCAAATTTCATAAATCGGGTTTACATCCACTTTTAAGGTTTCTTGGCTGTCGCTTGGCAACTCGAAGTTTCAGCTCCCTCCATAAATTTTCTAAAGGATTAAGGTCTGGAGACTGGCTAGGCCACTCCATGACCTTTTTTAATGTGATTTTTCTTGAGCCACTCCTTTGTTGCCTTGCGATGTGTTTTGAGTGCTTGTCATGCTGAATGACCCATCCATGACCAATCTTCAGTCTTCTGGCTGAGGGAAGAAGGTTCTCATCCAAAGTTTTACAATACAGGTCCCATCTATTGGCCCCTCAGTGTGGAAGTTAGTCTGTACCTTTAGCAGAGAAACGGCCCCAAAGCATAATATTTCTACCTCCGTGCTTGACTGTAGGGATGGTGTTTGTGATGAACCCTGTATTCCTGAGGAGTATGTCCGGCCGTATTGGCTTCCCTTGCCTGGTACCAGCACGATCCAAGATCCCTCAGCTTGCCCAGTCACTACCCGTAACTCAGTGTAGGGTGAATAGCATAAGACTTTATTGAAGATCAAACTCCAGTATACATCTCTGGAGACAACCCCTCCCCCCCCCCCCCCCCCCCCCCCCTCCCTTACTGGCAGAGACACATGGTAGGATAAACTTTACATCCAACCAGATGAGGCACAGGTACATTCAAACTTATCAACATATCTATAAACAAAATGTGGGCTTGCAGCCAACTTTGTTAGCGGTACAGAAACATATTTAGCCTTTCAACAATTAAAACATTAAATGGGCATGCAGACCACTTATTTTATGGAGAGACCTGTTAAAGGAGCTTCTCCTCTCCTAAGACTTGGACATGCGTGCCTGCACACAGTTCAAATGTCCAATGTCAGTGTTCTAATCCTAGTGTAGACAACCTGGATGGTTCAGGGGTAAAATGAAATGCCGAGTCCAGTGTGGTTGTACTGAGTATGGTTAGTGCAGATCAGACTGGGCTTCTCAGGTCACCCGTCACAATTCTCCCCTATTGGCAGGAGATTAACACAGGACTTTGAAGTTAGTCTGTAGTACCAATCCCCCAATGACCGTACCCCAAACAAATTGTCCCGAACATAGCATTACTCACCCCGCCAACCTTACGTAGAACATACCCGGCCCTGGGAAGAAGTGTGGACTGGTCCTTCCCCCTGGAGTCCTTTCAGACACTGGAAAGAAGACAGGGTGACTGGGTCCACTCCATTATGCTGTTGGGGATCTGGGCCGACTGCCCAGCAACCCTGGGATATACAGGTGGAGAACGTTATCCCATCCACTTTTGCTAGATGAAAATCCCCCAGTGTTGTGAGAGCAATCCTCCTGTCCCAATGCTAGACCTTTTTCTGGGGTTGTGCCAGTGGAGACCGCAGTTCCATCTTCTGTTAGTTGAGGGCAGAGGCCAGCAGCACTCTGCCCTGTTGCAAGGTCTTCTGTGGGGTTGCTGTCAGTGGAGACCGCAAACCTATACAAAGATGCCAGCACAAGCTGCAGTTGTGAGGTGCCGATTGCAATCCTCTTTCTGGAGCTCCTGCTGAGTTGATTGATGTGTGTAGAGGTCAACAGCGCCAGGCTCTGAAGCCAGCTCTTCTGCTGGAAGATCACCAGGTTGTTCCTCCTCAGCAAAAAAGACTATTAAATCCCCAGTTTCTGGAACTGGTATCTGGGGATAGAGGTTCTCCATCTCCTGTCTGTGGAACCCAGAATATGTTATCTATGGAGGGCAGCAAGGCCATTGACATTCTTTACTGAAGGGTTGACTGCACCACACATTCTTAGACCTAGCACCCAAGCGCAGGAGAAATGTTTTGTTTTATGTTCTCCGTGCTGGGCAGAGGCTAGCAGAGCTCTGCCCTGTTGTCAGCACTTCAGCTTTGGGGACGGCCATCTCCAGAGTTTCCGCTGCTAATTCTGGCACATCCTGCTGAACGTGTTCTAGCAGTTCCCTGTATGCCCTTTTCCAGGTTCTGTTCTTTCCTTAGCAAATATTGCAGATCAGGTTTAACCTCCTAAGACCCCTGCGAGACCGAGCATAGCCTTTCTATATTCTCACAAGTCCTCAAGGGTAGGTTCCCCTTCATCGCCAAACACAAAACCATCTGTAAGAGTCTCCCACAGCAATCCAGGGCCGCCAAAGTCATATCCCTCTGGAAGGCATTCTGTTGTCTCCCCTATATATTCATGCTCTGCATGCCATTGCAGAGCCTGATATCGATTGTCAAGCTCTGTCTCCTGCTTGACCAGCCTGTGCAACTCGGACAACCCTTGCTCCTAGGGCCGCTCTCCCAGGAATGGCATTCGCAACTTACGTTGGTCACTGGCCAGTTCCCCTGGGGATGGAAAGCATTTGCCCTGGTACATACCAGCGACCTGGAGGGCTCCAGTCCAGCGCTCCACCCGAATCTGCTGCCTGAGCTCCAGGTAGTCATCCGCAGACACAGTCTTGGAGTATGTTGAAAGAACAATGCGCAGAACCCCCTTGAACTCTGATGCCAGATCCATATCTCCACTTGGGCAACCAAAGTCTGCTATCCTGATCTTGGATATCTATCTTTAGTATCTTTAGTAAAAATAACCCTAATTAGTGTATATTATTTGGTCTTTGTGAAAGTTAGTCTATGAGCTATGGTGCCAATCATCGAAAATTGACACCTGATCACACCTGATGTACTGAAGACCTATCTCATTTCTTGAGGCACTAACAAGCCAGGAAAGTACAAATACCCACAATATGACCCCATTTTGGAAAGCAGACACCCCAATGTATAATCTATGAGGCATAATGAGTCTTTTGAACTGTTCATTTTCCAAAAACTTCTGGAAAAAAAATGAAAACACATTTTTTTCCCCGACAAAGTTGTCCATTTTTAAGATATTTCCAACACATAGCATGTACATAGCAAAAATGACACCCCAAAATACATTCTGCTACTCCTCCTGAGTATGGAGATACCACATGTGTGAGACTTTTACACAGCCTGACCACATACAGAGACCCACCGTTTTAGTAGCACCTTCAGGCGTTCTACAAACATAAATTACACATCTAATATCCGACAACCTATTATTTTTGAAGGCCCTTATATTTCTAACACATAGCATTTACATACCAAAAATGCACTCCAAAATAAATTCTATTGTGGAAAGGGTAAAAAAAAAATATTACCTGTGGTTTTAGTAGTGTCCCCAAAGGAGAGAATTGATCCAGGCACCAGGCATTATTTCCATAGTACAGGGAGCAGGCAGAGGTGTGGTCAGTTTATGCTGCAGGCAGGGGGATGGCGGCAGTAAGTCAGCAGCAGGCTGAGGGCCGCAATTAGGTAAGACCTGTGCATAGTGGTAGAAGCTTCGACCCACCCAAATCTCTATGAAGCCTCTGGACTCCAGACCCTAATCCGGAAATTACGAAACCCGGAGACAACAAAAAAAATTGTTTTCTCCATTTGGAAAAACTTTTCTGGAGCCCCTCACATGTGATACCCCTGTGTACTACAGTAGCAGGGCAACAGATCAGTCCAAGCGGTAGGCAAAAGCATAATCCATAAAACAGGCCAGGGTCAGTTCACATGGAAGCAGTCCAAGCAGTAGGCAGAAGCTTAGTCAAAAAACAGGCCAGGGATAGTTCTCGTGAAAGGCAGTGACGTGATTATTTGAGGAAGCATGTGAAATGGTCAGCACAGATGAATGGGGAAATGGTTAAGAATATCGGCTAATATATTAGGGTTGTGTGATATAGTCTGAAGCATTCACCAATGCAAAGGCGGGTTCGGAGGGACACTGGGGACATGGTAGCTGGTATCTCTTCGAAATGCTTTGTTGCTGCATACTCGACATCTTTTTTTTGGTGTCTCCGGCCTGCTTCAGATGGTGGAATGTGATCCGGGAAGTGGCGTTCATGAAGTCAGCTAACAGCATCAGAGCGAAGGTTTTCAAAATTAGAGTGCTACTTTCTTGTACCAGAAACGGGACCTCCTTTTTGATAGGGCTGAAGCATTTGGTCGTTGAAATCCACCCCCCCATGTACAGATTGTAATCTTGTACACGTTGGCTTTACAATGGGACCTCGTCTTCTCTGAACTTCAACTGTAGTGTCATCATGGATGGTGGACGTAATGTACACATTTCCTCGTATCCTTCCACCTCAAGGCCAGCACTTCATTGCATCTCCCCTTACTTTTTCTCCCCTTCACAATTTCTTATTCACTATGGCTTGTGGGAAGCCCTTCCTATTCTTTCTGGAGGTTTCACAGGCCAGGGTTTCTGCGAGGTATAGGTGTTTGAAAAGGGGCAGGCTGGTGTAGAAGTTATCCAGGTATATGTGGTAACCTTTCTTCAGCAGTGGGTATGCCAGGTCCCATACAATTTTACCAGTTGTGCCCATGTAGGCCGGGCACTCGGGGCTGGAGCTGGGAATCTCTTACTTCGTATATGCGGAACGCGTACAGATATCCCATGACTCTCTCGCAAAACTTTTATAAAATTTCACTCCGTATATGGCCTTTTTGCTAGGAATGTATTGTTTTATTCCTAGCCGGCCTGAAAAGGGTACCAGGGACTCATCTACACATATATGCTTATCGGGGGCATAGAGTCTGCAAATCGTTGGGAAAAGAAATTAATGAGTGGGCGAATTTTATGTAGTTTATCGTAATTTGGATCATTGCGGGGAGAGCAGTGGGTGTTGTCACTGAAATGAAAAAAACGCATTATCTCATGTCAGGACCTGGACATTACGGAAGAATAAATAGGCATGTGGTTGTGGTGGATGGGGTTGGTGGACCAATAGGCATGTCCTTCATTAACACTTTGAACTCCTCCAGAGTCAAATCCTTCCACTCAAATGGATGGGCGTATGATGATCAGGGGTTGTTGGCAATATGCTGCTGGGCATATAAATTGCTCTGGTCCACGATGAGTTGCAGCAAAGTGTCGGGCAAAAATAAATAAAAATAATTTCAGAAAAATTTTGG
Organism: Aquarana catesbeiana; assembly: GCF_042186555.1. Taxonomy (NCBI): domain Eukaryota; kingdom Metazoa; phylum Chordata; class Amphibia; order Anura; family Ranidae; genus Aquarana; species Aquarana catesbeiana. The sequence continues at coordinate 665,280,114 of NC_133325.1, read as the reverse complement.
ATATTGGCCTGCCCACCTGGCTGTGCGGTAAAAGGGGGAATTCTTGCTGATCCTGAGTCGGGTGGCAGCCATGTTGGATTGGCAAGACCAGCTGGAAGATGTGTAGCGGCCCTGGCTCTTGGGGGACGTGGCACTCCAGTGCTGGTAGTTGAGGGATTTGAGATTCCTCTGCTGGCATTTGGGTGTGATGCTGCGGCAGTGCTGGAACTGAGCCTGGGCATTTCTTGTGGCCTTTTGCTGGCGGCAGCGCTGGTAGTGGGCCTGGGAATTTGATCCTGGGGTATATTGCTGGTGGCTGCCTGGTTTCCAGAGTGCCCAGTGCTCTTTTAGGAGGGATCCATTCTACCTCTGATTCATTTGCCGATCCATTACTATCGATCGGTTCAAATGCTGCATTTGATCCACAATTGGAATTGGCATTTGAATCTGATGAGAACTCCCCACTGCTCTCATCAGTCATGGAGAGGATCTGGAATGCCTCCTCACTTGTATAGAATCTTTTGGACATTTTTTCTGATGGGCTGTGCGACGGGTGACAAATGACGGTCACTGATGGGAGACAGATGATGGGTGACAGGTGACTGTCACTGATGGGTGACGTGCGATGGTCACTAGTGGGTGACAGTCACTGATGGCAGTCTGATGGCGACTGATAGGTGACAGATGAGGGTCACTGGTGATGGTCACTGATGGGTGATAAGTGCACAGCTGATGGCAGTCTCTGACAGGTGCACTTTGTGGGCACTGGTGGGTGACAGGTGCACTTTGTGGGCACTGGTGGGTGACAGGTGCACTTTGTGGGCACTGGTGGGTGACAGGTGCACTTTGTGGGCACTGGTGGGTGACAGGTGCACTTTGTGGGCACTGGTGGGTGACAGGTGCACTTTGTGGGCACTGATGTGGTGACTGTTGGGTGACAGCTGTAATGGGGGGGGGGGCGCGATGTGACAGGTTCTCTTTAGTGTGGTGTTGGTGCAGTACACTACAATACATCGGTAACTCACTGCTCCTGGCTCTTCTCTCCTCACACTGGAAACAGTGTGTGAGCAGAGAAGAGCTGGTAACAGCTAGTAACCGGTCTCTGTTTACATTTAGTGATCGGCTGTGAATGGATCACAGCCGATCATGTGGTAAACAGCCGCCAGCCATTGGCTGTTTACCCTTGGTGACGAGCAGTATTCCTAGGAACACACCGCCACTGACATGACTGCGCTGCACGCTCCCGATCGCGTGCATGCGCGGTCTAAAGTGGGGAATACTCATTTGTGATCGGCCGTGACTTAATCGCGGCTGATCGCATGGTGAACAGCCATGCCCAATGGCTGTTCACCCCTGTCGGTGACACGCTGTGTCTCGGGGACACGGCGCCACCGACAGTGCAGGGCTGCGCGCCCGTGATCCCACGCGTGGCCTGTGTGACCGTTTTTATATATATATATATATATATATATATATATATATATATATATATATATATATATATATATATATATATATACACATACACACACACACACTCAATTTCCTAACACCCTAGAGAATAAAATGGCGGTCGTATTTGCGCAGCCAGGCAACAGTAAAGTTAGCCAAATTTTTTTTTTTTCTATATTGTGAAAGATTATGTTATGCTGAGTAAATTGGTCATGCTTCAAAGTTGTGTCCGCTCGTGGAATGGCGACAAACTTTTACCCTTAAAAATCTCCCTTAAAAAATTCTACATGTTGCATGTTTTGAGTTACAGAAGAGCTCTAGGGCCTTTTTTTTTTTTTTTTTTTTACACTGTTCTTTAGAAACAAAAAAATTTCACTTTTATTCCTATTACAAGGAATGTAAATATCCCTTGTAATAGAAGAAAAAGCATGACAGGACCTCTTAAATATGAGATCTGGGGTCAAAAAGACCTCAGATCTCATATTTACACTAAAATGCAATATATTAAAAAAAAAAAGTTGTTTGGGGAAAAAAAATGAAAAAAATTTTGCTTTAATAGCTATGGGCGGAAGTGATGTTTTGATGTTGCTTCTGCCCTGCAATGGTATGGAGACGGGTGTGGGCCATCTTTGATTCTCTCTCCCCCCCCCCCCCCCCAACTCGGCTCCATACCTAACACGGAAGAGGACCCGATCGCCTCCGCTCGCAGCTCCGGTAAGCGGTGGAGGCCACTGGAGCGCGGCGGGAGACCACTTTTATCTGAAAGTGGACCACCCGCTGAAGAAGTGGATAACCTGGGTTATGGCAGCTAGCTTCTGCCATAACAACTATATTCCTCTTCAAAGTACCGCCATATGACGGCGGGCAGTCCAGAAGTGGTTAATGAATGGAAGATGATTCGATGGTGGTATGCAGAGCTGCTGTGCATTGTCCCAGACAGAGCGTCGGGGATTCTGCAGCCTCATAGGACAGTCAGAGTAGAATGAAAACTCCACTTACAAGCTTTAACCGGACACTGATAGAAGTCACTGCTATATATTGCTGGTGAGGAAAGGTATTTAGCAGTTTATATTTACTAAAATAATTGCATTCCAATGATCTGTGTACTGTGTGAGACCAGATATAGTGAATGCAGGGTCCTGAGTTTAGTAACACTTTAAGGGCTTGTTCACACCAGAAACTGCACATAACTGTTTTTGACTGCATGCTTACGTGCATTTGATGCGTGCTTGAATGCATTTTGCGCTGCATTTGCAGTGCATTTTTTCTATGTTTTTGGGCTTGGCTTTCTTGGCTTAAAGAGGTGCGGTGGGTTTGTAGGGCGTAAATACATTTTCCCTCTTTAGTAACAATAATAAAGAAGTAGGTACACCAGAATTGATTAAACCAATTAACTTGTTTTAGTGAAATGAAATGATTGGAAAGTCAACTCAAGTTTACAATTTAAAATGGATTTTCGTTATAGGAATGTTATCAATAACTTAATGGCAATCGCATATCAGATTTAAACATTCAACAGTGAGGACTATCATCTCTGTACACAGCAAGGCACAAGCAATGCCTATGTGAACAGGTTACATGAAGGCAGAGGAATGGCTCTTATTGGTGTCAGACCCCTCTCTTCTGTTGCTCAACACATAAAAGCAGAAAAGAAAATACAATGTTATAACCTTTTGATCTTCAGCTAGCCCTTGATAATTTCATGCAAGGAATTTTTAAATGGCAAAGCAAAGCAACCTGAATCACTTGGTTGTGAATAAACAAAGAAGCAATCTTCCTGTATGGAACAAACTGCAACTGGATTCACAGTAATCACTGACTTAAAGATGATGCCCTCTGTAGAACTACAAGTAAAAGCAGGGTGATAGAAGGTAGAGATGTCTGTATATAGTGTCTATGATGTTAGGCCTAGATCCTTGACACTAAGACTGATAAAGTGCAGGATGCAATGGTGTCTATAAGGTTGGGCTATTGCCCGCTCACCACACTGGAACAAAAGATGGTGATGATAATGGTGCCTGTCTCATGAGAATGTGGCTCAGGGGATGATGTCTGGCCTCCGCTGCACCGCGCCACAACTCGCCCTGCTCGATTCTGATGTCACCGCTGGACAGATGGAATGCAGGCCGCGACTCAACTGCAGCTCACACGGTCACAGAATCCTTGCACTCAGATCCAGGCCGGGTCTCGAGAGCAGGCCAGGCCTCAACCCATTCCTCTTATAGTCCCTCCCAGCGGTCTGTTCTTCCTCATCAGCCATCTGGTAGTTGTGGTTCCTAATGATTCAGCAAGAGGGCTTATCCATTTGGACTACATGTCCCAAGATTGTTTGCTCTGCCCTATTTCTGTATCAATGAGGCAACAGGTCATTCTATGCATTAAGGTGAAAAACCTTCTGTGGTGCTGCAGCCCCCCCGAGCCCCCATTTTACTTACTTGACCCTGATCCTTCGGCCGGGAACGAGCATCCCAGCTCTAGCTGGTGTCTCGTGTCCTGATTGGGTAGATTGATAGCAGCGCAGCCATTGGCTCCCGCTGCTGTCAATCAAATCCAATGACACGGCGCATAGGGGGCGGGGCCGTGTCTTGCGTTCTGTGTGAATGGACACAGATGCTGGACTCGGGAGCATGCCCGCACGGGTGTCCACCTAGGAGAGCGATTCTCCAATGTGGACACTCGATGCAGAGAGGAGCCAGGAGTGCCACTGAGGGACCCCAGAAGAGGTAGATCGTGGCCACTCTGTGCAAAACTAACTGCACAGTGGAGATAAGTATGACTTGTTTTTTGTTTTTTTTTTTTTGTTTTTTTTTTTTTTTTTTTAAGAGGGTTTACAACCCCTTTTAAGGGTTTCCAAGTTCGTCCAAACCATTTATTTTTGTTTTATTTTTTTTTAGCTTGAAGCGGTTCTAAAGGTAAAAGGTGTGTGTGTGTGTGTGTGTGTGTGTGTGTGTGTTTTTTTTGTTTTTTAAACCCTAATGCATTCTCTACATTAATGTAAAAAAACTTTAAATAGTGGCTTCCTCCAGCTTTCCCTCTTAAACACTTGCCTAAGTCTTCTCTCAATCCAGAGCTGTCCCATCTGCAGAAGCTCTTCTATCCTCTTCCTGTATTCATGGGAGGCCCTGGCAGCAGTGGGAGCCATTCTGCTGCTGTCAATAAAATCCTGTAAGGGGGGGCAGGGCTGTGCCACACTGTTTTTCTATGGATGCACACAGCCTGGCTCAGGAGCATGGCCCCATACCAAGTTGCTTGCTAGGGCCATTTAGAAAAGAATAGCAGGGAACCCAGAAGAGGAAAGAAGGTAAGTATGAACTTTAATTTTCTTCCTAAAATAATTTGAATTAAAAAGTTTATAACTGCTTTAATGAATATAAGGAACATACCACTGTAATTATAGCCGTGCAGGTCAGTCACAATCCAGTCACCGTGGATTGTGTCAGAGTGACTGTCCAAGAAGAGGTGGGAGTTGTGTCAGAAACACCCTGGTCCAGTTACATAATCCAATCTAGTGGTGTCAGGGAGTCAGTAAAATGTGTTAATCCTTACATTTACATGGCTAAATGTGTAAATTGTTATGTTGTTGGGGTAGAGATTTTAACCACTTGCTTACTGGGCGCTTAAACCCCCTCCTGCCCAGACCAATTTTCAGCTTTCAGTGCTCTCACACTTTGACAATTACTCGGTCATGCAACACTGTACCCAAATGATTTTTTTTTGTCCTTTTTTTCATGCAAATAGAGCTTTCTTTTGGTGGTATTTGATCACCTCTGGGTTTATTTTTTGCGCTATAAATGAAAAAAGACCAACATTTTTGGAAAAAAAGACGCATATTTCTTCATTTCTGTAATCAAATTTTGCAAAATAGTAATTTTTCTTCATAAATTTTGGCCACAATTTATACTGCTACATATCTTTGGTAAAAAATAACCCAAATTAGTGGATATTATATGGTCTGTGTGAAAGTTAGAGTCTACAAGCTATACATTCTGCTACATTCAAAATACATTCTGCTACTTCTTTTGAGTATGGTGATGCCAAATGTGTGAGACTTCTACAGAGCCTGGCCAGATACAGAGATCCAACATCCAAGGAACACCATCAGGTGTTCCAGGGACACATAGCATGCTCATATCAAGAATTACATCCCAAAATTCACTATGTTGAGCAAGGGTAAACAAAAAATTAGTTGTGGTTTTAGTAGTGCAGTTGTCCACAGGAGGATAGCACTGATCCAGGCAGCAGGCGGGGACTTGGTCAGCAACAGCGAACACAATTGTCCAGGCAACAGGCAGGGATCCTGTCCATATACAGTCCTGGTAGAGATATTGGTCCTGGTAGTAGGCAGGAACATGTGGTGTGGTCAGCACGACAGCTAGAGACATGATGGCAGTAAGTCCTACAAGCGGCAGGCAGAAGTAGGGGCTCGTTCAGGACAGAATGAGGACAGGGGTAGAGGTTTCTCCCACTCAAATCCCTTTGAGGTCTCCGAGTCTCCAGACCCTAATCTAGGAAAAAAAAATGTTTTCTTCATACAGAAAAAATATTCTAGAGCCCCTCACATATGTGAGACCCCTGTGTTGAATCCCACTAGTCCAGCAGCGGGGTACAAGATCAGTCCATGAGGCAGGCAAAAAACATGGTCTAACAGTCCAAGGTCAGTTCCAGATCAGGCAGAGGTACAGTGTGTACAGACTCATTAGGCAGAAGCATGGTTGAATAACAGTCCAGGGTCAGTTCCAGATCAGGCAGAGGTATGTACAGAATTGGCAGGCAGAAGCGTGGTCGAATAACAAGCCAAGGTCAGTTACAGAGCAGGCAGTGGCATAAGGTGTGTGAAGGCAGGAACTGAGGGTTACGTTTACCATACTTCACTAATAATTTACTGAAGTATGGTAACGGCGAAATCAGTCACCTATGCAGAGGCCTGGTTGGGCAGGACAATGGGGACAATAATAAGATGTGTCTTTTTTCTAACTCCTCCGCACCTTACTTTTTTTTTTTTTTTACGTCTTTGGCCTGTTGGTTTGGGAGGGATTTTGTTGAGAAAGTGGCGTTCGGCGAGTCGACTAAGAACATCTGATCGGATGTTTTCTAGTGGGCCGTTCGGGAATATAAGAGCAGTGAAAATTTCCTACTGGTAGCTAAGGAAGGGTTTGGGGTTTTGGGTGGAGTTGCGGTAAATGATATAGGAGTTGTATATGGCCAAATGAAAAAAAAAAATTGCTACTTTTTTATACCAATAGTGTGTCCGTCTTGTGGCAAGGTAGGGTTTTGAACATTTGGTCATTGAAGTTGACTCCCCCCATGAGCAAATTATATTGGGCACATGTTTACGTTTTGGGTGGGGCCATTCCTTCTGGGGATTTCCACAAAGTTATTATTGTGGATCGAAGACAACATGTAGACATCCCTTCTGTCCCTCCACTTCACTACCAGAATCTCCTTGTTTTGCAGACTTGCCATTTCTCCTCTTCTCAACTTCATATTGACAAGTCTTTGAGGAAAGCCCTTCCAGGACTTTCTTACGGTGCCACATGCTGGCGTCTTCTTCGGTTGTGGAACAGGGGCAGACTTGCGTAGAAGTTGTCTACATACAAGTGGTAGCCTTTCTCCAGTGGGGGGGGGGGGGTATATAAGGTCCCAACTTTCCTGCTTGATCCCAAGTAGTCTGGGCAATTAGGGGGATGCTGCTGGGTGTCCTTCCCTTCATACACTATGAAGATATATGTGTACCCTGTGGCTCGATCACTTAATTTGTACACCTTCACCCCATAGCGGGCCCTTTTGCTGGGGATAAATTGTTTGATTTTAAGCTTGCCGCTAAATTTAACAAGGGACTCATCCACACATGTGTTGGTCCAGGGGTAATATTTCTGAAAAATAATTTAGTAGTGGCTGAATTTTGAAAAGCCTGCCATAATTTGGGTCATTTCGGGGAGGGCACTGGGTATTCTCATTGAAAAGTAGGAATCTCATGATCATGAGATATCTGGTTCTGGGCATTACCGCGGAGAAGATCGGCATGGGGTGGGTTGACCAATAGAAATGCAATTCATTTTTCCCCAGTTGTCTTCCAGGACAGCCCTTAAGAAATGGAGTCCCTCCCATCGACCCAGGAAACACATTGCCACAGTTCAAAAGGCGGCCCCTCAAGTCCCTGGTCAGTCATTTGTGTTTCCTCCATCAGAGAAACAAGTTGCCAGGAACCAGGAGAAGGACTCTATCTCTCAGGGGCTGCCTGAGGGGAGCGGAGCCGCACAGGGGGACCGGGTCCTATCCAGCGGTCTCCAGGTTAGTCCTACCTTGTTTTTTGGGCTCAGGTACCATCCAACTGACAGGAGCAGACCCGTTACCCCCCCCCCTCTCTTTCCAGTGCCGAGGTGTGCCAGTGGCAGGGTGATGCAGGTTCCCTCCAGGAGCAGTATAGATTGATTCTTCCATCCCAGCTCCTTGCTGTTATGGCGGTGGGGGTCGGAGACGCCGAGCGTCATTTCCGGCGGAACCACGTCATCGCTGTTTGCCGAGACTTCCAGGTCTGGGTCTCTAGAGGCACAAGGAGGAAGGGGAAAGCCCACGCTGGGCCTACAAATCCCGACCAGCGTCCAGCTATACCGGACTAGCGGTGGGATCCAGAGCTCGAGAGAGGGACCATGGAGGCTAATCCCCAGGACTCTCCGGTGGATGCAGGCACCAGCCAAACCCAGGTAGGCTGCTGAGCAAGCCCTTACTGTGTTTTTTTCTGGGGTTTTGTTGTAAGGCTGGGATTTGTAGTACCCCATGGTGGTGGTTACCTCACAGTCCCGGGTATATGCAGTGGTGGTTGCAGCACAGGCGTTTTTTAATGAGGGTTAAAGGGATTTCTGCTGCTAAGATCGTTTATTCTTTATTTCAGGCTAAGGAAGCCACAAGGGAAGACAAGTCAGGCCGCAAAAAATGCCCTAATTGTGGAAATAAGTTGTCCTCAGGCTCTAACAAAGCCTTATGCAGACAGTGTATTGCAGGCTTACTTAAAACAGAGGCAGACTCTCCCTTGGCAAAATTCCTTGGCTCCTTTTAAAGATGAGATGGCATCAACCTTTAAATCTCTCCGGGAGTTAATCGCAGATGTAAACACGTCTGCTTCCACCAGTAAAGCAGCTGCGATTCCCTCCTCACCATGCCTTACAACACCTAGCTCTGAGGAGCCCCATACAGTCAGGGAGCATAGCCCCGTGTTAGTCAGCCCTGAATCCTCTGACGTGGACTCAGACCAGGATGAGGATCAGGTTGTAGCTAACAAAGCAGCAAAATACAAGCTGTCTCTTGAGGAAGTAGATGAGCTGTTGAGCGCTATTTATGATACGCTGGAAATTGATGAGGAAGAAACTCAATTGACCAGACATGATAACATGTATGAGGCTCTGGGGAAAAAGAAAGCTAAGGTATTCCCTATACATCAAATGCTTTCTGACCTTGTCTGCTAGGAGTGGGCCGAACCAGATAAAGTCTTCTTTCCTAATTCCCTTAAAAGAAGATTCCCCTTTGATGAGATCCCAGAGGCGGTCTGGAATAAAAATCCTAAACTAGACGCCCCCTCTGTCCAAAGTCTCAAAACAGTCTGACCTTGCTTTTGAGGATATGGGTCATTTAAAGGACCCAATGGACAGGAAAACAGACATAGTCTTAAAGAGGGCCTGGGATGCTTCTATGGCAGGCTTAAAACCAGCTCTAGCCACTTCTTGTGTTGCTAGGAATCTGGAGTTCTGGTTATCTCAACTAGAAGAACACCTAAAAGCAGGCACGCCTAGGGGGGAGCTCTTGAAAACCTTCCGTATGCTTTTCAAGGCGACAAGTTTCATCTCTGACGCTTCTACTGATTCCGTAAAATTTACGGCTAAAACTGCGGCACTTTCTGTCACAGCCAGGAGGTCAGTATGGATGAAAACTTGGGGGGGGGGGAGAGACACGGCGTCCAAATCACGCCTGTGCAGTGTCCCTTTTACAGGAGACTTGTCTTCGGGCCTGAATTAGATACCGCCTTAGAAAGGCGGATAAAAAGAAAACCTTTACCACTAAAAAGAAAAATTTTCAAAGAAAATTTTTTCGTCTCTCAAAGGAACCCTCCAAGTCAGAGGAGGAGTTCAAGCCCAAAAAACACTGGTCAGGACAAAAAGGTAAAGGGGGCATACTTTTTAACCGCCCCAATCTAAACCCTAAACCCCAGTGACATCAGGGTTCCTGTGGGTGGAAGGTTAGTGAATTTTCTCTCACAGTGGGAAAAGATAACCTCAAATGAGTTTGTCCAAAACATTATAAAAAGAGGGTATGCGCTGGAATTTCACAGCGATCCACCCTCAAAGTTTCTTGTGACAAAGCTTCCAAGACACTCATAAAAGGCCAGGGCCTTACCTTTGTTAATAGGGGAAATGGTGGATCAAGAGGTATTGACACCATACCCTATTCAGGAACAGGGGAACGTTTTTTACTTGCACATTTTTGTGGTAAAAAAGCCGTCTGGAAAGTTCAGACTAATCATGAACCTCCGACCTCTGAACTGCTACATCCGATACAAAAAATTTTGGATGCCCATTTACTCGATAAGGAATCTTCTCCAAAAAGAGGTGTTTATGGCTACCCTGGATTTAAGGGATGACTATCTACATATCCCAAAAAGGAAGGAATGCCAGAAATTTCTTCGGATTGCGATTCAGATAGACACCAAAATTTATCATTTTCAGTGCAGAGCACTCCCCTTCGGACTGTCGTCCTTCCCTGAGAATCTTTACCAAAGTTCTTGGGGAGGCACTAGTTCCGTTAAGACTACAGTCGGTCTCGATCATTCCGTATCTAGACGACTCTACTCCTCACGGCCCACTCGGAGAAACAACTTCATCAGGACTTAGAGTTAACAGAGCTCAGCCTGAGTCAATTGGGGTGGATTATCAGTCTAGGAAAAGTCAAAAACTACCGCAACACAGGAAATTCTGTACTTGGGGTACAAGATCCTGTCGGTAGAACAGAGAATAGTACTTCCAGGAAGAAAAGATATTGAATCTGTGGCAGAGAATGTCTTTTCTTCAAATCAGCACCAAATGTACAGTGAGGGAGGTGATGTCAGTCTTAGGACTTATGACAGCAGCCATTCCGGCCGTACAATGGGCCAGGTTCCACCAAAGAGACCTTCAGAGGTTCTTGTTGGAACAGTTAAAGGACAGCGATCTGGAAGAAGAGATTTCAATCCCCACCAGAGTAAAGCGCTCCCTCTGGTGGTGGAAGGACACAGAGAATTTAAACTAGGGGGTTCTCTGGATCTCTCCTATCACATCCATACTAACTACGGATGCGAGCAGCTGGGGTTGGGGAGCCCATTTCAACTCAGGCTGGGCCCAGGGCAGGTGGATGTCAGAGGAGAAACTTCTCTCATCCAATTGGAAGGAGCTAACCGCTATCCTCAGAGCTCTACTAGCGTTTCCCTTTTCGTCATTTCAGGACAGCCACAATAGAGAGAGATAGTCTCCTCCCCTTCCTCTGGAAACACTACGCCAGCCCATAAATTCTCTCCTCCCCTGCCGGACCTCAGTTATTAGTGTTTCCTCCGGTGGGGAGACACTGTGCAGAGGAACCAGGCCGGGTGCAGTCAGGGAGATTGTGGCCTTTCTTTTTAAAGAAACATCCCTAGGGAAGCAGGGGCTTCCAGGATAAAGAGTGGCGGTACATACCGCAGCTGAAGCCACCCCTTCCTTGCTGAGCGCGGCATTAGGTTGTGGGGGACCCCTATCGCGTCCACAGGGCCGCAGCATGGAGACAGTCCACTCTCCCTGTACTCTGTACAGGCCGCAAAATTTGGAACCAGCGGGCCGGACGACGGGTGACGTCATTTCCGGGGGGGGGGGGGGGGGGGCGGCGGACGGACGCTTTCCCTTTGACCCGCGACTTCCGGTTCCGGGTCGCGGTGCTGATAGGGGGCCGGGCTCAGGCTGGAGTGAGTCGCTACACGTGGAGACAGTGTGAGACTCTACACAGGCAACCACCTGCAGTCATGTCTGAGGCAGATGCTGCAACTCATACGGACGCTATCTCCAGTCTTCCAAAGGTAAGAGTTCCCTGGGGAAGGGTCCTCTCTATCTAAGGATTGCTCCTCCTCATGTATGGTTCCTTACTTAGAGGGGGGGGCAGACCCCCTGGGTGGTCAGGGGGTGGGGGGGTGTGCGCAGTTCCCTTAAGGTGGTTCTGGTACACTCCTAGGGTTGTTTCCACTTAAACATGCTGAATGTAATATGTGGTTTTTGTATGTAATTTCAGAAATCTACAGAAAAAACAAAGTCCACTCATGTCTCTAAAAGGAAGTGTGCCTCTTGCAGAGACAGTTTAGGGGAAGCATGGACTAAGGTTTTGTGTAAAGAATGCATAGACTCCCTGGTTAAGGAAAGGGAATCTGAACAGCAGTCTGGTTTGGCAGCTTCTGTGAAGGAGCTGTCATCCACCTTTTCATCCTTTAAAACGTTTTTTGAGACGTTTCAGCTTCCCTCTAAACCCATTCAGCAGGATACAACCCCGCCTCATGCTCAGGGCTCTGCACCTGCCAGATCTTCTAATTTAGTGATGGCAGAGGAAATGTCAGGCCCTTCCGGGGTGGAGCTGAGGCAACCGGACAGTGGCACGTCTGACTCCCATGAGGAGTCAGAAGGGGAAGACCAGGACGGGGAGTCCAGGAAAATCTCCAGGTATAAATTGTCCCTGGATGAGGTGGAAGACCTCTTAGGGGCAATATATACAACCTTCGGTATACACGAGGATAAGAAACCTCTATCCCTCCATGACCTTATGTATAAGGGCTTGGGAGATCAAAAAGAAAAGTTTTTCCAGTACATGAAGTTCTGGTGGAAACGATTAAAAAGGAGTGGCAGGATCCTGAGAGGAAACCCTTTTTTTTCTAGCTCCCTTAAAAGAAGGTTCCCATTTTCAGAGGATCCAGGGTCCATTTGGAATAAAAATCCCAAATTGGACGCCGCCTTCTCTCAGGTCTCTAGACACACAGACCTGGCATTCGAGGATATGGGGGCCTTGTCGGATGTCATGGACAAGAGGATAGACTCACTTCTAAAAAAGACGTGGGATTCAACTGTGGGTAATTTAAAGCCAGAAATGGCTGTTACGGTGGTAGCCCGCAATTTAGAACATTGGCTTTTCCAGATTCAGGAGCATATTGAAGCTGGCACAGCAAGGAAACTATCCTAGCTTCTTTCCCCACGATTCTGCGAGGCATTGCAGGCGCCTCGGCAGAGTCAGTCCGTATGTCGGCCAGATCAGCGGCGCTGGCAAATTCGGCCAGAAGAGCACTCTGGCTGAAAACTTGGCCGGGGGGACACCGCCTCTAAGGTCAAATTGTGCGGGATACCCCTGACAGGTGATCTACTCTTTGGCCCTGGGTTAGAGACGGTCTTAGACCGTACAGCGGACAAAAAGAAGTCCTTTCCGCTTAAACGGAAAGCCCCAGCTCAGGCAAGGAAGGGGTTTCGTCCGAAAAAAGGCAAGGAATCTCCCAAACGAGGGAAGAAAACGGAAGAAAACTTGGGGCTAAAGAGGCAAGGGCAGAGGAGGGGCGATTTTTCGCCCTCCTGAGAAAGCCCGCAAAGATCAATGACTCTCTAGGCACGGTGGGAGGAAGACTGGGGGCCTTCCTTCCACAGTGGGAGACCCTCTCACCCAATCGATTTTATCCTGGGGGTCATAAGAAGGGGGTATCTCTTGGAATTCTCAAAGCCCCCCCGCAAAGGTTCCTTGTTACGCAGCTTTCCACCTGCACAGCAAGGGCCGAAGCTTTGGTAGAAGCCCTGAAGGAACTGGAGATTCAGAACGTAGTTCACAGAGTACCAAAGGGGCAGGAAGGAGAGGGGTTCTATTCCCACGTATTTGTGGTGAAAAAACCCTCAGGGAAATTCAGATTGATTCTGAATTTAAAACCCTTAAACAGGTCAATTTGCTACAAAAGATTCCGCATGGAGTCAATTTTTACGGTCAGGGCCCTGCTGCCACACAACTGTTACATGGTGTCTCTGGACCTCAGAGACGCGTATTTACACGTCCCTATCGCAGAAACCTCCCAAAAGTTTCTCCGGTTAGCAATAGACCTGAAAGGTACAATACTGCATCTACAGTTTCAAGCACTGCCTTTCGGGCTATCCTCCTCGCCCCGCATATTCACAAAGGTACTGGCAGAGGCGTTGGCCTTCCTGCGACTCCAGGGGGTGTCAGTCGTCATAGCCTATCTGGACGACCGGCTCATATTTGCAGTATCCCCAGAACAGTTGATCAAGGACCTCGATCTAACAAAGCGGGTGCTAACAGGGTTGGGGTGGCTGCTGAACTTAGAAAAGTCCAGTCTCATTCCCTCACAGCGCATTGTGTACCTGGGATACCTGCTGGATACTACGCTTTTGAGAGTTTTCCTTCCAAGGGAAAAGATTCTAAAGCTGGACAGAGCAGTTTTCTCCCTCCAGTGCAATCATCTGGTGTCAAAAAGGTCCATAATGTCAACGTTAGGCCTTCTAACGTCTACTCTTCCAGCGGTGCAGTGGGCAGGATTACATTTTCGTGCCCTGCAGTCATATGTACTAAGAGTATGGGACCACAGTCAGAGGGATCTAGACACCTTAGTACAGGTTCCCCATCAAATAAGATCTCTTTGGTGGTGGCGGAAGGAAGTGAACTTGTCACAGGGACGTCTGTGGCTTATCCCAGTCCCGCAGATCGTAACCACGGACGCAAGTGGCAAAGGCTGGGGGGCACATTTGGGATCCCTTCTAGCGCAGGGCACATGGAAGGGCGACGAACTGCAAAGGTCTTCCAACTGGAAAGAGCTGAGGGCAGTAGGCCTAGCCCTCAGATTTTTCAAAAAGGAACTCCAGGGCCACCATGTACAGGTACGGTCGGACAACTCATCCACCGTGGCCTATATAAACAAGCAGGGAGGCACCAGGAGCGGAAGTCTGTTGGCCCTAGCAAAGGATATTCTAAGCTGGGCCGAGTCCAACACTCTCTCACTCTCAGCGGTTTTTTTGAGAGGGGAGAGGAATATAATCGCAGATTTCCTCAGCCGGAGGAGTCTAAAGGAAGGAGATTGGGCCCTCAACCAGGAGGTCTTCAATCTCATAACCAAGAAATGGGGACCCCCGGAAGTGGATCTTTTCGCTTCAAAAGACAACGCGAAAACCCCCTGGTTTTTCTCCCTAAATGCAGGGGAAGGAGCACTGGGGGTGGACGCATTATCTCAGAATTGGCATTTCAGGACATGCTACGCCTTCCCTCCTCCGGTGCTGTTACCGGCGGTTCTGAGGAAGTTTCAACTAGAGAGCACCTCTCTCATTCTAGTAGCTCCACATTGGCCGAAAAGGGCATGGTTTTCAATCCTCAGTTAGCAGCGGAGCCGCCCCTTTTCCTTCCACCTCGAAAGGATCTTCTGTCGCAGGGTCCAGTCCTCTGCCCACAGGTGCAGCAGTGGAAATTAGCGGCCTGGCTACTGAGGAGGGTAGATTAAGATCCAAGGGGGTTTTCAGAGAGCTTAATCTCTACCCTCCTCAACAGTAGGAAAAAGGAGACACGTAGGATTTACAAAAAGGTCTGGCTCCTTTTCAACAAATGGTGCATAGAAAACTCCTTCTCGGTGCAGAGTCCCGTAGCTGTGTTGGAGTTTCTGCAGTGTGGAGCGGACAAGGCCCTTAAAAGTCAGGTTTCAGCACTCAGTGCTTATCTGGAGAAGTCTCTGGCTACCAATCCATGGGTGGTCAGATTCTTTAGGGCACTGTCAAGACAGAGACCTACCAGAGGTCCTCCCTTTCCCGGGTGGGACCTATCTCTGGTTTTACAGAGCCTTACAGGAGATCCCTTTGAGCCATTGGACAAGTGCCTGTTAAGGGAGCTTACCCTAAAAACAGTATTTTTAGTAGCAGTGACAACTGCCAGGAGGGTCAGCAAAATTGAGGCGTTATCAATTAGACCTCCTTTTTGTGTTATTTTGCCAGACAGGATAGTCCTTAAGACTGATCCAGCTTTTTTGCCTAAAGTGGCGTCAGTCTTTCACAGAAGCCAGGAAATAGTCCTGCCCTCGTTTTGTCCCAATCCTTCAGGTGAAAGGGAACTAAAATTTCATTTTTTAGATGTAAGGAGTTGTATCCTACAATACCTAGAGATGACTAAAACAATAAGGAAGTCTGATTCTCTATTTATTTTGTTTTCTGGGGCCAGAAAGGGTCTCAGAGCGTCCCGACGCACGATTGCCAGGTGGCTTAGATTAGCTATTGGGCAGGCATATTCTTTAGCAGGGAAGGAGATCCCTAGAGGCATAAAGGCACACTCCACCAGAGCAGTGGCAACTTCCCAGGCAGAGAAGGCTGGAGCAACGCCAGAGCAAATATGCAAGGCAGCGACGTGGTCCAGCTACTCCACTTTCGTTAGACATTACAGAGTGGACCTGGTGGCGGCAGGTGAGCAGGCTTTTGGGCGAAAAGTTCTGCAAGCTGTAGTCCCACCCTAATTGGTAAGTGCTCGATTATCCTCTCTAATGTGGCTGTCCTGAAATGACAAAAAGGGAAAATTAAAGTTACGTACTGGTAACGTCTTTTCCTGTAGTCTTTCAGGACAGCCCTAGTTACCCACCCTAAGCTTGGGGGGGTCTTATTAAAGACCAGAACGCGATATGGTAATGATATTGATTGGTATGTTATTAATGTGTTCTTGTGTCTCCCCAGCTGGCCGGAGGTACTCTTGAAAGAACTGAGGTCCGGCAGGGGAGGAGAGAATTTATGGGCTGGCGCAGTGTTTCCAGAGGAAGGGGAGGAGACTATCTCTCTCTCTCTATTGTGGCTGTCCTGAAAGACTACAGGAAAAGACGTTACCGGTACGTAACTTTAATTTTTAGAACACAATACGGGGTCACCATCTAAAAGTCCGCTCAGACAATATGACGGCTGTAGCTTATATAAACAAGCAAGGAGGCACCAGAAGTCCTGGACTAATGTTGGTGACCAGTCGCGTATTTTAATGGGCAGAATCCAATCTAGCATCCATTTCTGCAATACACCTGAAAGAGGAGCTGAACAACACTGCAGACTTCTTGAGTCGACAACAAGTTTTGAATCAAGAATGGTCTCTACACCCGGAAGTGTTCGACTACAGCAGCTTACTGGGGAAAACCAGTAGTGGACCTATTTTCAAACAAACAGAATGCAAAAGTTCCCGATTTTTGCTCCCTTTACCGAGGAGATCAGCCCTTGGCAGTAAACGCCTTACAGACTCCTTGGACCTTCAGTTTGGCATATGCGTTTCCTCCGCTTCACCTCATCCCGAGGGTTCTTGCAAAATTTCTAGCGGAAGAAACGTGTTTAATCTTAGTAGCACCGTTTTGGCCCAAGAGACCATGGTTCACAACGTTGCTGCGGTTGACAGACCAACCTCCTCTGAGACTTCCCTGCAGACAAGACCTTCTGTCTCAGGGACCTCTCTTTCATCCGCAAGTAACCATGCTGGACCTCTCAGCGTGGTTACTGAGGAAGAAATATTGAGGAGCAAGGGCCTGACGGAAAGAGTGATTCAGACCTTGCTACAGAGTAGAAAACCTGTCACCCAAGCTATTTACAGGAAAGTCTGGAGAAAATGTAACAGCTGGCTGAATAGCCGAGGTGAGGTAAACCTGGATACAGCAAGTATCCTACAGTTTCTCCAGGAGGGGATAGACAAGGGGCTAACTTCTAGAACTATTAAGGTTCAGATAGCTGCTTTAAGTGTATACTTAGAGAAAAGGTTACAAGAAGATCCTTTTATTGCTAGGTTCTGTAAAGCAATCTTCAGACGCAAACCAGTCAGTTAACATGGCTCCATCCTGGGATCTATCAATCGTTCTAAAGGCCTTTTTGGAGTCACCTTTTGAACCTATCTCAGAGGCCTCTCTAAGACTGATTACATTCAAGACAGTACTTCTTGTGGCAATCACTTCAGCCCATAGAGTTAGTGAAATCCAAGCTCTCTCTGTCAGAGAGCCATTCCTCCAAATTCTAGAAGACAGAGTCATCCTAAAGACAGACCCTGGGTTCTTACCAAAGGTGGCATCTAGTTTCCATAGGTCACAAGATATTGTCCTTCCTTCTTTCTGTCAGAAGGCTTCAAACGAGAAAGAAAAACAATTTCATTTATTAGATGTGAGGTGGTGTATCCTAGATTATCTGAAGGTAACCAATCCATTCAGAATTTCAGATTCACTTTTTGTTCTTTTTTCCGGACAACATAAAGGTCAAAAAACTTATAAAGTCACCATAGCTAGATGGATTAGGCTAGCTATAGCAGAGGGGTATAAGACAGTAAACAAAGATCCTCCTGGGGGTATTAAAGCCTACTCCACAAGGGCATTGTCAGCATCCTGGACAGAAAGAGCTGGTGCCACCCCGGAGCAAATATGTAAAGCAGCCACTTGGTCAAGCTTCTCCACCTTTACAAGGCATTATCGACTGGACTTAATGTCCAGTCAGGATCAGGCTTTTGGGAGGAAAGTTCTCCAAGCCGTGGTCCCCCCCCTTAATCTGGTGAGTACTTGGGGATCCTCTCAAGGGCTGTCCTGGAAGACAACTGGGGAAAACTGGAGTTAGACTTACCGGTAACTCCTTTTCCAGTGGTCTTCTAGGACAGCACGATCTCACCCTTTTTTGATTATGTTGATGTACTAACGTTATTGCCTGTTATGGTTATATTTTTCAGTTCTATCCTTCGGTTCTTGGTAAATGACTGACCAGGGACCTGAGGGACCACCTTTTGAACTGTGGCAATGTGTTTCCTGGGTCGATGGGAGGGACTCCATCTCTCAAGGGCTGTCCTGGAAGACCACTGGAAAAGGAGTTACCGGTAAGTCTAACTCCAGTTTTTTTTGATGAGTCCCATGCAAAATGTGAGGCCCAAAAAAACCTTCAACTCCTCTGTTAGGTCTCTCCACTCGTAGGAACGGGCATAATAGGATGTTGGATTATTCAAAATAAATTGTTGTGCATACAGGTTGCACTGGGCCACAATTGATGAAAGCATGTCCTCCATAAAAATTAAAGAAATTGGGGAAAAATTCTCCGTGTCCACCTGGACTCCTGGCTGGGCAGTGAAAGGGGGGATGTTAGCTTTTCCTGAATTAGGAGGAAGCCACAAGGGGTTCTGAAGGGCATAGGGAAGGCTGGCATGGGTTCTAACCCTTTGGGGCTGACCCACTGGTTTTTGGCCTTTCTTGCCGAGGCACTGCGGTGCTGGTGGATGCCACTGCCTCCTCACCAGAACGCCTTCGTTTGGCGGGCAGAATATCTTTCTCCTCTGAGTCTCAGTGTTCCACTACTGAGGACTGGCTCAGAGCGAGCTCCCCGTCATCTTTTGGACATGGTTGCTGGTGGTGATGAGACTGCACAGGTGTGTGCTAAGCCTGCACTGATGGGCACTGATGAGGTGGCACAGATGGGCACTGATCACTGATGCCTCAGATGGGCACTAATGGCACAGATGGGCACAGGTAGGCACTGATGGCACAGACTGACACTGATGATAATTGGCAATGTGGTACTGATTGGGCACTGTTTGTCAGTTGCATATTCATTAAATAAAAGGCCTTGGGCCTCCTAAACATAGGCGCTTTTGGGACTGCATTGTAATTTGTGAGTTTATTTTTGTGTATCACTAGCCACACCTAGTAATGACTAACGTCCGTAAAATCACTCATGCAAACAGGCGTACAAACCCCCCCCACATACACCCACACACACAGTCTGCATTTGAGGCGTGCGGCTTCACACATGTGTAGATTTAACCTGTGTATAGTGTGTGTTTTTTTTTTTTTTTAATTCAATATTAGATCTTCGATTGGATACTGGGGGAAAGTGATCAAGCTTAGAGCAGGGTAGAGTAAGGAGATAACTACTTCTGCTTTTCCTTCACTGTCCAATTGCAGGCTGGGGTTGGACGGTGTATTTGGTGTATTGCTTAACATGAAAATACATGCAGGCTGCGGCTTCTTACCTGAACAAATATAAAGTCCTAATTCTTGATGTGACTACTTGTTCTAGGCCAGTAAGGCAAAAAGTATGGAAGCCAAGGAGAGAGATTGGGGTAAAAAGTGGGAAGGGAGAGTGGGTGGAGTGTACAGTAGGTTCACTCACCAATTATATGTTGCGCACCTTCCCATACAAGGCTTAGATAGCATCTCTCCACTGTTGCTCCTGCTTGTAAAGAACCATGTGGAACTTTAAAAATTTAAATCGCCCTGCTGCCTGTCTACTTTGGTTACCTTTTGGTCATCGAACTCTCAGCTGCTACCAACTTGGTTTTGTGAGTAGCGCAGCTTTGCCTTTACCTCGAGTCTTGTTTTGACTTACCGCTATGTGGCAGCAAAATGTCTGATTACATGAACAGGGAGAAAACTGTGCCTTTACCTGGTGCTCTCTGCTCTCACTCTAATGGATTCAGGCTGCTTACAGCACACCTGCAAATGATGCTGACATCTGCAGCTTGTAGTCATGCTGTTCTCTGCCCCTAAAGTCTATCCCATCATTTAAATAATTTTTATCTTGATAAGGTATGGATGGACCCTTGCCATTTCTGCCGAGGGGTTTACTACTGACCTGTAAGTCTTTATGGCTCAAGTCACCCAGTAATTTTGCTGATTTTGAGCACAGAGGTCATAAGCGTGCTTCCATACCTTCTGCAGATTCTTTCTCTTTTTCCCATGGCCTTAGCAACTTCTGAGCCATTGGCCACAGAGACTTTCTGATTATGAGTTGCTCCTGTCCCTGAATGAGGAGCTTGCCCCTGCGGGGCTGAAGTGTACTGCTATTACAAATTAAAGGAGACTGTTTAACATTTTGATGCAGTGTGCGCCACTCTGAAACTTGGGGCTCAGCACTACCAGTACTGTTTAGTCTTGGTCATTTAAGGTCCCAATGTCTTTCCCGTTGCACCCTCTTTTCAAACTCTTTATACAGAGATTGGAAACACTCTGAAAAGTTTTTGGTTCAATGAAAGTGCTTAGTAGCCCTGTACACATTTTAGGGAGGATTTTGTACAAAAGGGTCTATTGCCATTGCAGATCTGGCTGAACAAAGTTCTTATCAAACATTAGCCTATCTTTAAGGACCCAACCAAGAATCCACTGGAAGCCCTTTCCAGAGCTCTGTTCTCACTGTCCTTTTACACCATCCTGGAGGTGACTATGCCTTGTCAAAACATGTCTGACTGGTCAAAATCCCCCAAAAAAGATTTCCCCACTGCTGCTGTTGATCACTTGATTATTGAATGTGTGGAACAAATGGCTGTAGCTTTAAATTTCATTAGCAACAGTCTTCTGGAAGCTTCCCATTTTCTCTCTGGCATAGGACCCATGTCAGTACAAATGTGTAGGAGGTTAATGGCGAGCATCAAATGATATCTCATTGGCTAAAATATCAGAAGGGCGGGAGGAATATGACAAAAGTAAAACTAAGGCAAGGGGCCCAGATCTTATTGTATTGCATTCCATCCTATAGACAAATTTTATTCCTATTCAGGAAAATCTGATGGTCAAGGAGGTGGGACAGAGCTAAGGAGTTCTGAAGGACTGTGTGATGGAACTTGCAGAAGAATGGACAGCATGCATCTTTTGACGCTTTGGTTCAGTGGAATCTTTCATGTGTTCTTTATTTAAAAAAAAAACAAAAAAAAAAAAAAAACTTTGAAACAAAAAAGGGTCAGTGCCCATCAATGCAGCCCTATCATTGCCCATCTGCAGCCTCACAATTGCCCATCAATGCAGCTTGATCAATGCCCATCTACAGCCTCACAATTGCCCATCCATGCAGCCTGATCAATGCCCATATGCAGCCTCCCTATTGCCATGAATGCAGCCTGATCAATGCCCATCTGCAGCCTCACCTCAAATTACTGCTGCCTCGGAGGGGACAGGGAGAGGTGCGGAACAAGCGCCCTCCGATTACATACAGCGAGAATCTCCTGTTTACTCAGCGGCCTCTTTAATACAAAGTCCTGCCTCCTGGACCGGCTTCTATGATAGACAGAACAGTAGTCCAATGCTGGCCCAGGAGACAGGACTTCCTATTACAGAGGCTGCTGAGTAAACAGGAGTTTCTCGCTGTATGTAATCTGACGGCGCTCGTCCCGCCCCCCTCCCCGTTCTCTCCTAGGCAGCCCAAATTGCAGTATCGGCGTATAACACGCACACACTATTTGCACTCGATTTTCAGGGTGAAAAAGTGCGTGTTATACGCCAATAAATACAGTATTTAAAACCTCATGCATTCTAATCTTCCCCGTCCCTCTGGGTCAAAGAAGTAAAAAAAATACATATTCCATACAAAGTATTATTCCAGCATTCCTGATTTTGTAACCTCTCAATTATTCTAATTCTGTTCAATTTGGTTCCAAACTGGGTACCTAAAGACATTCCTCCCTAAAGCTTTTGAAATTTAAAAATGTAAAGCTCCCTATGCTGATAAGTCAGCTGCACTAAAAGTACAATCAGACACCACCACATCCTATTATAGCACTGTAGTTTCATAATATATTATAAACATAAGTGTTTTCTTATCCCGTGAGTCCATTGCACGATGCAATTGTAAATACTAGTAAAAAAAAAAAAACCTCTTGTGTAGCTGTTGAAAATGTTACTACTCGGTGGGCTATATTGTAGCAATATGGTAAGATCTGTGTGCCCCATATGTGAAATTTACTGATATGTTTTATTATCTATGCAGGAAGTTAATGATGAGGAGGAATTGTCTGCAACTGAAATAGGAACAACGCTTGCTAGTACAACTCCATTAACCACAAAAGCAACACACTCAAACATTGTAGACTCTACCTCAGACACTCGGTCAGACCTCTATCCTGGGGCAACAACAGAATTTACAACCACTTCTACACCAGAAACACAAAATGATGGAAAAGTGGCTCCTACAAGTCGAGACTCAATTAATTCATCTTCAGAAAACACGTGTAATGGAGACTTGTCTCAAGCAGAGATGAGAAAATTTGCTGATGCCATGATGAAATTTAGCACAGACCTTTTAAAAGAAGTTCACATGGGATCCAAAAGCCCCAATGTGGTTGTTTCACCTTTAAGCATTGCTCTGGGGCTCTTACAGTTGACTTTAGGTAATGGACATGCTGCTTGCTTTCTTTATTTTTTCCTAAATAAACATCCTGTGCTTGAGCTGTATAATTTGGCCCCCTGCATAACCTTAAAAACCCTGCTGACCCTGCCTGGTTCTGCCCTCCCTCTGTAAACTGACCACAGTTATCATGGCTGCTGAGCCCTGACACCGTTGTCAGTTTACGTGCCTCCATCATTAGCAGCTCCTCTTTGTCCTCCTCTCCCCCCTCCCTCCCTGCCTGTCAACTGTGTGAGTGCTGATCTGCTCCCCTCCTGCTGCTATCAAACTGCAATGACACTCCTACAATCTGCTCTGCTATAGTAAATAATATCCCCAGTGTATTTGTTTTTTTTTTTTTTTGTTGTTTTTTTTTTTTTTGTTTTTTTATGCAGCCGTGTACCTCAATTCATAGCACTGATCGGCGCTCATGTGACCAGCCACCTCTCTCCTCCTCTCCTCCTCTCCTCCTCCTGGCTAATGTCAGCGGGGGTTTCTCAGCCCCACTCGCTTTGCTGTCAGATCGAGAGAGGAGAGAAGCTGCCGGTCATGTAAGTGCCAAGCGGCGCTATGAAATGAGGTACACAGCAGCATTTTTTTTTTTTTTTTTTTTTTTAGAAATACGTACACTGGGGACATTTTTTTAATATAGCAGAGCTGATAAGAATGTCATTGAGTGGCTTAACAACCACTTTAAGCAAATAATTTTTTTTGAATTTGTTACCTGTAGATGTTGTTGCAGGCTGACAACACAAAGCCGTTACTTTGCAATCAGCAACAATATTGTCGTCCTGTCATACACTCACCTTTATTTGGCCTGTGGGCTACCTGTCATGCCTTCTGAACACACGATGGGTAGCCCACTAATGGAATGTGCACAAAAGGCTGACATCTCTGTTGCCAAATTGGGAGGTTGTGGATTATCCATGTCAGCCTGTGATGTTACGGAGGATGTCCAAGTAAGAGACTGAAAACATGCTGAAAAATATCTTTTGGCTTTTACACCCATTAAGTGTCCCGTGTGGTCACCTATCTGTGTGGTTATAAAACCCAATTTGGGTTTGCCAAGGCACAGAAACCCCCAAAAATCTGATTGCCGTTCATTGACATAGGATTGGTACTCCATAGAGCTCGGTGGATATTTTGCTAGGGCCTCTGTACGTGGGCTTTTTGTTCATGCCAAAACTGCTTATCTTCTCATACAAGTCAATGTGAATGTAAAAGCAGCTGATGCAGATTCGGAAGTCAGCAGCTCCAACTCCGAAGCATTTCACACTGTTTTGAATGTACCTGCAATCGTGTTGTATTTGACAGTGACCCACAAGCTTAATTGTGCCAAATCAAAATTGCATATATGATGCAGATCATCATCAGCATAAACCCTACAGTTTGTTTTTCTCTGCCCCTGTAACATTTTGAACTTTTACAATATTATTACATTTTGCACATTCCTGAAAAATGTTATTTTCCACTTCCTGTAATAGGGTAACAGCCTAGGACTGAGTAATCTTAGATGGACATATAGTTTCAAATGGCCTTAAGAGACAAACTAAAATCAGGCAAATTCAAGCCTACCTCCATCTAACGCACTTTAACCACCTCCCACCCAGCCTATTATAAAAATGCTGCTGGGCGAGAGCACTGTTATCCCAGGTGGCCATCATATGATGCAATCTGTGACCTGCTGTGTCTACCAAAAACAGCAGAACACAGAATGTTGAAAAGGGCTGGCCCTGGTGTGATCGCTGTGACTAATCTCAGCGATCACAGGTCAGTTGTACACAGTGGCTTTCATTTATAGACATTAATTGTGATCTATGTGATTGGTCACAGTAATCACATGGTACAGGGCCAATCACAGCGGACCTTTACCATGTGATAGCTGTGATTACCCACAGCAATCACAACAGTACACAACGGCACATGAATGGATGCCATTCACAAAATGATTGCTTACTACAGCAATTATTACTCCACAAGCAATCAGTGTTTTAAAAAAAAATCCTGATCACCTCCCCAGAGAGTAGTAGTGTTGCTATGGTGACACTACTGCTCTGGTGATCGTATGTTAAAAAAAAAAAAAAAATTCATGTTCCAGAAATTGTGACAAAAAATTACAACTTCAAATCACTTACCTTGCCTTGGGGTGTCTACTTTCCAAAAAGGGGTTATTTTTGGGGTATTTGTTCTGTTCTTGCATTTTAGGTCCTCAAAAATGCAAGAGGTGGTTAGTAAATCAGGATTGATCAATTTTCAGATATATACCATAGATTGTAGACTCTAACTTTCACACAGAGTAAATTAATATACACTTATTGGGTTATTTTTACCAAAGAAATGTAGCAGAATACATTTTGCCCTAAATTTATGAAGAAAGATTTATTTGCAAACTTTTATAACCGAAACTAAAACTTTTTTTGTTTGTTTTAAAGCGGAGTTCCAATTAAAAAAAAAAAAAATTTAAAAGTGAGCAGTTACCCCGCTCGCAGGGCAGCCATCAGAAATTTTTGGGCCCCCCACCCCCTCCCACCCACCAACATTTCCCAGTGCCATCCCACCGAATACACACTCAGCCACCCTCACACCTGTATGCACTCAGCACCCCCCTCACATCTGTATTTATGTCAGCCCCCTCACACTTGTATATGTCAGCCCCCCACTCTCACCTGTACATCACCCCCCCACTCCTGTACACACTCAGTACCCCCCCTCACACCTGCATATATTTCAGCCCCCCTCACACCTGTACACACTCAGTCCCCCTCCTTAAATCTGTATGCATCAGCCCCTCTCCTCACACCTGTATATATGTCAGCCCCTCTCTTTACACCTGTATATGTCAGCCCCCCTCCTCACACCTGTATATGTCAGCCCCCCTCCTCACACCTGTATATGTCAGCCCCCCTCCTCACACCTGTATATGTCAGCCCCCCTCCTCACACCTGTATATGTCAGCCCCCCTCCTCACACCTGTATACATTTCAGCCCCCCCCTCCTCACACCTGTATACATGTCAGCCCCCCCTCCTCACACCTGTATACATTTCAGCCCCCCCCTCCTCACACCTGTATACATGTCAGCCCCCCCTCCTCACACCTGTATACATGTCAGCCCCCCCCTCCTCACACCTGTATACATGTCAGCCCCCCCCCCCTCCTCACACCTGTATACATGTCAGCCCCCCCTCCTCACACCTGTATACATGTCAGCCCCCCCTCCTCACACCTGTATACATGTCAGCCCCCCTCCTCACACCTGTATACATGTCAGCCCCCCCCTCCTCACACCTGTATACATGTCAGCCCCCCCCTCCTCACACCTGTATACATGTCAGCCCCCCCTCCTCACACCTGTATACATGTCAGCCCCCCCTCCTCACACCTGTATACATGTCAGCCCCCCCCCTCCTCACACCTGTATACATGTCAGCCCCCCCCCCTCCTCACACCTGTATACATGTCAGCCCCCCCCCCTCCTCACACCTGTATACATGTCAGCCCCCCCCCCTCCTCACACCTGTATACATGTCAGCCCCCCCCCCTCCTCACACCTGTATACATGTCAGCCCCCCCCCCTCCTCACACCTGTATACATGTCAGCCCCCCCCCCTCCTCACACCTGTATACATGTCAGCCCCCCCTCCTCACACCTGTATACATGTCAGCCCCCCCTCCTCACACCTGTATACATGTCAGCCCCCCCCTCCTCACACCTTTATACATGTCAGCCCCCCTCTTCACATCTGTATGTCTGTCAGCGCCCCACATATACACACCTGTAAACACACCCTGGCCCCTCCCTGTACACAAACAGCCCCTTCCCTTTCCTTCACAGCCCCTACTTGTAAAGGAGATCTTCCTACCTGGTCCCAGCTCCTGTTTTCACAAAGCTAACATGTTGCTGAGACACAGAGGGGCTGCAGCCAATCACACTACATAACACAGTAGTACATGCAACACAAGAGTGGTGCACATGCGCATAGTAGCCAGAGGTGGAGGTAAAGAGCTTGATGTCTGAGCTCAATGCAACAGAGAGCAGACGATGTAGAGATCATTTCTGCACTGCACAACACGGCTCCCCTTCACCCGCTCCTGCCTTCTGCTAGCCTGGTTGGGCCCCTCCAGACGCTCAGGCCCCTTACAGTTGTATCGGCTGTACCCCCCTGATGGTGACCCTGCCCGCTCGTCTCCCCCTCCTCTCTGCGGCCGGCATTGTCACTGTGGGTGCCCGGCTGTGGCTTCACAGCCGGGCATGCACTGCGCTGTGACTGGCCAGGCAATAATCTGGGGCCTGTGATGTGTCCCAGATGATTGCCGAGAGGGAGGGGGGAGAAGTGATCTTCCTTCCGGCGCCATGGGGGCACCAGGAGGAACTGGGAGCTGGAACCCTCTAAAAAGAGGGTTTCCGCTCCCCCCCCCATTTTTGGGTGGAACTCTGCTTTTAAATAGCAAACAAAAGCACAAACCCATTGGCAATTTTAAATATTACCAAAAGAAAGCTCTATCTGTCTCAAAAAAATATAAAAAGTTTGGGTGCAGTGTTGCATGACTGAGTAATTGGCATTCAAAGTGTGACAGTGCTGAGAGTTGAAAATTGGCCTGGGCAGGACGGGGGTAAAGGTGCACCAATTTGAAGTGGTTAAACAGTTACAGCAACATTTTTCTTTTTTTTTTCTTTTGGGGAGGAAATAATAAACTGAATAAAAGCTGACCATTGTAAAGCACCAAACAAGCATTAAATGGTTTGTTCTAATGCCTGTAACTGAAACATTTCCTGGACAGATCGGCCTGTTAAAGGAACTGGAAAAATGATGGATCAGCAGATATTATGTTATGGGGAAAACCTAAACTGCTGTTAACACCAGTGACCGACTGCATCATATGTCATTTTGATTGTCCATAGTTGTACTTTTTAAAAACAAAAAATATTATGTTAACAGCTTATTAATTGTTTGATGAGGTGGCTGAATTGGTTTTCTTTGCTTTTATTTTTACCATGTAATTCTGGGAGGATTACACGCGCACACTTTCTTAGGCTGGCTACACTCCCTCACTGCATTGCATCTATGGAGGGAGCCATGGTTGTCACTAGGCTGTTCTCTTGATATGGACTACATACATGTTCCTCTCTTCTCCATTTTATGGCGTACAATGGAATCAGTAGTTTAGAGGAGGGAGAGAGAGCTTGGAAGAAAGAAGACTTTGGTTCTGATTTGAGTTTATTTCACAGGAAGTGACAGACACTGCATTTCTTACCATATCAACAGGTGTTTTATATAGTTGCTGGAAATATTCTTATCCTGAAAAATTAAAACCATGCAGCCCCCACATCTAAGGACTGATAAGCTGCAGAATAAAACTTTTATGGGTTAAAAAAAAATGCTTTTATGGCCACAAGTTAAATCCTGCTTTTAAAATGGGTGTTGAAGACTGAAAGTTTGAAACTGACTGTTCAAAGTTTCAGGCATGTCTTATTAGACACTGAAATAAAACCATTCTTGATTGGGCTTGAGTGAGAATCTGAATATTCACATATATACCTTCATATTAATATGAATTGTGAAGCAAACCTATCATGACATAATGTCTATTTGAAGCACGTGAAATAAACCTCACCCCCTAAAGGAGTGCAACAAAAATTAATTCAATGAACATATAATCCAAAAAGTCTGTAATCTTGGTTATATCAATATCCTCCACCTCCGTGCCCAAAGTACCAAACAAGGGTTTACCTGGAGGAGAGAGGGTATTGAATGTGTTTTTGGACAGCGAGATGTGCAGCAGAGGCCCTGCCCTTTTGGAGGAGGAGGAAAGAAAGGGGATAAGCGTTCTATAACCTTCTTAGAAATATGGGGTCATGCAAATCTGGTGAGCTTGTTTTGGTGCTTTGAGAGCGGAGCACGGAGGTAGAGGATATTGGTATAACCAGGATTTAAGCATTTTTGGACTATATTTATGGACTTTTAGTTCACTGAATATATTTTTGTTGCACTAGTTTAGGGGTGATGTTTATTTAATGTGCTTCACAAATGTGTATATGTTTGTTTGCTTCGCAATTCATATTGATATGAAGGTATAGCTCTTGACTTAGTCTGAATATTCAGCCTACCTTAGGCCATGCGGGTTTCCCAAGATAATTGTAAATGTGCCACTCCCTCCTAATTAGCATTGCTAACTTACTAACACCTATTTGTTTAAGGGTCTGGGGTCAGAATTCCCCAGAATAACAGTTGCTGTAAAGTCCTCCTGTTTGATCTTTGTTTCTGGTTTAGGTGCAGAGAAGGAAACTGAAAAAAAGCTGTTGGAGACACTCCATGTGGAATCCTTGCCATGCCTTCATGAAAAGATGCAGAAAGTTACAAAGCGGCTAGTACAGACTGCGCTAAGTATAGCTTCTTGCATGTATGTCGACAAAAGTGAGTTCAGAACACCCAATACCTGCCCTTTGGGCTTCACATGGATTTATTTGAATTTTCATGCATATTTCATGGATTTATTTTCATGCATATTAAAAGTATAAAAGGAGCACAGAGAGGGCAATCTGTCATAAAGACCGTGGTTGCTGAACAGTATGTTGTTTACCGGGTGCTTGGGTTCGGCACATCGTGGAGCAGGTGGACAGATGATTGGGTAAGACTGGGGTGGACCCAGCTGTCATGGTACATGTTAGAACCAATGACAAAGTGAGAGTCCTAAAAAATGATTTCAGTGACTTGGGGAATAGATCGAAGAAAAGGACCTCCAAGGTGGTTTTCTCAGAAATACTACTTGTGCCTTGAGCCACACCAGAGGGGCAGCAGGAGCTTAGGGAACTGAACAAGTGGCTGATGAAGTAGTGTAGGAGGGAGGGGTTCGGGTTCCTGGAGAACTGGGCTGACTTCTCAGTCGGTTACCAACTCTTTAGTAAGGACGGCCTGCACCTCAATGGGGATGGTGCAGCTCTATTGGGAAGAAATATGACCACAAAGTTGGAGGGGCTTTTAAACTAGGTGTTGGGGAGGTTCCAAGGAAGAAACAGCCAGCAGTGAGCAAAGGACAGAGGATAATAGTGGAGTCAGTAATGATGATATAGACGTAACGTCTAATCCCGGGGTGAATGAGTGGACAAACCAAGAACAAAGCCTGAGAAAACATAAGGAGAAATTAATATGCACCCATACAACATAGAGGAGTATACACGGTCATGTTTAGTTATCCGTGCTAACTAAATTCAGGAACTGGAGCTACTATTACACAAGGAGGATGTAGACTTT
Source organism: Aquarana catesbeiana (assembly GCF_042186555.1). Lineage (NCBI taxonomy): Eukaryota > Metazoa > Chordata > Amphibia > Anura > Ranidae > Aquarana > Aquarana catesbeiana. The sequence continues at coordinate 665,250,294 of NC_133325.1, read as the reverse complement.
GTGGGAATAACAGAAACTTGGTTTGACAGCTAACAAGACTGGCAGACAAACATCCAGGGGTATTCCTTGTATCGGAAGGACAGGGAAGGTAGAAGAGGGGGAGGGGTGTGTCTATTAAAAACTATGTAAGGGTGGTAGAGAGGAGTCGCATTGTGAATGCAACAGGGAGGGGGGAGGAGGTGGAATCAGTGTGGGCAGAACTTCAAAGAGCAGAAGTAGTGAATTAATTGTGGGGGTATGTTATGTTAACCTATGTTAATCCTATCATAGTTAGAAATAACGGCGAGGCAGGGAAATGTCGTCATGATGGGGGATTTCAATTATCCCAATATTGACTGTGCAGAGGGGACAGCTCACTCATTAAAGGCCTGTCATTTTCATGAATGTCTTACAGAACAACTTCATGTCCTAATTGGTGGATTCCCCGACTAGAAAGAATGCATTGCTAGATTTATTACGAACGACCCAAGTCTGATCTCCTAGAAATCCTAGCAAAAGGAGGCATGAGGGTAGCACAAGAACTCTAAATTTCAAACGGGCAAACTTTTCTGAACTGCGTTCAATACTACAAAACCTCAATTGGGACCAAATACTAAATAGATTGAACATGGAAGGAAAATGGGAATGCTTTAGGAAAATATTAAACAAGGCTATCACACAGTGCATTCCAATGGGCAATAAATTTAGAAGGGCGAAGGTTAAACCTGGGTGGCTAAATCATAACGTAAAAAGTCTTTATGAAAGAGAAAAAATGGCCTTTAAAAACTATAAAGCGGTGGGTGCATTTACAGCATTCCAACACTACAAGGCATGCAATAAGTGGTGTAAAAACGTAATCAGGGTGGCAAAAAGACTACGAGAGACACCTAACAACAGAGGAGAGTTAAAAAAATCCCAAGGAATTTTTTAGTTATATTAACAGTAAAAAAGTGAGATCAGAGCACTTTGCCCACATAAAAGACAATGATGGGAGGATGGTTACAGATGACACAGAGAAGGCAACTGTGCTAAATACTTTCCTCTCCTCAGTTTTTACACAGGAAAAGGAGGGGTATACCCACCACAGTATTGTTAATAAAACGTCACAGGATGTAACCTTGTGGCTAAAAGCGGCCGGAGTCAAGGAAAAACTAGATGAGCTTAACACAAATAAATCACCAGGACCAGATGGCTTACATCTGAGAGTCCTCAAAGAACTCAGTCAGGTTAAAGCCAGACCGATATTCCTAATCTTTGTGGACAGCATACTGACGGGATTGGTACCAGCTGATTGGAGAAAAGCCAACGTGGTACCAATATTTAAAAAAGGGCAGAGACATATTCCTGAAAACTACAGGCCAGTCAGCCTAACATCAATAGTAGGTAAATTTTATTGGAGGGGATGAGAAGGGACTATATACAAGAATTTGCTGAAGATAACAGTATCATTATTAGTAACCAGCATGGGCTTACGGAGGGTCGTTCTTGCCAGACCAATCTCTCTTAAAATTCTATGAGGAAGTGAGCTGCCATCTAGATAGGGGGGAGGCCTGTGGATGTGGTGTAGCTGGATTTTGCAAAAGCATTCAATACAGTTCCCCATAGAAGCTTAATCTACAAGCTGAGGCCTGTTTGCGTGGACCATAAAGTTTTTGTTCTTTGATAGAAAACTGGTTACAGGGGCGTGTCCAAAAGTTAGTGATAAATAACATGTACTCAGACTGGTCTGGAATGGTAAGTGGGGTACCCCAAGGCTCCGTCTTGAGACCAATTCCGTTTAATTTATTCATTAATGATAGAGGTTTGGATAAATGGCTCAATCTCCGTTTTTGCGGACGACACAAAAATAAGCAGGACAATAACTTCACAGCAAGATATAGAACTTTTACAAAAAAGACCTGTACAAAATAATTGAGTGGGCAACTAGATGACAAATGAGGTTTAATGTGGAGAAATGTAAGGTAATGCACTTGTGGGGGCTAAAAACACAAATGCAAACTACTCACTAGGGGGAGAACCTCTGGGGGATCACGAATGGAGAAAGATCTGGGGGTCCTAGTAGATAGGCCAAGCTGCTGCAAGCAAAGCAAACAGAATTTTGGCATGCATGAAGGGAATATACTCCAGAGATCAAACTATAATCCTGCCACTTTATAAAACTCTAGTTAGGCCACATCTGGAATATTCAGTCCAGTTCTGGTCACCAGTCCTCAGATGGGATGTGTTAGAGAGAGAGTCCAAAGAAGAGCAACAAAATTAAAATGGGGAAACGAGGAACGAAGGACTGCAAGCACTAAATTTATTCTTGCTGGAGAAGACGCTTGAGAGGGGATATGTTAGCGATTTACAAATACCTTAATGGTGATGCCAGCATAAGAGAAAAGCTATTCAGTCTCAGGGTTTGTAAGAGGACACGTGGCCACACAATGAGATTGGAGGAGAAGAGGTTTAACCTAAAGCTAGGCAGGGGATTTTTCACTGTCAGGGTGATAAGGACGTGGAACTCTCTTCCACAATTGGTGGTGTCAGAGGGGAGTATTGATATTTTTAAAAGGCTCCTGGACGTGCATCTTGATGAACAAAATATACAGGGATATGGGAAATGAATGACACTGACCCACGTTCACCAACATAGGTTGAACTGGATGGACTATTGTCTTTATTCAGCCTTATCTACTATGTAAACCTGTCATGAGAGAAATATAGGGCTGCCATTGCCGACCCCCTTCTGCAAATACAAGCTCCTTGACAATTCTGTTGACCCAGCTTTAATACTGTGAGTCCCTAAACTAGGCCAAATATATAGACTGTAATATTTAAAGAAAAATTTGTGATTTTGCACTTTCCAGTTTTATTAAATCAACTCCCATGTGTCCATCTGCTTATTCTGTAATGTATGTGATACTTACTGCAGTTACAATCTCTTTTGTAGGTTTTAAAATTAAAGAAGAGTTCCTTAGGAAGTCTGAGAAACTTTACGGATCAAAGCCGGTATATTTGGGCCCAAGCATGAGTCAGAATTTGGAATCCATCAACAAGTGGGTCAGTGATGCAACAAAGGGAAAGATCACAGACTTTCTCTCGAACATCTCGGAAAAAGTTATACTAATACTTCTCAATGCCATACATTTCAAAGGTAAAAGCATCTGTATACTATTTTAGTCTGTTTTATTTTATGTGGTGCTGTTTGTTTTTGCGAAGTAGAGCGTTTAATATCCCCATAGTAAAGGGTTGTCGGAACTTGGTGCTGCAGACAGTCCAGGGTTAGACGTCTGACCATTGTTATTGTATCATCCCTATCCATACATAGCGCTAGTACTGTACAGTACTATACATTTCTTATAGAAGGACTATAATTATTTTAAGGTTTGATGAAGTATTTCTTATTGGCAGTACTGGAAGAAATCCATGCATAGCCCAGGGCAAGGATCTCATAACTGCGCCCCCTGCTGCTATTGTATGGTGTAGAATGGGTGAACCACCATGTATCAAATCTTTGCCCCCTTGTTTAGGATGTACATGTTGGCATGTAGGGTACACCACACTTACGTGGCTATTCATTTGCCTTCCAGCAGCTAGAACGTAGTTGCACATGCATTGTTTTTTTCATGTCAGCTGTGGGTGGACTGGGTGAGAGTGGGTTTAGTCGAGTACGGTGCAATAGCAGTAACTGCAAAGCTGTCAAGAGCGTCTAGCGCTCCTGCTCCTCATTCCAGCATCTTGGTTTTGCCTATGGCATTCTCCCTGTCTTTGTCCACCTTCTGGGTGGAAAACAAACCTTCAGTCTCACTCTTGTGATAGTGATACTTGTGTAATTCCTGATCAAGCCCCCTGTCTTGCTCTGCTTGTTGGATTTCCCTATGTATGACCTTGGACCAGATTTTGGACTATTCCCTGAACTCTGCCTGCCTTTTTACCTGGACTGTCATAGAGCCACTCTGCTTGTCTGCCAACCGCAAGTACCTGTTTGCTTCGCTCAGTTTGCGCTTGCCCTGGCGTGGTAGCCAGGCACTATAGCATTGTGTATATAAAATCTGGGGGCAACCAAGTACCGGTAGGCTTGCTTGCCTTATGGGAAAGGGGGCTGCGGTAGGAAAATGGTTACAGGGGCGCGTCCATAGGGTAGTGATAAAGTGTACTCAGACTGGTCTGGAGTGGTAAGTGGGATACCCCAAGGCTCCGTCTTGGGACCAATTCTGTTTAATTTATTCATTAATGATAGAGGATTGGATAAATGGCTCAATCTTCTTTTTTGCAGATGACACAAAAATAAGCAGGGAAATAACTTCACAGCAAGATATACAAAATTTTACAAAAAAGACCTTAACAAAATAATAGAGTGGGCAACTAGATGACAAACGCGGTTTAATGTGGGGAAATGTAAGGTAATGCAGTTGGGGGGGCTAAAAACACAAACACAAATTGAAGAACACAGTAGCCAGCTGTAGTGTCTGACCACCTGCGTTGTGGTAGACGTGACATTATCACAAGCCTTTAACAAAAAAAAAAAAAAAATAATTTCTGTGAAGATGCTCTACAGGCTCGTTTATTTGCTTGTAAACGCACTGCTGAATACTACTGTTCTGATTTCCGCCGCTGGGCTCCAGAAGCCAATTCAGGTTAGGCTTATCAGACTCCATCAAAGACTCCTTAGTACACTACCCTGAACCAAAGTCATTGAATGAAGCCATGCAAGTAGCCATCCGTATAGACAGGCGTTTACGAGAAAGGCGAACAGAGAGGTTTGTTTCTTTGCCCCCCAGTACACCCTCTACTTCTCCTCCTTCATCAACCCTTCCTGAGCCCGCTCCAATCTCTCCTGCAGGATGAGCCCATGCAAATTGGTGCTACCAATTTATCCTCTGGGGAAAAGGCTAGAAGATCCCAGGGACTCTGCTTATACCCACGGCCACTTTGTCACCAGCTGCCCTAATAAGCCGAGAAACACCAAGAGTCTAGTGTGGGTGGGGTCTGCTTCTATAGACTATACTGTGTCAAGTTTCCCTCAGAAATAAACTATTTGTTCCTGCAAAACTTAGTTCTGCCAAGTTTTCTCATTACCTCTGGGCTTTCATAGATTCTGGTGCTGCTAGCAATTTTTGATGGGGACCTAGCATACCGTCTACAGATTACCGTGACTAAGGTACACAAACCCTTTTCAGTTTTAGCTGTTAACGCCCTTGTCCATGGGCCTGGTCACCTTGTGCACTGTACCTGTTACTCTGACCATTTGGGAATTTCATAAGGAGTAGGGATGAGCTTCAAGTTCGAGTCGAACTCATGTTCGACTCGAACATCGGCTATTCGCCAGTTCGTCGAACAGCGAACAATTTGGGGTGTTCGCGGCAAATTCAAATGCCGCGAAACACCCTTTAAAAGTCTATGGGAGAAATCAAAAGTGCTAATTTTAAAGGCTTATATGCATGGTATTGTCATAAAAAGTGTTTGCGGACCTGGGTCCTGCCTCAGGGGACATGGATCAATGCAAAAAAAAGTTTTAAAAACGGCCATTTTTTCGGGAGCAGTGATTTTAATAATGTTTAAAGTCAATATAATAAAGTCAATAAAAGTGTAATATTCCTTTAAATTTCGTACCTGGGGGTTGTCTATAGTATGCCTGTAAAGGGGCGCATGTTTCCCGTGTTTAGAACAGTCTGACAGCAAAATGACATTTCAAAGGAAAAAAGTCATTTAAAACTACTCGCGGCTATTAATGAATTGCCGGTCCGACAATACACATAAAAGTTCATTGATAAAAATGGCATGGGAATTCCCCACAGGGGAACCCTGAACCAAAATTAAAAAAAAAAAAAAACAAACAAAAACAAAAAAAAAAAAAAAAAGTAGGGGTCCCCATCAAAATTCATACCAGACCCTTCAGGTCTGGTATGGATTTTAAGGGGAACCCTGCGCCAAAATTAAAAAAAAAAAAATTGGCGTGGGGTCCCCCCAAAAATCCATACCAGACCCTTATCCGAGCACGCGACCTGGGAACCCTGAACCAAAATTTTAAAAAAAATGATGTGGGGGGTCCCCCTAAATTCAATACCGGAGCCTTATCCGAGCACACAACCTGGCAGGCCGCAGGAACTGTACCAGGCCTTATGCCCTCAACATTGGGAGGGTGCTTTGGGGTAGCCCTTTCTTCTTTCTTCTTTCGGTTTCTTCCTCCATCTTCTTCTTCTTCTGGTTCTTCCTCCGGTGTTCTCGTCCAGCATCTTCCTCCGCGGCGTCTCCTTCTCTTTATCTTCTTTTCTTCATCTTCTTCTCCGGGCTGCTCCGCATCCATGATGGCATGGAGGGAGACTCCCGCTGTGTGACGTGTCTCCTCTTCTGATGGTTCTTAAATAACGGGGGGCGGGGCCACCCGGTGGCCCCACCCCCCCTCTGACGCACGGGGACTTGACGGGGACTTCCCTGTGGCATTCCCCTTGACGTCAGAGGGGGCGGGGTCACCCGTCCTCCGTTATTTAAGAACCGTCAGAAGAGAAGTGTCACACAGCGGGAGCCTCCCATCCAATCGTTGATGCGGAGCAGCCCGAGAAAAGAAGATGAAGAGAAGAAGGCGCCGCTGAGGAAGATGCTGGACGAGAACACCGGAGAAAGAACCAGAAGATGGAGAAAGAAACCGAAGGAAGATAGAAGAAAGAAGAAGCATTTAAATAAAGGAATTGTCAAAAACTCTCGTCATTTTTGACACTTTTTTTTTGTGAAATGGTAGGGGTACTTTTGTACCCCCTTACCATTTCACACAGGGGGGAGGGCCGTGATCTGGGGGTCCCCTTGTTAAAGGGGGCTTCCAGATTCCGATAAGCCCCCTGCCTGCAGACCCCCATAACCACTGGGCAAGGGTTGTGGGGATGAGGAGGTGTTTTGGGGGGCTACCCCCAAAGCACCCTCCCAATGTTGAGGGCATATGGCCTGGTATGGTTCAGGAAGGGGGGCGCTCTCTCATCCCCCCCCCCCTCTTTTTCTGCAGCCTGCCAGGTTGCGTGCTCGGATAAGGGTCTGGTATGGATTTTGGGGGTACCCACGCCATTTTTAAAAAAAATTGTGGCTTGGGGTTCCCCTGAAGGGCCTGGTATGGAATTTAGGGGGACCCCCCACGTCCTTTTTTTTTTTTTTTTTAATTTTGGTTCGGGGTTCCCCTGTAGGGAATTCCCATGCCGTTTTTATGGCGACTATTAATGAATTGCCGGTCCAACAATACACAACAGTTCATTGATTAAAAACGGCATGGGAATTTCCCACAGGGGAACCCCGAACCAGAATTTAAAAAAAAATGACGTGGGGGGTCCCCCTAAATTCCATACCAGGCCCTTCAGGTCTGGTATGGATATTAAGGGGAACCCCGGCCAAAATTAAAAAAAAAAAATAGTGTGGGGTCCCCCTCAAAATCTATGCCAGACCCTTATCCGAGCAAGCAACCTGGCAGGCCACAGGAAAAGAGGGGGGACGAGAGAGCGCCCCCCCCCCTCCTGAACCGTACCAGGCCACATGCCCTCAACATTGGGAGGGTGCTTTGGGGTAGCCCCCCAAAACGCCTTGCCCCCACAACCCTTGCCCGGTGGTTGTGGGGGTCTGCGGGCGGGGGGCTTATCGGAATCTGGAAGCCCCCTTTAACAAGGGGACCCCCAGATCCCGGCCCTCCCCCCTGTGTGAAATGGTAAGGGGGTACCCTTAAAAGTACCCCTACCATTTCACAAAAAATGTGTCAAAAATTACAAGAGACGGTTTTTGACAATTCCTTTATTTAAATGCTTCTTCTCCCTCCTCCCTCCTCCCTCCTCCCTCCTCCCTCCTCCCTCCTCCCTCCTCCTCCTCCTCCCTTAAATAACGGGGGGCGGGGTCACCGGGTGGCCCCGCCCTCCGTTATTTGAGAAGCGTCACACAGCGGGAGCCTCCCTCCATGCCATCATGAATGCGGAGCGGCCCGAAAAGAAGATGAAGACAGAAGCGTCACACAGTGGGAGCCTCCCTCCATGCCATCATGGATGCGGAGCGGCCCGGAGAAGATGAAGAAAAGAAGATAGAGAGAAGGAGACGCTGCGGAGGAAGATGCTGGACGAGAACATCGGAGGAAGAACCAGAAGAAGATGGAGGAAAAAACTGAAGAAAGAAGTTAGAAGAAAGAAGATGGAAAGAAGAAGCATTTAAATAAAGGAATTGTCAAAAATTGTCTCGTAATTTTTAACATTTTTGACAGTTTTTTTTGTGAAATGGTAGGGGTACTTTTGTACCCCCTTACCATTTCACACAGGGGGGAGGGCCGGGATCTGGGGGTCCCCTTGTTAAAGGAGGCTTCCAGATTCCGATAAGCCCCCTGCCCGCAGACCCCCACAAAGGTTGTGGGGATGAGGCCCTTGTCCTCATCAACATGGGGACAAGGTGCTTTAGGGGGGACCCCAAAGCACCCTCCCAATGTTGAGGGCATGTGACCTGGTAAGGTTTGGGGGGGGCGCTCTCCCATCCCCCCCCTTTTCCTGCGGCCTGCCAGGTTGCGTGCTCGGATAAGGGTCTGGTATGGATTTTTGGGGGGACCCCACGCCAATTTTTTTTTTTTAATTTTGGCGCAGGGTTCCCCTTAAAATCCATACCAGACCTGAAGGGTCTGGTATGAATTTTGATGGGGACCCCTACGTCCTTTTTTTTTTTTTGTTTTTTTTTGTTTTTTTTTTTTTTTTTTTAATTTTGGTTCAGGGTTCCCCTGTGGGGAATTCCCATGCCATTTTTATCAATGAACTTTTATGTGTATTGTCGGACCGGCAATTCATTAATAGCTGCGAGTAGTTTTAAATGACTTTTTTCCTTTGAAGTGTCATTTTGCTGTCAGACTGTTCTAAACACGGGAAACATGCGCCCCTTTTACAGGCATACTATAGACACCCCCCAGGTACGAAATTTAAAGGCATATTACACTTTTATTGTTTGACTTTAAGCATTATTAAAATCACTCAGAAGGACAAAGAGGGCAATCTGTCACAAAGACCTGGAGCACCAAACTGTATGTTGTCTACCGGGCGCTCGGGTTTGGCACATCATGGATCTGGTGGACAGATTACTGGGAGGAGCTGGGGAAGACCCGGCTGTCATGGTGCACGTTGGCACCAATGACAATGTCAGAGGAAGATGGAGTGTCCTAAAAAATGATTTTAGGGACTTGGGAGCTAAATTGAGGAAAAGGACCTCCAAGGTAGTATTCTCACAAATACTACCGGTACCTCTAGCCACACCAGAAAGGCAAAGGGAAATTAGGGAAGTAAAAAGTGGCTGAGGAGCTGGTGTAGAAAGGAGGGGTTTTGGTTCCTGGAGAACTGGGCCGACTTCTCAGTCAGTTACCAGCTCTTTAGCAAGGACAGACTGCATCTAAATGAGGATGGTGCAGATCTGCTGGGAGTTAAGATGGCTGACAAGTTAGGGGGGCTTTTAAACTAGGCAAGGGGGGTAGGGTCCAGAGGTAAAGATAGTCAGCGCTGAACAAATTCCAGAGGGTAGTATTGGGGGCATTGGTGGTAGGTTGACTAAACCACCTAAACTCGGCTTTTGAACAGTGAGAGCCGCTGCCGAGTGCTATGTAGCACATGCTGGCCGCCGTCTGCCTGCATGACACGCTGATCATGTAGGCAGACGGCGGTGACTCGTGTATAAGTTGAGGGGGGCACTTTCAGCCCCAAAAAAGGGGCTGAAAAATTTGACTTATACAGGAGAATATACGGTACAGTAACAAGTCCTTTTTGCAACCTCAGAACACCCAATAAGAAGATAGTATGTGACAGGTTTAAACTATGTGGCATGTTCACCAATGCCAGGAGTCTGGTGGACAAGATGAGTGAACTAGAGCTGTTATTGTACAAGGAGGATTTAGATTTTTATTAATTTCAGAGACCTGGTTCAAGAGCTCTCATGATTGTCTGGCAACCATTCAAGGGTATTCCCTATATATGCAGGTATAGAGGGGGTAAAAAAATTATGTACAAGTGAATATGAGAGACGACACCACTAAGGGAGCAAGGGAGGAGGTGGAATCCCTATGGGTAAAGCTACAAATGGAGGAAACTAAGGGAAAACTGGGAGTATGCTATAGACCCCCTAACCAGAGGGCGAAGGGAGAGGCAGACCTCCTATCACAATTTGGATTAACCGCAAGGATGGGAGGTGTCATTATTATGGGGGATTTGAATTATCCAGACACAGACTGGGCGGAAGGAACCGCACATTCATCTAAAGCTCGCCATTTCCTAAATGTCTTGAAGGACAATTTCATGGGTCAGATCGTAAATGCACCAACTAGAAACCAAGCGTTAAGAGACCTACTGATTACCAACAATACAGGCCTCATCCACCTCCACGGATGTGGAAATACATGGCAATTTAGGAAACTGCGATCACAGGTCAATTCGTTTCAGTATAAATGACACAAATAGGAAACCTCAGGGGAATACAAAGGCACTGAATTTCAAAAGAGCCAACTTCTCTAAACTACAATCCTTGCTAGACGGTACTAAATGGGATAAAATCTTAGGAACAAAGAACACGGAGGAAAAATGGGTATGCTTTAAGAGCATATTAAATAAGGGTATTAGTCAGTGCATCCCAATGGAAAATAAATTTAAAAGCTAATAAAAGTCCTGGATGGCTTAACTCAAACATAGAAATGCATATAAAAGCAAAGGAGAAGGCCAAAAAAATACAAGGCTGAGGGATCATCGTCGGCTTTCCAACTTGACAAAGAATGCAACGAGAAATGTAAGGGTGCAATCAGGGCAGCTAAGATAGAACACAAAAGGCATATAGCGGAGGAGATTAAAAAAAAATCCCAAGAAATTCTTTAAGTATATAAATAGTAAGAAAGGGAGGTCAGATCATATTGGTCCCATAAAGAATAATGAAGGGAATCTGGTTACCAAGGATGGAGAGATGGCGAAGGTATTGAATTTATTCTTCTCAGTCTTCACGAGGGAAACGGGGGGGGGGGGGGGGGGGGGCTTCAGTAACAAAAGCTGCAATGTTTATCCCCCATGACACGTCACAGGAAGCACCCTCATGGCTAACCGAGGATAGAATTAGAAATGGACTTGAAAAACTTAACATTAATAAGTCACCGGGACCAGATGGCATGCACCCGAGGATCCTTAAGGAACTTGGTCAAGTAATTGCCAGACCATTGTTCCTAATTTTTTTACGAACAGTCTACTGACTGGAATGGTACCAGCTGATTAGAGAAAAGCCAATGTAGCACCAATATTTTAAAAAAGGGCCAAGATACATCCCTGGGAATTACAGACCAGTTAGCTTAAGATGAATAGTATGCAAGCTCTTGGAGTGGATAAGGGACTATATACAAGATTTTAGTATCAGCAGTAATCAGCATGGATTCATGAAGAATTGTTCTTGCCAAACCAATCTATTAACCTTCTATGAGGAGGCGAGCTGTCATCTAGATAAAGGAAGGCCCATAGACGTGGTGTATCTGGATTTTGCAAAGGCATTTGATACAGTTCCCCATAAACGCTTACTGTACAAACTGAGGTCTGTCGGCATAGATCATAGGGTGAGTACATGGATTTAAAACTGACTACAGGGGCGAGTTCAGAAGGTAGTGATAAATGGGGAGTACTCTTAATGGTCCGGTGTGGAAAGTGGGGTCCCCCAGGGTTCTGTTATGGGACCAATCCTATTTAATTTATTCATAAATTATCTGGAGGATGGGATAAACAGCCCAATCTCAGTATTTGTGGATGATACAAAGCTAAGCAGGACAATCATTTCTACATGGCTAATGAGGTTTAATGTAGAAAAAATGTAAAATAATGCATTTGGGTGGCAAAAATATGAATGCAATCTACTCACTAGGGGGAGAACATCTGGGGGAATCTAGGATGGAGAAGGACCTGGGAGTCCTAGTAGATGATAGGCTCAGCGGTGGTATGCAATGCCAAGCTGCTGCAAGCAAAGCAAACAGAATATTAGCATGTATTAAAAAGGGGATTAACTCCAGAGATAAAACGATAATTCTCCCTCTCTACAAGACTCTGGTCAGGCTGCACCTGGAGTAAGCCATCCAGTTGTGGGCACTGGGCACCAGTCCTCAGGAAGGATGTGCTGGAACTGGAGAGAGTCCAGAGAAGGGCAACAAAGCTAATAGAGACTGGAGGACCTTCGTTGTGAGGAAAGGTAGCGAGCACTGAACTTATTCTCTCTGGAGAAGAGACGCTTGAGAGGGGATATAATTTCAGTGTACAAATACTGTACCGGTGACCCCACAATAGGAATAAAACTTTTCCATGAAAGGGAATTTAAAAAAGACACGCGGCCATTCACTAAAATTAGAAGAGAAGTGGTTTAACCTTAAACTGCATAGGGTTCTTTACTGTAAGAGCGGTAAGGATGTGGAATTCTCTTCCACAGGCAGTGGCTTCAGCAGGGAGCATCAATAATTTTCAAAAAACTATTAGATAGGCGCCTGAACGACCACAAATTATTATTATTATTATTATTATTATTATACAGGATTTATATAGCGCCAACAGTTTACGTAGCGCTTTACAACTTGAGGGTAGACAGTACAAATACAATACACTTTGATACAGTAGGAATCAGAGGGCCCTGCTCCTTAGAGCTTACAATCTAAGAGGGAAGGTCAAGAGATACAAGAGGTAATAACTGTGGGTGATGTGCTGATTGAGAAGATAAATGTACAGTTGTTAGGTGGGGGCCAGATAGGCTTCTCTGAAGAGATGAGTTTTCAGGGATCGTCTGAAAGTGGATAAAGTAGGAGAAAATCGGACGGATTGGGGTAGAGCATTCCAGAGGATGGGGAGGCTCTGGAGAAGTCCTGAAGGCGAGCATGGGATGAGGTGACAAGGGAGTTTGAGAGCAGGAGGTCTTGGGAGGAGCAAAGAGAACGATTAGGTTGGTATTTTGTGACTAGGTTAGAGATGTAGCTGGGGGCCAGTTTGTGGATGGCTTTGTAAGTTTTATAGTTAGTATCTTGAATTTAATTCGGTGACTGAGTGGCAGCCAATGGAGGGATTGGCAGAGGTGTGTAGCAGACGCTGAGTGGTTTGTGAGGTGGATGAGCCTGGCAGCAGCGTTCATGACGGACTGAAGTGGGGATAGCCTATTTAGAGGTAAACCAATGAGGAGGGAGATGACCAGGGAGTAGATTAGAAGCTTTGTGGTGACATTGGTTAGGAAGGGGCGTATCTTAGAGATGTTGCGGAGATTGAGGCGGCAAGTTTTGGATAGTGATAGAATGTGGGGTCGAAAGGTTAGTTCAGAGTCCAGGATTACACCTAGGACCTTGGCGTGGGGAGATGATGGGTTGATAGTTGAGCCGTTGATATTGACAGGGAAATCAGGGGAAGTGGCACCTGAGGGAGGAAATATCATGAGCTCGGTTTTGGATAGCTTGAGTTTGAGGAAGTGATGTGACATCCAGGCTGATATGTCTGCTAGTAAGTTGGTAATGCGTGAGGAGACAGATGGAGAGAGCTGGGGGGTGGAGAGATAGATTTGGGTGTCATCAACGTAGAGATGATATTTAAAGCCGTGGGAAGCAATCAACTGACCCAGGGAGGTGGTGTAGGTTGAGAAAAGGAGGGTCCAGGAACAGAACCTTGGGGGACCCCAACGCAGAAAGGAAGAGGAGAGGAGGAAGTAGAGTTGTAAGTGACACTGAAGGAGCGGTGGGATAGGTAGGATGAGAACCAGCGAAGAGTACAGTCACGGAGATCAAAGGAGTGGAGTTTTTTGAGGAGGAGGGGGTGGTCCACTGTGTCAAAGGCAGCAGAGAGATCCAGGAGAAGTAGTACAGAATAGTGTCCATTGGCTTTAGCCATTAGTAGGTCATTTGAGAGTTTAAGGAGAGTAGTTTCCATGGAGTGTTGAGGGCGAAAACCGGACTAAAGGGGATCAAGAAGTTTATTCATGGTCAGATGGTCGCTTAGTCGGTTGTAGACCAGTCTTTCAAGAAGTTTGAAGGAGAAGGAGAGTAAGGAGATGGGACGTAAGTTGTTGAGATTGGTGGGGTCCAGTGAGGGCTTTTTAAGTATGGGGGTGACTAGCGCATGTTTTAGAGAGTTTGGGAAGATGCCACAAGAGAGGGAGAGGTTGAAAATGTGAGTTAGAGAGTGTAGAATCGAGTCAGAGGGTGAGCGTAGCATTTGCAAGGGAACAGGATCCAGGGGGCAGGTGGTTAGATGAGTGTTAGATAAAAGTTTAGCAACCTCAGTAATAGTAGCAGGGTTGAATGAGGGAAGTAATGATTGTATCTGTGGACATGGTGTGTTGTATGGGGGAGGTTTTTGCGCATTGGTGATCTCCTCATGAATTGTATCAATCTTAGTTTTGAAGTGATTGTATTACAATGTAATACAGACATAAAAGCACACACAGGTTGGACTTGTGTCTTTTTTCAACCTCACCTACTATGTAACTATGATCATGACAATTTTTCCAAGTGTAACTCCAGTTTGCATAACCATTTGCCTTTATCAGACTCTGTTAATGCAAAAGACACTGACCAGTTTATTGAATTCTCTACAGGCCAGCTCTCCAGCCAATTGCCACAGCCCAAATCTTTTCCACCCGGAAGCCAAACTTAACGCTGTCTCGCAGCCTTGATCCCTGTTTTAAAACTTTGAAATTTCACAATATCTTACCTCCAGAACAAGTAATGGAGGCCTTTTCTTCTGACCTTTTGGACTCTGCTTTAAAGGCTCAGTCTTGTGTTCCGCCCAATCTATCCCCTGGAAAGCTGTTTGTTCCCCACCACCTTAGGGTTAAAGTGCTTTCAGAAGCACATGACGCTAAGATGGCCAGGCACCCAGGGATTACTAAAACTTTTTCTTTGGTTTCTTGTGGGCTTTGGTGGCCCTCGCTCCATAATGACACCTGTTCCTATGTAAAAGCTTGCAAAACTTGTGCTCACTCTAAGCCCTCAGAAGTCAAGCCCCCTGGATTACTCCTACTTGTGCCTGTCCGTAAACTCTCTTGGACCCACATCCAGGCTAACTTGTCATCCAGTTCCGCTGGCTCTACATCTGCCAATGCGGTCCAGTCAGTCACTACACCTGCCGATGCAGTCCAATCAGCCTCTGCACCAGTTATTCTGGTTCAGACCATGTCAATTGAGCCTCCTGCTTTTTCTTATTCAGAACTTTCTGTAACCTGGCCTCGCCCTGCTGCTACTACAACCACTAAAAACCTGAATAAGAAGTTCAATCCATCCTTTGGATAGACTGCCTCATTCGGCTAGGTGGGGGTTTTCAACCTTTTCTTTCAAACCTCTCTGCAATCTGCTTGTGTTTTCAGCTGTCCGACTTGACTCTTGTGACATGTTACCTGCTGACCAGTAATAGTATAGCACTATTAAAACTGGGAGAGAAAGAGGATAGAAGAAGTCAATCAGGTTCTGCAGCATGCACATGTGCAAGGTAGTGCAGAATGAGTAGACTTTTATGAGCAGTGTGCTTTTACTGTTTCATTATCCTATCAGCAGGCTGGGAGTGTGTTTTTTACCGAGGTATTCAGCTGCAGTGAAGGCCAAGAACCTGGCTGTGCTCTTGGTCAAGAGTTCCCGCATATGTATTTCAACCAACGTATTTAGCCTCTTGCTTGACATTTAGAGTTAGAAATTCTGTCACTACAAATAATAAACACATCATTGTAAAAGGCATTTATAATACTGTACTTGCTATTTAACTGCTATGTCACTATTATGTCCCTGAGCTATTGTATACAGTATATTATGCCCATAGTTCTACCTTCATCTTATCAGTAAATTGCACTGTTTACTATATTCAGCCAAGCCATGCTTTCACATGCACAATCCCTTGTTAAATGGGATGAATTCATGTAAAAAAATGGCAGAAAAATTAGGCAAGGTAGGAGAAACGAGTCATGGCCTTAAGGATAGTCACGACAATATTTATTAAAGGAGATGACGCTAACTGAAATGTATGTAGGTGCTAATAAAGTTTCAAAGTACTGATTCTGTAATTCAGACACATTTCCGCTTCCTCTTAAAATACCTTTTGTGTGTACAGGTGTCTGGAAAAATAAGTTTGACCCCAGTAAGACTTCTGAAGATACATTTTATGTAAACGATGAGGAGACCATACATGTGGATATGATGCAGGCAAATAAGTATCCTTTGAGTTACTTTACGTTTGAAAAGTTAGATAGCCAGGTAAGTGTGCGTATATTGGTGCTTTACTTAAATATACTGGCCATTGGATGAAGGGGTATCAGAACTGGACCCAAATACTGTTCAGACCAAATGTGACCAAATATGATTTATTGCCTTATAAGAGCCATACACACTAGACAGATGAAAATGCCAGAACCTTTGGCAGAAACATCAGCATAAAAAAACGTGTGTAGTGTCTTGTATCGCACAAAAGTTTGAGCATTTGCTTTTTGTAAGTCTTTTTTCCAAACGCTTCCCCTCTGCTCATTTTTCACTATAATCATTGTACACTTGAAAACGCTGAATGCCCTAAACACCGTGTTTAGGCGCTTTTATGTGCTAAAAGTATATTTTCTGCCACTAAAAAACTCACTTGTAATGTGGGGGTTTTTTTCCCCCCTGAAAACGCTCCTCTGCAAATATATGCCTGTAAATGGCCAAATGTGCATGAACAAGTAGGCTAACAAAGTTGCTTATACAGGTTGAAGAAAAAGAATTCCAAAAGAATGTATAAGCAGAATTTTTTTTTTTTTTTTCTGCTCAATGTTTTTATAAAGCCTAAGTGTTATCCAGGTCATGGCTATTCAGTTTCAGTGAAGCTGAGACTTCCGCCATCCAATTTTTTTTTCTATTCTGCTTTTCCTTTAATTTGCTCTGTACAGCAAGAGCATATATTTGCAGTTGCGTTGGCTTTTCATTCACAAAATATGGCACTGCAGCGCACCACTGCACATGCTTTACTGTAGTACAGTCTTTAAATAGGCTCTCAAACTAGTCAGGTTCAATGCAATGCTTCTAATGGCTTAAACATGTTGCATTAAGATGGCTGTTCATTTGAATAGACTGCCTAACGCCCGAGAGTGAACCTAAAATCATACCCGCTACCATTTTTTGTGTCACAGTACAGAGCAATACAGGTAAGTTGGGGTACCATCCAAAATAAATCAACTTTGAATTAAAAATGAATGGCACCATGGTGCACCAGTCCATGTAACGTGCATTGCCATGTGTAGTGGTAATGCAGCACAACGGTGTGAATGATTCTAAATTGTGAAAGTCAAAACAAAAGTGAATTAATGCAGAGATAAACTAGAAAGAATTTTTTTTAAATTTCTTACCCATTACTGATTTACAAGATTCTTTAAGTGGATGTAAACCTGATTTTTTTTTTTTTTTTTTTTTTTTAATTAAATAGAGACTTCTGTCTGGTACAGTAGAGGATGTCAAGTCATCTGTGCCCAGTCTTGCCACGAAGAGTTAATCCAGCTCTGAGCAATTCTCTTGTGTTTTTTTTGTAGTAAGATAAAAAAACAGCACACAGATAAGTCTGTCACCACTTTCCCCACTGCTGTGACTGACATCTCATTTCTTTATCTCATGAATGGCCTGAGAGCAGAAAATATGTTACAATTCCAGATTCACCCCCCCCCCCTTTTCTTCTCCAGCTCTCCCAGGATTAGCTGCTCCACACCTCAGCATGATTGGGCATGCTGAAGTCATGTGGTGCCTTTCCTGAGTTTTGACTTGATGTTATTCAAAACTCAGGAATAAGAGTAGGCGTAGGAGAGTGTAGAGGTGGGCGGGGAGTCTTGTGACATCACGACTCAGCCCATGAGCTCCGGCAAAGAGACCCACCCACCAATTCCAGAGTTTTGTGGGGCTCCTACTGCTGAAGGGGGTGACATTTTCAATGTAGGGATATAGGCAGGAGGCTTGCATGTGTGTGTGTATATATACATTAATACTGTGCCATTAGTTTATACTGGGTGAGTAGTGGGTTTATATCCACTTTAACTTTACTGTTGTATATGGGAAACTGGGAATGTTGGATGGATGACCTCCTTTTTTTTTTTTTTTCTTCAACAAGGTGGCCAAGCTGCCTTTTAAAGGAAACATGAGTTTTGTCATAGTGATGCCTCATCAGATCGAGTGGAATGTCTCAAATATTCTGGATAAGCTGAATAAGAGTGAACTTTACAGTCGTTTGCACAGGGAGAAACCAACTACGTTGAAAGTGCCAAAGTTGAATCTGAACTTTAAACTGGAACTTACAAATGCTTTATCTAGTCTCGGTAAGTATGCTAGGCAGGACTGTGCTGTGGGGAAAAGCTGTGTAAATCTGAGTACTGGATTCATATGACTTGTACAACTGTGTTGTTGTTAATAATAATTTATTTTTTATTGGTGTATTTAGCTGTTTATCTGGGGTTCAGCTATATTGAAAAATAAATAAATATATGTGTATGCGCTAAAGGCTATAAATACGTGAACAAAGAATATAATAAATCTATGCAATATTAAAAATTATTATAAATTATAAACAGTGTCACACACCTGTGAAGAAAGTGACTATAATCCACAATTGAATATATGAAAAATGGTAACATGCACCATGCAAAAAAATGTGAGAAAAAAAAAAATCCTTTAAATGATTAAAAAAAATATATAAGTGCTACTTGATAAATAAAGTGTCCGAAACCAATTCATACAAATGAATATATCTCAGTCCAAGCCATTCATAAGAGTATATAAATCAAAGTGCACAATAGTGTCCAAACAAATAGCAGGCAATCCTCATGCTGGTTTTTTTGAAAAAGTGCTAAATATTCCTCATGCTCTTCTTATGAGATGTGCACATTAAGGCATGCTGCAGTGCTCTCCAGTGATCCCCAATGGATAATGCGCTCACCTTAGAGCATGTGACACAGTAGCTAAACAGTGTCAAAACACGCATTAGAGCCACTCCAGGGCTCACACAGGGTATGCTGGTGATGATCTGTATCTCGCTCAAATGGTGACATATATGAAAGAAAGGAGACTCATAGCATAATACTGCCAGGAATTTATTTGAAAAGCCCTAAAAACAATCCCTCCAGGAGGGTACTCACAATGCTTGGGTGCGTCAGTACACCATCCTATCCAAAACATGCAATACAGATGAATCCTGTGGCGTGCGGTGCGGTGTTCAATCCTCTGCCTGTCTGTGTGTAGAAAGCTCCGTCCTGCCCCTCCCTTACGCGTCTTCGGCACAGGGTATACGTGCCTTCATCTGGGGGATCTAATAGGACGGGCGCTCTATGTGTAATTTATACTATCACAGCGGCCATTTTGCCTGGGACCGCTGACATCCTAGTGTTCGGCTCCAGCTATGTAAAAGATAACAGCGGCCATTTTGCCTAGGGTCGCTGACATCCTAGTGTTCGGCTCCAGCTATGTAAAGAACAACAGCGGCCATTTTGCCTAGGATCGCTGACATCCTAGTGTTAGGCTCCAGCTATGTAAAAACAACAACAGCAAATGACGCTGTGTGCCAGCCTTGATATTTTAGAGAAAGCAGGAAATGAAAAGCTATAGTAAGCGATGTTTAACCCTATCTACATAAATATAATCCTAATCCAGGACAGAGCCACACATCAGAGTAGACACCATATCGCACACCACAAATAACGGTAATTGCACTAGCGATTAATATATGGAACAACAAAAAACTACAAATGTATAAATCTCATGGCATAATCTATAACAATATAAAATATATAAAAAAATATATATGTTTAAAACCATACTGAGGACTAAGTATGTTTCTCACATCGGTACAATCATCATTGTGGGATCCTAAAAACCCTTAAAGGGACCTGTAACTTTTATTGCTGTATGATAGGAAACTCACAAATAAAAAATAAAAAATATGAAATATATTTAAAATAAATACAAAAAATTTTATTTAAAAAATCCTATACCTAAAAAATATATATATATCTGGAATACAGTAGATACAATAAAATTTCAAATATAAACGAAAGTATTCCTGAAAATGCATATTAATCTTGGAATATCACAATTATTATCTAGTAATGACACCTAACAAATATATAAAAAATATCTAAAAAATATATATATTAATCACCTCCCCAAATGGTAAGAGGGGAAAAGTAAATCCATATGAGCCATACCATGCATATTGATCAGGCGATCATTTAAGTACCAAAAAAGTGCTAAGTAATCCAGGAGTACGTTATACCAAAAAACAATAAATATGGGGGAGTGCTTCGTGAAAGGCACTAGGTAAGCTTGACCGCTCCCTGATGTGCAAAAATATTATTTTAGTGGCTAGAGTGAATCCAATAAAAATCAAGTAAATCATCATAATCTACTACGTATACCCATAAAAAACCTGTAAAAAACTTATTAGGTACTGTAAAATGTGGATATCTAGGTGGGATACAAAAAAGCTAAAGTCAATAATTACTCAAACATCTTAAATCGAACTCCTTATTGAGCCCCCCCCCGGGGCCATGGAGCCGAGCTGGTGTATCCACCATGATTCACGTTTACTAATTTCTCTTACAAAGTTGGAACCCCTCCAGTGGCGTTTGGGTACCTCTATCCCCCAAAACTTCATCCCAACCGTGCTTTGATTATGTACACGTTTGAAATGTATGTACAGATGGTGCTTGTCAGACCCCTTACGTATATTCCTTACATGCTCCTCTAAACGGTCTTTCAAAGCCCTAATAGTCCGCCCCACATAGATGTAATTGCATGGGCATTTTAACGCGTAAACAACCCCTATCGTGTCACAGGATATAAAATCTCTAATGGTGTAGGAGTGGTTATTTCTAGGATTGGTAAACTCCTTTAATCTTCTGTTGTTACCAGGAACCCTAACACAGCTGTAACATCTCCCACACCCATAAAAACCTTTTAGGTCCCAGAACATTGAGGGTTTCTGGGGGGGTGGCCTAGTCTGTGCAATGCTGTACCCTACGCTAATACTCAACTAGTGAATGGTAGCGTTCAAAACATTCACCAATGCAAAGACCAGGATTATCAGGACAGGAGGGACAATAATAGCGGGTGTCATGCCTATATCCGCGCTTGCTGCAGACACATCTTTTTTGGGGGGTTCGTTGGGTAGGGGTACTTGGGAGGACATATAAATGCCTCTCATGCAGCCGACTGCATTTGGTTGGGGATGTGAATGGGGGAAGTACGGGCGCTGCAGAAGCGGTGGGTTCACAAATTAGGATTGGCGAATGCAGCAGGAAGGGCACTATGGGCACGACAGGCCTGTGTTTGTCTTTTTGGTGGCAGCGGGACACTACTTGTGCTTGCCACCTCACCAGCTTGAACTGCACTTATGGGACTCGCCACGTCACCAAGTGTTACTGCAGTGCTGGTTTGACTACGACCGGGGTGTACTAGGCCGATGGCGCTTGCCAGTTCACCAAAACGCTACAAAAAAAAGTGACAGTGATCGATCGATACTGCACTTGGGTGGGCTGGGCTGGGCCGGGCGGAGGGGCAAAACGCAGGTGCTAGTGGGATCAGCCCAGATACCTGCTAACACTGCGTTTTTGGGAACCCTAAACTGCTGGGGACGCTAGTATAGATCTGATCGGATCAGATACTATACCACTAAGGGAGGCGTATGCTGCGTGTGTGGGTGTTAGCGGTACTGACGCTAATCTGACGCTGCCTGGGGCTGGTGCTTGCCAGTTCACCAAAATGCTACCAAAAAACTGTTAGCGATCGCAGGGATCAGGCCTGACTCTGCGAACGCTGCAGTTATGCGTTTAGTGTTTTGTAAGTGACAGTGATCGATCGATACTGCACTTGGGTGGGCTGGGCTGGGCCGGGCGGAGGGGCAAAACGCAGGTGCTAGCAGGTATCTGGGCTGATCCCGCTAACACTGCGTTTTTGGGAACCCTAAACTGCTGGGGACGCTAGTATAGATCTGATCGGATCAGATATTGATGCGTTCAGATACTATACCACTAAGGGAGGTGTACGGTGCGTGCGTGGGTGTTCGCGGTACTGGCGCTAATCTGACGCTGCCTGGGGCGACGCATATCACCGCCGGGCGATCAGGGGGCTAAACCTTTATTCGGTAATAAACGGCGGGTGCCCTGACACTATATAAAATAAACAAACTAACCAGCGTCACCCGTAACAGTTATACGGTGATCAGTGGTGAAAGGGTTAACTAGGGGGCAATCAAGGGGTTAAAACATTTATTAGATAGTATATGGGGGTCCCTGTCGCTATAAAACGCTGACAGCGAACCTAAATATTTACGTTCCTAACTAGCATCACCAGCGACACTAATACAGCGATCAGAAAAATGATCGCTTAGCGACAGGGGGTGATCAAGGGGTTAAAACTTTATTAGGGGGGGTTAGGGGGGTACCCTAGACCTACAGAGGGCTAATACTAACTGCCCTACCACAGCAACTGTCACAAACTGACACTATGCAGTAATCAGGAAAAAAAAAAAAAAAAAAACCTGCTTGGTGTCAGTTTGTGACAGGGGGGGGGGTGATTGGGGGGGGGATCGGGGGGCGATCGGGGGGGGGATCGGGGGTGTTTAGTGTGCCTGGCATGTTCTACTGTGTGTGTGTGTGTGTGTGTGTGTGTGTTGGTGCTCTTACATGTCATCTCTCCTCGGCGCTGGAACGGAAACTGGCCAGCCGAGGAGAGATGACATCACATCCTCTGCCTCTGTGTACTATACAGAGGCAGGGGATGTTTCTCATTGGCTGGGAGCGATCGCGAGGGGGGGGCCACGATCGGATGGTCTCCCCCTCGTCTCTCATCGCTTCCAACCAAACGCCGACCGCCGATGGCACCGGGGGGGGGTCCGATCGGACCCCCCGCCCTCGGGAAGGCAATCACGTACCAGGTACATGATTTTGCCTGCCCGTGCCGCTCTGCTCACGTATATATGCGTGAGGCGGTCGGCAAGTGGTTAAATGATCGCCTGATCAACATGCATGGTATGGCTCATATGGATTTACTTTTCCCCTCTTACCATTTGGGGAGGTGATTAATATATATATTTTTTTAGATATTTTTTATATATTTGTTAGGTGTCATTACTAGATAATAATTGTGATATTCCAAGATTAATATGCATTTTCAAGAATACTTTCGTTTATATTTGAAATTTTATTGTATCTACTGTATTCCAGATATATATATTTTTTAGGTATAGGATTTTTTATATAAAATTTTTTGTATTTATTTTAAATATATTTCATATTTCACATTTTTTATTTTTTATTTGTGAATTTCCTATCATACAGCAATAAAAGTTACAGGTCCCTTTAAGGGTTTTTAGGATCCCACAATGATGATTGTACCGATGTGAGAAACATACTTAGTCCTCAGTATGGTTTTAAACATATATATTTTTTTATATTTTTTTTATATATTTTATATTGTTATAGATTATGCCATGAGATTTATACATTTGTAGTTTTTTGTTGTTCCATATATTAATCGCTAGTGCAATTACCGTTATTTGTGGTGTGCGATATGGTGTCTACTCTGATGTGTGGCTCTGTCCTGGATTAGGATTATATTTAGATATATGTAGATAGGGTTAAACATCGCTTACTATAGCTTTTCATTTCCTGCTTTCTCTAAAATATCAAGGCTGGCACACAGCGTCATTTGCTGTTGTTGTTTTTACATAGCTGGAGCCTAACACTAGGATGTCAGCGATCATAGGCAAAATGGCCGCTGTTGTTCTTTACATAGCTGGAGCCGAACACTAGGATGTCAGCGATCCTAGGCAAAATGGCCGCTGTGATAGTATAAATTACACATAGAGCGCCCGTCCTATTAGATCCCCCAGATGAAGGCACGTATACCCTGTGTCGAAGACGCGTAGGGGAGGGGCAGGACGGAGCTTTCTACACACAGACAGGCAGAGGATTGAACACCGCACCGCACGCCACAGGATTCATCTGTATTGCATGTTTTGGATAGGATGGTGCACTGACGCACCCAAGCATTGTGAGTACCCTCCTGGAGGGATTGTTTTTAGGGCTTTTCAAATAAATTCCTGGCGGTATTATGCTATGAGTCTCCTTTCTTTCATATATGTCACCATTTGAGCGAGATACAGATCATCACCAGCATACCCTGTGTGAGCCCTGGAGTGGCTCTAATGCGTGTTTTGACACTGTTTAGCTACTGTGTCACACGCTCTAAGGTGAGCGCATTATCCATTGGGGGTCACTGGAGAGCAATGCAGCATGCCTTAATGTGCACATCTCATAAGAAGAGCATGAGGAATATTTAGCACTTTTTCCAAAAAACCAGCATGAGGATTGACTGCTATTTGTTTGGACACTATTGTGCACTTTGATTTATATACTCTTATGAATGGCTTGGACTGAGATATATTCATTTGTATGAATTGGTTTCGGACACTTTATTTATCAAGTAGCACTTATATATTTTTTTTAATCATTTTAAAGGATTTTTTTTTTTTTTTTTCTTTTTTCTCACATTTTTTTGCATGGTGCATGTTACCATTTTTCATATATTCAATTGTGGATTATAGTCACTTTCTTCACAGGTGTGTGACACTGTTTATAATTTATAATAATTTTTAATATTGTATAGATTTATTATATTCTTTGTTCACGTATTTATAGCCTTTAGCGCATACACATATATTTATTTATTTTTGGCATATACACGGTATGGAACGTGGTTAGTGTGTGCAGCTGAATTAGGTTCATTTATTCACACTGAAGGCATTAACCCATTTGTGGCTCACAAGATTTTAGCACTATTTATGTTCAGCTATATTGCCCAACTATCTGCTGTCCTATGAACACGAAAACTCAGAACAGGAAATGAGGGAAATTCACCCATATGGCAGGAAAAGTTTGAACGACTTTCAAGATTTTATTGCTGAGATACAGTATGGCAGGAAATAGGGATGCACCAATACCATTTTCTAACACTGAGTACGAGTACCGATACATTTTTTTTTTTTTGTTTAAGTGCTCGCCACTACCAATTACCAATACGTATTGCTTAGGAAGAGTAGGTAGATGGGTGGTTTGGGAGGTGGGCTGAGTTCGGTGAGGCTAGGGTGAGGGCAGAGTAGGGGGGAGTAGAAGAGTAAGTGGGGGCTGGATGGGGGTCAGCTAAAAGGGACTCTGAGAACAAAAAGGACAGAGAGCAGCACCATCTAAGTGTAGTATGACCAAAATTGAATGTATTAAAGGTAAGAAATAAACTCTCACAAGGTTAAAAACAATCCTTCCCCCCCCCCCCCATCCTCGTGCCAATTACCCATCTTCTCCTGCCCCTGGTATCTTGCCAGTCCCCTTGTTCTCCCACGGTGTCAGACCCTCCTTAGCTTCCTTCCCCTGGTGTGGTGCCAGTCCACTGCTGCCCTTCTGTCCCTAAAACATTACCAGTCACCCCCTCCCATGTCACTTGTACCAAGCCAATCACCCTCCTTTTCTCTATGTCCTGCATCTGGTATAGTACAAGTTCCCTCCATACTGAGACTAGTATGATGCCAATTCTCCCCCACCTTTTTTGCCCCTGGTACAATACCCCCTCCCCGGTATGGTGAAAATCGCCTCCTGCCTGCCTGTAGTACAATGGCTGCCCCCGTCACCTGGTTCAATGCCAGTCCTGCTTCTGGTATAGTGGCAGCCCCTCCAACCCAACCTACCCCTGGTATAGTACCAGTCCCCTCCTACCCCTGGTATAATGGTATAGTCCTACCCCTAGTGACAGTCCTCTTGCCCCTTGGTACGGTGCCAGCTCCCCTTCCCCATATATCCCAAGTATGGTTCCATACCACCATCCATCTCCTGGTACAGTGCCAGTCCCCCTCCTCCCTGTGTTTGGATCTCTCTTCACCCCCTTTCTCTGGTTGGTGTCCATCACATGGAGCCCCAGGCAGATGTCGCTTACCCCTCAGCAGGCAGCAGAGCAGCAGGCTCCTCAGAACGATGCTCCACATATTGAGTTACTGGCCGGGCTCCCGGCTGTGTTACCGGTGGGGCTCTTGGCTGCCCATCTCTTGCCTCTCCATGATGTGTGTGAGCTTCTCCTCCTTTCCCCTCTCCCACCTGCCCCCCCCCCCCCCCCCCCCACCACTCCTGCCGCCGACTGATACTTCCCCCTGTTTCCACTCCAGGGGCTGGTGGCTTAAACTGCACTTCAAAACAGGCGGGTGACAGCTGGCAGGAGGGTAGGAGGTGGTCGGGGAGGGAAATCCCAGAGGAAATGTCATTAGTTGTTCAGGACGTGACAGCTCCGCTCCTTAACAACCAATAATTGCAAGCATTCTTTTCTTTACATTTCAGCTGTTAGCGGGGAAATCCTGCTATCAGTTTCGGGTATCGTGCATTTGCACAGGTACCGATATCCGTGCAAATGCCTAGTATCGGTGCAACCCTAGTAGGAACCTAGCTATTTCTAACCTTTGAAAACAAATGTTCTTATAAAGGATTTGATTGCTTGCTTGATTTCTTTGTCTGCAGAAGGGGGACTACTCTCACTTCCTGTCCATGGTATTGCACAGAGCAGCCCTGATCTTCATCTTTTGGAGTCGTCGGCGCTCCTGGCTCTTCTTCTGTGTGCCACCATAGGAAGCCGCTTCCTATGGTGGCAAACCTGCAGGCTCAATCCTGAGCCACGCAGCATGTGTCCATAGACACAGACAGCCCCAACCCCCCCAGAATATTAACCAAAAATCCCCAAAAAAACACATTAAACAAATGTTAAAAATTGAGTGAGTAAAATTACGTATTTGTTCCCCAAGAAAAGCATGACTTGGTACTTGCTGGTGAAACCCTTGTTGGCAAGCACAAAGGCAAGATGTTTCTTGTAGTTGGTTACCAGTTTTGCACACATGTCAGGAGGGATTTTGGTCCACTCTTCTTTACAGATCTTCTCTAAATCCTTAAGGTTTCTTGGCAACTCTAAGTTTCAGCTCCCTCCATAAATTTTCTATAGAATTAAGGTCTGGAGACTGGCTAGGCCACTCCATGACCTTTTTAATGTGCTTCTTAAGCCACTCCTTTGTTGCCTTGGCAGTAATTTTGGATTATTGTCATGCTGGAAGACCTATCCACGACCCGTTTTCAGTGTTCTGGCTGAGGGAAGAAGGTTCTCATCCAAGTTTTTACAATACATGGCCCTGTCCATTGGCTGTTCAATGCGGCAAAGTTGCTCTGTACCCTTAGCAGAGAAACTGCACAAAAGCATAATGTTTCCTCCTCCATGCTGGACTGTAGGGATAGTGTTCTTAGTGTCATAGTCAGCGTTTTTCTTCCTCCAAACACAGCGACTCGAGTTCATGCCAAAGAGCTCAGTTTTGGTTTCATCTGACCACAGCACTTTCTCCCAAGATTCAGCATTTCTCCCATAATGCTGAATCGTTTAGATGTTCATTGGCAAGCTTCAGATGAGTCTGTACATGTGCCTTATTGACGAGAGGGACCTTGCGGGCGCTGCAGGATTTCAATCTATGGCGGTGCATTGTTACCAATGGCTTGTTTGGTGACTCTGATCCCAACTGTCTTCAGATCATTCACATACTCCTCCCGTGTAGTTCTGGGCTGATTTCACACACATACACACACATACTACACACATACACACACTTTTCTCATGATCATCTCATCACCCCCCCCCCATGAGGCAAAATCTTGCATGGAGCTCTAGACCAACAGTGATTGATGGTTTATTTTCTATTTCTTCCATTTACAAATAATTGCTCCAACAGTTGTCTCCTCACCAAGCTGATGGTCTTGTAGTCCATTCCAGCCTTGTGCAGGTCTACAATCTTGTCCCCGACATCCTTTGAAAGCTCTTTTGGTCTTGCCCATGATCGTGAGATTTGAATGGAAGAAAACGATTCTGTGGACAGGTGTCTTTTATACACATAACGAGTTGTCGTTAGGAGCACCTTCTTAAATTAACAGGACCAATCTGTGTACCATGTGAGCAAATACTGTGGCCAGTCTGTGGGAGCCAGAACCGTAGGTTGATAGGGGATCAAATACTTATTTTACTGAACTGCAACTCCATTTAAAACATTTGCATCATGTGTTTTTTTTTTTTTTTTTCTGGATTCGTGGTTGATATTCTGTCTTTATCATGTAAAATACACCTCTGATAAAAAATTTAGACCCTTAATTTCTTTAAGTTGGTAAACTTACAAAATCTGTAGGGTATTCAATAATTTTTCTCCCCGTTGTATAGATAGATAGATAGATGCTGTGAAAAAGTATTTGCTCCCTTTCTGATTTTTTTTTTTTTTTTTTTCTTTTTTATTGCGTGCATATTTGTCACTTAAATGACTCCGGTCATCAAACAATTTTTATTATTACACAAAGATAACCCAAGTTAAATATAAAATGCAGTTTTTAAATGATGGTTTCATTTATGAAGGCAAAAAACTGTCCAAACCTGCCTGGCTTTATGTTCAAAAGTAATTTCCCCCTAAACCTAATAATCCTTGGCGGCAACAATTACAATCAAGCATTTGTGATAACTGGCAATGAGTCTTTCACATTGCTGTGGAGCCATTTTGGTCCACTCTCTTCTTTGCAGAATTGTTTCAATTCAGCCACATTGGAGGCTTTTCCAGCATGAACATAGTTACATAGTAGGTGAGGTTGAAAAAAGACACAAGTCCATCAAGTCCAACCTATGTGTTTGATTATATGTCAGTATTACACTGTATATCCCTGTATGTTGCAGTCGTTCAGGTGCTTATCTGATAGTTTTTTGAAACTATCGATGCTCTGCGATGAGACCACCGCCTGTGGAAACCTCTTTTCTAATTTTAATGCATGGCCACGTGTCTTGTTAAATTCCGTGCCGCAAAAAAGTTTTATTTATAGTGGAGTCACCAGTATGGTATTTATAAATTGAAATCCTATCCCCTCTCAAGCATCTCTTCTCCAGAGTTCAGTGCTTGCAACCTTTCCTCATAACTAATATCCTCCAGACCCTTTATTAGCTTAGTTGCCCTTCTTTGTACTCGCTCCATTTTCAGTACATCTTTCCTAAGAACTGGTACCCAGAACTGGACAGCATACTCCAGGTGCGGCCGGACCAGAGTCTTGTAGAGCGGGAGAATTATCGTTTTATCTCTGGAGTTGATCCCATTTTTGATGGATGCCAATATTCTGTTTGCTTTGTTAGCAGAAGCTTGGCATTACATGCCATTGCTGAGCCTATCATCTACTAGGACCCCCAGGTCATTTTCCACCCTAGCTTCCCCCAGAGGTTGTCCCCCCGTGTATAGATTGCATTCATATTTTTGCCACCCAAATGCATTATCTTACATTTTTCTACATTAACCCTCATTTGCCATGTAGTTGCCCACCCCATTAATTTGTTCAGATCTTTTTGCAAGGTTTCCACATCCTGCAAAGAAGTTATTACCCTGCTTAGCTTGGTATCGTCCGCAACTACAGCGATTGAACTCATCCTCCATATTGTTTATGAACAAAATAAATAGGATTGGTCCCAGCACAGAACCCTGGGGGACCCCACTACCCACCTTTAACAATTCCGAGTACTCCCCATTTATCACCACCCTCTGTACTCGCCCTTGTAGCCAGTTTTCAATCCATGTACTCACCCTATGGTCCATGCCAACAACAGACCTTATTTATACAGTAAACGTTTGTGGGGAACTGTGTCAACTGCTTTTGCAAAATCCAGATACACCACGTCTACGGGCCTTCCTTTATCTAGATGGCAACTCACCTCCTCGTAGAAGGTTAATAGATAGGTTTGGCAAGAATGATTCTTCATGAATCCATGCTGATTACTGCTAATGATACTGTTCTCGTTATTGAAATCTTGTGTATAGTCCCTTATCATCCCCCTCCAAGAGTTTACATACTATTGATGTTAGGCTAACTGTCAGGACCTTGGTAGGAGACCGAGTTGCTGAGAGGGCTCCCCTTGCGGGCGAGTGCAGTACAACCCTGAAGATGGCACAGGGATGTGGTGCTCACAGAAGCACGGGTTGCCTGGAAGTAGGAGCCGGTGATGGTGGCTTAATAGAGAAAGTCCGTAGAGGCAACGTGCTAGGGTCCAAGGAGGGGACCAATGGAAGTCCAATAGGAAAATCCGAAGCCAGGCCAGGGGGTCAAACACAGTAAGCAGACCGGGAATCAAAGCAACAAGTCCAGGTACAGGAGACAGAGGAATGCGGTGTCCGTTTAGCCAAGCCGGGGTCAGATGCAGGAAGCAGGCAGGGGAAGTCAGAAGCAAGCCGGTGGGTAAGCCAGGAGGTCCAGAGGAGTCGATAACAAGCCGAGTCGGTACACAGGAAGTCAGGACAACAGGAATCACAATCACAGGAACACAAGAAGAGCTGACGATAATCCAGCAATGTGGCACTGTCAGTGGAAGGTTTAAATAGACAAGGCGCAGTATCACGTCGTACACACACCGTATCGTTCGTGCGTTCGTACCATCGCGACGTTGCTACACACGCGCATTCGTCCGAATGTGGCGCCAGGCGTCCGCCTAGTAGAAACATTGCACACCCGTGTGCGTTGATGCGTGTTAGCGCGACCTTGCCTGTGCTGGTTTGCTAGCCTAATTCCCTGACACTAACTGGTCTGTAATTCCCAGGGATGTATTTTTGGGCCCTTTTTAAATATTGGTGCTACATTGGCTTTTCTCCAATCAGCTAGTACCATTCCAGTCAGTAGACTGTCAGTAAAAATTAGGAACAATGGTCTGGCAATTACTTGACTGAGTTCCCCAAGTACCCTCGGATGCAAGCCATCTGGTCCCAGTGATTTGTTAATGTTAAGTTTCCCAAGTCTAATTTTAATTCTGTCCTCTTTTAACCATGGAGGTGCTTCCTGTGATGTTTCATAAGGATAAACACTGCAGTTTGGTTACTGAAGCCTTGTGAAGACTGAGGAGAAGAATAAATTCAATACCTTCACCATCTCCCATCCTTTGTAACCAGATGCCCTTCCTCATTCTTTATGGGGCCAATATGGTCTGTCCTCCCTTTTTTACTGTTTACATACTTAAAGAATTTCTTGGGATTTTTTTTTGCTCTCCTCCCATGTGTCTTTCGTGTTCTATCTTAGCCGCCCTAATTGCACCCTTACATTTCTTGTTGCATTCTTTATAAAGTCTGAATGCTGATGATGATCCCTCAACCTTGTATTTTTTTGAAGGCCTTCTCCTTTGCTTTTATATGCATTTTTACATTGGAGTTGAGCCATCAGGACTTTTGTTCACTCTTTTAAATGTATTACTCAATGGGATGCATTGGCTAATACCATTATTTAATATGCTCTTAAAGCAAACCCATCTCTCCTTTGTGTTCTTTATTCCTTAGATTTTATCCCAATTTATGCCTTCTAACAAGGTTTGTAGTTTAGGGAAGTTGGCTCTTTTGAAATTCAGTATCTTTGTATTCCCCTTATGTTTCCTATTTGTGGGATTTATACTGAAGCCAATTGACCTGATCGCTGTTTCCTAAATTGCCCCGTATTTCCACATCCATGATCAGGTCTGTATTGTTGGTAATTAGTAGATCCAGTAACGCTTTATTTCTAGTTGTTGCGTCTACCATCTGAACCATGAAATTGTCCTGCAAGACATTTAGGAACTGGCAAGCCTTAGACGAATGCGTGGTTCTCTCTGCCCAGTCTAGGTCTGAATAATTAAAATCCCCCATTATAATACTTCCCATCCTTGCTGCTACTTCAACTTGTGATAGGAGATCCATCTCCCCCCTCCTCGCTCAGGTTAGGGGGCCTATAGCATACTCCCAGTAATATTCTCCCCTTAGCTTCATCCCTTTTGGAGCTCTACCTATAAGGACTCCACCTCCTCCCTAGCCCCCTTAGTGATGTCATCTCTCACATTCACTTGTACAATTTTCTTGATATATAGGCATACCCCTCCTCCTTTTTTACCCTCTCTATCCCTGTGATAAAGGGTATACACTTAAATGGTTGCCAGCCAATCATGAGAGCTGTTGAACCAGGTCTCTGAAATTCCCACAAAATACAAATCCTCCTTGTACAACAGTATCTCTAGTTCACATATCTTGTCCACCAGGCTCCTGGCATTGGTGAACATGCCATGTAGTTTAGACCGGTCACATACTATCCTCTTATTCTGTGTTCCGAGATTGCAACTAGGACTTGCTACTATACTTACCTTGGGTTTATGTGCTTTAGTCAACCTACCACTAATGCCCCAAATACTAGCCTCTGGAATATGTTCCATGCTGACTATCTCTACCTCTGGGCCCCCCCTCCCCCTTTCGCCTAGTTTAAAAACCCCTCTAACTTCTTGGCCAACTTTACTCCCAGCTGATCTGCACCCTCCTCATTTAGGTGCAGTCCGTCCCTTCTATAGTACTGATGATCGACTGAGAAGTCGGCCCAGTCCTCCAAGAACCCAAACCCCTCCTTGCTACACCAGCTCCTCAGCCACTTGTTTACTTTCCTAAACTCCCTCTGCCTTTCTGGTGTGGCTCGATGTAGCGGTAGTATTCCTGAGAATACTACCTTGGAGGTCCTTTTCCTCAATTTAGCTCCCAAGTCCTTAAAATCTTTCTTTAGGACACTCCATCTGCCTCTGACTTTGCCATTGGTGCCACGTGCACCATGATAGCCAGGTTTTCCCCAGCCGCCCAGTAATCTGTCCACCAGATCCATGATGTGCCGAACCCAAGCGCCCGGTAGACAACATACAGTTCGGCGCTTCAGTTCTTTGTTACAGATTGCCCTCTCTGTCCTTCTAAGAATTTAGTCCCCTACCACCAGAATCTGTCTTTCCTTTCCCTTTCGCTCCGCCCCCACTCTCACTGGAGGAGTTCTTCCCCCGGCAGCTAATAGTCCTTCAGCTCCAGCAGTGCTGGTCCCTGACTGATATTTCAACAGTGTCACTCAATGGAGTGTACTTATTGAGATGCACTAGCCCTTGATAGGCCTCCCTGGCACTTCCCCCTTCCTGACTGTCACCCATCTACTCTTCCTAGTGCCTGCACCTCTTTGTCTCCACCCGCCTCTGTGATGGTCCCTGCCGGAACCTACCGTGTACGTTCCTGGCTCTCCTTTAGTATGGAGAGACTTCTCAGTGCTGACAGTTGCTTCCCCAGATTCAGAACCTGGGCTTCCAGGGAAACAATGAGCTTACATTTTGCACAGCAGTATTCGCCCTCGATCGGATGATCAAGGAACGCATACATGCCGCAAGATGTACACCAAGTCGCATCTCCTCACCCACCAGGCATCGTACCTACTAATTTAATGAGGATTGGGGCTTATACTCTGTCCAAATTTACCTAACAGCTTCCTGACACTAATACTCAACAAGACAATACACAGGTACTCGCTGAACCAACGCGTACACACAATACACAAGTACTAACGATCCACACACACTACTCAGACAACACTCAGGTACTCACAATACACAGGTACTACCTGACACTAACACTCAATATAGCCACGTGCACTCGCAGCACTCATGTACGTACAATACACAGGTACACCCTCACCCTACACAGGTACTTGACCCTTGTTACAACCTCTTGTTTTCAACTCTGTTTTTTTTAACTCAACGCTTAGTGCAGTTCCACTTGGTCTAAATTCCAGCAAGGTCAAAGAAGAGCAGGCTCACAATGAGTTCTACAGAAGGTTGTATAGGCCTCAAGCACCTGTGACCAATTAACCACTCCCCTTAATTAGTAGGCTGGAGGCAAAGAAAAAAAAAGCTGTTTAAAAAGTGACAGAAAAGTTTGTTAAAAAGAACCTAAAAATGCAACCCAGCAATCACCAGCAGTCAAAAAGCAAAACTTGTTCACACTCTCCACTCAAGGTCCCCACTGTTTAGCTTCCAACCAGCAGTCTGGTTGAACGGCCTGTGTAAGGTCATGATACAGCATCCCAATTGGATTTAAGTCTTGGCTTTGACTAGGCCATAGACATGTGCATTTGTTTTTGTCCGAATGCATTTTCGACGGAATTTCAGGTATTTTCGTTATCGTTTTAACAAACGATAACGATGGTGCAGAATACGAAAACCGAAAGAGCCGACATAAATGCTTTATTTTCGTTTTTGTAGCAACAACAGTTCGATATAGATAGGAGATTCGACATGACACTGACAATAACAATCTGTGTCTATCGAACCTGTGGTCGAATGTGCCTAACCTTAACTCTATTAGTCCAAGATTATTCGACACAGAGAAAAGATTTGACACAGAGTGAAAAGATCGCTGCTGGAATTGAGTGGGGGGAGTAAAATAAAAATAATGATGATGAATGTTATTGGCCGATTGTAACCAAAGAGGAGGGGCAGTAAAATAGCTAGAACTAAGTACACACGTACAGCCAACTTACTTTCACTTACGATTTGCTAGCAGAGACGCACACTGAATCATTTCAGAAGAAAGTCAATCTTAGCTGGTCTGTTTGTCAGAGAACCTGAATTATTTAGCAATTAAGCATAAGCACAGCAGCAGAACAATAGTGAAGCAAGCTACAGTTCAACTTAACTTTTTCATAATAATCTGCTGCTATTGTGTTAGTGTTGTGAACTTGATAGTGATACTAGTGTTGCTAGTGTTGTGATAGCCTCAGAGGCTGCCGTGTTGTGGGGGGGGATTTATTATTATAGATTCTATATTATAATGCCATATCAATATCTGACACAACGTCGGATGCCGCGCCCGCCATTGCACTTGGAGATTGAGAAATGAATGTGAAAGTTGGCTGACTGTTGGGGTAGAGTAGACCATTCAACATGAACGACGAAGATTCGACAAAGCAAAGAAAAACATACAAATGTCGAATCTTTGGCTTATGGTGTCTGTCGAAAGTTCTAAGAAGATTCGACGGAGCAGCTAAACTGTTTGACGCTGCAATCGTACATTTCCGGTCAAATGCATCCACCCATAGGCTATAGAAAAATTCTAATATTGGTTGACTAGTAAAATAATTAATAAATATAATTACTAGTCATACAACATTAGAATTCTACTACAGCTAGCTAGTAGGCGGAAAAATCGACCGGAAATGTACACTTACAGTTTTGCTGCTCCGTCTAATCTTCTTTGAACATTCAACAGACACCATAAGCCTTCAATGACAGATTCGACCTTAATTTGGATTTTTGGACAAATGCAATTTTTAACGAAAAACAAAATAAATAAAAACGAATTTAGGGAATAACTAAATTATTTTTAGGACGAAAACGAAATTCCGAAATGAAATATTTCTGTGTGCACATGTCTACTAGGCCACTCCAAAATTTTGCTTTGTTTGAACCATTTGGAGGTGGACTTGCTGTTGTGCTTTGGATCATTGTCCTGCTGCATAACCCAAGTGCACTTGAGCTTGAGGTCGCGAACAGATGGCCGGACATTCTCCTTTAGGATTTTCTAGGAAGAGCTCAGAATTCATGGTTCCATCAATTATGGTAAGTCATCCAGGTCCTGAAGCTGCAAAGCAGCCCCAGACCGTCACGCTACCACCACCATGTCTGACTTTTGGTATAATGTTCTTGTTATGAAATGCTGTATTAGTTTTATGCCAAACGGTAACGGGAAGCACACCTTCCAAAAAGTAAAATTTTTGTCTCATCAGTCCACAGAATATTTGCCTAAACGTCTTGGGGATAATCAAGATGTTTTATTGGTAAATGTGAGATGAGCCTTTGTTTTCTTCTTGGTCAGCAGTGGCTTTGACCTTGGAACTCTCCCATGGATGCCATTTTTGCCCAGTCTCTTTCGTATTGTTGAATCATGAACACTGATCTTACCTGAGGCAAGTGAGGCCTGCAGTTCTATAGATATTGTTCTGGGTTCTTTTATGACCTCCTGGATGAGTCATCGTCATGCTCCTTGGAGTAATTTTTGTAGGCCGGCCACTCCTGGGAAGGTTCACCACTGTTGCAAGTTATCCCCATTTGTGGAAAATGGCTCTCTCCGTGGTTTACTGGAGTTCCAAAGCCTTCGATATGCCTTTGAAACCCTTCTTAGACCGATACATGTTTGTCTCTAATCTGTTCTTGAATTTTTTTTCGATTGTGTGGTCTGTTAGAGTGCTTCTGGCAGTAATCAGGCCTGGGTGTGGCAAGTGAAATTTAACTTGGCTTTCTAAAAAATTGTGGTTAATCACAATTCATTCATGATTCAGCATGGGAGGGGGCAATTACTTTTTCACATAGGGCCAGGCAGGTTTGAATAGCTTTTTTCCCTTCATAAATGAAATAATAATTTTAAAAACTGCATCTTGGATTAACTCGGTTTATCTTTATGTAATATTAAAATTTGTTTGATGATCTGAATCATTTAAGTGTGAGAAATGTGCAAAAACATAAAAATCGGGAAGGGGCATATACTTTTTCACAGAACTGTATATATCAGTAAAACCTAGGATTGCGAGCATAATTCGTTCCGGAAACATGCTTGTAATCCAAAGCACTTGTATATCAGAGCAAATTTCTCCATAAGAAATGATGGAAACTCAGATGATTCGTTCCACCACGATTCATTCATAAGTCCTTCAGTTTATAGTCCATATAAAAAGATTATAGCATGTGATAGGTTGTGTAACCTTAAAATGTTGATCCACATATGGCAGCCTCCACAAGGGGATTTGAAGCTAAATCCAGCAGGAGCTTCAGTGTATAAAAGCGAGGCACCTCTAAATTTATCAATATGGTTACATTTAATAAAGGTATAACATTTAGCAACTCACATCATCATGGTTGATTAAGAGGCACACCTAAAGTATGCAAGTGTTCAGGGTAAAAATAAAATAGGGGATACGGCACCAACTAATGCAATTCAAAAAATAATTGAATGGATAGATTGATATAGGTGAATAAATCAACAAAAAATAGACAAATTACAAATGTGATCAAATACATACAATTCAAAAAGTGCACAACAATCAGATATATAATAGATAATCATAAAAGTTCATAAAGTACTCCACTTCAGGTGGAGCACTGTTGGTTTGAAGCATTGGAGTACTTATAATTTCAGGATCCCGGTGTTGGAGAATTAATTGAGGAGTGACCAAACACAGAAATTTTATGTACTTTTTATGATTATTATTTGATTATTGTACACTTTTGTGTACAATTGTATGTATTTGTATTTGGTCACATAGTAATTTGTCTTTTTTTTTTTTTAATTTATTCATGCTTTTTATTCACCTATAGCAATTATATTGATCCATCCAGTCAATAAATATATAATATATAATATTCTAAAAATTTCTTTTCAAGCATCCAGGGTAAATCTATCCACATAGACCATCCTCTGCACAGCCGGCTCTCATCGCTCTGTCTGCATTCGTGACCGGGAAGACTACCCTGCAGTAGAGCGATTTTAAAGCGCTCGTGAAGCACAGTGTGGAAGGGATGGCATCAATGGAGGTGTGGAGGATGGTCTGTGGACAGCTTTACCCCAGGTGCCTGCATACTTACATGTGCCTGTTTAAATCTAGCCATGGGGGTTATTTACAAAAGGCAAATCCACTTTACAATACAAGTGCACTTGGAAGTGTAGTAGCTTTAAATCTGATGGGTAGATCTGAAATGAGGGGAAGCTCAGCTGATTTTATCATCCAATCATGTGCAAGCTAAAATGCTGTTTTTTTTCTTCCTTGCATGTCCCCCTTGGATCTACAGTGACTGCACTTATAGTGCAAAGTGGATTTGCCTTTAGTAAATAACCCTCCATATTGCTACACTTAGATGTGCCACTGTTCTGTTTTATACTCAGTTGTGACATGACGCAAGGGGCGGGCAGGAGGGGCAGCTGCCCTGTGCACTGCAGTATCATTTATGGGGGGGGGGGGGGGGCACCACGAGGAGATTGGGTGAAGGGAATTTGTGCTGGGAGGGGCAGTTTTGGGGGGGGGGGTGGCAGGGGGTAAGAATTGTTCTAGGAGGGGAAATTTCAGGAGATGTGCTAGGAGTGGTGATTTGGAAGGAGTTGTGTTTAGAGGGGGGATGGAGGAAGAGGTTTTGTGCTAGGAGGGGGTATTTGTGCTAGAAACGATAATATGGTGGGGGGGATTTGTGCTAGGAGGAGAAAATTGGGGGGGGGGGGATTTGGAGTGGGGGGGAGAATTTGTGCTAGGAGGGAAAAGTTTATTTTGGTTTTTTTTTGGGGGGGGGTCGGGGGGATTTGTGCTGGGGGCATATGAGGAGAGAGAGGATTTGAACTGGAGGGGATTGGGGGGGAGTAAGATGTGTGCCAGGAGGGGGGGATTTCAGCAGAGGGGCGGATTTGTACTGGGAGGAAGAGGGGATTTATGCTTAGGGGACAAGTATGCAGTTTAGTAGCCAATTGCTTTGGGGGGGGGGGGGAGATTTTTGCTGACACATAATGCTCATACATCTTGGCAAAGATGGGGCGCAATTTGACATGTTTGCCCTGGAATCTAGATGACCTTGTCCCGGCACTGCATGACGCTACTTGTATATCAAGACATCGCTTGTATATCAAGTCAAAATGTATTTAAAAATTTTGTTTGTCTTGCCAAACGCTCTTAAACCAAGTTACTCTCAAATATATAAATATATATATATTCTCCATCTAGGGTGTTGTCGGCATAATAGCATTATTTATTTATTTTTTATTAACCTTCCCATATCAGAAACCCATTATGTTCCCATTAGATCTGATCATAGCCACCAATGGCTTGAGCAAAGAAAAGTGGTGAAAGTGGGCTTTCCTGCTTTTGTTTCCCTGCCCAACTTAAATGTAGCGAACATTCAACCTATCTCCCTAATAGCCGCTTTCACGCTCTGAGATAGAAAACTTTCCCCAGGAAATGTATACTTCACAAAATCCAAATTTTGTTAACACTGCACAAAGATTGAATGGCAGTATACTATCAAAGGCCTGGGTGGCATCCAGAAAAAGAAAGGCCTGCTCCTCTATATTGTCTGCTGCGGTTTGCATATAAATG
Source organism: Aquarana catesbeiana (assembly GCF_042186555.1). Lineage (NCBI taxonomy): Eukaryota > Metazoa > Chordata > Amphibia > Anura > Ranidae > Aquarana > Aquarana catesbeiana. Next base: position 665,211,357 of record NC_133325.1, on the reverse strand, counting down.
AATAACCTACGGAGATCAATAGCAGTTGACTTTTGAGGCATGAATCCTGCTTGTTCGGTATGTACAGGAGCAGAGATAACTTTGCTCAATCTGGAAGCAAATATTATAGCTAGTATTTTCACATCAATCTGTAGCAGTGATATGGGCCTATATGTATTGGGTCCTGTGGGTTCCTTGCCCAGTCTTAACAAAATAATGTTTTTTAGTCATAGATGTTGGTAAACACCTCCTCCTATGAAATTAGTGAGTCTAAGGCCTCCTGCATTTTTACAGCTGTTGTTTTGGGCGTCAGACTTTTTTTTTTTTTTTTTTTTTAACTGCCTATAAACTCCCCTACATGTTATCCTATGTGTTCATGTGCACATAGGCTTTATTTAGCCTTTTTTGGCAGGAGAGTTTAGTGGCAGAAAAAAAAACCCTGCTTGCACGTTCTGGAGCAGCAACGTTTTGGCAGAAAGAGCGCTGACCTCTATTAAACTCTGTAAGGCTCCTTCCGGGCTCACCTGCCCTCTGCCTATCCATTAAAATGCATGTGCTTCCATTGTGGAGACTCTCAGAAGTTAGGATTACAGAAAATGTGGTGCCATGACGGGGCCTGTAGCTTATGCATGTATTTGCAAATGTGTGTAGACTAAACCCATTTTAACGCATATTGTTAGACAGGTCAATTCGGTTGGTACGTTTGAGCTGGGAAATCTTTGTATTTGTTTGACATATGTCTCCCCTTCCAGTGCTTCTTGCTGCAAAGACCAGTTATAGGTGGGGGCAGTGGCCACTTGTTTGCACCTTATCTAAGCACGCAGCCATATCCTGCCCTTCCCACATGTGAATGAGTATGGAGTACATCATACCCCTACTCATTCACCAAAAAAGTGTAAAAAGTAAATAAAAACACAACACAACACAAGTTTCATTAAAAAATAAAGAAAAAAAAAAATTGTCCCCCGTTTGTAGATCCATCGTCAATCATGCCGCCCGCTGCCACCACCACTGACCCGAAAAACAACCTCCCGGTCCCGACAAAGGCTCCCACCGTCTGACAGCTCTTAAATAACTAAGGGGCAGGGGCAACCGGTGATGTCACCAGGTGGCACTGCCCCCTTGTGGCATCATCGGCCAAGGGTATGCTGGGCCCACCTCTTCGTTATTTAAGATCTGTCAGACGGCGGGAGCCTTAGTCTGTTGTGTTTATTTACTGTTTACACAATTTTTTGGTGAATGAGTAGGGTTATTATATACCGCCTGCAGACCCTCACAATCAGCGGCCAGGGTTGTGAGGAAGAGGCCCTTGTCCCCATCAACATGGTGATAAGGTGCTTTGGGGGGAGGGGTGTTTGCTCGTCCCCCACACTTTCCTGGCTGCATGCTCGGATAAGGGTCTGGTATGAATTTTGCCGGTACCCCTTGCCATTTATTTTATTTTTTTTAATTTTGACATGGGGTTCCCCTTAAAATCCTTACCAGACACAAAGGGCCTGGTATGGATTGGGGGGGACCCCCACGCCGTTTTTCTTTTTTTTTTTTTTTGTCAGCAATGGGTTGCGGGGTTTTTTTTTTTTTTTTTTCCTTTTTGCATTCAGCTGTCAGCAGGGAACCCCACTGAGTCCTCTCCCCCTCCTCATAGTAGACCAGTGTGTTACAGAAACTTTTACATTTAGCTGAGGGGGTTAGATGCCCAACACACCCTGTGTTTGCAGTAGAAATGTGTAATCTGCTAGTTCTGACTGGACTGATCCTCCTACATAATTTTGTTAGGATACCTGAAAATGAATTGTTTACTTTAACAGACAGCCTGTTGCTGGGGTTAGAAGTACTATTAGCAAGTTGATTCACTTGGGATGTTGTATCCAGAGATTAGACCTATAGTATATTTGTATGTGAAAGTAATGTGTATAGAGTACATTTTATGATGCCATAGTTTGTGAATCCTGTTTTTATCAGTTTTCCCTCTTTTGCTTTGTAGGACTTGGACAGCTGTTCAGAAAACCAGATTTGGGGAAGATCTCAGATGATCAGTTGGTTGTGTCCAGTGTAGAACATCAGTCTACTCTGGATCTCAATGAGGAGGGTGTGGAGGCTGCTGCAGTCACGGCAGTTGTGACATCTCGCTCTCTGTCATCCTTCAGTGTCAACCGACCATTCCTATTTCTTCTGATTGATGACAACACTGGCTTGGTCCTGTTTTGTGGATATGTTCGTGACCCCAAACCTTCCTCTCCTAGAAAGAAAAAAGACCATAGTCTCAACCCTGAAACCAAGCTCTTATCAAAGGGTTTTATACCAAAATAGGATGTTTTGGTTCTTGGAAGGAGCTTCAGCAATCCATGTAGGGATGTTTGACGTTGTCAGTAATGGATTCTGCATATGGAACATTTGGAAGGCATGTATCGGTCTGTAATGACAGCCAGCTCTTTTTTTTTTTTTTTTTTTTTTTTTTTTAGGTCGCAGGAGCTTCAGTTTTATCTGAAAGTCTAGAAATGTGGACAATCCTTTACAGTTGTGTACCCACGTGTTCTTTGTGTCTGTATAAATGGTTATTTTCATGCAGATGCAACATTTTTCAGACAATACTGATATTTATCGGTTTGTGTATCCTGCTGGTGTCTATTGTTGCATATTAAATTTTCATGAACATTCAGCTGGGCCATTTATTCCTTTCTAATACTAACCAACAAAGACTTGTTTCTGGTTCCACCAAAAAATGTGATTTAAAGCCTTGACTCCAGCCATTTTTTTTGTGTTTTGAGCCTAGTAAAAATAGTTAAAGTTCATGTTGTATTTGACTGTGGTCATACTGGGAAGATTTTCCCTTACTTCCTGTTTCTATGATACCAGAACAGGGGGGAGTAGTAGGGACAGGAAAGCACAGGCAACAATAATGACCCTGTCAGATTTTCTAACTGTTCTTCTTGCACCCTGGTGTTGGGCTTTAATTGGAAACGCTAACAGATCTCATTTTTGCAATGTGGCTAAGAGAATAAAGATCTGATATTGGTATGGGCAACACTCAGCCTTATGCTTAAACTTATGTACTCCTGTTTAACCAGTTCTCGCCTGGCCTATAGTCGATTGATGGCCGGGTAGGACCTTCGTCATTCTGGGTGGACATAACATGACGTCCTCCTGGAATGCGCCTTGTGCACGCCCTACAGGCTGCGCTGCTGTGCGATCTTTCCCCGGCTATGTATGGGCCAGTGCCATGTGATCACTGTGACCAATCACAGCAGATCATATGACCATATTTGTACTGTCCTGGCATTATCGGGCTTCAAGAAATGAGAGAGGCCGTCAGTACATCAGGTATGGTCAATTTACATCTATCGTTTGTGGACACTCTAACGTTCATACAGACTAAATAACATACACTGATTTGGGTTATTTTCACCAAAGAAATGTAGCAGAATACAGTTTGTCCTAAATTTATGAAGAGAGATTCTAAATATATATAAAAATGCAGCGCTAAACACAAATATGAATATTAGCTACCACAATACATATATGTGACAGCCAATCCTTCAACGTGATGGCATAAGAACCATGTGTGGGAAAAGGAAGGAGGAATAAACCTCATAGGGAAAAAAATGGAGTTCATAATCAAATAAATGTCCATCAGTTTAAACGACATGTGTTCTCCGATGTCAAAAAAAAAAAGAGAAGATGTATATCATAGGTGCAATGTGAATCGCAAGGGTGATCTTCCTATACCAGGCATCCACAGGTGAAAGTAGAAGAAGCAAATACGCTTACCGGAAAAGGTGGACACGTTCGCCGTATGGCTAGGTGTCATTCAGGCTTGTGGATCAGCCAATCCAGATGGGTGCTTGCGAAGAAGCGTGTGCGGCAGGTTCAACTGGTTCCTTTCCAACGACCATAGGCAGCCTGGGGACTTCTGATGTTCAAGGCGTAGATGTAGTCGCCTTCCCGGCGAGTGGATGGCCAGAAAGTGTGGCTTTCACTCAGCCAGTGTGGGGACATGCAAAAGGAGGAGAAGACTCCACATAGTGCGGATATGATGGATCTCAGATTATAGAGATCGTGTGTGCCTGGTGCATTAGCCTGCCGGCAGCGCTGGTTCCCACTCACACTCCGATCCAAGGACAAAGATATCCTCTTCTCATCTACGACCATAAGGTGAATGTTCTCTAGCCCAGCGAGTAGTATCGATGAGAAGAGGATATCTTTGTCCTTGGATTGGAGTGTGAGTGGGAACCAGCGCTGCCAATCTTAGATCCATCATATCCACACTATATGGAGTCTTCTCCTCCTTTTGCATGTCCCCACACTGGCTGAGTGAAAGCCACACTTTCTGGCTATCCACTCGCCGGTAAGGCAACTACATCTACAGCTTGAACATCAGAAGTCCCCAGGCTGCCTATGGTCGTTGGAAAGGAACCAGTTGAACTTGCTGCACACGCTTCTTTGCAAGCACCCATCTGGATCGGCTGATCCACAAGCCTGAATGACACCTAGCCATACGGCAAATGTGTCCACCTTTTCCGGTAAGCGTATTTGCTCCTTCTACTTTCACCTGTGGATGCCTGGTATAGGAACATCACCCTTGCGATTCACATTGCACCTATGATATACATCTTCTCTTTTTTTTTTTTTTTTTTTTTTTTTGACACCGGAGAACATATGTCGTTTAAACTGATGGACATTTATTTGATTATGAACTCCATTTTTTTTCCTATGAGGTTTATTCCTCCTTCCTTTTCCCACACATGGTTCTTATGCCATCACGTTGAAGGATTGGTTGTCACATATATGTATTGTGGTAGCTAATATTCATATTTGTGTTTAGCGTTGCATTTTTATGTATATTTAGGTTTTCTTCACATTGTCACTACACTGTTGATGCTGGCTACTATTCTTATTTTCTGTTTTTATAGTAACGCAACAATATTTTGTTCATTTTTTTTTTATGAAGAGAGATTATTTGCAAAATGTTTTAACAGATGAGGAAAAACGTGTGTGGTTTTTTTTTTTTTTTCTTTTTTTTTTTTTTTTTTTCTTTTTTTCATAATTCTCTCTCATTTATTTAGCAAAATATAGAAAACCCCAGTGATGATTAAATACCACCAAAATAAAGCTCTATTTGTGTGAAAAAAAAAAATGCATATTGGTACAGTGTTGCGTGACTGCACAATTGTCATTCAAAGTGTGACAGTGCTGAAAGCTAAAAATTGACCTGGCAGGAAGTGGGTAAAAGTGCCCTGCAAAGAAGTGATTAAGAACACGAGTTATCATAATACTTTCACATTTACGGCTCTTTCACACTTGTGTTAAGTTTTAAGGCAGCCTAAAAGTGCATTAACTCACCTATAGCGTTAATGACCTTTTTAGGATGTGTTGTACAGACGTTTATATTGAGTCAGGCAACACTTCTGAAATGGCCTGTGTGTTGTCCTTCTCCTTCCTTTTTTTTTTTTTTTTTTTTTTTTTTTTTTTTACAAGGCTAATATGGGAAATGATCGCTTTTGAAGCTCTGCAACCGCACCCTAAACCCCTAAACACACTGTAAATGCCATAGGCGTTTAAGGTGCATAAGTGGTGCATTTTCAATAGAACTGAATGGAGGCAGTTGCAAAGCATCAACACCTGCCAAACTCTGCTCTACTTATTTTTGCCTCGCCGCAATGTGCACACCTCCATCGGCTCCCTATTGTAACAATTCTGTGTGGCATTTGGGAAGCATTAAAAACACAACCCAACCGCCTATTTTCAGCGCCTTTGTAAAAGAGCCCTTAAACAAAATTGTACCTAGTATTCATTTGAATTCCATTCACGTTTTACTTGCATGATATGTTTTCACAATCCAAACTTACATATACAGTGCAGTCTTCTGCTTCTTTTTTTTCCCCTGTCCAGTAGCTACCTGTATATCAGACAATTCAACAATCGTCTCTTGTTGATATGATGCAAAGACTAATTATAATTGGACAAATGCAGCAGTTGGATTGCAGTATAGTTTTTAAGAAATCTGGTTGCTATGGGTTTCTGCAAGTCATTGCTTTTTTTACTCTTAAATAAAGCCCACTGATAGAAATCGCAGGGTTGACTTCCAATCCAGATTGTCTTCTTTTGCCCATCTCAATTCCTTCAACAGAAACTGTAAGCTTTTAAAATCAAACACTGTGCTTGGAAATCCCATGGGCAGATCTGAAACTGAAATTAAAATTAAAATAGTTTCACTGCAGTCAGTATATAATAGGACAGAACCATTTAACAGCTGTTGCTGCAGTTTGATGAATATTGTTGGATCATTATCCTTTTAGAAATGTTCTGTTCAATAAATTTTTGCAGGAGATGGTTAAATTTTGTTCTAACTTTTTTTTTTTTTTTTTTTTTTTTTTTTCCAGTCCTTGGAAAAAAAAATTCTAATGGCCCCTGAAGAAAAATAATCTATAAATTTAGATCGGTTAAGTCAACAACGATGCTGAGGGAGTGAAAGGGCAAAACACACTACTTAAAAGTTCATCATTTATTATGTTAATGGTTATTTTACAAAGTAATCATTAAAATCGAAATGCCAAGAGGGGTTACTGTAGATGGAAAAATAAATGATCCTGTTCTTAATAAACGAACTTCATAAACTTACAGGAAGCAATTGATGTTAATTTATGCACTAAATGTAATTATCACAAGTATAATTATGATTTTAATGGGAGCAAGGTACCTGATTGAGAAAAATAAAAAATACACTTAATGAAACTTGTGCATGGATTACATGTAAAACCAGTTCTCTCACTAGGTAGGGGACAAAAAAGGAAATTTGAGCGATAAATGTCTGTAAATGTCACTTGCCACCATTTAAACAGTCTGCGGCATGATTTTCCCTGGTTCACATATCTGTTTAAGAAAAGCTTGTAGCTGGGAAATAAGTTTAAGGATGAACAAATGACAGTTATTAGGGGGGGCTTGAAAGACAGTTCAGAGGTAAAACTGAAAAGGGCAGTGTGGAGAAGAACTCTGTATGGCCAACTAACCCAAGCAACAATTACTACTACTAGAGAGTCATTACTTCTCTCAAATCACGGGTAGGCTGGAGGAACACCTAAAGCCCAGAAAAAAGGAATCTCTCTTTTGTATGTCCTTTTTTCATTATAGCAATGAACAGTGGATGTTAAGGTAAATGATTCCAAAAACTAAGGTCTCTGATGTATGGTGGTAATTTATGTATACAGTATATTCTTAGGGCTAGCATTAGTATGGTAAAGACTGATTTATGACGACCTTCCAATCTGAAAGCTTTCACCTGGTTTAGGTGATGATCTCATGTTTGGGGCTGGTGTCTTACCACTGTAATATTAGTCTGAGGTGAAGGTTGCTTGGATAGGTTAGAATAGCTGCCCCCCATTGTCGTCTTCCTGATGAGGGGTACAGGCAGCATCTGCCATCATCTCTCCCCTCCCCACCCCCCTCCTATTTTTATATATGGTACTCATTGGCAACAAGCTACCCTTTTAGTGCATCTGCTGAGAAACATGAATGCAGTCCGATGGCCCTGGATGTCTACCATTATCTTAAGGCTTCTAAGAACTCCTTAAGCTAGATCAAGATGGTAATCTGTGCAGTGTGCACAGTCATGGATAAAAAGTCATTTGTCTTGTAGTGCACTGTAGAACAGGAATCTAAATCATTTAAACAAATATGCAGCGAACATACCCAGAAACATATTACATTGACAAGACTGAATGTGATGATTTATCAGAACCTGTCATTTGGTTGTATTGTCCCCTTGGCTGTGCTTTGCCTTATCTATCCATCTCACAAAGGACGCTTATTAAGGAAAATGAGTAGAAAGAATGTTAGACTAGTTCCTGACAGGTTGGGATGGTGGGTAAATGGAGGACTTTACTTGGAACTGTAGGGAAGGTAAGATCATACACTTTGTGGTTTTCATTGGCAACAGGTTTGAATGATATTAGTAGTTCCTGGTGGAAACAGTCTTATGCCGCGTACACACGACCGGACTTTTCAACAGCAAAGGTCTGACGGAACAAATCCGTCGGACAATTCGATCGTGTGTGGGCTTCATCTGACCTTTTCTATCGAAAAATCTGACGGACTTTAGAAATAGAACATGTTTCAAATCTTTCCGCCGGAACCAGTCCCTATTGAGAAATCCGCTTGTCTGTATGCTGTTTCGACATACCAAAAATTACGCATGCTCTGAAGCAAGTACGAGACGGTCTGGTAAAACTAATGTTCGTATTGGAGCTAGCACATTCCTCACGCTGCAAATTCTGTAATGGTTTAATGCAGCGCATTATTTTCCTCTTTATAATGCTAGAAGAACAAAGTTGTTTTGCTGCTCATATTCACACAGAGTTCTCACAAACTGATTTCTGGCTTATTTCTCCTGATCTCATGAATAATATTGTATTTTTTAAAAGCCAGATCTCCATAATAATGTTTACAAATTTTTTTTTTAGTCATCTTTTATTGTTTTTGATTTCATCAAGATAATTTTTTAGGATTATTTTAAAATTATTTTCTAGTGAGATATAATTATAATATTTTATTTTATAAAAGTATCGAGTGATAATTTACGAAAATGTTCTGTATGACTATAAATTATGTGTGTCTAGGTTTTGTACCCTGAATATAGATTTTTATATATGTTCTTTTTCATATATATATATATATATATATATAAATATATAAATTTTTTTTTTTTTTAATCTATCTATATATTATAATTTTTTTTTGTGTCAAGTTACCACAATATCATTATCCTTTTTTTTTTTTTTGAACCTCAAGGAGGTTGGTGTCCCTTGTTTGACATTGTCTTTTAGAAATGTATTTGAATAAAAACACACAGGCAAGTATTTTCAGAAAATAAAATATTCATTTATTCTGGTTAACAAAATAAAGATGAAGGCAACGCTGGAGAAACTTTAGGAATTTGTGAAGCCTTTTGGCCCCAGGGCACACATCAAGTCTGTGGAAAAGAAAACTGGGATCTTGAGGAGTCCATATAATAGGGAGCACAATCTGGTCCAGGAATCCCAGAGATCAAGACCAGCAGCAAATGACATATATGTCCCCAGGCTGTGGTACTACACCAGCCTGCGTCTTCTGTCAGACCAGACTTTGACCCAGGTCATCACTTTCTTCTCTTCGCTGCAGCCTTCCCTCCACGCTACCCTGCAGCCTTCCTTGGAGACTGTGGCTCTGGTGGTGGACTTGTGACATGAGGAGGAGGAGGAGGAGGAGGAGGATGGGCTTGCTCATATATATGGCTGCTCTGTTAGCTGGCCCCTCAGCCCCTTCTGAAGGTCCTCAGCAACATTTCCCTCACAGAGGAGGCGTTGACCCTTCTCCAATTCTAGCAACTTGGTGGCTATATAGCAGCCATAGGCCTCCTCAGCGTTGGGGGGGGGGGGGGGGGGGCTCGTGAGGACATTCGTAGCTTCCCTAATGAGGCACAGTGATGCCTCCTGTCACTGTCCCCTTCCTGGGCCTTTTTGTATAAAGGCAGAGAGGAGGCACCTGCGATTGGGTGAGGCTCCTACTGGACCAGCCCACCTCCTGGCTGTCACTTTCCAGAACTTCCTCCTGGCTGAGCTCATCATGTGTATAAAAAAGGGACATAGTTTTATTTTTTGGTTCATCAATCACACACAATGTTCAGTTCATGACTTGCAAATTCAATGTTGATATAAAATATTAAATATTGTTAAATATAAATGAAATGTTAATATAAAAGTGTATCATTCTGACCCCAGCATTTTTTTCAAGCTGGTGACAAACATTTTTGGCCACTACTGTCAATTGATATGGATATCATTTTTTGGATAAAATCCTTAATAGGTAATCAATTATAACATCTAGTTAACATCATTAATATTAGGACACTACATATGTCTAAAAATTAATATACCTGGTTCAAGCTGGGCACATCTGCTTCTTCGAGGATGGAAGGCCCAGGTTGTTCCTCGTCAGCCTCTGCTGGGGTGGAGGGAAGGCTGCAGGGAAGGGTGGAGGAAAGGGTCAAAAGAGATTTCCTGGCTTCAGTCTGGTCGTCAAGAAAACGCAGTTTTTTGAAGTACCACAGCCTGGGTACATACACATCATCTGCTGATGCTCCTGATCTCAGGGAAGCCTGGATCTTCCCATGCTCCCTCCTATACATGTTCCTCAAGATCCCAATTTTACTTTCCAAAATCTCCATGGTTGCTTCTGGGATCAAAGTCTGCACAAATTCCAGAAGTGTCTCCAGCATTGCCTTCCTTGCTTGTTTATTGTAATATAAACTGTGTTTGATCTCCCAAAGATTCCTCAGCTCCCTGTACTTGCCAATAAATTGCACATAAATCCAGGCTCCTTAAACTTATTATTCATTTTTTCTGTAAGACAATACACAAGACAAAAACACTAATGTTAGCCTAAACTCTCATAATCTTATCCCAATATAGGCCTCAATCTTTAAGCAGTATAGGCCACTGATGTTCCAAAATAGTAAAAAAAAATTATGGTACTTTCGTTTCGGACACTCGCAACTTCCGTTCCTTTTTCCTCTGCGCATGTGCGGCACATGCATGTTAGCTTTATATACACAGCTCATGCGTGAAGCTCCAACTGCGTTGCCCGCCCCTGACGTTCTTTTTCACGAATATTTCCCGCCCCTTCTCTCTACGCACAGAACATATGTACATACGGCACATGCGTGTTAGCTTTATATGCACTGCGCCATGCGTGAAACTCCGCCTGTGTCGCCTGCCCCTGACGTTCTTTTTCACGAATATTCCCCGCCCCTTCTCTCTACGGTGCGCAGTAGGAGAAACATGGCGGAGACACAGCAGGTGTTTGGAAATTATTATTCCAGTAATGAGGAAAGCCCGGAGCCCGAAATGTCCCGATCCGGGAAGAAGAGATTTAAGGCCTCCAATATGGCCTTTGAAGAGATGGTGGACATCTTGTGGAGGAACGATTATGATGGGAAGCATGGACCGTACACCCAGCCGAATTTGCGCAAGGCCAAAATCATGTCAAAAGTTGTGAAGACTCTGCAGCATAATTTTGGGGTACACCACTCCAAAGACCAATTAATGAAACGCTGGTCCGACCTTAAACTGAGGGGGCCAGATCAGTACAGAAGAATAAAGAAAGTGCTTCAAAAAAGTAAGTACTTGTCGTGTGTTCCTATTCTGATTATTAACTTGCATGCTGCTCCATGTGCTTTTCTTTACCGTTGTACAGTTTTAAATGGCTACTTTCATGTTCGTGGACACAGTAATCATTCGGAGGAAACATCGTTCGTAGGAAACTTTGAAAATATATACGGTGTATTTAGTTGATACAGGGTTTCAACAACATTTTGGTCTTGCTAATTTGCCTTATTAAAAGAAGTTTAGGACATTGTTGTCTAGATGTGTCTGAAACTAGAATGAATAGCAAACTTCATTCAGTGGAATGTAAGGAGAGGACACTCGGCAGCTGTTGACACATCTGGACTCAGGAGCACTAGTGTGGGACACCATAATACATTTTTTAGGGTAAACCACACAGGTGCTCCAGTGGATACTTGGGGTGTCTCTATCTGTGAAACTTGGCCAAAAAAAAGTAAGTATTCCAGCTTGGTTAAAAGGGAATTTTAATCAATATTAAATAAATGTCTTCAACTTGGTACACCACTTCTTCAAAGCAATGTTTCATATGCCTATTTCTGGACTCAAATATCTGTGTGCTAAGTATACCTTTTGTTTAATTCTCATAGGGGAGAAAAGACTCAGACAGCAGTCAGAGGATACCAGGGACCCCCGACATCGCCAACCTGATTGGCAAATTAGCCCAAGCCCCCCCGAGGATCTTAAAGGAGAGGTGGAGGAAGTGGGCGAGATGTGCACCCCACCAGGTGAGTGTCTGACACCCCAGCTTCAGGTAATCCTATGTATGCCTGCATATTTCTAAATACATGTTTTTTCATCAATTTTAGGTGATGTGTTGGTTGTGGAAAGGGAAGCGGCCGAACCTTTTTCAAGTGACAGCGCACAAAGACTCATTGGCCAGATCATGGCCTGGAATGGGGAGATTGATGGAATGCGCAATCGCCTGGACATCATGCAGCAGGAAAAGAAGAACATGATCGATGTTTTGGGGAGAATTTAATCCCTTTTTCCCCTAAAACGAAATCGATCATGTTCTTCATTTCCTTTTTAGATGACCACATTCAGTGCTTTTAATTTTTTATAGTTTTAAAAGCCAAATTTTGAAGATGCACACGGTGTGTCAACATGTGCTGTCTGCTATCAGGGGATCTCAATGTACGCGTTTTGTGGATGTAACCTGTTCCTCATAACGCTAGTAGGTGAGAGGAAGGGATTGCACCCACTAAACACATCCCTTGATCCCCCATGATGGTAGATAGCACATGTTGACATTACCCATTTGGAATCCCAATTTGTGTGCATCTTCAAAATTGACCTCACCCCATCTGATTTTTGGCAATATCAAGACATTTTTGACACTATAATGTCTGATACTGGCTTTATTTTGTAGATGTTGAACTTTGTAAGTTCCTTTGCCTGTTTGTAAAAAAAAAAGTTTAAAAAAAAAAATATTTTTTTAAAAAAATTTAAACGCACATGTGAATGTGCACAGATTAAACATTTTACTAATCAACAATGTGTGTCTTCTTCTTTCAATGCTCAATACCAGTTTTGTAAGTAATTTGGTGTTTACAGTGACAATGGGGCTTATTTACTAAAGGAAAATACACTTGGCACTACAAGTGCACTAGGAGAACCTAGGAGACAGCCAAAAAGAAAAGCAAGCAATAAATACATTTCGAGATTTTATCTTATTTTTTTTTGTTAATAAAAATATGTTGTCTGGCATTGCAATGCCCCTTACCCGTAAAAAAATTAACATATTTATCTCTAACTTCACGGGCGCTTTGGGGGGCCAAGCCAGTACGGCAAGTATCCAGGCCCATCAGAGGGTTCTCTGGAATAAGTCCGGCCTCAGGCCCAACTGAGGTAATATAATTTCTTGAATTTTTTCTTAAATTGTGCAGGATGCAGCATGCTAGGACGATATGATTAAGTTTGTAGTCCGCCATGTGTATTGCTGTCAGAAACAGGCGAAACCGGCTGGCCATTATCCCGAAGGCATTCTCCACGACTCTTCTGGCTCTGGCCAGCCGATAGTTAAAAACCCTCCTCTCCGGGGTGAGGGTCCTTTGGGGGAATGGCCTTATCAGGTGCTCGCCCAGACCGAAGGCTTCATCTGCAATGAAGACAAAGGGGAGTCCTTCAACGTTATCCACATCAGGTGGCAATCCCAGGCCACCACTCTGGAGACTCTGGTAGAACTCTGTCTGGGCGAAGACTCCTCCGTCCGACATCCGGCCATTCTTCCCCATGTCCACATACAGAAATTCATATTGTGCCGACACCACCACCATTAACACGATACTATGAAACCCCTTATAATTAAAATAGTATGACCCCGAATGGGGTGGTGGCATGATGTGGACTTGCTTCCCATCTATAGCCCCTCCACAGTTGGGAAAGTCCCAACGGGTGGCAAAATGGGATACTACAGTCTGCCATTCCTGTGGCGTTGAAGGAAACTGGGGAGTCAAACAAGAAAAAAAAATATAAGTACTTTTGCAATCATGGTAATTAGGGATTTTGGAAAGAAATACAATATATTGGCAAACATTAAATACAATAAAATGTGATGTTAAAGGATAAATCTTACCTTAATGTAGTCCTTCTGCAGGACCTGAATTATAGCAGAACAGGTCTCTGGGCTAATGATCCCCAGAGCCTGGGGGGAGATGCCTGTCGAGAACTTGAGGTCCTGCAGGCTTCTCCCAGTCGCCAAGTACCACAACATGGCGACTAGCCTCTGCTTCGGAGTGATGACTTGCCTCATGCAGGTATCCTGCCTGCTGATATAAGGGGTCAGCAAAGCCAACAGATGGTGAAAAACAGGGTCCGTCATCCTGAGAAGGTTTCTGAAATCAGGATTATTCTCCTGGATCTCACGAAGCAAAGGCATGCGAGAGAATTGGTCACGCTGGAGTAAACAATTCTTGGTCCATGGACTGGGCCTGGGTCGAAAAATTAACTACAACACCAAGCCCAAGCAAAGCACGAACTCTACATACACGCAACATGGCTTCAAAACAGTCGGCTGGTCAGAACGAACTTAACAGAACGCACTGAAGAACAGCAAGGCCTGTGAAGAGCGAGCTGAAAATCAGCAACGAGCGGACAAGAACGCACTGAATTAACAAATGCAAACTCACTACACGCACTGAAAAGCAGATACAAACCCCACAAGCACAAACTGAACAACAGTTAAACGATCTGAAAAAACACGAGTCTGATAAGCGCAAATCGTCTCTCGCCAAACTTCTACTGACACGAGATAAACACGAAATTAGCAGAAGGGGCCCAAAGGGTGGCGCACTAGCCAACTGAACTTCCGTTTTATAGACCCGTCGGACCTGGTGTACGTCACTGCGTTCTAGATGGTTGGACTTTGGTGTGATCATGTGTAGGCAAGTCCGTTTCGGCGGAACTCCGTCAAAGTCCTTTGGAGTTCAGTCCGACTGAAAGACCGGTCGTGTGTACGCAGCATTACTTGTAAATTGCTGAGCCCTTTCAAACAATGCTCATTTACTTCTTCCAACTAGGCTTTCACTACTCCCATCTATGGGTGCTTACGCTATTGTTTGTGGGGTTTTTTTGTATAGATTTTATTTCTTTTGAAATGGCAAGGATTATAGAACTCATCCGGCATTCTTCTGCATATAAATTGGCATGATGGAAAGTCAAATTTGGCTTCAGACATGCTTGTATATGAAAAAGTCCTTCAAATTTGTTTGGTACCAGAAGACAAGTAAATTTTTTAACACAAAGAATACTCTATGAATATTCCGGAACATCTTATAGAATATTATATGTAACTACTGATTTTAGCATCCTTGCAATAATGCAAGGGTAAAACAAATATTAATGCCTAAGCACGATTTTGCAACTTTGACATGTTAAACTGTACATATCATGACTAAGGGATGTGCATATTTACTGAGGCTCTCGTTTTTTACCACTAACAACCCCTTCTAAATTATTACCAACCATTGACCAGACGACACATTCTGTTTTGAAGTCGAATGGCCATAGCAGCCTCTTTTATTATAACAAAAAATAGAATACAAAATTTTACACAAAAAACATACAACGTAAATGCATATAATACATTTTGTACATAACCTTAAACCAAACACAAATCAGTTTTAAACCTGCCTGATCTAGAGGTCTTTGAAGGGCAAAGTATTTCTCAACCAAAATAGTTGTATCGGTACACTCCATAAAAAAGGCCCCCTGCCGTGTATTACGCAAGCTTAGGGACAACCAGTTACTTCCTTCACGATACAACCAAACGACACACCATTGTTACCATAGTATTGTTATTAATGGAAGGGACACCCATCCCTCCAGATGGGCCTAACCCCCCCTAAACCTCCCTTTATTTTAAGCACCGCCTTCAAAGACCCCATAGACCTACCGCCAAAGCACACGAACGTGACACCTTACGTACGTGTCGCCCTCCAGACTCGGACAGCCCGCTGCCACAGGTCAATACTGATGGCATTTAGGTGAACCCCATCCGAACGCAAAAAAACGCCACGTTTCTTCCTCCAGATCCCGATGACGTACAGCCAAACCCCCATTGCGTACGAAAAACTTGGCTACCGCTTTGTTAACCTTGACCCTTGCTCTGTTAATACCAGCGACAGAACGAGCAACCAAGCAGTGCCCCCATACACCTGTTGCGCCTCCCCAATGGAATCAAGGTAGCAAAAAAGAGAGGAGCAGTTTTCCGGGGCCTTCTCCCCAATAACGCCTGCCAAAATCGCAAACGCCTGCAACCAGTTTGCAAACGTGCGTGGACTCAACCGATGGCGCCACTTTTCCTCTTCTTTCTTGCTCTCGTCTGGCTTAACTTTGTCCAAGTTAAACTTCTCCAAGGGCAACAAAGAGAAAATTTCAACATATTCCCCCTTCCAGATGCGCTCCTTCACCTCCGACTTTAAATGAGCGCCCAAAGGACCCTCAAAACAGACATATACTTCGCATTTGGCGGCATCCGCCAAACGCACCCCGTCTGCCCGCACCGTACTTTTTCCAGCCACAACGGTATCCGCTACCGCCGCCGATGTGCTGGCTGTCACCGCCGCTGACGGCAGCGGAACTATGGGATTGCTCGCTCCTGACCCACCATTTGCCGGGCCTACCACTGCACCCGCATCCCCGGCTGTGGTGACCTGGCCGGGCACCGCCAACGTAGAACCCTGAGCCGCGGAAGTGCGGGCTGCCGCCCACGCCACCACCGGGGAAGCGTCCGCCACCGGTCGTGCATCAGCTTCACAGCACGCCAACACCTCCCGCAAGCCAGCCAACAAGGTGTGCACCACCCCCATGTCTTGCGCTACTGCTAACCCCAGGGCAGGGGAACCTGTACCATTACCCGAACTACCTGTGCCATCTTTTTGAACCCCAGACCCCCCAGCACCCCCTACCACACTCCCTGAGCCCCCCAGGCTAAGGACAGGAGAAGACAAAGACAAGACAGAAGACATGTTCATACCTGGCTGTCGCTGCCCCACAGGACATCCAGCCGCAAGCTCCGCTCCATGCGCCGCCTCCTGGATCTCTCCTCCCTCCGATTTGGCGATCTCCCCCTCTGACATACTGTCTTCCGAACTCTCAGCCTCCCTTCCGACCACACGAGTAGGCTGCACAGATGAATTTCCTGCAACCGTCGGGTGCCCTGCAGTGACGTCATCCCTGCGCGCCGTGCTGGGATACACATCCCGCTCCACGCGGCCTCCACGCTGAGCTCTAGGCCGGGCTGGGGAAGCTCACCTAGCCGCCGACCTGGACCGCTCCTCCGTAATGCCCCCATCATGCCGACGTGCCATCACTGCTGCTCCACTCCGCCCCCGTCTGTCCGGAATAGACGTCCCGGCCGCTCCAGGCATCAGGCCGGCACCCGCCGATTCTTCTCTCCCCCGCCGAGCCGCCCTCGGAACGGGCATGGGGCCCGCAGAGGTGGCCGCGCTGGATCCGCGATTCGTGGAGGGGGGGTGAGAGCAGGCCTAGCAACATCACCCCCACCCAGGGTCCGCCGTGAGCGAGGATTCCTTCCGGCCACCACGCTGGGCGAAGCAGGTGTCCGCTTGGCCGGTGGCGCCGAAGGGTCCTGTAAAGGGCTCCCAAAATGGTCACGGACGCTTCTCGTCGCCTCTAGGCTAAAACGCTCAGGAGGCCTGGACCTCCAAGCAAGTGGGCGAGTATGAGGAGGGGGGCCTGCGGGTGAGCCGGAGGATCCCTGGCTGGGGGACTGAATCAAGCTGGAGACTGTAGCCTGTAGCCAGTCAGTACCTCTGGCCGCCGCCTCCTCACGTAGCTGGGACAACGAGGCCTCGAGATCCCCCATGTTAACAATGTCCCAATGTCTCCTAGGTGCTGAGCAAGGAAAAAACTTCCTTCTTCTGCTTCACCCGGGCTCCAACTGACGACTGCCCAGCTGTCACCGCCCTACAGCTTCCTTGGGAACACCCCCCAATTCCAGGCCCACCAATCCCAGGTAAATGCCTCTTTATTCTCTCTACCCCCATTCTTCACTCCGCCTCACTGCCCACCCCAGTCATGCTGGCCCTCCTCCCAGTTCCACTTCTGCTCCGGGCCATTACTTCACAACTGCTTTGTGCATTCAGGTGAGATATACCTTCTTTTTTTCAGCACAAATTGGGCTTTCATTTGGTTGTAAATGGTAATGAATATCTCCTGATTTTTTTTTTTTTTAATTCTCAAAGGCAAATTGGCCCAAAATAGTAAAAAATAAAAATGTATAATAAATATATATATAATTTTATAATAAATCTAGCTGTGTATATTCCTTGTTACTACCATCACCAAAGAAAAGAACAACCCAAAATAAGTTTTCCTGCTCCTGATGATCGTAGTGAAAGCATATATGTGTAAGTTATTTGTTGTTTATACCCATAGTACAGCCGAGAAATAATAGAGCACATTTTGCTTTTTTTTTGTCCTACCTACAGTGCATCTGGAAAGTATTCACAGCGCTTCACTTTGTCCACATTTTGTTATGTTACATTACAGCCTTATTCAAAAATTGATTAAATTCATTATTTTCTTCAAAATTCTGCAAACAATACCCCCATAGTGACAACATGAAAGAAGATTGAAATCTTTGCAAATTTATGGGCCTTAGTCAGGGAGGTGACCAAGAACCTGATGGTCACTCTAACAGAGCTCCAGTGTTTCTTTGTGTAGAGAGGAGAATCTTCCAGAAGAACAACCATCTCTGCAGCACTCCACCAATCAGGCCTGTATGGTAGAGTGGCCAGGCAAAAGCCTCTCCTCAGTAAAAGGCCTGCCTGGAGTTTGCCAAAAGGCCCCTGAAGGACTCCCAGACCATGAGACACAAAATTCTCTGGTCTAATGAAACAAAGATTGAACTCTTTGGTCTGAATGGCAAGCGTCATGTCCGGAGGAAACCAGGCACTGCTCATCACCTGGCCAATACCATACCTACAGTGAAGCATGGTGGTGGCAACATCATGCTGTGGGGATGTTTTTTAGTGGCAGGAACTCGGAGACTAGTCAGGATCAAGGGAAAGATGAATGCAGCAATGTACAGAGGCATCCTTGATGAAAACCTGCTCCAGAGCGCTCTGGATCTCAGATTGGGGCGAAGGTCCTTGAGTGGCCCAGATTTGAACATCTCTGGAGAGATCTGGAAATGGCTGAGCACCAACGCTCCCCGTCCAACCTGATGGAGCTTGAGAGGTCCTGCAAAGAAAAATGGGAGAAACTGAACAAAAATAGGTGTGCCAAGCTTGTAGCATCATAGTTAAAAAGACTCGAGGCTATGATTGGTGCCAAAGGTGCTTCAACAAAGTATTGAGCAAAGACTGTGGATACTTATGTACATGTGATTTTTTTTTTTTCTCTTTTTTTTTTATTTTTTAAATTTCCAAAGATTTCAAAGAAACTTCTTTCACGTTGTCATTATGGGGTATTTGTAGAATTTTGAGCAAAATAATTAATTTAATCAATTTTGTAATAAGGTTGTAAAACATAACAAAATGTAGAAAAAGTGAAGCGCTGTGAATGCTTTCCGAAAGCACTGTAAAATACACTGGCACAAATTTAAAAAAAAACCCAGGCACTGACCTAGATCAAACCTTCATCTAGATATTTTTCTTTTTTCTCTTCTTTCTTTTTTTTTTCTTTTTAATTATTTATATATTTTTTTACACACATTTTTTTTCCCCTCTCTGCAAGGAGGGAGAAAGATGCAATGCCTCTTTCCTCTCCATTTACAGAGAGAAACACAGCGGGCGGGCTTCACACTGATCAATCGTAGGCTACCGCAGCGACCAGGTCCCGATGGTTAGTACAGAGCCTGGGGCTCTTGGTGAGACCCCGGTCTCTGTGCTGGGAGCAGGCTGTGCGGCGCATTTTCATCACAAAGATAGATACACATATATGCAGCCCAACAGCAAAAAGCCCAGTCCAGTGAGGCTGCATATGTGTTCTGTCGGAGTGAAGGGGTTAAGTATAAAAACAGTAAAGAAAAATTAGTAAAATGGACAACATCTCCCAAGTTGGAGAAAGTTGTTGCCTCTAATGGTTATCCAAAATATTGTGTTCAAAACAGGTTAGCAAAGAGAAGAGTCTTGGATTAGGGATGAGGTAGGGGAAAGTCAAACAAAGGTACATGAGGGTGGGGTATTGGGAAATTAGCTCCCCACAATGTCGGATCTATCACTGAAAAAGTATGTGTACTTTTTTTTAAACCTATGGTTGAAGGGCCAGCTAAAGTTGTAATATATTCAGCAGAGTAAAGGAATATATTCCAATAAAACCAGTTACGACGAGGCCTCCTCCCTGCTCTCAACCATTCTGCCAGTTTTACAGCTCTCCTTTTTTTTTTTTTTTTTTTTTTTTTTGATGATGTAGTTGCAAGCCAAGACTTTCAAAAGAGGGGACACTCTGAGAATTTTGGTCTTCATCAGACATTGTTTTTGTCCAACCAGAGACACTCTCAGGCTCCACCTATTGTTGCTGTGGTACACTGCCATGACCAGCACCCTACACAAGCACTGTTAACAAGAGCAGAGGGATAACAATTTGCTGATTTCTGCTCCAGCAATGGCTAAACCTTTCCAATCCTCATTAAAGGAAACTAATTGTGAGAGAAGTATGAAGGATGGCCATTGCTAGCCTCATTCCGCAAAATAGTCAGGTGGGTGTTATCCGGAGTCTCTAGCTTAAATATTTATGTACTATACTAACCTGAAAAAAT
This sequence comes from Aquarana catesbeiana, assembly GCF_042186555.1. Lineage (NCBI taxonomy): Eukaryota > Metazoa > Chordata > Amphibia > Anura > Ranidae > Aquarana > Aquarana catesbeiana. The sequence goes on along the minus strand of NC_133325.1, from coordinate 665,190,996 downwards.
GATATATGCCAGGAAAGTCAGAAGTCAACCATGTTCTTTTTAGGACAGACTTCCTTTGAAGAGCAGAAAGCTAGATGAATTTACATGAATCCTCTGGAAAGCTTTGGTTCCCCCAGAGACGGGGGACCCACCATTGTAGAAGAGGACTAGACACGGTCTACGCAGTGTGCCTTCTGTTTTTATGTGTATGCATTTATTTTTTTAATTTTGAAAAGTGTGAGTAAAAACATGGGAGGTGATGGCTACTCGAATAGAGACTAAAAATGATCTTCACAATCTTCTGTGGGAAATCATGCAAACTGCTGCACTCACTATTCTTTTTAAAGCACATTTACGAGGTGGCTAGTGTATGAAAAGAGCACCTGTCTGTCAAGGAAAGTGATAGCAGCAGGGAAAGGTTCCAGACGAGTAAGGACAGGCTCTTGGCTTGCAATCCTGCAAGGAAGCCTCCCTGCTTGGGATCAGGCCGACCAGGCCACATTCCACCCTCTGAAGACAGACGCTGTCAGTGCATCTTCTCCTGCTGCATCTCTGCACTGAACTGAACTGCCTCCACCTTACCTGCCGATCTTGAAGCCTTCCACCAGAGACCCGCCAAGTGCTGTGACGATCGGAGGGAATCGATCAACCGCTGGTTCTCATCTGCTTTCAGACTGCAGGCTCAACTTGACCCGTAGGGGTCTTTACTAGAGGTGAGAGGCTGGGAGAAACATGTGGCGCACCACGGATTGCTGATGATTGGAGGAATCTGAAACTGATCATTTTCTGCACATGCACTTTTTGTTCTTTGCACGAACTGTTTTATGAAGATTTACTTCATCCACATTGGAACCTTACTGCACTTATTGGATTATGCACTTTTGTTTATTTTAATAGTGTTTTTTCACTATTTTGCACTTTATGCAATTTTTTTTGTTTGTTTTTCCTTATATGCAACTTTTTTCACTTTTATGCGATTTTTTTTTTAATTTTCTTGTGTTTTTTGTGATTTCTTTTACTCTTATGCACCTTTAGAGTATTAGTGGACTTATGCACTCTTATTGGATTTTTTTGCACTTTATGCGATTTTATTCATCCTATGTGACTTTTTTCACTTTATGCGATTTTGTGATTTCTTTCTTCTTTATGCACTGTATCATTGGACTTATGCACTCTTATTGGATCCTTTTATCACTTTGATTTTGTCAGTTTATTGATGTCACACTGAAGAATTGTCTTTATTTTTTATGTTTAATCACACTATTTATGATATTTTCATGCACTTTAGTTAGAGCCACATATTATTTTTTATAATCATATGGTCTCTAGGGATTGCCTCTTCATTCATGGACGGAACTTCAAAGGAGTCCCACCCAGAAATGATATGTAAACTACGACCTGGTCTACATTCAACAGGTTGGGGGCCCATTTTAAAGTGGACCCAGTGGTCTTAGCTACAATACTTTTCAGTCGTTAGTGGGGATAGATTTAATCCTCGACTTAAATACTTCAGCATTACCCACCCTTGTCAGGTGATTTCTTATATCCCATACGTATATGCTGTCATGCTGTGTCAGGAAAGAGGAAAATGTTATACTTGCCTGACGGTAATTTTCCTTTCCTGATGCAAAGCATGACAGCACATAGGTCCCTCCCGAAAGGGCTTCGCAGTGATACTAAGTTACGAGAATGCTGCCTGCAGGGAGGAGACTTACTTATATAGTATAACCGGTCCTAGAATAGGGCAGGGGGCGGAGCCTACCCATACGTATATGCTGTCATGCTTTGCATCAGGAAAGGAAAATTACAGTCGGGTAAGTATAACATTTTCCTCTTTACAGCTTTGTGCTTCCTGTCTCTAAGTTGGATGATGGAGTTGCTGGTTAAAATGTATCTAAAACCAACAACAAAAATATAATATACTAAAGCTTACCAGTCCTTAGATGTGATGGCAGCATTATTATTATTATTTCTTTCCCCTTGTGCTCCTGGCAGTAACATACTTCTAGTCCTAGGGTGACAACACTTAGCTGTATCTATGGAGGAGAACACTTCCCCTTCTTCTCACCTTCATACTATTGTAGGAGGTGTTATATTGTAGCACATAGAAGTGAAATGGGCAGAGCTGATGGCACTCCTTAAGATTAAGCCTGGGTTCACACTTATGCAAATTGGATGTGGATTTCACCGCATCCAATTCACATGACAGGCGAGTGTGACCGGCTCTCAATGGAGCCTGTTCACACATCTCCGGGGCAGCCGTGGAGCGTACAGCAGAAGGGTCCTGTTCAACTATGGCTCAGTTTCAGGTCTGCATTCAGGCAAAAATTCGGAGCTAATTCGGACCTGAAATGCACCAGACCCCCTGCTGTGCCCCGGTGTGCTGGTGTGAACCCAGCCTCAAGCAGATCTTCACTCAAAAGTAAAAAGTGGCAGTATTCCTCCTCCCCACCCCTGAAACTCTTAGACCCCATACACACTATTAGATTTTCTGCAGATTTTTGTCTTCAGATTTACCATAACCATGTAGTGCAAGGGCCTGACTTGCATACAAATTGAAACTCTTAAGGTTTGACCTACTATTATATGTTTTTGGTCAATCTGAAAACAAAAATCTGCAGAAAATCCAATACTGTGTATGGGGTCTTAGGCTGAGTTCACACTAGTGTGAATTGGAATGCGAATTTCTCCACATCCAATTCGCAGAGCAGGAAATTGTGACCGGCTCTCAAATCTCTGCCGCGGCTCCGCTGTGAATTTCACAGGACCCCTGTGGATCTTTTGGTCCATTTCAGGTCTAAATTCAGCCCAAAATTTGGGCTGAAATTGGACCTGAAATGGTGAATGGAGACGTACCGGACCCCTGCTGTGAGCCAGAGCGTGCTGTGGTGTAAACTCAGCCTGAATTTTTTTTTTTTTTGTTAAAGGAGAGCAGGAACTGTTTTTTGACAAGTACCTGCTCCTACTTGCTCATTTTTTGCCTAGATGTGAATGATGTCCGCTTGGGCCTCTTCCCTGTCCATGCCTCCTGGTACACTTCACACTTCCCAGGAGGCTACAGAACCAGTCCCGCAGTGCTGTGTTATCTCAGGTATGCGCCAGCGATGATTCCTCAGGAAGTCACAGCCGGCTCCCAAATCCAAGATAGTGGTGCTGAGGACCTGCAGCGGTCAAAAGAAGAGGATGGGGAAAACGGCACTGGTAAGCACCTGGTTATTAAAAGCCAGCAGATAAAGTATTTGTAGCAGCTGACTTTTTTTAAGTAAAGATGGAGTGCACAGAAAGTTACAGCTCATTGGAATACTGGCAGATCAACAGTTTTTTCCTAATCATGCATTACAGGACACAGGATGAGTGTGCAGGTACATAAGGTTATGTTGCTGCCTTCTGGAGATTGGACACTGACAAAACTGTAAGGACAGCCTAGTATAACCTCTCAGCATACCAGCATACCTCAGTTTTTGCTAGTGTCCTAGGAGAATAAACATCTTCTTTCCTCTGAGATATGAAAAACCTTTTCTTAGTTTTTATCAGATTTATTTTAACAAGTTTCCTTAGATGCTCCAGAGCCAGAAATGGTTAATTTTTCAGCTTTTTGAATCAGTTGATCTTTGGTAGAAGAAGAGGGGCCAGCCTGTAATGACTCCTCTGGCCCTGACACTCACCTAGGTGCCTATGGTGTCAGTCGCAAAGTGTCTAACAGGTCCAGGGCCATGCTGCACACACTGGTGGAAGCGTGTTCCTGAAGATGCCGTAAGGGGGTATGTCTGCTGAAGGGTGAAGAATAATGGGTTGGGCATGTTACCAGGATCCTGCCTATGTCTCTACCCTGATCAATGGAAACAGCATCAGCGCTGTAGTGAGTCAGGGCTTTTCTTCTATTGCTGAGCCCTCCAAGGGGTTAACTCAGGAGCACCGGCCGCAAAGGATGCACCAGATTTCTTTTTGGCTCAGACGCTGCCTGCAACACCTTTTGTCACTGCCCAACGGTAGGAGGGGAGATCTGTGCCAGGTTTCATTCTGTGTCTGGCACTGGCTGTGACACTTTTGTTTGCAAGTTAGCTTTGGGATTGGGTATGGCGCCATTTATAAAACTGATGCCATTATCCTGGACTTGGTGACCAGTCGCCACCGAGTCTGCGCAGCCTCCTTCCTGAGCGCCACACTGCACATGTGCATGCTATTTCCAGAACATGCACTGACTGGCACAGCCTCCCCCCCCCCCAGCACACATGCTCATCTGATCCTTTGGGACAGTACTTGGGTTACTCAGCTGCCACCAGTGATGAGTCACAGATGGTATTAACCCTTCCTGCCCCTGAAGGCATGTAGTGAGTACTCCTTGTGAGAATTCCTGACTTGCTCACTAAAGCTGTGTACACACGATCGGATTTTTTGGCGGGAAATTTGTGATGACAGGCTGTTGGCGAATGGAGAATTACCATTCGTGACGTGGCAAATTATGAAATCTCGAAATTCAGCGCACATTCTCTTCTGCTTTATGGGATAATAATGAAGCTGCTTTGCTGGTGATACTGATGGAGTTATTGCAAACACATTTTCAAAGGCTTTTTTTTTTCTATTGATATCAATAGAATTTTATTTTGGCAAGTTACCACAACACCACTATCCCGTAGTTTTTAAGATCAAATATACAACTATGTTGGTGTCCCTTGTTTATTTTACTTTGTATTTTTTAAATGTAACTGCCTACTCCCAAACTGTCATTTGAAGTAAAACACAGGAGCCCAAAGGGTGGCGCTAAAGAGCTGAAAAACAACGTAGTACATCACTACGTTCGTATTTGTTGGCTGACAATTCCTTGCCGTTTGTATGCAAGACAAGTTTGGGCCAATGCCCTTTGGACAAAAGCCCACGGTTTTGTTGGCCAACAATCCGATCATGTGTACGAGGCTTTAGTATAATGGATCACAAGAGCAAGGGCAGTGGCCCTGTGTACCTTGCCAGCACACGATCCTATAACAGTTCCAGGGGGGAATGTACAGTGTATCTTATAAAGATCCTGACACTGATAGAACAAATCACTGTCCCCTGCCTGAGTTGCAGCAAGTCTTCCTTCTCCCCTTTAGGGCTTAAAGCGTAATTAAACCCAAAAACAAAAAAATTATATATTGAGGCTTACCAATCATTGGATGTGGTGGCTGCATTAGTTTTATTTTCAGGCTTTCCATACTTTATTTTTAGATGGTGATCAACCAGTAGTACACCTCCTGTCTTAAGGTGACTTCATTCATTCCTCCTCTGCATGATCATCTATGGAGAAGAAAATAGCCACCCTTGGACAGCAGCATTGCCAGTCAGTGGAGGCGGTGGTTTTGGATGGACTTTACTGAAAAACAATGTAATATCAAGACTGAAGAAGAGTGCAATGGTTTTCTCTTCTTCTCTTCTCTTCTCGGCTTGCTTTACTCAGTTTAAGTCTTTTTCTCAATATTTTTTGTACTTAATTGCTTGTTGCAATTGTTATATTGTGGCCCTTGTGTTCCGTGTGTTGGGCATAATGTCTGTACCATGCATATCCATAAATAAAGCATTAAAAAAACATTGTAATATCCAACTCCAGCTAACACTTTTTAAGCAGCTATAGCAACCTATTTTTCCTTTTGGGATAAATGTTTTACATAAATAATAGCTGGCCATCACAAGCACCCGTTGTCAGCGTTAAATGGTTTGTCTCAACCCTCTAACTGCCGCCTTTGCTGGAAAGCTTGAGCTGATAATGGAAGTTGAGAAACAACAGATTTACTGGCTGGATCACCAGGTGATAAAACTGTTACAGGGGGGGACAAAGACTGCTGTGTTAATGCAACTGACAGACTGTATCATAAGTTTTTTTTTTTTTTTTTTTTTGGCCATAGTTACACTTTAACACTTCCTCTGTATTATCTAGAGAAGAGAGCTCACCTATTACAGTATGTCTGAGTTGTAAGCAGGTGGAGGTTGCAGTATATCCTCCATCCAGAAAGTGACTCTGTGCAATTTCTTTAGGCTGGCAGGAGACCATTGAGGACTAATCATCCCCTGCTATGTGCTCCAGGCAGCCATCTTGGGGAGGATAGCATATCCTATTGGATATGAACAAAATATGATAACGTGTCTTCAAGGTCCTTAGTCACCTGAATATAGCCAATGTCTAACAGTTTCCAGCAAGAAAGAGAAAGAAAAAAATCTATTCGATAACAAAATCTTGTGGGATTTGGATAGCGATCTTGACTTATATTAAAAAAGAGATTCAGCATTACTTGGTGTGCCCGTAGTGTGGAAGTAATTTAAGGATACAGACCCTGCTGGTTAAGGAGGGAGTGGGAGAGAGGTACTAGTCGAGTAGGGAAAGTGTAGTTTTCCCCCTACAGGGTGTCTCCTCTGCTAGCTTCCTGGAACAGTCTCCTACTGGCAGCTGGATATCTGTGGATCGCAGTGTGAACAAGCAATATCATAGTCCTGCCTAGGGAAGTGCTCCTCTGGCATTTTGTGGTATGTAAGTGTCTGATACATTATCCATAAGTGCCTTATGGATAAATGGCACCCTTTTCTGCCTGAAGAAGTGTATGACTTGTGACATATGTAGTGCCATTGATGTAAATTGCCTTATTTCTGTAAACAGTCCATTTCTACAACATGGATAAAGCTTAAATATCCATTTGTGTTTACTCAATTCTCAGGCACACTGGTTAGGCCCCATTTACAAAGTAGAGCCTCTTGCTGAGCCTGGACACCACAGCTAAATGGTCAGTGACCTTAGCACAGGCCATAGCACTACATGTTTCGCAATACCTTGCGTCTTCCTGAGGCCCCAGGAAGACGCAAGGTATTGTGAAACATGTAGGGCGGTGCGTTGTGCTGACGCCATCACGCCACATGTGACCCCGGCACGCGGGTGTTTTGTTTTGTTTGTTTGTCTAGCCGGCTTTTTACCATTCGTTTGTATATGTCATTTGCGGGTTATCCGCATGTTTTATTAATAGAGCGCTTTCGATTTTGCTACACGATTAGCGTCCCTTGTCTTCTCACTTTTCCACTCGGGGGCCTGGAGCCTGAGTGTGTCTCATTTCAGAGCCAGACAAGCTATCGTATCGGGTTTTATCCGTATCCCTGTGTGACACCTCCATCCACCATTTGAAGTGAACGAGAGACCGGAGATACCAGATATCAGACGTTCCTACAGTCCCCCACAGAGGGTAATCTGTCTACTCAAATGACCCTTCGCTGGAGGGGGTCCACCTTTTCTGGTAAGGGTCCTCACACACAGATTACCACTTTGACACTGTGATCCATCCTTCCACCATCCATGCCCCAGGGAGTTTTCAGCATTTCATCTGTATCATCCCCTTTTTTGGAACTCATCCATTTGTGCACATATTTATTTATGCTACATTTGCAATCTATTGTGGACATTACTATAAGCTTTGGTTCACTGCACTTTGGGATGTGGATGCATTTTTTCACGTTCTGATTCACTGTTCATTATATTGCATTTAAATATTTGTGCATATATACCACTTATGATTTTCTATATGAATATCATATTTGTTTATAGCGCAGCTTTATTTATTTTTTGAGGTTTTTTCACCATAATGATATTAGATGGTTTTTGGTTGCTGCTTTTTTATATACAATCTAGCGCGGTATTTTTTCCTCTTCTATCTACCAGCTTTTTAAAGACAGCCCTTTGAACCTCTTATAGATATCCCTCTGACTATCCTTACAAGGATGCCTTTCCTGTTGCCATCACTTCTGCTAGGTGAGTTTCTAAATTGGCAGCCTTACCCTGTAAGAACTCTTTGTGGTGCACATGGACAAGGTCCTCTTTTTTTCCTCCAAAGATGTTTTTTTCACCTTAACTAGGACATTATTCTACCATCTCTCTGTCCTGCTCTTAAACATCCCAAGGAGATTTCCCTCCATTTTATGGATGTGGTGTGCATTGTTTATCTCTCACCTAAAGCTCCCTTTCAACAGTCCAACTCTGTTTGTCATCCATAAAGGTCCCCATAGGGGACACCCTGCTTCTCATTCCACTGTCACCAGTAGATTTGTCAGCTCATCATTCAAGCTTATGACTTCAGGGCAAGTTTCCCCCTTTCCCAGTCAAAGTGCACTCCAGTAGTTCAGTCAGCACTACAAATTTTACCAGGTCGATGTTCAGGCCTCAGTTTATACTGACTTTAGTTGTAAGGTTGTTCAGGCAGCTCTGTAGGCTCTATTAAGCTACTTCTGTTAAGCTGATTGTTTTGTGGACCTATTCGCCTTTGTTTGCTCTATTGCCCTTTCCTCTGTTGGATTGCTTCTGGACATCCCTATGTATCTCAATTACTTTTTTATTTTAGGTATCTATATTGTGCTATCAATTTACACAGTGCTTTACATATGTATTATACATTCACATCAGTCCCTGCCCTCAAGGAGCTTACAATCTAAGGTCCCTAACGCAAATTCATACATACATACACATAGGGCCAATTTAGACAGGATCCAATTAATAATAAACTTTATTAACCTACCAGCATGTCTTTGCAGTGTGGGAAGAACCTGGATTAAGCTCAGCCAGAGAGAACATGAAAACTCTGTGCAGGCTGTGCCGTGGTTAGGATTCAAACCAACAACCATAGTGCTGCTAGGCGGAAGTGCTAACCAGTTAGCCATTGGGCTGCCCACTTCATCCTGTGTCCTATAGTGTGCTCCAAGGAAACGATTTTGGGGTAAAGTGAAAAATAAACATTTTCTGTAGGTACAGAATTTTTCGACAAAACATATAATAACTTGGATAGGAATGGGAGATTATGGGATGTCCATTTGACTTCAGAAAGACTTTCAGCAAAACTTCAGGGACATCATCTTATATATAGTCTATATACAATCTCCTTCATTTTCCTCCTGCACACACTTGTTTGCGCCAACTGAATCACTTTAATGATCTGACAGGCTCCCAGTCAGATTTAGCAATAGCCCATTGTAGGCAGGAACTTGTAGCCCCTCTTTGTGTAGCACAGTTGCAGTGAAACAGCTTATAACTTCTCCTCTGTGGCCACTGATCCCAGTGTCTCTCCCACCTGGCTGCAGCTGCCCTTTTCACTAGCCCTCCAGGCTAAGTTTTCACACCAGTCAACCTGACTAACTCTTCACCAGCCCACCCGGCTGACTCTCAGAAGATCTCTCAGGGAAAGCTTGAAGTAGAACTATAGGCAAACCTTTTTTTTAATTTTGGATAAAGCAAGGGAAGTTATAACCAGTGGTGTTGCTAGGGGGTGGCTATTGGGGCTATAGCCCCGGAATATGGGGCCCATATCCCCGATTGTCCCAGGGTCCCTACCTAACCAGCGTGCCATGGCTACAGCAGATGTGCGGTCTGCATGAGAGAGGTGAATGAGAGGAGAGCAGCGGGCGGACGAGCAGAGATGACAACTTTCTCTGCCCGCTCCACATCACAGCTCTTCTGCCCTCACAGCCGGGCCTCTTTAATGTGGGAGCGAGGTGCGGCGGGGGAGAAGAGAGATAACATCATCTCTCACTGCCCGCCCTGCATCACTGCTCTCCTGCCCTCACTAAATGGACTAGTGCTGCCAGCCTGCCACCAATGCAGTGACAATGCACAATTGGTGGCACTGGCAAGCATGGCAAATGACGATCCACATCTGGTGGCAGGTAACGTGACAATTTGCAAATGGTGGCAGGTGACGTGGCAAGTGACAATCCGCATCAGGTGGCAGATGACGTGGCAAGTGACAATCTGCAAATGGTGGCAGGTGATGTGGCAAGTGACAATCTGCAAATGGTGGCAGGTGACATGGCAAGTGACAATCCACATCAGGTGGCAAGTTACAATCCACATCTGGTGCCAGGTGACATGGCAAGTGACAAGACGCATCTAGTGGCAGGTGACGGTGGCAAGTAACAAGCTGCATCTGGTGACAGACACCGGTGGCAAGTGACACACTGCATCTGGTGACAGGCGACGGTAGCAAGTGACACGCTGCATCTGGTGACAGGCGACAGTGGTAAGTGACATGCTGCATCTGGTAACAGGCAATGGTGGCAAATGACACGCTGCATTTGGTGACAGGAAATGTGACAAGTGACACGCCCAGGGCCCCCACGGATTCTGCGTTATGGTGAGTTGAACCACTTCATTATATATTAGAATGTAACAATAGAAACAATGCTTCAATCACCCTGACACCATATCAACCATGGTGCCATGATGATTGAAGCGCCAACACCAGCCATTGCCCGCGAAAGATTGCCACCGGCCTGAAAAAAGGTTGGTTACCGCTGCTATGGGCTCTAGCATCAGATCTTTTGCAGACCTAGTCACACCCCTGGTTATAACCCCTGCCAGATAGTTTTTTCGCCATCTGTGTCCCATTGTGGAGATTTCCCCTCACTTCCTGTTCCATAGCCAAACATGAAGTGAGAGGAAATCTCTGCAAATAAAGACAATTCCTTGGGGACCCCCAGGTCACCAGAACTAGTGTCTGCATTGGAAGATTTCCCCTCTATTACTTTTTCTCGGGACACCCCAAAATTTGGGATTTTCTTTTACTTTCACTTTAAATGATAATAGTAAACAGGACAAATAGAGAGAAACTCCCTAATGGGGACACAGACAGCAATAAAAACTGTCAGGTGTTCTAATCCCTCGCCACTCTGTACAAAACTATAAAAAATACATTTTCCCTTTATGCCGCGGACACACGGTCGGACTTTTCGACCGGACTTGTCCAACAGACGCCGACGGATCAAATCCGGCGGACAATCCGATCGTGTGTGGGCTTCATCAGATCTTCAGCGGACTTTTCCAGTCGCAAATCTGACGGACTTTAGATTTGGAACATGCTTCAAATCTTTACGTCGTAACGCCGCCGGACCCAGAAATCCGCTCGTCTGTATGCTAGTCCGACGGACAAAAACCCACGATAGGGCAGCTATTGGCTACTGGCTATCAACTTCCTTATTTTAGTCCGGTGTACGTCATCGCGTACGAATCTGTCGGACTTTGGTGTGATCGTGTGTAGGCAAGTCCGGTTGTTAGAAAGTCTGTTGAAAGTCCGCCGAAAGTCTGTCGAAAGTCTGTCGGACGGGCTGTCGGACTTTTGTAGCTGAAAAGTCCGACCATGTGTACGTGGCATAAGTTATACTTTAGGCACACTGCTGACTTTACGGAGACTGACTACATGTGGCAGTCTCCCCCCTTGGTATACCCCAACAGTGTTGACTACTCACTCTGTCCTCTCTTGTTCCCATGCCTCCAGGAAAGACTTTCTCCATGTATTATGGCAGGATCCTTCCAGCACCCGAGCCCCGACCCAAGGCACCCCCCCCAGACTAGGGGGCACCCTTGAGGGCCACCAACAGCCTCCTCAACACTGTATCTCCATCTTCCACCTGTCTGCCCTGCTGGCATGACCCATTAATATTTATGAAGTAGTCTCAACCCCCTGCCAGCCCACCTGACACGTACCTCGTATGTGAGCCTGACGTGCAGAGGGAGACCTCTCGTACAGCCCTGGTTCCCAGATCACTGGAGTTGAGGACAGTGACCGTAGGAGCACAGCGGGGTATGAGTGCCTGGTGGATTCTCTGGAACTGGAGATGATGTCCACTGGGAGACATTGGAACTGACTGGAGTGCCGGGTGCAGGTAAGCTGGATACAAGTCAGCAGGTAAGCTGGATGCAGGTAAGCTGGATGCAGGTCAGCAGGGTGCAGGTGAGTTGGATGCAGGTCAGCAGGCTGCAGGTCAGCAGGATGCAGGTCAGCAGGATGCAGGTCAGCAGGGTGCAGGTGAGCTGGATGCAGGTCAGCAGGATGCAGGTAAGCTGGATTCAGATCAGCAGGGTGCACACAGCAGGCAGAAGCAAGGTCAGACAAGCCGGGTCATACACAGTGGATCAGTTCAACAGAATCGGCAGGCAAGGAATAGTCAAGTTCGGGCTGGTTTCTGGTAACAGGAGATCAGACAGGCAGGTAAACAGAATCAGAGTCAGGGAAAGCCAAGGTTCAGGATTGGAGACAGCAGCGTGGTCAGAGAGCCAGGTCAGGTGATCGGATGCTGATTACAGGAACAGGTCACAGGTGAAGCTGCAGATCAAACAGCAAGAGCTGAATGGTGGAAGCCCCTCTTAAAGGCCACTGGGCGCCAAAGCCGAATCACTGTGCGTGCGATCTCCGCGATCGGCACATGTGCATTGGCGCACGCCTGTTCATTACTGGGAACCTGTTGGTGGGGATGCGCCTGAGCCCTGTTGCAGGTCTGGAAGTAGTATGTCCATGACATTGCCCCCCCCTTAAGGGCAACCTCCGGGTGCCCAAAAGAGCTCTTTTCTGAGGATGTCTGCGGAAGAAGGCCTGGATCAGTTCTTGAGCATGCACATTTTGCTTAGGTTCCCATGAGTTCTCCTCTGGTCCATAGCCCTTCCATTTGATTAAAAATTGAAGTTGGTTACCTCTTCTCCTGCAGTCTACGACAGCCTCCACCTCATACTCCTCATCCTTATTAATAATAACGGGTCCGGGTGGCCCCGTTCCTCTGTCCGGGAAAGGGTCGGGTACTGTGGGATTAAGCAGAGACACGTGAAACACTGGGTGCACTTTGAGCGACTCAGGCAGGGTAAGTTCATAGGAGACCTCATTCAATTTCCTTTTAACTGGGAAAGGGCCAATGAATCTGGGTGCCAGCTTCTTTGAAGGGCAAGCCATCTTGAGGTTGGTGGTAGATAACCACACCTGATCACCTGGTTGGAGACGTAATTCACCTCTTCTCTTCCTGTCATAAAGTCTCTTGTTGGTTGCCTGCGCCTTGGCCATAGCTTCTTGCAACAACTTGTTGTTGCGACCCAGGAACTCGACAGTGCTTTGTACTGCTGGAACAGGAGATTCTGGAATAATGTTAGGCAAGAAGACAGGATGGAACCCATAGTTGGCAAAGAACGGTGACTGACCTGTGGCTGAATGGCTGGCATTGTTGAAAGCAAATTCTGCTAGAGGCAACAGTGCTACCCAATCATCTTGGACAAATGAGGTAAAGCAACGGATGTACTGTTCCAGGGTTTGGTTCGTCCTTTCAGTTTGTCCGTTAGTCTGGGGGTGGAAAGCAGATGACATGGAAAGTTCAATTTTCAGAATTTGGCATAGTGACCTCCAGAAGCGGGAGGTGAACTGGACTCCCCTGTCAGATACAATGTTGGTTGGTACCCCGTGCAGCCTTACGATCTCCCTGATGAACACCCGGGCGGTTTCCAAAGCAGACGTACTGGCGTACTCTTTAGGGGTATGAAGTGGGCCATCTTAGACAGACGGTCAACCACTACAAAGATAGCTGTATGTCCTTCAGAAGGGGGTAGTTCCACTACAAAGTCCATGGCAATCATGCTCCAGGGTCTGTCAGGAATTGGTAGTGGTCTGAGGAGGCCCCAGGACTTGGTCCTGGCAGACTTGCTTTGGGTACAGATGACACATGACTTAACATAGTCCTTGCAATCTTCCTCAAGCTTCGGCCACCAAAACATGCGCTGGATTAGTTCACGAGTCTTGTGAACCCCAAAATGTCCGGCCAGCGGGTGGTCGTGACACAGGCTCAACACTTCTGTCCGGCAACTTTCTGGCACAAAAATGTTGCTGTCCTTCCAAAGCATCCCATCCCTGGGTATCAAGATTGATCCTGGAGGACCGGACACCCCCTCTGAGGCTTGTTTTAGACCGGACATCAGGTCTGTCTGGAAAAGCAGAAAGTTGCCCTCAGATAAGATGGTGTCCGGAACTGAAGTTTCTTTGGGGTCATCGTACATCCGAGAGAGAGCGTCAGGCTTGATGTTCTTTGATCCTGGCCGGTAGGTGATGTGAAATGAAAATCTGGAAAAGAATAACGCCCATCGTGCCTGACGCGGCTTCAAACGTTTGGCAGTTCGTAAATATTCCAGATTTTTATGATCCGTGTAGATAAGTATGGGATGTGCCGCTCCCTCTAGCAGGTATCGCCATTCTTCGAGTGCGGCTTTAATGGCCAAAAGTTCACGGTCCCCCACATCGTAATTCTCTGCAGGCGAAAGCTTCTGAGAGAAGAAAGCTATGGGGTGCATGAGATCCTTGAGTCCTTGGCGCTGAGAAATAACTGCCCCCACAGCTGTTTCTGAGGCATCAACCTCGAGTAGGTAAGGAAGAGAGGGATCCGGATGGCTCAAGATGGGGGCAGAGGTAAAGAGTCCCTTTAGGGTAGAAAAGGCAGCTTGAGCCTGGGGATTCCACTGGAATCGGACGTTTTATCTTGTTAGCTGGGTGATCGGAGAAATAATTGCAGAAAATCCTTTGATGAACCTTCTGTAAAAATTGGCAAAGCCAACAAAACGTTGCACCCCCTTTTTATCTGAGGGTGCAGGCCAGTCCAGAACAGCTGTGACTTTTTGTGGGTCCATCTTGAACCCTTCTGTGGAAATTACCAGGCCCAGAAATTGGATACTCTGCCGCTCAAATTCGCATTTTTCTGGTTTGGCGTATAAGCCATGCTGACGGAGTCGGCAGAGTACCATCTTGACGTGTTTCCGGTGCTGATCCAAGGATGAGGAAAAGATCAGGATATCGTCTAAGTAGGCTATGACGAAAATGTCCACATAGTCTCTGAAGATATCATTTATCAGGTGCTGGAAGGTAGCAGGGGCATTACACAGGCCGAAGGGCATCACCAGATATTCATAATGGCCAAACCTGGTACGGAAGGCCGTTTTCCACTCGTCCCCTGCACGAATGCGAACCAAATTGTAGGCCCCACGAAGATTGAGTTTGGTGAACACAACAGTAGTTCTTAATCTTTGAAAAAGCTCAGGTACCAGGGGTAAGGACAGGGATGTACTGGCCATCGGGACTACCGGGAGTTTCCCCGTGGGCCGATGGCTCAGTGGGCCGGTTTCAGCATCCTCCTATTGCCTCGGAGGTCCGGGGCGATCTACCCATCAATCGCCGACAGCTAGCGCCTGACGGGTAGATCGAGAACCAGAATGCAGAGTAGTGCAGGAAGCATCTGTCTGTACTAAGTTCTCTCTCTCATGTCATGCAGCGTTGCTCGCTCCCCGGCAGGCCCCTCCTCTCTGCTCATCTATCCCATATGATGTCACATGTGCCCTGATGTGCCCTGATGTGCTATGTGCCCTGATGTGCCCCGATGTGCCCTGATGTGCTATGTGCCCTGATGTGCCCCAATGTGCCCTGATGTGCTATGTGCCCTGATGTGCCCCGATGTGCTATGTGCCCTGATGTGCCCCGATGTACCCTGATGTGCTATGTGCCCTGATGTGCCCCAATGTGCCCTGATGTGCTATGTGCCCTGATGTGCCCCAATGTGCCCTGATGTGCTATGTGCCCTGATGTGCCCCGATGTGCTATGTGCCCTGATGTGCTATGTGCCCTGATGTGCTATGTGCCCTGATGTCCTATGTGCCATGTGCCCCATGCCCTGATGTGCCCCGTGCCCTGATGTGCTATGTGCCCTGATGTGCCCCGTGCCCTGATGTGCCCCGTGCGCTGATGTGCTATGTGCCCTGATGTGTCCCGTTCCCTGATGTGCTATGTGCCCTGATGTGCCCTGTGCCCTGATGTGCTATGTGCCCCGTGCCCTGATGTTCCCTGTGCGCTGATGTTCTATGTGCCCCATGCCCTGATGTGCTGTGCCCTGATGTGCTATGTGCCCTGATGTGCCCTGATGTGCTATGTGCCCTGATGTGCCCTGATGTGCTATGTGCCCTGATGTGCCCTGATGTGCTATGTGTCCTCATGTTCTATGTGCCCCAATGTGCCCTGATGTGCTATGTGCCCTCATGTTCTATGTGCCCCAATGTGCCCTGATGTGCTATGTGCCCTGATGTGCTATGTGCCCTCTTGTGCCCCGTGCCCTGATGTGCTATGTGCCCCGTGCCCTCATGTGCCCCGTGCCCTGATGTGCTATGTGCCCCGATGTGCCCCGTGCCCTCATGTGCTGTGCCCCAATGTCCTATGCCCTGATGTGTCCCGTGCCCTGATGTGCCTTGTGCCCCGATGTCCTGTGCCCTGATGTGCCCCGTGCCCTGATGTGCTGTGCCCAGATGTCCTGTGCCCAGATGTCCTGTGCCCCGGTGTGCTGTGCCTCAATGTCTTGTGCCCTGATGTACTGTGACCTGTGCCCTGATGTCCTGTACCCTGATGTGCTATGTCCTGATGTGCTATACCCTGATGTGCTGTGCCCTGTACCCTGATGTGTTGTGCCCTGATGTGCTGGGCTCTGTACCGTGCCCTGATGTGCACTGTACCCTGATGTGTTGTGCCCTGGGCCGGTCTGGATGAAGTCCAGGGCCACATTTTTGTCCCAGTCCAGCCCTGGGTAAGGGATACCGGTTCTTGACCGTGACCTTTTTCAGCTCCCGGTAGTCCACACAAGGACGCAATGAGTGGTCTTTCTTCTCCACAAAAAAGATCCCTGCCCCAGCTGGAGAGGTGGATGGCCGGATGAACCCCCTCTTAAGGTTTTCGTCAACATATTCCTTTAAAAGCTCCAACTCCCGCTCAGACAGAGGGAAAATTCGCCCAAAGGGGATTTCAGCTCCGGGCAGTAACTCAATCGGGCAATCGTAGGAACGATGAGGAGGAAGTGTCTCTGCCCCTCGTTTACTAAAAACGTCTAAGAACTCGTGATACTGTTCAGGTACTGCTGAGCGTAATTCTGAGTCAGCTTCCAGGCACAGCAAAGGACCAGATATCTTGGAAGGTAAGGGCAGACAATGTTCTTGACAGTAGAGGGACTGAAACCTGATTTCTCCGGAGCCCCAGTCAATTTGCGGGTTGTGGGCCTGAAGCCACGGTAGACCCAAGATGATCGGGAACAGAGGGGAAGCAATAGCATCAAACTTAAGCAGTTCCTTGTGGTTCGAGACAGTAATTACAGGCAGTGGGGGAGTCTCTTGAGTCGCCTGGCCAGATTTAATACGGGATCCATCTGCCAAGAAAACAGAAAGTCCTTGAGCCCTGTGCTGGAGTGGAATGCGTTGTTGGTTGGCAAAGTTCAAATCAATAAAACAACTGCATGCACCAGAGTCTATTATTGCAGTAACAGACACAGTCTTTCCAGAAAACTGAAGGGTGATGGGAATAGCCAGGTGAGTAGAGAGAGCTGGGTGACTGTGTGGTGGGATGGATGAAGATCTACGGTACTTGGCAGGACACGAATGTACATAATGGCCCGGTCCCCCGCAGTACAAACACAGGTTGAGCTGTTGCCAACATAGACGTTCCTCGGCAGACAATGCGGGTCTCATTAGTCCGACCTGCCCAGATTTCTGAAAGTCCGGTATTAGTTTGGTTGGTGCAGGATTAACTGGGACCGGTCTAAGAGGAACAGGACGAGAGGTCGTAGGCACTTGGGGTAACATCCAAGTTGGTTGAGTCTGCTGGGTCACCCTCTCCATCCTGCGTTCCCGAAGACGACGGTCTATCTGAATAGTTAGGGTCATCAAGGATTCCAGGGAATTTGGTACACCGACCCGAGCCAGTTCATCCTTTAGTCCTTCTGACAAGCCTAGGCGAAACTGGTGCCGTAAAGCTGCATGGTTCCACTGGGTATCCACGCTCCAGCGTCTAAAGTCCATTATATAATCTTCGACCACTCTGCGGCCCTGCTGGAGCATGCTAAGAGCAGCTTTGGCAGTGGAAGTTCGTTGGGGGTCATCATATAAGAGTGACATTGCGTCGAAGAAGGATGACAAAGAGTCCAGAGAAACATGGTGTTCTTCCAGCAGGTGATGAGCCCAGGCTTGTGGTTCTCCCAGCAGAAGTGAGACAACAAACCCCACCTTGGTGTTTTCCCGCGAAAAGGTTAAGGGTAGTAAGGAAAAGTACAGCTCACATGCATTACGGAAAGTCCGAAACTTGCTTCGATCCCCAGAAAACTTCTCCGGAATTGGGACCCTGGGTTCTGGAGATAACATCATTACAGGGAGTGCGGGGGAAGCCTCTGATGACGACCCACTGGAAGAAAGGTTTGTAATACTCGTCCGGGACTGCACTTGTCTCACCAGGTGTTCATAGCTGTCCTGAAGCGATTTCACCTCTTGAGTGAGGACGGAGAGTAATTGGCAGATTTCATCAGTAGCAGAGGTCCCTCTTGCAGGCTCAGGCATGGCTGTTTGATACTGACACGTACCTCGTATGTGAGCCTGACGTGCAGAGGGAGACCTCTCGTACAGCCCTGGTTCCCAGATCACTGGAGTTGAGGACAGTGACCGTAGGAGCACAGCGGGGTATGAGTGCCTGGTGGATTCTCTGGAACTGGAGATGATGTCCACTGGGAGACACTGGAACTGACTGGAGTGCCGGGTGCAGGTAAGCTGGATACAAGTCAGCAGGTAAGCTGGATGCAGGTCAGCAGGATGCAGGTAAGCTGGATGCAGGTCAGCAGGGTGCAGGTGAGTTGGATGCAGGTCAGCAGGATGCAGGTAAGCTGGATGCAGGTCAGCAGGGTGCAGGTGAGCTGGATGCAGGTCAGCAGGCTGCAGGTAAGCTGGATGCAGGTCAGCAGGATGCAGGTAAGCTGGATGCAGATAAGCAGGGTGCACACAACAGGCAGAAGCAAGGTCAGACAAGCCGGGTCATACACAGTGGATCAGTTCAACAGAATCGGCAGGCAAGGAATAGTCAAGTTCGGGCTGGTTTCTGGTAACAGGAGATCAGACAGGCAGGTAAACAGAATCAGAGTCAGGGAAAGCCAAGGTTCAGGATTGGAGACAGCAGCGTGGTCAGAGAGCCAGGTCAGGTGATCGGATGCTGATTACAGGAACAGGTCACAGGTGAAGCTGCAGATCAAACAGCAAGAGCTGAATGGTGGAAGCCCCTCTTAAAGGCCACTGGGCGCCAAAGCCGAATCACTGTGCGTGCGATCTCCGCGATCGGCACATGTGCATTGGCGCACGCCTGTTCATTACTGGGAACCTGTTGGTGGGGATGCGCCTGAGCCCTGTTGCAGGTCTGGAAGTAGTATGTCCATGACACCACCACTGGGGATTCGCTGAGGCCTCATAAATATGCATGGCCGCTCGTCCTTACCTCCACCCTCTAATTCTAAAAGATTATCCAACCTTCTAGACCAGGGGGAGGCTCCAGAGGGCTACAAAGATGAGTCGCCAAGCCCTGAACTGTACTGAAACCCTGACCCATGTTCCATAGCTCAGGCTTAGCCCCAGGGGCCGATCCAGAGTTTAGTCTCGGGAGGGGAAGTGCCAGAAAATACATTTTTTTGTGGGAAATTTATCGAGGAAATGGCTGGTGTTGGTGCTTCAATCATCCCGGCACCATGGTTGTTATGGTGTCAGGATGATTGAAGCTCATTATTTCTATTAATACATTGAAATATATAATATAAAACGGTTCAACTCACCATAATGCAGAATCAGTGGGAGCCCTGAGCGTGTCACTTGCCACCGTCGCCTGCCACACATTGCGGATTGTCACTTGCCTGGCAACAGATGCAGATTGTCACCTGGCACATGTTGCAGATTGTCACTTGCCACGTCACCTGCCACCAGATGCGGATTGTCACTTGCCACGTCACCTGCCACACATTGTGGATTGTCACTTGCCTGCCACCAGATGCAGATTGTCACCTGCCACATGTTGCGGATTGCCACGTTACCTGCCACACCTTACACATTGTCACTTGCCACATCACCTGCCACACGTTGCAGATAGTCACGTCACCTCACCAGATGCGGATTGTCACTTGCCACATCACCTGACACACCTTGCGGATTGTCACGTGCCTGCTAAGGTGGTGTTTTGCTTGTCTCTTGCTTCTTTTGTCCGAGTCAGGCAGCAGAGAGATAATGTAATCTCTCTGCTGCCTGCACAGTGAGGGCAGAAGTTACTGCACGGATGTGGAGGCAGTGAGAGATGATGTCGTCTCTCTGCTCCCCTGCCCGCCGGCTCGCTGATTGGCCAGCCGCCCACTCACACCTAGCCTGCTCCCACCCGCCCACACACTGAGCCACATGCCCGCCCACAAACCGAGCCGCCCGGTCCTCCCGCGGAGCCGCCCGCTCCCTCATCCGCTTGCGGAGCCGCCCGCTCTCACCCACCCGGCCCGCAATCAATTTCTCGGGGGTGGCAATTGCCCTGTTGCCCCCCCTGGATCCGCCCCTGCTTAGCCCTGAGATAAACTACAATTTACCTACTCTACTTCTAGCACACACTAGAGGGTGCTACATAATTAATAATATTATTTTTTATTTTTTTTTACAAACATTTTAAGGGTGGTGATGCAGGTAAAGAATAACACACTTTTATCCCAGGTCAATGGCACACTGGCCCAGACCTAATATAACATACTAAGCACAGAGTGACTAGCAGTTAGCTGTCATCTATGGTAAAAGGAAAGTGACACTGAAGTCAAAGACAGGAGATATACTTGTCTTCATAGGCAGTGCACTGTATATATCGTAACATATACTATATAATAAATGTTAGGTCCTGGTAAGAATATAGCATTGCAAAGTTTCTAAGCATTTAGTAGACAAACAGATAACATTAGGTAGCAAATTATCAGCAAATTAAGGGATGCATTTTATATTCTCTGCCTGAACTCTTTATAATTGTAAATGTTTCACAGGAGCGTAATAAGTGACGAGGAAAGACAGTCTGATCTTTACTCATTTGGTTGTAGTTAGCCCCTTCACTTACTTTCATGCTGTGTTTTCATTATAGAGCTCTTCTCAGCTCTGCTGCCAAATGGATTTCTGTCCACTTCTATTTCTAGAGCTGTGATATTTCCTCTCCTGGGATGCTACTCTGTGTGTAAACTGTTTCCATACAAGCTTGTCCACTCTCAACATGTTCGACCCATTGTATAATCACTATCCTCAGGCTCTTCAGTGTCTCATACACTCATTTATAATGTAATTAACAGACATTTGTCTGATGCCAATCTAGAGTAGAATTAAGAGCTCTGCTACATAGATGATTTCTCAGCTTCTCTGATATGCAACATAATATTTCCTCTACTTTTTTACAGCTAATCACGGAGTTTGCAACCTTAGAAGTCAATGGGTCACACAGCGCCACAGTCACCCACACACTATAATCATCCACGCACTCCCTCTGTGATACAACTGTATAATTGAAGAACTGAACTCTAGCCTCAACTTCAGTCTTCTTGTACATGTTCCTCTACTGTACCGAAAATGCTTACTCTGATTTTACTGCACACTGTGAGTTTTTCACAGCATGTAATAGAAACTGCAGCAATTCATATACAGCCCATCTAATTTCATGAGCATCATCTAGTCCCATTTTATTCATTACATGGTTACATAGTTAGTCTAGTTGAAAAAAGTCCATCTAGTTCAACCAGTAAAAGGAAAATAAATTAAAAAAAAAAAAAAAAAAAAAATATATATATATATATATATATATATATATATATATATATATACACACACACACTATTACACCAATAGTATTGGAACACCTGCCTTTACACGCACATAAACTTTAATGACATCCCAGTCTTATGCCCTGTACACACGGTCAGATTTTCCGATGGAAAATGTGTGATAGGACCTTGTTGTCGGAAATTCCGACCGTGTGAAGGCTCCATCACACATTTTCCATCGGATTTTCCGACACACAAAGTTTGAGAGCAGGATATAAAATTTTCCGACAACAAAATCCGTTGTCGGAAATTCCGATCGTGTGTACACAAATTCGACGCACAAAGTGACACGCATGCTCAGAATAAATAAAGAAATGAAAGCTATTGGCCACTGCCCCGTTTATAGTCCCGACGTACGTGTTTTACGTCACCGCGTTTAGAACGATCGGATTTTCCAACAACTTTGTGTGACCATGTGTATGCAAGACAAGTTTGAGCCAACATCCGTTGGAAAAAATCCGATGGATTTCGTTGTCGGAATGTCCGCACAAAGTCCGACCGTGTGTATGGGGCATAAGTCTGTAAGGTTCAATATTGAGTTGGCCCACCCTTTGCAGCTATAATAGCTTCAATTCTTCTGGGAAGGCCATCCACAAGGTTTAGGAGTGTGTCTATGGGAATGTTTGACAGAGCATTTGTGAGGTCAGGCACTGATGTGGACAAGAAGGCCTGGCTTGCAGTCTCTGCTCTAATTCATCCCAAAGGTGTTCTATTGGGTTGAGAGCAGGATTGTGAGCAGGCCAGTGAAGTTCCTCCACCCCAAACTCACTCATCCATGTCTTTATGGACCTTGTTTTGTGCACTGGCCCAAATCATTTGGTGGAGGGGGGATTATGGTGTGGGATTGTTTTTCAGGGGTTGGGCTTGGCCCCTTAGGTCCAGTGAAGGGAACTCTTAAGGCATCAGCATACTAAGACATTTTGGACAATTTCATGTTCCCAACTTTGTGGGAACAGTTTGGGGTTGGCCGTTCCTTTTCCAACATGACAGTGCACCTGTGCACAAAGCATAGTCCAAGACATGGATGAGCGAGTTTGGGGTGGAGGAACTTGACTGGCCTGCACATAGTCCTGACCTCAACCTGATAGAACACCTTTGCAATGAATTAGAGCAGAGACTGTGAGCCAGGCCTTCTCGTCCACATCAGTGCCTGACCTCACAAATGCGCTTCTGGAAGAATGGTCAAACATTCCCATAGACACACTCCTAAACCTTGTGGACAGTCTTCCCAGAAGCGTTGAAGCTGTTATAGCTGCAAAAGGTGAGCCAACTCAATATTGAACCCTACGGACTAAGACTGGGATGCGATTAAAGTTCATGTGCGTGTAAAGGCAGGTGTCCCAATACTTTTGGTAATATAGTGTATATACAATTTTATACCCACAGTTGATCCAGAGGAAGGCAAAAAACCCCAATAAACCATGATCCAATTTGCTGCAGCAGGGGAAAAAATTCCTTCCTGATCCCCCAAGATGCAATCGGATGTTCCCTGGATCAGCTTTACCCATAATTATTAGTATCCAGTTATATTATGTGTATCTGGGAAATAATCCAGGCCATTTTTAAAGCAATCTACTGAGCTGTCCAGAACCACCTCTTGAGGGAGTCTATGCCACATTTTCACAGCTCTTACTGTGAAGAAGCCTTTCATTCATTACATTTCTGTTCTTCTTTTCCTGAAGGTCCTGCTTTAAACGTGGGCATTACCAAGGGTGATCTGCATGCAAATGCAGCCTGCCTGAGAATATCCAATTCAAGCAGCCTGACATTCACTTATCAAGGCAGTTTGATACTTGCATAACTCCTCCCAGGAGCCAGCACAATATCTGCATCAAGGTAGAGGGTTTTTGAGAGGAGTACTTAGGCAGGTTACTGCAATGATTTTAGAAAGCTATGTATAGCACTCTGCCAGCACCTCCCAACAGTCATGATCTGTCTGGATTGTGCAGAAGCGCAGAGGCTTAGTGATGACAGCTTTGGGTTTAAAATAAGGTATGTAATGTAAACAGAGTCTGTTGAAGATAAAGGTGAACAGTAACAACTGTGCCTCTCTTAGAAACATCCTTAGCGTTTTACAATCAGGTTTCATGAGGTATGTAAATGGTCTACACCTATAGCAAGGGCATTATACAACTTTAGCTAAAGCTGCACAGTTAGTTTTTTTTATCTACAGATGCCTCTTATTTGCATAGGGAGTTTTTGGTAAAGGTGAACTCACTGCCAGAAAATGTTTTTTTTTGCGGGCAATTTATCGTAGCAGTGGCTGGTGTTGGCGCTTCAATCATCCCAGCACCATGGTTGTTATGGTGTCAGGATGATTGAAGCGCATTATATTATTATTATTATTGTTATATAAAATGAAATAGTTCAACTCGCCATAATGGAGAATCAATGGGAGCCCTGAGCATGTCACTTGCCACCGTCGCCTGCCACCAGATGCGGATTGTCACCTGCCATACGCTGCTGGTTGTCACTTGCCTGCCGCGAGATGAAGATTGTCACTTGCTACGTCACCTGCCACAGGTTGCGGATTGTCACTTGCCACGTCACCTGCCACACATTACTGGTTTTCACTTGCCTGCCGCCAGATGCAGATTGTCACTTGCCACATCACCTGCCACATGTTGCGGATTGTCACTTGCCATGTCACCTGCCACATGTTGCGGATTGTCACTTGCCACGTCACCTGCCACGTCACCTGCCACATGTTGCGGACTTTCACTTGCTGCTAAGGTGGGGATTGTCTTTTGCTGTGTCCCAGAGTCAGGCAGCAGAGAGATGATGTAATCTCTCTGCTGCCTGCAGCTGCCTGCACAGTGAGGGCAAGTGGTGAGAGATGATGTCGGTTTCCCCTACAAAATCTGTTTCCCCTGGCTCTCGGCTGAGATCGGAACTCCGCCCCTCCAGCCCTCTGCACTGCTGCTCTTCCTCCCCCCCGCCCGAATGCATGGGGGAGGGGGCGGTAGAAGGATGATTAGCATTCGGGGGAGAGTAGGAGGAGCAGCAGTGCAGAGGGCTGGAGGGGCGGAGTTCCGATCTCAGCCGAGACCGAGAGCCAGGGGAAACAGATTTTGTTGGGGAAACCAATCTCAGCACAACACCGGGCCGCCCGCTCTCTCACCCGCAACTAATTTCTCGGGGGGAATAGATGCCACGTTGCCCCCTCCCTGGATCCACCCCCGAGTGAACTAACCCTTTAGTTTAATAATGGTGGCCATGCAAAATATTGACACGTTGGGCCAAATTTGGACATTTTCACTTAGGGGTGTACTCACTTTTGTTGCCAGCGGTTTAGACTTTAATGGCTGTGTGTTGAGTTATTTTGAGGGGACAGCAAATTTACACTGTTATACAAGCTGTACACTCACTACTTTACATTGTAGAAAAGTGGAATTTTTTCAGTTTTGTCACATGAAAAGATATAATAAAATATTTACAAAAATGTGAGAGGTGTACTCACTTTTGTGAGATACTGTATGTGTCAGGTATTGTTTAGGACACTTACACAACAATACACTGAACAACAGTCAACTAAAATACAACAATGAGAGCTCTTTCCAGGCCCGCAGATTGATTTTAAGGCATTGGAATTCCACGGATCCCCCTACAGTAAAAGAGTGGATATCTCAAATGGGGGACACCCTATGTCTTGAATGGTATATATGGCAACACAGGGGCTATTATGGGAAATTCGATAGATTGTGGGCCCCTTGGTTGGACTAGCCCCGGATGAACTTGTCTTAAATTGTTTATTGATTGGATAAAATGTAATTTGATATTACTTCTACCTATGCTTGTGGGGGTGGCCGGGGCATTCTTTTTGTTTCACCAAACTCTCTAAAATGTGGTAATCTGCGGAAATGGCTTCTGCTGAATTGGCAACATTTTATTCTATTTGTATGGTGTACAATCTCTGGAATTGATGCTGTTAAATTTCTCTGTTCAATAACGTTCTCTTTCTGAGGAAAAAAAATACAACAATGGTATCTAAGTTGCCATTGTTTGCGGACAGTCTGTTTACTTGTTACCAAGGCATTAGTTTGAGGAGCATCCTCAAACAATCTCAACAGTAACCCGATTTCTGTTTCTATCTAAACAGGTTGTTTTTAAAACCAACTACTAAACAGATTCTTTCATGTACAGTATAGTCTGAGAATTAAAATCATAAAACAGACATATCAAAACGCAACACAAGTGCGAGTCGCAATCCTGGAAGGACATCATATGACATCCTCCCAGAATAACAGGGCTCCTGCCTGGCCGCCATTTTGCTATAGGTTGGGTGGGAAGCAGTTAATATTGAATATACAGGGCAAAAATTATACTTCACAAATGATCCTGTAGCATTTTAAACTGACGTCAAAACCAAGCTCATTGACATAGCCTAAAGCTCATCAACACTGGTTCTTAGTATCAAACTGATGAGATCAAACATCATAGCTACATAAAGCGGTGGCCCGTTCATTAGGGTGTGTATTTTTTTTTTAAGCACGTGATTAGAGCCAGAGGCTCTAATAGGCTTAAAAAAAGGGTGGGCTTGGGGCGCAGTGCCCCCACTTAGTGATCCCACCCAGTTGTGTGACAATAGCGAATGAATATTCTCTATCACCGATGAGCCGATGCCTGCCAGCTGTAGGAGCCTGCAGGAGCCCTTACCCCGTCCATAGGAGCCCGCAACCCGGCCGCTGCCTGCTGCCCTTAGGAGCCCTCATATCCGCCCGCCTGCAACCTAGATGGGGTAAGTGCAGGGGGGGGGCGCTGACTGACAAACTAACCAACCAGGGGGTGGTTGTTTGCTGCCCCCGCCCCCAAAAAAAACACAAGTCGCCACTGGCTACATATTACTTCACTTACTTCCAGGAAATGATGGTTAAAAGACTTCTTGGGACTAACTAACTTATGTTCAACTGCTATTCTAAACTTTGGTCTTGAATATTCTTCTTTATATTCATAAACTGTCTTTCTTTTCTGCTTGATGTTCAATTCTAGGTGTAAAGATCCAGCACACTATTCCACCAGAAGAGATGCACAAACTGTGAAGGCAGAGCAATATTCTGGAGCGTTTTTTATAAACATGAATATGTTAGCAACAGTCAGCAATGTGACGCCTTGGTGACAATGTGCCACACCTGAGAGCCCCGCTGCCTCAAGCTACGATCTGTGTTGACTAATGCAGAAACTTGGCCCTGCTCATGTATTTAAAATGTAAACACTGAAGAAATACTTTGATGATTTTTGTTATTAATGTCATGCTTTTTTATATTTTATTCAGCATTTGCTATATTGCTGTGTTTTCTTGCTATACTTTTTTCACAAAGTTTCAGCTAAATACTTCAGCATTGTGCCAACCACACTAACAGAAGGTATTTACATCTTGCAGAACAGCCTGCAGTGTTTATCTAAACCATCTGGAAAATACATTGAATTATACTTTATAACCTGCAATTTATTTTCCAAAACTTGTAATTTTCTTGAATACAGATGCAGTATATCATTTTTAAAAGTATTATACCATCTCAGTTGCTGGTGTTTAACCCCGGATCAAGCTCTTTCTGCACATAGTTTGTAGGTTAATATTGTGAGGTTAAGAAGAACCTTAATTAGAAGTTACAGATGGGATCTTTGTGACAAGATGATCCCAGGAAAATATATTTTCTTGAAACTAAAGATGACAAAATAGCTACAAACAAATATATGACTCCGCAACTGTCTACATTCAATCTGAGTTCACACTTTGTTCTGTGGAAACATGCAAAGCTCATATGTTGCACCCTGGGTGTTGTGGTGCTATTCATTCTTAATGGCTTCCCAATGCACCTTGCCGAGGCATGTGCATTTTAGCCACATACCACAGGGTATGGTAATGCACTACATTGTGGTGGGCTGCTTTAAAAAATAAAATAAAATACATGAACCTCTTTTGGTGCATTAGGAAGGCCATGCAAATGATTCTAACCTTACTGCATGAAATAACGTACACCAACATGCTTTGTGTTAATGCACCACAAAAGTATGAACCCAGCTTAAGTCTCTGTCCCAGGCCAAGAAAAAGGACTACCAGACAAGATCACATTTCATCAAAGAAGAAGACAAGGCACCAGAATAAAATATACATTTACCGGCCACTTTATTAGGTATGCCTGTTCAATTGCTTGGTAACACAAATTGATAATCAGCCAAGCACATGGCAGCAACTAAATGCATTTAGGCATCTAGACGTGGTGAAGACAACTTGCTGAAGTTCAAACCGAGCATCAGAATGGAGAAGAAAGGAAATTTCAGTTTATTTGAACGTGGCATGGTTTTTGGTGCCAGATGGACTGGTCTGAGTATTTCAAACACCGCTGATCTGCTGGGATTTTCACGCACAGCTATCTCTAAGGTTTACAGGGAATCGTCCGAATAAGAGAAAATATCCAGTGAGCGGCAGTTATGTGGACGAAAATATATGGTTGATGTCAGAGGAGAATGGGCAGACTGGTTCGAGATGATAGAAAGGCAACAGTAACTCAACCAAGGTATGCAGAATACATCTCTGAATGCACAAAACATTGAACCTTGAAACAGGGCTACAGCAGCAGAAGACCACACCGGGTGCCACTCCTGTCAGCTAAGAACAGGAAACTGAGGCTACAATTCGCATAGGCTTACCAAAATTGGCCAAAGAAGATTGGAAAAACGTTGCCTGGTCTGATGAGTCTCAATTTCAGCTGCGACATTCAGATGGTAGGGTTAGAATTTGGCGTAAACAACATGAAGCATGGATCCATCCTGCCATGTATCAATGGTTCAGGCTGGTGGTGTAACAACGTGGGGAATTTCTTGGCACACTTTGGGCCCCTTAGTATAGGGTGACCAGACATCCCCAGTTTCCGGGGACAGTCCCTGGACTGAGGACACTGTCCCCGGACCAAGTCTGTCCCCGGTTTTCTAAAATTGGATTAGAATTTTGCCACCCATTCCCTCCATACCTCCCTTTTCAGCCTGACTGCAGCGACGCCCACTGTCACAGGGATCGGAGCCTTGCTTACAGTGCAGGGTCCTGTTTTGCGGGTAGGGAGCAGGCTGACTGTAACTTTAGGCGAGGACAGATGAATCCTGGTAATCCTGACCTTGACGCACATTACGTTTCCACGTGATGATTCTCAGTAGTACCACAAAAAATTTGTGCAAACACCGTTAAAGTCTATGGGACATGAACATGAAAAATCAAAAGTGTTCATTTTAAAGGTTTATATGCAAGTTATTGCCATAAAAGGTGTATGGGGACTCGAGTACTGCCCCAGGGGACATGTATCAATGCAAAAACAGTTTTTAAAAAATGGACGTTTTTTCAGGAGCAGTGATTTTAATAATGCTTAAAGTGAAACAATAAATATGAAATATTCCTTTAAATATTGTGCCTGGGGGGTCCCCTTAGTCTGCCTGTAAAGTAGCACATCTTTCTCATGTTTATAACAGTACCGCAGCAAAATGACGCCCATGTATTGGGACTGTAATGTATTGCCGGATTCCGGCAATATACATACAAATGTCCTGGGGGTCCCCCCCAAAATCCATACCGGGCCCTAAAAAAAAAAAAAAAAGTGTCCCGCGATGTAAAACCATTGTCAATCACGGAGTCCGACAGTCCCGGGAAAAAAAAAAACATCATATGATGTCAGAAGGGGGTGGGGTCACCCGCTTAGGTCAATAGGTGGCCCCGCCCTTGCCTATATAACAGCTGTCACCGCGAAAAGACAGCAGTTGGCAGGACGCCTCCCATTGAGGCGGAGCTTTTTTTTCTTCTATTTTTTTTTCGGTCCGTCGGCACCGTGAGGATGAGGCCCTTGTCCCCTTCCACATGGGGACAAGGTGCTTTGGGGGGGACCACTGCCTGCCTAATCTAGCTCAATCTATCTCCATCCACACACTATACATGGCCTCTATGTAAGCAGCCTTATATAGTGTGGGGAGTGGACTTAGTCCACCTGAGCCATGATTGGCCAAAGGCACCCTGCCTTTGGCCAATTATGGCTCTCTCAGCAGAGCGCGCTGTGATTGGCCAAAACATGCAGGTCAGGTGCATGCTTTGACCAATCATCATACAGCAATGCACTGCGATCCCGCAATGCATTATGGGGTGTTCCGCGCCACTCGAATATCCCGCGAATGCCCGATAATATTCATTGTTCGGTGAACGAGCGAATCCCCGATGTTCAAGTCGAACTTAGGTTTGACTTGAACATCAAGCTCATCCCTAGAAATAACATATACAGTATCTCACAAAAGTGAGTACACCCCTCACATTTTTATAAATTTTATTATAACTTTTCATGTGACAACACTGAAGAAATTACACTTTGCTACAATGTAAAGTAGTGAGTGTACAGCTTGTATAACAGTGTAAATTTGCCGTCCTCTCAAAATAACTCAACACAAAGCCATTAGTGTCTAAACCGCTGGCAACAAAAGTGAGTATATCCCTAAGTGAAAATGTCCAAATTGGGCCCAAAGCGTCAATATTTTGTGTGGCCACCATTAATTTCCAGCACTGCCTTAACCCTTTTGGGCATGGAGTTCACCAGAGCTTCACAGGTTGTCACTGGAGTTCTCTTCCACTCCTCCATGACAACATCACGGAGCTGGTGGATGTTAAAGACCTTGCGCTCTTCCACCTTCCATTTGAGGATGCCCCACAGATGCTTAATAGGGTTTAGGTCTGGAGACATGCTTGGCCAGTATATCACCTTTAATCCTCAGCTTCTTTAGCAAGGCAGTGGTCATCTTGGAGGTGTGTTTGGGGTCATTATCATATTGGGATACTGCCCTGCAGCCCAGTCCCTGAAGGGTGGGGCTCATGCTCTGCTTCAGTATGTCGCAGTACATGTTGGCATTCATGGTTCCCTCAATGAACTGTAGCTCCCCAGTGCTGGCAGCACTCATGCAGCCCCAGACCATGACATTCCCATTACCATGCTTGACTGTAGGCAAGACACACTTGTCTTTGTACTCCTCACCTGGTCGCCGACACCATCTGAACCAAATAAGTATAGCTTGGTCTCATCAGACCACAGGAAATGGTTCCAGTAATCCATGTCCTTAGTCTGCTTGTCTTCAGCAAACTGTTTGCGGGCTTTCTTGTGTATCATCTTTAGAAGAGGCTTCGTTCTGGGATGACAGCCACGCAGACCAATTTTATGCAGTGTGCAGCGTATGGTCTGAGCACTGACAGGCCGACCCCCCACCCCTTCAACCTCTGCAGCAATGCTGGCAGCACTCATACGTCTATTTTCCAAAGACAACCTCTGGATATGACGCTGAGCACGTGCACTCAACTTACTTGGTCGACCATGGTGGGGCCTGTTCTGAGTGGAACCTGTCCTGTTAAACCACTGTATGGTCTTGGCCTCCATGCTGCATATGAAACTAGTTTGTACTCCAATGGCCTCCACAGTCACCAGATCTCAATCCAATAGAGCACCTTTGGGATGTGATGGAATGTGAGATTTGCTTCATGGATGTGCAGCTGACAAATCTGCAGCAACTGCGTGATGCGATCATGTCAATATGGACCAAAATCTCACCTTGTTGAATCTTTGCCACGAAGAATGAAGGCAGTTCTGAAGGCAAAAGGAGGTCCAATCCAGTACTAGCAAGGTGTACCTAATAAAGTGGCCAGTGATTGTAGTTCCTTAATTTATTCATTGACAACCCTTTCTCTTGAAAATATATTGTGAAAGCATCATAACATCTTATTCTAAAATCAGGCCACATGAGCCTGCTGGTCTGCATCATATTCAAAAAGATGAATCTTAGGGGTGGGATCATTAGAGAGGTTTACGATGAAACTGTGCTTGGCCCATGCAGGAGAAGCTATAGGTTCATGCATTTGTTGCTCTTCCCAGTTGCACAAACTCATCTTCCCTTCACTCCCTGCCAAAGGAGGTACATCCAGGTATGGGGAGCATGTGACTTTTTCCCCCCATTCTACGTGGTAGTGCTGAGGATTGGTGATTGGCCAGCACTGGTGCCTACTGACTTGCCAGTTGGCAAACATTTCGGCATTAGGAGGGTGAGTATGTTCATTTGACAAGAATGGATCTGTAGATTTGTACATTTTTAAAGCACAGATTGCTCTGCACACCAGTCAGTAGAAATAATACTCGTATTGTGCTGTCAATACAGCTCTAGGGAAGAATAGAAAGGAGGACAGGTGATTTACATACTGTATGGGTTCTGACAACAGTACACTCTCCAAGGCATGGTGGCCCAGAAATGTTAAAATCACTATATTTTATTGTGGAGTAATCAATACAGCTTACAAGAACAGGGGTCAGATTTAGTGACCGATATATCAAGAATGTCAGCTGTAATAATGTAAAAGGCAAGGTACATTAATTAGGGATAACAATTGTGACATATATATGATAAAGAGCTTGCCTTAAAATCCACTTTAAGTCCACCAGCCATTTAAAAAACCATATAAAATAAACCAATCACAATTTCAAAATGAAATGTTATTTTTTGGAGAAAAATTCCAGTTCCTATCTGTGTTGATATCATTGACGAACATATTTTCATCATAGTTTTCATCGGTTGCATGTTTTCAGTGACGAAAACTAAATAAAAATAAAAATTTTAATTAAGACAATTGATGAAAGCTATGATGAAAATCAATTTCAATTTTCATCAACAAATGAAAACAGGATAAAAATGTGAGGAAGGGGCGTTTACCCACCCGAAGTTTTGCTTTTTCTGAGCTCCGCCTGTCTGTTAAAGCCCCAGCTCCCTGACTTTATCAGCAAGCTGTATTGGCTGAGAGATGCAGGATCCCATCAATCCTTTCCCTTTCCTATGCAGTTCCTCACATTACACTCATTCACTAAATCTCTTTGGTGCCCTATGCTGGCCTTTTCCAAATCTGCAACATAATTCCATCCCCAGCCTATAACAATAGCACATTAAAGTTTAAACATGTATTGCACTACCACAAAAGAATAAATATGGCACATCTACTAAGCTGTTAATATGTTGGTAATATATTCAGGTAATATGTGCAATGGCATTACAACCAATAGGTAGAAAACAAAAGTGGCTACAGAGCAAACATTGAGCATATATCATTTAATGAAAGCATAAAAGCACACTTACATATGGGTAAGCAAAGGGCTGCAAAACTGTGAAGTTGGTGAAGAGTAGGGATGAGCTTCGAGTTCGAGTCGAACTCATGTTCGACTCGAACATTGGCTGTTCGCAAGTTCACCGAACAGCAAACAATTTGGGGTGTTCGCGGCAAATTCGAATGCCCTTTAAAAGTCTATGGGAGAAATCAAAAGTGCTAATTTTAAAGGCTAATATGCAAGTTATTGTCATAAAAAGTGTTTGGGGACCTGGGTCCTGCCCCAGGGGACATGGATCAATGCAAAAAAAAAGTTTTAAAAACGGCCGTTTTTTCAGGAGCAGTGATTTTAATAATACTTAAAGTCAATCAATAAAAGTGTAATATCCCTTTAAATTTCGTACCTGGGGGGTGTCTATAGTGTGCCTGTAAAGGGGCGCATGTTTCCTGTGTTTAGAACAGTCTGACAGCAAAATGACATTTTGAAGGAAAAAACTCATTTAAAACTACCCGCGGCTATTGCATTGCCGACAATACACATAGAAGTTCATTGATAAAAACGGCATGGGAATTCCCCAAAGGGGAACCCCGAACCAAAATTAAAAAAAAAAAATGACGTGGGGGTCCCCCTAAATTCCATACCAGGCCCTTCAGGTCTGGTATGGATATTAAGGGGAACCCCGGCCAAAATTTAAAAAAAAAAATGACGTGGGGTTCCCCCTAAATTCCATACCAGACCTGGATTTTAAGGGGAACCCCGCGCCAAAAAAAAAAAAAAAAAACGGCGTGGGCCATACCAGACCCTTATCCGAGCACGCAACCTGGCAGGCCGCAGGAAAAGAGGGGGGGGACAAGAGTGCGGCCCCCCCTCCCTCCTGAACCGTACCAGGCCACATGCCCTCAACATTGGGAGGGTGCTTTGGGGTAGCCCCCCAAAACACCTTGTCCCCATGTTGATGAGGACAAGGGCCTCATCCCCACAACCCTGGCCGGTGGTTGTGGGGGTCTGCGGGCGGGGGGCTTATCGGAATCTGGAAGCCCCCTTTAACAAGGTGACCCCCAGATCCCGGCCCCCCCCTGTGTGAAATGGTAAGGGGGTACATAAGTACCCCTACCATTTCACGAAAAAAGTGTCAAAAATGTTAAAAATGACAAGAGACAGTTTTTGACAATTCCTTTATTTAAATGCTTCTTCTTTCTTCTATCTTGCTTCATCTTCTGGTTCTTCTGGCTCTTCTGGTTCTTCTGGTTCTTCCTCCGGCGTTCTCGTCCAGCATCTCCTCCGCGGCGTCTTCTGTCTTCTTCTCCTCGGGCCGCTCCGCACCCATGGCATGGGGGGGAGGCTCCCGCTCTTCTCTTCTTCTCTTCTTCTTTTCTTCTTTTCTTCTTTTCTTCTCTTCTTCTCTTCTTCTTCATTTTCTTCTCCGGGCCGCTCCGCAATCCATGCTGGCATGGAGGGAGGCTCCCGCTGTGTGACGGCGCTCCTCGTCTGACAGTTCTTAAATAACGGGGGGCGGGGCCACCCGGTGACCCCGCCCCCCTCTGACGCACGGTGACTTGACGGGACTTCCCTGTGACGTCACGGGGAATGCAGGGATATTACACTTTTATTGTTTGACTTTAAGCATTATTAAAATCACTGCTCCTGACAAAACGGCCGTTTTTAAAACTTTTTTTTGCATTGATCCATGTCCCCTGGGGCAGGACCCAGGTCCCCAAACACTTTTTATGACAATAACTTGCATATAAGCCTTGAAAATTAGCACTTTTGATTATTCATGTTCGTGTCCCATAGACTTTAACGGTGTTCGCATGTTCGAACGAACTTTTTTCCTGTTCGCATGTTCTGGTGCGAACCGAACAGGGGGGTGTTCGGCTCATCCCTAGTGAAGAGCAGCACAGCAGTATAACTGATCAAAGTAGCAACCATTGAGGGTGAAAAGGGGGCATGTTCAATGCGTTTCAGAGGACCTGCCTCCTTTTTCAAGTATGCAAAAAAACAGCCCAAAGGCTAACGCTGCGCTAGAAAAGAAAAAAAAATATATAGAGACACAGTTGCTAGCACCCCAAAGTCTAATACAAACTCAAACAGATATACATACAAAATAGATGCAAAAAAGCTTAGAATAAAAGACTAAAGCAGAGTCCCAAAATTTCAGTTCATAGATAAAAGTGAAACACATATCCATGCTTTGTATAGATGATAAGCTGTAGGTGAGGAAAACGTAACACTCCTTCACATTATATGCATCCAGCTCCACACCCAAGTGAGAGTAAGTAGCCTGCTTACCAGCTCTCCGTGACCACTAGAATAATGGTCTCACCAAGCACAGGGAAATAGGTTTCCCCAGGAACCTTTAATAGTGTCTGGAAACTCCACTTTACTGGTAAAACTCGTAAATATAAGAAAGAAATGCTCCCATAGTGCAGTACTTTAAAGTATCCAGATTTAATAAAATAAGTGGATTGCACTTACAAGATAAAAGCAGAAAATCAGCATCAAAGGCAGCATGTCATGTAATAAGAACTGCACTTGAGATTTAGTAACACGACCTGTACAGCTTATGATTACCTGGCCATGTTACAGGAGGAGTTTGGGCGGACAGAGATAGCAGCTGACCTGATCTATCAATCTGCACAAGCCCTTCAACGCCAAGGTGAATACCTGTCTGAATATATCAGACGGCTGAACAAGATGTTCTACCAGATTGTGCTAAAAAAAAGGGATGATGCCTTCTGCCATAGACCAGGCCAGAATACAGCAAATCCTAAAGGGGTCCCTAAGCTCCAACTCAGTCTGGCTTCAGTTAAAGACCTCTGCGGGTATTATGTCCCTAAAATACCCTGAACTCATCAAAGTAGTGAGAGAAGCAGAAGCCATGTTCGATTACAAGCGAGTAGTTGTTCGTCCAGCCTCTACATCTCTGGCTGATGTCGGGTCTGTGGGGGCAGTGGAACAAAACTCTGAAATAGCTGCCCTGAAATTTCAGATGGCACAGATAATGGAGATGATGACCTTGCTGGAGATGAAAATCACTAAAACCCCCGATGAGAGTGTTACAGAGGCAAGTGTGCCTCCGACCCTACCTGCTGCCTCTGGCAAGAGGCCAATGAGCAATGAAGTATGCTTCAGCTGTGAAGGAGTGGGACATTATCAACTGGGTGCCCACTTACAGCAGCTAGCTCCAAAAGCAACGGTGCGAGGAGAACACGGCAGGAGTCCCAACCCTCTCTGAGGGCTCCCGTGGTTATCTCTAAGGCCCCATATACACTATTACATTTTCTGCAGATTTTTGTTTTTGGATTTACCAAAACCATATAATATGAGGTCAAACCTTAAGAGTTTCAATTTGTATGCAATCAGGCAGGCCCTTGCACTACATGGTTTTGGTAAATCTAAAGACAAAAATCTGCAGAAAATCTAATAGTGTGTATGGGGTCTAAGCAACCCAGTGTCCCTGCTCCCTTCGATACATGCCACATGGCGTCAGAGAGTCAGTGCACACCAGACTCCGAGAGCTTAATGGAGACTCAAGTCGGATCAGAACTTCCGCAAGAAAGGAGCTCAGATACAAGCCACCGAACAGGCCAAGCCTGCCACTTCCCACAATTTCACTGTCAAGCTAGTGGACCTTCTCCGGTTGTCTCCATCCAAGTGGAGGGAATCTACACCAAGGCCCTCCTGGATACTGGAGCTCAAGTGACCCTCCTCTACAGAGACTTCTATGACAGGCACCTCAAACACCTGCCATTACAGAAGTTAGAAGAGCTAGAGATATGGGGCATTGGGACTCAGAACTTCCCCTATGATGGCTATCTACTAGAGGTGCGCATCTTCAGTGGTCTCACGATTTGATTCGATTACGATTATCATGGGAACGATTCGATTAGATTTGATTCTGCGATGCATCACGATGCATCACGATTACAGCCGATAGTTTTCATCAACATATTCAAGCAGTCAGAACTGAAGGATGGAAGGATGGAGGAGTCTGGGGATAGGGAAGGAGAAATCCATGAATAGGAAAGGAAGGATGGAGGAGTCTGGGGATAGGGAAGGAGGAATCCATGAATAGGAAAGGAAGGATGGAGGAGTCTGGGGATAGGGAAGGAGGAATCCATGAATAGGAAAGGAAGGATGGAGGAGTCTGGGGATAGGGAAGGAGGAATCCATGAATAGGATAGGAAGGATGGAGGAGTCTGGGGATAGGGAAGGAGGAATCCATGACTAGGAAAGGAAGGATGGAGGAGTCTGGAGATAGGAACTAAAGGATGGAAGTGTCCGGGGATAGAAGAAATGAAGGATGGAGGTCAAGGGATAAGAATTGGAAGATGGTGAAATCCATGGATAGAGAATGAAAGAGTCTGGGGATAGGGAAGGAGGAACCCATGAATAAGCAAGAAACGATTGAAGAATTTGATGAATGGGAATAGAAGGCTGGAAGAGTCCAGGAATATTATTCAATAGAGGATTCGGGGGGGGGGGGGTGATAGAAACTGAAGGATGGAGGGGTCCAGATTGGGACCTCAGATTGTTCAGGGTTGCATGAAATGGGGTTGGAGACTGAATGGAGGTGGGTGGGTGAGGGTAGTGGGCATTGGTTTGAATAGGGAGGTGGAAGAGGAATGGGCCAGGAGCCATGTCCATCTGATGTGGAATTTCAGTGATCTGGGGTTATTAGTGATTGGGAGCATTTTGAGACATATAGGGGGGTTGAGCGAGAGACTGTGGCAATTGAGGGAGGAGGAATGGGTTGTGGAGGACTTCAGGCAGTTTGACAGCCAGCTGGGGAACATGCTGTCATATCTGCATTAAAAAACAAAATAAAGTAGCACTGTATGATTAGTTAGCAGCAAACACACGGTGAATATACAACCAACTACCCAGGGCACTCTCCCCCTCCCCCAACCACCTTCTCCTTCTCCAAATGGCCACCCAGGGGCCCTCTCCTTCTCCCTTAGCCACCCAGGGGCCCTCTCCTTCTCTCCCAGCCACCCAGGGGCCCTCTCCCTTAGCCACACAGGGGCCCTCACCCTTATCCACCCAGGGTTCCTCTCCTTCTCCCTTTAGCCACCCAGGGGTCCTCTCCTTCTCCCCCTGCCACCCAGGGGTCCTCTCCTTCTCCCCCTGCCACCCAGAGGTCCTCTCCTTCTCCCCCTGCCACCCAGGGGTCCTCTCCTTCTCTGCCTGCCACTCAGGGGTCCTCTCCTTCTCCCCCTGCCACTCAGGGGTCCTCTCCTTCTTCCCCTGCCACTCAGGGGTCCTCTCCTTCTCCCCCTGCCACTCAGGGGTCCTCTCCTTCTCCCCCTGCCACTCAGGGGTCCTCTCCTTCTTCCCCTGCCACTCAGGGGTCCTCTCCTTCTCCCCCTGCCACTCAGGGGCCATTTCTTCCTACACCAACCATCCTGGGGCCCCTCACCACCTTTCCTCAGTATATGTGACCAGGCTGCAGTTAGGGGCGTGGTTACCTGCATGTTACCAGGCCAGTGCAGAGATCTCCTCCCGGGAGAAGGTGTACTGTGCACTTATCAGCCCCATGTCCCTGGATCAGAGCCAGCAGGATCCTGATCACCGCCACCATTGCGGCGGCCCTCACAGCCCAAGACTCCAAATAGCCCATCACGGCAGAGTGAGCTGACAGACCGAGCAGCTTCCTACTGATGCGGGGACATGCCTACCACCCGACTCCTTCACATCCTCAGTGTCCTCCCCGCGGCCCCCTCATCTGCCTCTGCCGCTCTACCTGCCTCTCCTCCGGCCATCCTCCATGGTCATACCTCTGGCTGTGAAATCCACGGCTGCCCTGAATACTTCCGGTGTCTTTGCTCTGCTCTCCTCCCCGGAGCTCCATGCTCCACAAGCCCGGCCGCTGCCACTTTCATCAGTTTCAGCGCCAGCATGGACAGGCCGATCCGCCCTTCAACTCTGGCCCTGGCCCTCCATGTACCCGCCATTGTGTGCGCACAGCGTGGCTCCTCACGGCTATTACAATAAATGTGACAAGGGGAGGAGCCGCGATGACGTCAGCACACATCACGATTCGGGTGCTCTCAGCATCGATGCAGAATCATGCAAGGCCGAATCGCGATGCATCTGTGCGCCGATTATATTCAGCAGCCCTACTATCTACCAGTCAAGCTGACCTTCAATCCCTTCGTAGCTGGGAAAGTTGACACCTTTGACACTTTGACAGTGCTCTGTCCTCGCCCACCAGGGTCAGTGAGAGTTCTCTCATCATCGGGACTAATACTGATCTTGTCAGAAGACAAGTGTTCACCCCATGTTGAGACAAGCCTATCAGCGCCTGGTGCAAGAACAGAAGGCCCCAGCTGAAGGCGTGGGAAAGATCTGGCGCTTGGAGAAAAGTGAGAAGGTGTTACAGCCTGGTAAGGTGGCCTGTTTATGGGCATCTGTCAAACTAAATTGGAAACAACCAGGCCCTTTCATTGTCCTTGAAGCGGACAGACAGAGAGAAGACATGGGAGTGGAGATGATTCCTGAAGTGGTTTCAACCAAAGCATTGCAAAGAAACCACGGGAGGATCTTGGTCAGTGTCCATAACAACGGCCTCGCCAGTGAAGATGCCAGCTTGGATGTTGCTGGGACAAGTGAATCTGGCTACTTCAGTCTCACCATCTGATTTGGTGAGGCGTAGAAATGGATGGGATCCCTGTCGAGGGGTTCGATCTGAAGAACGCTCCTCTCTCACCCGAATGGAAAGAAAGAGTCAAGACTCAGCTCCTGAGATGGCAGGCTGCATTCTCGAAGAGTGGATTCAATGTGGGGTGTGCAAAGAGCGCCCAACATCAGGTCCATCTACAAGAAGACAAGCCGTTCAGAGAGAGAGTCTGATGGATTAATTTAGGGGACTTGGAAGACCTGCGTGAACAATTGGCAGAATTGAAGAGAGCAGGTATCCGAGAGTCCCAAAGTCCATACGCTTCTCCGATAGTGGTGGTACGGAAAAAGAATGGGTCACTGAGGCTGTGTATCGACTACAGAACGCTGAACAGAAGGATGATTCCAGACCAGTGCACCACCCTACAGGTAGAAGACGCCTTGCAGAGCCTGTCAGGGGCAATATGGTTCAGCTTGCCGGACCTGAAGAGCATGACGGCCACCTATGGCCTGTTGCCTATGTGAGTCGGAGCTTGGCATCCGCCGAGAAGAACTATCCCACGCACAAACTTGAGTTCCTGACCTTGAAGTGGGCAGTGGTGGATAAGCTGAGGGATTACCTGTATGGAGCAGAGTTTGTGATCAAGACTGACAATTATCCCCTCACCTACATCCTCACTACCGCCAAGTTGGATGCCACGAGCAACAGATGGTTGGCTGCCCTATCGGGGTTTACTTTTAGCCTGAAGTATTGACCGGGGGGGCGGATGCTCTGTCAAGAAGGACCTATTTCTCCAGAGACTCTCCAGAAGAATGGGCCCAGCTGACACCTGAAAGGGTACGAGTCTTATGTCAAGGAGCAGAATGTCAAGCTGGAGATGGCTTCAGGACCGAAGACATTGGAGTATCAGCCGCTGGTGTCCCCAGAAGTTATTGCAATGTCACCTACGTCGGGGATGAAGGTCTGCCAAACCTTTAGAACAAAGTCTTGCAACTGGACCATTTGGAAGACCACTTATGTGGTTTGGCATTGAAGGCTTTGGAGACCCAATGCCCTGACCTTACTGATTCCCCAAAAGAAGCTTGCCTACTGCACCGAGAGTGGGATCGATTGCAGCTGCGTCAAGGGGTGGTCTACCGAAGGGGCCCCTCTGATGATCCCAAAGAGAGATGGCAGTTGTTCCTGCCAGAAAAACATTTCCACAGAGCCACAGTATTAACCGCCCTACACGACAACCATGGTCACCTTGGGCCCGAGAGCACTTTTTACCTGATGAGGGACCAGTTCTACTGGCCCTGCATGCGGACTGAAGTCAAGGGTTATTGCCACTAGGGATGAGCTTGATGTTCGGGGCAAACATAAGTTCGACTCGAACATCAGGTGTTCGCCCGTTCGCAGAACAGCGAACATTATGGGGCGTTCACGGGAAATTCGAGCGCCCGCGGAACGACCCATAATGCACTGCGAGATCGCAGTGCATTGCGGTATAATAATTGGCCAAAGCATGCACCTGACCTGAATGCTTTGGCCAATCCCAGCGCCCTCTGCTAAGAGAGCCATAATTGGCCAAAGGCAGGGTGCCTTTGGCCAATAATAGCTCAGGGGGACTAAGTCCATGCCCCACAATATATAAGGCTGCCTACACGGCGGCCATGTGTAGTGTTGTTGGCGTGGATGGAGAGATAGTGTCATTTAGATTAAGCAGGCAGGTTATTCAGTTTGATAGATAGATATATATATATATATATATATATACACACAGTCAGTCTAGTATATATATATATATATATATATATATATATATATATATATATATACACACAGTCAGTCTAGTATATATATATATATATATATATATATATATATATATATATATATATAATATATACACAGTTGCAATAAAAAGTATGTGAACCCTTTTGGAATGATATGGATTTCTGCACAAATTGGTCATAAAATGTGATCTGATCTTCATCTAAGTCACAACAATAGACAATCACAGTCTGCTTAAACTAATAACACACAAAGAATTAAATGTTACCATGTTTTTATTGAACACACCATATAAACATTCACAGTGCAGGTGGAAAAAGTATGTGAACCCCTAGACTAACGAGATCTCCCAGAGCTAATTGAGGTGTCAGCCCACTGGAGTTCAATCAATAAAATGAGATCAGAGGTGTTGGTTACAGCTGCCCTGCCCTGCCCTGCCCTGCCCTACCCTACCCTACCCTATAAAAAACACACACCAATTCTGGGTTTGCTTTTCACAAGAAGCATTGCCTGATGTGAATGATGCCTTACACAAAAGAGCTCTCAGAAGACCTACGATTAAGAATTGTTGACTTGCATAAAGCATACATTTAATTATTTGTGTGTTATTAGTTTAAGCAGACTGTGATTGTCTATTGTTGTGACTTAGATGAAGATCAGATCACATTTTATGGCCAATTTGTGCAGAAATCCATATCATTCCAAAAGGGTTCACATACTTTTTATTGCAACTGTATATACTCTGCAGCATCCAGTCAGTGTAGCCTATATCTACAGTGCATTCCGTGGTGTACTATTTCTAATCTACTTCAAACGGTGTGTATATATATATATATATATAGGGTACAATAACAGCCAAGACAAACCTCACACAAGGACGACAAGGGAACACTGCCAATCCAAAAATCAATTGCCTCCATCCCTAATGCATATCAATTTAAAGGGGGGACTTTGGGACTTTAAATGAGGCACAATAAATGTACCTCCATCCGTGACTCAGGTAAATAAGAAAAGAATGTGGGACTTTAAATGAGGCAATTGACTTGTGGAGGTAGAGTAGTTGGTAAACATAGTTTATTTAGTAACAAAAGTATGAAACAAGTACATTTTTCTACTGGGCCTCTGTTGTTCTATATGACTTTATCCACACTGAGGCTGGTCTGGGTTAGGGATGGGGGGGGCGCCTTTTTCTTTTTTCCCTTTTTAAATATTTTTCACATATTTATACATA
The DNA here is from genome assembly GCF_042186555.1 of Aquarana catesbeiana. Taxonomy (NCBI): domain Eukaryota; kingdom Metazoa; phylum Chordata; class Amphibia; order Anura; family Ranidae; genus Aquarana; species Aquarana catesbeiana. Next base: position 665,148,836 of record NC_133325.1, on the reverse strand, counting down.
TTTTTTTCAGAACACTATATTTGCAATCATCCTCACACATGTGGAATGTGTTGTGGCAGTCAATTATGCTATGTGGATGTTTCCTTACCTCAGCTCCAGAACAGACAACCATTTTGGGATCCCATCTCTCTTGATGCTAGCCAAGCACAGTGCTTTAGCCGACCTGTGAGTATAGATCCCTTTCTCCCCATGAGGTTCTTTCTCCCCTTACGGGTAGAATATACTAACTAATACTACATATCTATTTGTATTTACAGTTTATTTCTGTACCCAACTTCTGATGAATGGCATATGTCGCGTCGAGTTTCCATGGGGTGCTCAGTCAAGTCTGGCTCATGATCTAGTTACTGGCCCATATATACCTTTCATACATTCAAAATTAATTGAGTACTATGTAACTATCTATGTGTATGTGTATCTTTGTTTTTTTTATAGCAGCTCTGTTGCATATGGTGTACCATTGCCTGTCAATAGGAAATATCCTGTATTATATCTACAATTAATCATGCTCAAGATTGATATTGCTCACCTTATTGCCAAATGCCCTTTCCATGACATGTTACATATTTGTATTTATACCTTTTTATCAATATTCAAATACTTCTCGTGTGCGGTCAAGCTGAAACATTTGTATCCATCATGCTCATGCCATGTGTGCATGTGTATGTATATATATGAAGATACTTTTTTACTTTCTACATTCTACAGTGCATTCCGTGGTGTACTATTTCTAATCTACTTCAGGCGGTGTATTTGATATATATATATATATATATATATATATATATATATATATATATATATATATACATACACTCTAGTGTGTGTGTGTGTGTGTGTGTGTGTGTGTATGTATATATATATGCTCTGCAGTAAGGATGAGCTTCGAGTTCGAGTCGAACTCATGTTTGACTCGAACATTGGCTGTTTGCCCGTTCGCCGAACAGCGAACAATTTGGGGTGTTCGCGGCAAATTTGAAAGCCGCGGAACACCCTTTAAAAGTCTATGGGAGAACTCAAAAGTGCTAATTTTAAAGGCTTATATGCAAGTTATTGTCATAAAAAGTGTTTGGGGACCTGGGTCCTGCCCCAGGGGAAAAGGATCAATGCAAAAAAAAAGTTTTAAAAACGGACGTTTTTTTGGGAGCAGTGATTTTAATAATGCTTAAAGTGAAACAATAAAAGTGTAATATTCCTTTAAATTTCGTACCTGGGGGTGTCTATAGTATGCCTGTAAAGGGGCGCATGTTTCCCGTGTTTAGAACAGTCTGACAGCAAAATGACATTTCAAAGGAAAAAAAGTCATTTAAAACTACTCGCGGCTATTAATGAATTGCCGGTCCGACAATACACATAAAAGTTCATTGATAAAAACGGCATGGGAATTCCCCACAGGGGAACCCCGAACCAAAATTTTAAAAAAAAATGACGTGGGGGGTCCCCTTAAATTCCATACCAGGTCCTTCAGGTCTGGTATGAATATTAAGGGGAACCCCGGCCAAAATTTTTTTTTAAAATGTCGTGGGGTCCCCCTCAAAATCTATACCAGACCCTTCAGGTCTGGTATGGATTTTAAGGGGAACCCCGCGCCAAAATTTTTTTTAAAAATGGCATGGGGTCCCCCCAAAAATCCATACCAGACCCTTATCCGAGCACGCAACCTGGAAGGCCACAGGAAAAGAGGGGGGACAAGAGAGCGGCCCCCCCTCCTGAACCATACCAGGCCACATGCCCTCAACATTGGGAGGGTGCTTTGGGGTAGCCATATTGATGGGGACAAGGGCCTCATCCCCACAACCCTTGCCCAGTGGTTGTGGGGGTCTGCGGACGGGGGGCTTATCGGAATCTGGAAGCCCCCTTTAACAAGGGGACCCCCAGATCCTGGCCCTCACCCTGTGTGAAATGGTAAGGTTCACAAAAAAACTGTCAAAAATTTTAAAAATGACAAGAGACAGTTTTTGACAATTCCTTTATTTAAATGCTTCTTCTTTCTTCTATCTTCCTTCAGTTTCTTCCTCCATCTTCTTCTTCTTCTGGTTCTTCTGGTTCTTCCTCCGGTGTTCTCGTCCGGCATCTTCCTCAACATCAACATGGGGACAAGGTGTTTTGGGGGGCTACCCCAAAGCACTCTCCCAATGTTGAGGGCATGTGGCCTGGTACGGTTCAGAAGGGGGGGTGCTCTCTCATCCCCCCTCTTTTCCTGCGGCTTGCCAGGTTGCTTGCTCGGATAAGGGTCTGGTATGGATTTTTGGGGGGACCCCACGCGATTTTTTTTCAATTTTGGCGCAGGGTTCCCCTTAAAATCCATACCAGACCTGAAGGGTCTGGTATAGATTTTGAGGGGGACCCCACTCTATTTTTTTTTTTTAATTTTGGCCGGGGTTCCCCTTAATATCCATACCAGACCTGAAGGGCCTGGTATGGAATTTAGGGGGACCCCCACGTCATTTTTTTTTTTTATTTTGGTTCGGGGTTCCCCTGTGGGGAATTCCCATGCCGTTTTTTTTTATCAATGAACTTTTATGTGTATTGTTGGACCGGCAATTCATTAATAGCTGCAAGTAGTTTTAAATGACGTTTTTTTCCTTTGAAATGTCATTTTGCTGTCAGACTGTTCTAAACACGGGAAACATGCGCCCCTTTACAGGCATACTAAGGACACCCCCCGGTACGAAATTTAAAGGAATATTTCACTTTTATTGTTTCACTTTAAGCATTATTAAAATCACTGCTCCTGAAAAAACGGCCGTTTTTAAAACTTTTTTTGCATTGATCCTAGTCCCCTGGGACAGGACCCAGGTCCCCAAACACTTTTTCTAACAATAACTTGCATATAAGCCTTTAAAATTAGCACTTTTGATTATTCATGTTCGTGTCTCATAGACTTTAACGGTGTTCACGTGTTCAAACAAATTTTTTGCCTGTTCGCAAGTTCTGGTGCGAACCAAACAGGGGGCTCATCCCTACTCTGCAGCATCCAGTGTAGCCTATATCTACAGTGCATTCCGCGGTGTACTGTTTCTACTAACTTTCTGGTAGTGTACACAGTACAGAATACAGTGCAGCCGTAGTGCAGTTGCTACTACACTTCTGGTGGTGTACACAGTACACAATACAGTGCAGCCGTAGTGCATTTGCTACTACTTTTCTGGTGGTGTACACAGTACACAATACAGTGCAGCCGTAGTGCAGTTGCTACTACTTTTCTGGTTGTGTACACATTACACAATACAGTGCAGCCGTAGAGCAGTTGCTACTACACGTCTGGTGGTGTACACAGTACACAATATAGTGCAGCCTTAGTGCAGTTGCTACTACACTTCTGGTGGTGTACACAGTACACAATACAGTGCAGCCGTAGTGCAGTTGCTACTACTTTTCTAATGGTGTAGATAGTACACATTACAGTGCAGCCGTAGTGCAGTTGCTACTACACTTCTGGTGGTGTACACATTACACAATACAGTGCAGCCATAGTGCAGTTGCTACTACACTTCTGGTGGTGTACACAATACAGTGCAGCCGTAGTGCAGTTGCTACTACACTTCTGGTGGTGTACACAATACAGTGCAGCTGTAGTGCAGTTGCTACTACTTTTCTGGTGGTGTACACATTACACAATACAGTGCAGCTGTATTGCCATTGCTACTACACTTCTGGTGGTGTAAACAGTACACAATACAGTGCAGCCGTAGTGCAGTTGCTACTACTTTTCTGGTGGTGTACACATTACACAATACAGTGCAGCCATAGTGCAGTTTCTACTACACTTCTGGTGGTATACACAGTACACAATACAGTGCAACCGTAGTGCAGTTGCTACTACTTTTCCGGTGGTGTACACAGTACACAATACAGTGCAGTGTGGTGTTGCAAAACAAAATATACATCATGTCCAGAAGGCCACCAAGGAGAGGCAGACGCTCACAGGCCACTAAAAGAGGGCAAGCAGGCTCTGTGTCTACAGTCAACAGTGCTGGTCGTGGACATGGTGCGTCCTCTGCAGGTGGCCGTGGGGCATGCTTGTCCTTTTTTTCTGATGCTGGCACCCAGGCTCAGAGTAGTTTGCGTTCCAATGCAGCTGCCACCGGCTCCTTGTTCACAGTCACTCCTTCCGTAGCCCCACAATCATGCATGGAGGAGTCCCCCGAACTATTTGACCACAGTGTTGGGTACATGCTGCTGGAGGATGGGCAGCGATTCGAAAGGCTCCGATGTTGGTTCCCAGGTTGAGGAAGGGAGTAACGTGATCCTAGAGAGAGGGGGTGCCCAAGAAGGACAAGAAACTGGCAGTCATGTTCCCCAGCCGCAGCATACTGCCAAGTTTGCTTCAGTGATGAGGAGGGAGGGGATGATGAGGTCACTGACCCTACTTGGGTTCCTGATAGAAGAGAGGAGGAGGAGGCACAACTCCAACGAGGCAGGATGTCCTCTAGGGGGCAGCTTAAGGGCAGCCACCCTACTGCATCACACCCCAGAGCTCCGCAGGTGCTCCGCAGGTGCTCCGCAGGTGCAGGGCGCTGCTGACTCCCCGCTGCTTTTGAAAAGTTCCTTGGTGTGGGCCTTTTTTGACACATGTGCAGCAGATCGCACCGTTGCTGTTGGCAACCTATGTATGAAGCGGATCAAGCATGGCCAGAACAGCAGCCGCTTGGGCACTACATGCTTGACCAGACATATGACGACCTCCCAAAGAAAAAGGCAGACTTCTCCTTGCTCCTCATCTGGGATCTCCATCATTACTATACCTCCAGTCCTCTCAAAAACCTGCACTGGGAGGAATGAAGGTATAGCAATAGGTGTCCCAAGTACTTGTAGCCAATCTGCTATCAGTACACCTACTTCTGATTTTAGCAGACAAATTTCCCTACCCCAGTTACTAAACCGTAAAAAGAAATTCGGTCCCAGCCACCCACATGCTCAGTGTCTGAATGCTATCTTGGCCAAATTGCTAGCACTGCAACTGCTGCCTTTTCAGCTGGTAGACTCTGCCCCCTTACGTGAATTTGTGGAATGTGCTATACCTCAGCGGCAGGTTCCAAAACGCCATTTCTTTTCACGGAAGGCCATTCCGGCTCTCTACCGGCATGTGGAAGGCAATGTTTTGCCTCATTGTACAGGGCGGTCAGCAGTAAGGTGCATATTACCGCTGACTCATGGTCTTGCAGGCATGGGCAGGGACGTTACCTTTCCTTCACGGCGCGCTGGGTAGCTCTGCTGGCAGCTGGGAAGGATGCAGGACAGGGTTCAGTACTGTTGGAGCTTGTTCCACCACCATGCCTCCAAAATGCTAGTGGTGATTCTGCCACAGCTCTCTCCTTCATCCCCTCCTCTTCTTCTTCCTCTATGGCCTCTTCTGAAGATTTGTCCTCTGAACCAGTGATGCTCTGTAAGCGCTCAAGGACCTATGCAAGCACTCAGGCAAAAAGATGCCATGCAGCGCTTGAGTTGGTCTTCTTAGGGAACAGGAGCCACACTGGAGCAGAGATTCTATCAGCTCAGAGGTGGTTGACGCCACACAGGCTTCAGCCAGGAATGGTTGTATGTGACAATGGCACCAACCTTCTCTCTGCCCTCCGACAGGGACACTTGACCCATGACCCATGTTTGACACACGTCCTAAATTTGGTGATGCAGTGGTTCTTGAGCAGGTACCCAGGCTTACAGGATCTCCTGAGGCAGGCCAGAAAAGTCTGTGGTCATTTCCGCCAGTCATACAATGGCAGTGCTTGGCTGGCTGACATTCAAAGGGAATGCAACCTGGCCACCAACCACCTCATTTGTGACATGCCCACCAGGTGGAACATAACATTGGCAATGATACAGCGACTGCACTCGAAGCAGAGGGCCATCAATGAGTATCTGTGTGAGTATGGCACCAGGACATGGTCAGGGGAGCTTGGCCTTTTTTTTGCCAAGCCAGTGGCTACTGATCAAGGATGCATGCACTGTCCTGTCACCATTTGAGGAGGCCATGAGGATGGTGAGCAGTGACAATGCATGCATCAGTGATACTGTCCTTCTTGTCTTCCTGTTGGAGCACACGCTTCGTGGAATAATGGACAGGGTACTTGAGGCAGAACAGCGGGAGGAAGAGGAGGACTTCCTTACCTCTCAAGGCCCCCTTTATCCAAATAGTATTCCCGCGGGCCCGCCAAACAAACAGGAAGAAGAGGAGGAGGATTGTGTCAGCATGGACGTGGAGGATAACACTCAGCAGTAGTCTTCAAGGCATGGTTTTCAGTCCCCAGAAACCCAAGGAGTTGTATGTGGCTGGGAGGAGGTTGTGATTCTTAGTGATCCAGAGGACTCAGAATCGAATGCCTCTGCAAACTTACACTGCATGGCCTCCCTGATTCTGCAAAGCCTGCAAAAGGACCCTAGGATTCATGGTATCAAGGAGAGGGATCATTACTGGCTGGCAACCCTTCTTGATCCACGTTACAAGGGTAAGGTTGCAGAACTTATCCTGCCTTCGCAGAGGATGAAACATCTTCAGGAGGCCTTGAAGAAAGATTTGTGCAATGCGTTTCCAGACCCTGGGAGGTTACAATTTTCTGGTGCTGGATAAAGTGTTGCTGAGGCTTCGTTCAGTCATAGGAAGAGCGGTGGAGAAGGTGGCCGGCTGACCGATGCCTTTAGACAATTTTTCAGTCCTCAGCGCCAAGGTCTGATTGGTTCAAGCAACCATCGCCAGTGTCTGCATTACATGGTGCAGGAATATCTAGGGGCAAGAGCAGATCTGGAGACCTTTCCAACAGACCATCCAGTGGGTTACTGGGTCTTGAGGATGGACCACTGGCCAAAACTTGCTCAATATGCAATTGAGCTACTGGCCTGTCCTGCATCAAGCGTTCTTTCTGAACGTACATTCAGTGCTACTGGAGGGTTTGTAACGGATCATAGAGTGCGCCTGTCCACAGACTCCGTTGATAGGCTCGCATTCACAAAAATTAATCAGTCTTGGATCAGCAGCAGCTATCAAGCACCTGATGCTGATGTAACTGATTGATTTTTCTATGGATGTGGGATCCCTTGAAGACTGCCTATGCTGAGTGACTATCCTATTCCTCCTCAATCTTGATGATGCTAGCTTCCAACAATATTTTTGGTTTAGGGCACCACCACCACTGCCTAAGGCCCAATTTTTCTGCCCCTGTTTAACAGGGGCATGTAATTACAATTTTTGATCAAATATTTCACAGCAGGGCCCATTCCTGCACCCAACAAGAGTAACTGTGAGGGCTTACAGTGTTGTGGCACCACCACCCAAGGCACAATTTTTCTGACCCTGTTTAACAGGGGCATGTAATTACAATTTTTGAAATAATATTTAACAGCAGGGCCCGTTCCTGCGCCCACCAAGAGTAACTGTGAAGAGTACAGTGTTCTGGCACCACCAACACGTAAGGCCCAATTTTCTGCAGAGTATATAGGGCAGGCCGTATAGTATATATACTTCTGTTCAGAGTATATAGTGCCTGGGGGGCCCCCCACGCCATATTTTTAAATTTGGGTGTGGGGTTCCCCTTAATATCCATACCAGACTCACAGAGCTTGGTAATGGGCTGGGGGGGGGGACCCATGCCATTTTTATCAATGATTTTCATCTATAGTGCCGGGACCCGACAATATATTATAGCCGCAAACAGTGTTAATTGACGTTTTTGCCTTTAGAAATGTCATTTTGCTGTGGTATTGTTCAAAACACAGCAAAACTGTGCCACAGGCATACTATAGACACCCCCCAGGCATGATATTTAAAAGGAATATTTAATTTTTATTGTTTCACTTTAAGCATTCTTAAAGCCACTGCTCCCTAAAAAACTGCAGTTTCTAAAACTTTTTTTGCATTGATACATGTCCCCTGGGGCAGGACCCGGGTCCCCAAACACTTTTTATGGCAATAACTTGCATATAAGCCTTTAAAATTAGCACTTTTCATTTTTCACATTCATGTCCCATAGACGTTAACGGTGTTCGAGAGTTCGATCAAACTTTTTACATGTTTGCCGCGAACCAAACTGGGGGGTGTTCAGCTCATCCCTAATTGCCACTCCTGCATCAGGTGTATCCAAAGGAAGACTCTACCTCACCGAGCTGCCCCAATAGGCCATCTTCAGAGCCAAGGGCCCATGGAGCTGGTGTGCATTGACTTTCTGTGCTTGAAGCCTGACCTTAGCAAACAAGGGAATATCCTGGTAGTGACTGACCACTTCACTCAGTATGCCCAGGCATTTCCCACGAGGGACCAACAAGCATCCACAGTGGCCAAGCTCTTAGTGGAGAAGTTCTTTGTGCACTATGGCCTGCCTCAACGTATCCACTCTGATCAAGGGAGGGAATTCAAGAGCAGCCTCATCAGGAGACTTTTAGACCTGTTAGGCATTAAGAAGTCCAGAACCACCCCGTAGGAGATCCTCAGCCAGAGAGATTCAACCAAACCCTCCTGGATATGCTTGGGACTCTGACTTCAGAACAAAAGCAGCACTGGAGCAAGCATATAGCCGCTATTCTGCATGCTTATAACAGCACCGCAAATGATGCCACAGGATACTCTCCCTATTGTCTGATGTTCGGACAGGAGGCCTGGCTACCAGTAGACTTGGCCTTTGGCACGTCCTCAGACCATACCTCAGCAACCTCCCACAGGGGGTATGTAGACCGCTTACGGAAAAGTCTGAAGACCGGCTATGACAAGGCCCAAGGTGCTTCAGATGCCCGAGGACTGAGGAACAAAAGAAAGTTTGACCTCAGGGTGTGGGTGCAGGACTTACATTCGGGTGACAAGGTACTGCTGAGAAACCTAGGTGTCCCTGGAAAGCACAAGTTCGCTGACCACTGGAAGTCGCAGCCCTATGTCATTTTCAGACGGCTCTCAGTGTATCAAATCCGGCCAGAAGGGAGCACAGGCCCGTTGAAGACTTGGCACCGCAACCATCTATTGCCTCTGTCAGAATCAGTTAATTTGCCACCACAGCCAGATTCACAGTCCACACCCACGGCCTCTCTGAGATCTCGACTAGAGACTAGATCTCAGTCTGGGCCCCTTGTGGAAGAGGATGAGAATAGCGAGGATGAAGAAAATGGATTGGATTGGCTGTGGCCGTCTCAAATGCCAGGGCCTGCCACCCCCCACCCCCCCCCCCACCTTCGTCTCCTCCCAAGGTGACAGACATTGGGATTCTCAGACCAGAGTCTCCTGAATTTGTGTCTCCGTATAAGCCTCTGGAAGATCTGGAAGACTCTCAATCTTCCCTGCCGGCAGCAGGCCCTGAGGATTCTCTTTCCATTGATGATGAAGAAGCTGAATCTGATATGCAGGAAGAAGAAAAAGCTGTGGATGAAGCAGAGACCAGTGTGCCTGTAACTCCAGAGCCTAAAGAACAGAGAGAGCGCAGAGCTATTCACCCACCTAAGAGACTGACCTATGATACTCTGGGTGAAAGCTCTGAGGAAGCTGTTTTCACTTCTGGTTCTTCCACCACACATTTGGTGGTGGACAACCCCAACTCACCCCTGGCACATCTAGCTGGGCTATACCAATTCAGGTGGCCTGTAGGCAGGACAACCTCCCCTCCAATGCTAATTGTTGGGAGGTTCCTCTACCAGGTTTTTTTGCTGGTGTAAACTGTCTGGTTTCCTGTGCACACTAACTTGCTTTTCCTCCGCTTGTATATATAAAGCATGTAACAGGTCACAAACTCTTTACCTCCTTTGTAGGACCAAAGGTTCTCTGGTGGGGGGAGTGTGAAGCAGGTACCCCTCCAAGCTGATCCCCGCCGGATTGAATCCACAAAGAGGTAGGAAGCTGCCTTCCAGCAGCTGCAAGGGGGATTTTCACCCCTCCCTCTCCTGAAATACACAGACATCAGCCCTCTCTGCACTCTCTCTCTCCAGTCTCACTATTGGCAGGAGGACAGAGTCAATTGGCACCACCTGCAGCCAAGGATTATGGGATATAAAGTCCCCTGACAGAGCGGCCTCACTGACTCTTAAAGGGGGTGGGACTACAAATCCCAGAGGAGTTTTAAAAAGCAGAGGGCTGGCTAAGGACTCCATTTTGGAAGGCTGGAGAGTTCTCCATGAGGCAGAGAGATACACAGACGTAATCTGTTGGGCTGCCGTTACCCACAGAGGGGATCCAGTCACAGTTCCAGAGGTCGGCATGTTGATCCTGCCACAGCTCCAGAGGTCGGTGTGCTGACCCTGCCACGGTTCCAGGAGTCGGACGGTGATGCACACCCAATTTGAGTAGGATACTGTTTATATCTCGGGGCGTTCCTGAGGGCGTGGGCTGATCCGGTTACAAGATGGCCAGTCGGGCCTTTCAGGGACCTTGCCTCTTGATCCTTTGGTCGCAGGATGGGTGAGCGGGTGTTTGCCCATCTTTAAAGACAGTAGTAGTCAGGCAACATTGCCTCACCAGAGCCCACATTTGTAGGAACACCGCTGAACAGTCACTACATTCCACTTTGCCTACCAGGATAATGCTAGCATCCCACATCCCACTTTGCCCATCAGGATACTGCTAGCATCCTACGTCTCATTTTTGCCTACCAGGATTCATTCAAGTACCCCTTTGTTTATCCTGCTCAACAGGACACCAAGTGCACCAACGTCAGGCTAGCTGAAGATCCTGGGTATCTCCATTGTGAGGACCCTTCCTATTACTCCTTCAGCATTAGTAATTTAGTGACTCCAGTGACTACCTGTAAAGGTGAACTCTCACGTTAAATGTTAAAGTGATAAATTGCATTTGTGGCCTATTGCCTCACATTTAATTGCATGGGTCTGTGATTTCAGGATTTGAAGAAAACAGGCAAATGGGCATACCTGTACGTCCCCTTTAAGAGCCGGTGATAGCAGGCGCGCACCCGCCGCGTACAGGGTGACTGTGCCCGTGGACTTGGCGGACTTGATGTCCACCGGCCTCCCGGCGATCGTGTCACGGAGCCTCAGAACAGGGAAGTGCCTATGTAAGAAAGGCATTTCCCTGTTCTGGCTTGTGTCATGACAGAGATCACCGCTCCCTGTCATCGAGAGCGGTGATTGCTGTCATGTAACTAGTAGCTCATCCCCCCCACAGTTAGAATCACTCCCTAGGACACACTTAACCCCTTCATCATCCCCTAGTGGTTAACCCCTTCACTGACAGTGTCATTTACACAGTAATCATAGCATTTTTCTAACACTGATCGCTGTATAAATGACAATGGTCCCAAAATCGTGTCAAAAGTGTCCGACGAGTCCGCCATAATGTCACAGTCCCGATAAAAATCGCAGATGGGCACCATTACTAGTAAAAAACTAATTAAAAATAAAAATGCCATAAAACTATTCCCTATTTTGTAGATGCTATAACTTTTGTGCAAACCAATCAATATACTCTTATTGCGATTTTTTTTACCAAAAATATGTAGAAGAATTGGCCTAAACTGAGGGAAAAAAAAAAAATTATATATTTTTAGAGGATATTTATTATAGCAAAAAGTAAAAAATAATGCGTTTTTTTAACAATTGTCGCTCTTTTTTTGTTTATAGCACAAAAAATAAAACCACAGAGGTGATCAAATACCACCAAAAGAAAGCCCTATTTGTGGGTAAAAAAGGACGTCCATTTTGATTGGGTGCAAAACGCAGTGCCAAATCGCAAAAGTGCTCTGGTCAGGAATGGGGTAGAATCTTCCGGGGCTGAAGCGGTTAAAGACCATAGTTTGACATTCTTGACCACTGAGTTACCAGATCACCGTTTATTTGATTGTGGAAAGTCTCCCAGTAAACAAACTTCCTGTTCCCAACATTTATGTCCGTTTTAGTGTGCTTGCAAGTACACTGTTTGCTAGGTGTGCCAGAGGGGCTGGGACAGTTATTTTGGGGTTGAGAGGCAGAGTAACAAACTGAACAAACTTAAGCAGCTCCTTCGAGGGCATTGCTACATTTATGTGTGTGCTGATGCTGGACCATTGATTAAAGGCTATATGTAATGAATATACAGGTCAGCTGGGTAAATTGCAGCATGACACTAAATAGTAAAAATCATGAAGGAATAGTCAGTCACAATATATGATCGTATGAACCTCCAATTCCTCATTCAAACCTTTCGAAGTAAATGTGTTGAGAGTAAAAATCCAAAAAGTCTCGCGTTTGGATAGCTGTTGGATTATTTCACCAAAAGAAGGAAAAGGAGGATTGGACTCTATAACCTATATGTTGAGATCTTTGGTGGATTTATTGTGTTTGAGAGTGAAGTGAAAAAAATTGAAATTGCATTTTAGTCAAAAGACTAATAGGGCGTACACACGGTCGGACTTTGTTCGGACATTCCGACAACAAAATCCTAGGATTTTTTCCGACGGATGTTGGCTCAAACTTGTTTTGCCTACACACGGTCGCACAAAGTTGTCGGAATTTCCGATCGACAACCACGCGGTCACGTACACCACGTACGACGAGACTAGAAAAGGCCGGTTCAGAACCAAGCGCGGCACCCTTTGGGCTCCTTTTGCTAATCTCGTGTTAGTAAAAGTTTGGTGAGAGACGATTCGCGCTTTTTCAGACTCGTGGCTTTCAGATCGTTTTCTCCCGTTCAGTTTGTGCTTGTGGGTTTGTATCTGCTCTTCAGTGCGTGCAGCAAGTTCCGCGTGACTTTAGGTAGTCATTGTATTCTTGTTCGTTCGTTACTGGTTTTCAGGTCACTCTTCACAGGCCTTGCTGTTCTTCAGTGTGTTCTGTTACTTCGTTCTGAGCAGCCGACCGTTTTCTAGCCATGTTTCGTATGCGTACTCCTCGTAGAGTTCGTGCTGTGCGGGGGCTTGGTGTTGGGGTCCTGACCTTGACACAAATCCAGTCCATGAACAGGGTGAGGAGGAGTTCATGGACCAAGAATTGGTTGCTTCAGCGTGACCAGTTCTGTCATATGCCTTTGCTCCGTGAGAATAATCCTGATGATTTCAGGAACTTTCTCAGGATGACGGACCCCGTGTTTCACCGTCTGTTGGCTTCGCTGACCCCCTATATTAGCAGGCAGGATACCTGCATGAGGCAAGCCATCACTGCGGAGCAGAGGTTGGTCGCTACCTTGCGGTACTTGGCGACAGGGAGAAGCCTGCAGGACCTCAAGTTCTCGACAGGCATCTCCCCCCAGGCTCTGGGTATCATCATCCCAGAGACCTGTTCTGCCATCATCCAGGTCCTGCAGAAGGAGTATATGAAGGTAAGATTTTTATCCTTTTATATCACATTTTATTGTATTGAATGTTTGCTAATATATTGTATTTCTTTCCTCATTCCCTAATTACCATGATTGTAATATGCTGTAAATGTCCCTTTTGTCCTCATGTATGCTGGATTTTTATGTAATTATTATTTTATGTCCTTCATACATATTTGTCCTTCAATAACCTCTCCAGCATGGTGTCTCCTGCCCTATATTCACCTCATGTAGTCACTTAACAATGTATTTTATCAGCTCCATAGTAGTGCTTTACCCCAAACACCCCCTAAAATGTTTGGAAATGTTATTTTTTATTTAAATTCAGACAGAGTGCCAGAGGCTTTTTTTTTGTGGTGTCCCCAAATTTTTTGTAACCCTCCCTCCCCCAACTGCTAAGTCAGCTGATCACAATTCTCTATCCTCAATCATCTATCTGCTGACTTTGCCAAACCCATACACAATATACCCATCTCTTTACTGGTCAGATTTATGGATGAATTCCCCAAAGCTTGTAGTGCAAGGGCCTGCCTGTATACTTTCCAATGGTACTGTTTAAAGTTTTTGTATCCTATTATTATCTTGATAGGTAATAGCAGAATGTTCAAATGTCCTCAAATGTGTACAGTGTGTATTTATATCTTTGTATTATGACACTTCTTACCTGTCCAGTGGGCTGCCAATAGTGTAACTAAGGAGGGTCTGTTCCAAGTAATACCCTGTATTTAGGCATTCATCTCTCAATGAAGTGAAGAGGGTTACCTGTCCAAGAGTCCCCCCCCCTATAATGTTAGAAATGGCCCATAAGGGGGGGGAGGGGGAATATGATAGGTGTACCTTATACTTTGTTGTTGTTAAATTCCCCTTAATAAATGCTATCTGGAGGTTGCCCCATAATGTTTGTGTCTAATCTGCTTGCCATGTTTCTGTGAAAAAATAGTAATGTTTATTTTTTTTTCCTCAACAGTTTCCTTCAACGCCACAGGAATGGCAGACTGTGGCCTCCCACTTTGCCCAGCGGTGGGACTTTCCTAACTGCGGAGGGGCAATTGATGGGAAACACATCCACATCGTCCCACCACCCAACTCGGGGTCGTACTATTATAATTACAAGGGATTTAATAGTATAGTGATGTTGGCTAATTACGAGTTCTTGTATGTGGACGTGGGGAAGAATGGCCGGATGTCCACTGGTGGAGTCATCGCCCAGACGGAGTTCTACAGGCGTCTCCAGAATGGCAGCTTGGACTTGCCACCTCCAGAGGACAATGTTGAAGGTCTCCCATTTGTGTTCGTTGCTGATGAAGCATTTGCGCTGGGGGACCACCTGATGCGGCCATTCCCGATGAGGACCCTCACCCCGGAACAGAGGGTTTTTAATTACCGGCTGGCCAGAGCCCAAAGAGTGGTGGAGAACACATTTGGAATCCTGGCCAGCCGGTTCCGATTATTTCTGACACCCATCCATATGGCGGAGTATAAACTGAACCATATAATACTTGCCTGCTGTGTTCTCCATAATTTTTTAAGAAAACATTCAGCCAACTATGCTGGCTCAGTTGGGCCTGAGGCCGGAATCTCAAATCCATCAACACTGACGGCGCTTGAAAGTGGCCGTCCTGGCTTGCCCTCCCTGAGTGCCCGTGATGTCCGGTTACGATACCTGGAGTTCTTTGCGGGTAGGGGGGCTATCAATATGCCAGACAATCTGTTAAACCTTTTTCAAATAAAAAACAACCAAAAGAAATTCTTTGTGGACATTTACTGCTTGTGTTTGTTTTAGCTGACCCTGACAGAAATGTGTTGAGTGCAGAAAATGTCATGATTGGGTAACCTTATAAAAAACAGTGTTGGCTGGTACTTCCTAAATGCTAAAACACATTTCACTACAAGTGCACTTGCAACTGCACTGAACCTTGCCCTTAGGAAATAACCCCCATTTTTACATAAAACAGCAATTACATCACCCCAAAAGTGTTGTAGTGTTGAGACAATAATCCACACATTCTTGAGTAAGCCACTTTTTTATACCTGCACAATCACATGTGCATTTACGAAAGGTTTTTAAAACAAACCAACATGTTTGTTGTATAACAATTTTTGCAGTAGCATTATCAAAAATCGAAATATCCATTTCAGATAAAACAGGCCTGTGTAAAACCAACAAGAAAGCCAAAAAACTTGAACTTACAAAGTTCACATATGGTAAAACCTGAAGGCTAGATCAGACATCAGTATTTAGGAACTGGGTTTGATATAGCGTTCAGATGGGGGGAAATCACCCCTGGAAAAGCCAAATTTGGAATATGCACACCAAGTTCAGAATGTCAACATGTGCTATCTGCCATCAGGGGGGATCAAGGGACGTGTTTTGGGGGAGAAAGCCCTTCCTCAACGCGACTTTATAATTGAGGAAGGGGTTGCACCCCCAAAACGCGTCCATTGATCTCCCGTGATGGCAGATAGCACATGTTGGCACACTGTGTGCATCCTCCAAATTTGGCTTTTCTAAACATTGAAAAAATTTTTGGAAGATTGGACCACAATAAAACAGGTGATTTTGTGGGGTTTAAATTCACCCCAAAACATCAATGATGTTATTATTTTTTTTAATAACATCACTGATTTGTTGCTGTATGTTGTGCAATTCGAGATTACACCCCATGATCTCCCCGATCAGTATCTGGGCACTTTCAGATGTGAAACGTTCTCTCTCCCTCACATCACGATCACCTAAAAAGAGATAAAGAACAAAAAAAAAGGTCTCAAAAATCTGCCAACATCCATCTCTTTTACCTGAGCCTGTGGTCGCAGACACTCACCTGTTGTGGTGCCAATCTCCACCACATCTTCTTCTTCCTCCTGCTCTTCTTCTTGTGTTGGTGGTATTTCACCTTCTTCCATAGGTGGGGGGTCTGTGTTCTCCTGGGATGAGGGATGTCCTCCGAGTCTTTTCTTCCCTATGTAAAACAAAAATGGTATACTTAGCACACAGATATTTGATGGCAGAACTAGAAATAGGAAACATTGCTTGGAAGTGGGGTACAATTGTCTATTTTAGCCGAGTTCAAAGATGTATATTTTTTAGTGGCCTTTGTCAAGCTGCAAAACTTTACCTGTTTGGTACAAGCTTCACAGATGTAGCCCCCCCCTATAGTATACACTGGAGCACCTGTGTGGCCCCCTAATAAAAATGGTGTTCTGGGGTCCCACACTAGTGCTCCAGTGTCCAGATGTGAAAATAGCTGCTCAGTGTCCTCTCCTTACACACAATCTAGTTGGCATTTCATTCTAGTAACAAACCCATCTACACAAACAAATATTTGGCATCCAAGTAGGCCCCAAAAAATGTGTGAAAATGCATATGGCCTAAACAATGGTGTTCTAGAGGCCGAAAGAAAATGTTTGATACGAACGAATAATGGGCCCATGAACATTAAAGTTGCCCTTTTAAACGTTACAATTAATAAAAGCATATGGAGCAGAACGAACGGAATAAAGACAGAAAGAATAGGAACACAGCACAACTACTTACTTTTTTGCAGCACTCTCCGGATCTTTCGGTACTGCTCTGGCTCTCTCAACTTCAGGTCCGACCACTGCTTCCTGAGCTGATCTTTAGATCTTCGTACCCCGAAATTCCTGTGAAGGCTTTTGACCACTTTAGCAATGATTTTTGCCTTTCGGATGTTGGGGTGTGGGTAAGGCCCATATTTTCCGTCATAGTCGGACTTCCTCATGATGTCGACTATCTCCAACATCTCCCCAAACGACATATTTGTGGCCTTAAAACGTCCCCTTCTGGATCAGGACGTGCCTGGATCCGGGCTTTCCTCCTCCTCCTCCTCGTTGCTAGAATTAGCATGCACCTGCTGTAATTCCGCCATCATGCTCTTCACCCACTGCGCAGAACGAAAAGGGGCGGGGAATAGACTAGAAAGAACGTCAGGGGCGGGCGGAGTTACACGCATGCGCAGTGTGTATAAAGCGTAACACGCGTGCGTATTACGTACGATCTGTGAGCGGAGGAAGGAGCATTGGACGCGCCGATCGTAAGAACGAAGGTAAGAGACAAACTTGTGCCTATACTGCTTCTAGATTGAGGCCTATATTGTAACAAGATTAGGAGAGTTTTGTGTGACATTAGGCTTTGTCTTGTGTTGTGTCTTGCAGTGAACATGGATATCTTAATGAAAGACAATGACTTCATGTCAGTATTCGTAGAGATGCTAAGTGAGCTGCCCTGTCTGTGGGAGATTACCCACCCCCATTTCAAGAACCAAGCAAAGAGGAAGGCAGCACTGGAGCAATTGTGTGAAATTGTGAAGCAGGTGATCCCCACGGCAGACATCACCTATTTAAAGATTTTTATTGGTGGCCTGAGGAGCACATATCTGAGGGAGCGCAAGAAAGTCCTGGATTCCCAGAGATCCGGAGCAGCAGATGACATCTATGTCCCCAGGATGTTGTACTACGACAGGCTGCACTTTCTGGCAGGCCAGACTGAACCCAGGCCATCCCTCTCAAGTCTTCCTTCCACGCTTCCTTCCCCCCCGGCTGAGGCTTCTGATGCCCAACCTGGGCCTTCCAGGCGATATGTGGAGGAGCCCAGATTGAGCCAGGTAGTCCAATCAATGATGTTAACTTAGATGTTAGTTGGGAGTACTAAATTAGGATTGTGATTGATGAAGCAAAAACTAAAACCATGTCCCTTTTTCATACACAGGGAAGTCTCAGCCAGGAGGTGGCCGGGCCGAGCCGGCTGGCTGATCTGCAGGTCCCTCCACCCCCCCTGAAAACAGAAAGTGGCAGTAGGAGGAGTACCCTAGAGGAGGCTGCTATAGCATTCTTTTGGAGGGCTACAGAGGTCCTGGGAGCACCCCACACCATGGAGGAGAACATTGCTGCCTTCATAGCCTATAAAATGCAGAGGATGGAGGAGGGCCAAAAAGTCTTGTGTGAGGCCCTCATATCGGAGGCTCTGGAGAAAGGTATGAGGGGCCAAATTACAACTCAGACACATCTTTGGGATGGTCCTCCTCCTCCTCCTCCCTCTCCTCCAGGTCCTCCCAGTCCTACTCCAGGTCCCCCCAGTCCTCCTCCAGGTCCCCCCAGTCCTCCTCCTCCTCCAGGTCCTACTCCTCCTCCTGCCACATCTCCAACTGCACAGCCACAGCCCGGAAGGAAGCGTGAAAGGAAGACCAGACAGTGATTGCCCTGGGTTCAGTCTGGTCGGCCAAAAGATGCAGCCTCTTGTGGTACCACAGCCTGGGGACACAGATGTCATCTGCTGCTATCCGGATCTCTGCGAATTCTGGACCAGACTGCCCTCCCTTACATATGGACTCCTCAGGCCAAAAATTGTTCAAAAATTGATGTCTGCCGTGGGAGTCCCAGGCTTCGCTAATTTCTCCTGTTGATCCAGTGTTGCCTTCCTCTTTGTTTGGTTCTGATCCCTTAATAAAGGATTTTTGTTTTGAATTATACTCTCCTATGTGTTTGACTTCAAAAATGACAGTTGGTTTATGAGGATTCAGGTACATTTCAAATATACAATGTGAAATGAACAAGGGACACCAACACCAAACAATCTCCTGGAGATTAAATAATACAAGATATCAATGGTGTTGGGGTAACTTGACACACAAAACACACACAAAAATATTCGGGAGTAAAAATAAAAATAACATTGAACAAAGATCAGCCTTGGAAAAAATCCAAACATTAAAGAAAAAAAAAGGCTTAAAATCCAAAAAAAAAAATATATAAAACTGTCAGATGTGACAACTAATAACAATATATTCAGGGAATGCCACTAAAAAAACACAAATAAAAGTTTGTGAGAAGTGTGTGTGAATATGAGCAGCAAAACTACTTAATTCTTGTCACATTATAAAGAAGAAGAGAGTGCGCTGTATTAAACCATTTTTAACATTGCAGCGTGACGAAAGTGCTGTATCCATTGCGAACGCTAAGTTTACCAGAACGAGCTGTCCCGTCTCGGAATTTCTTCTGAGCATGCGTGGCACTTTGTGCGTCGGAACAGGCCACACACGGTCGGAATTGACGCGATCAGATTTTGTTGTCGGAAAATTTTATCTCCTGCTCTCCAACTTTGTGTGTCGGAAAATCCGATGGAAAATATCCGATGGCGCCCACACACGGTCGGAATTTCCGACAACACGCTCCGATCTGACATTGTCCATCGGAAAATCCGACCGTGTATACGGGGCATAAGACTAAAGCTAAATTTAAATTTGACATCAAAATTAACACTGGTCCCTATGAACTCGATTCATCGATCTACAATATGTGATATCCCATGAAAAAAGTGGTATAATGAATGAATGATATTATTAACACTTTTACAAATGATCACTTGTTCCAATGATGGAAAGATTTAATGTGTTACCAAAACAACAACCAAAAGAACAGTGCATGCTATATTCTGGCTATGTAATATTTTATCCAGGTAGCAACATCATCTAGCAATTTGCATTTGTTGTCAGTAATGTGCTAGTGTTCCTCAAATGCCAGGTCTGCTGACACAAGCCCAGTATTGACTGGTTCTCTTTAATCCCTTCTACTCAATTGTGATTAAATCCAGCTCAGCTTCTCTTTTTCCAATTACTGGGGTCCTTGTTATGAATTCACTTTGTTGACCTTCAAATGTCCTCCTTTTACGTCTGGAGCTGATTTTTTTGCTGTAGCCTCGCAGTAGGGATGCTGACTGAACTGCCTCGCCAATAGAGAAAAGGCTTATATACAGAGGTGAATTCATTCTAATTTGGGTCCTGAGCTGGTTTTAATTCATGAGCCCCCACTAGTTTAATTGGATCATGCATAAGGATCAGTGTACACAGCTGTGGGTTTTTCTTCTGAAACTTTTCTGCAGCGTTTGGAATGCAGTGTTTGAATTTGAACTGATTACGCTTTACAAACCACTCATATAGTAGCGGATAATATGGAAGCTGCATGCTTCCAGGTGCAGGTGGTGTATCTTCTACTTATTGGGATTGTCTAATAATTTACAAAGACTGTCATTGCTGATCATCCTCTAAGTCCTGATTCTCACCTATGCATTTTTAGTGCTTTTTGCATTTTGCAGATTTACACTACAGAACGTGTTCCATAGGTAACCATGTTAATTGGACTGTAGTGCAAATCTGCATAATGCAAAAAAGACTAAAAGTGCAAAGGTGTGAATCAGACCTAAAAACTTACACAGCTGAAATTGACTTACTATGAAAAGCGCTGAAGAAAATACATTTTAACATCCTCCTTGCCCCCCTCCTAGATGCTGGGCCCCCTGGAAGCTGCCTTAATTGTATTCTGCCACTGCTTATATATTTGTATATAAAGTATAATCCTGAAAATATGGCACAGCAACATAACAATCATTCTGAAAATTACTTTCAATTAAATTGCAAGATTATTTACCAAAACGGAGAAGATAGCTTGCCTTTATAATCTGTCTTCATGAGTTTAATAGCCAGTCTTGTTTAAAATGCAATTCCAAGCACCCATATTTAAATTAAACCTGTACTGAGGAAGTATGGAGCATACTGATATCTTTTCTAATATACTAGTTACTTGCTTATCATGCTAATCCAATGGTTTAACCCCATAGTGACCACATAACACATTTGGACCTTAACGCCCACCTGCCGCACATATGTGTCCTTGGTGGCTGAGGTTACTGTGGTAGGAGCGCACTCCCAGCACAGTGATTGAGCTGTTACAGACAGCTCCCAGTCTTTGGTTATGATTGGTAGCAGGTTGCTGTTTGTGTGGCTACTGTGACAGGCAATCACATGATTGTAAAGTCTTTCCAGCCCTAAGACCCAGGTAGAGGGATACAGGGAGGGGATGGGAAGGGATTAAGCACCTACCACTTTGACATGCTTTTTAATGTGTTTTTGATACTTCTGTGATGCTTCGGTAATGCTTTTTTGAAGCCTATACCTTGCCATATGCCCTGTGTGTGTTAATTTTCTATTTATTTTAGGGGGCCCAGTAGAACCCAGCTCATTACACCCCTTCAGCAAGGCCCTAGCTCATTATTATCCCTGTTCAGCAGATCCACAGCTTATTAGTACCCTGTTCAGCAGATCCCTAGCTTATTAGTACCCTCTTTCAGCAGATGCCATGCTCAGCAGTACCCCCAGCTCTGCTGATGCTCCACTCAGTAGTACCTCCAGCTTTGCTGATCCCCGCGCAGTAGTAACCCCCAACTCTGCTGATCCTCCGCTCAGTAGTATAATCCCAGCTGTATTGATCCTCTGGTTTTCTAATTCTCCTCTCACTTCAGTCCCCACTCACTTCCTGCTGTATTGCTCTTATGTGTGACATCTACTAGTTTCTCCTGTTCCAGTCCTCCAGCTCTGCTGATCCTCTGCCACTCAATCCTCACTCTCCAGTCCCATTCACCTTCCGCTACAGCAGATCCCATGTTGCACATCACGTGTGCCGTCAGTTAGTTGCTCCACTCACCTTCCAGCTGCTCCTCGCTGCACATCAGATGTGACACCTGCACTAGACACTCCCAGAATATATACATATGAAACAAAAGTGACTACTGATGACGTCCTTCTGGTTCACTTGTTTGTTTCCCACAGCATCCTGGGATATCTCATGCCTGCAATACCTCTAAAACAAAGCAAAGCTAACTGAATAAAAGCCTCTCAAAAGCTGTAGGTGCTGTTAGCAAGCTTTGTCATAGACTTCTATGGAGGCTTTGGAGACACTTTCAAGTACCAAAAAATCGACATGGGGTATGAGTTATGAAGCAAAGCAAAGCAAAGCAAGTGCAATGTGTGAACAGTACTGTAAGCTAACCATTTTATTTAGTGACAGGGGCTTTGATTGGCGTTCAGAGTGCTTTAAAAAAAAGTGTGTCCAATGCCCCATTATATGTTTTGTCTCATTTTCCTGATCTGCATGTTTGTTCTGGGTCAGAGTCTCAGCAATTACTGAACTCAGACACAGACAGATAACTAGGATTTTCAGGAATACCATCCTCCATGTTTGATTCCATAATATAATTATCATTACGATGAGACATGGACAACAATTTACTGAACAGTAAATCAGATTCCATAAGTCATTTTTTTCAAATATAGTTAGGAATTATAAGGAAGGATTTGATTGGTTCTTGCAAAACAACACCTCTTTCAGACTTTTTTAATACGTGGATACTATTATTTTTATCTTCAGAGTTTTCAAAAACAAATAACTCCTTAGCCGATTACAATAATATGCAATGAGGCAGTTCAGAATCAGACCTGCCCTAACACTTCAGCATATTCAAATACTTTCCGTAACAAAAAGCTCTATTAAAGCCAATTGGACTATTATTTATTTGCGTTACACTTCAGACCCCTGTGGGTTTCAAAGAGATTTCTTACATTCAAGTACTCTAGAAAACAATGCCAGGTTTCCTTCTCTGTATAGGCACGATTCTTTTGCGAATTGCAGAAAAAAAGGAGTAATGGCCCCAAACACGGCAGGAATGTTACATGCTGCCAAGAACTGAATTGAAAAAAGGTTCCGTTTACAGAACATATGAAAATTATAATCATGGAACCTAAACAGCTTAGAAAAAAAAAACTAAATAGTTACTATTCTTTTACAATTACAGTCATTTTCTTGGTTAGGGGTTGGAGTGATTTTACTTTATCTTTATGGGCACTGTCTCCTTTTTATAATATAAAGCTAGACTAAAAAGCAAATGTCTTGCAGAGATACTGTTTACAGAGAGAAAAGATCATTAATGATAACAGGCGCTGTGATTTGATATATTGAAATGGCAGTACACTATGTGTTTGTTTATTGTGTTATTATGCAGAGTCTCTGTAGCATATTTCATATTAGTGGTTTCAAAATGCAGATATTGAGTTACTTATTTGAACTTGGCAGAGGTGTCTTTCAAGCTGGAAACTCATGCTACAATTTGAATAGCTTATTAGATTCTATTAGATCTTCAAGGCTTCTTTCACATGGGCAGCGAGGGGTAGGTAAAATCAGGCGGATGAACCACATTTTTACCACTTTTGACTGCTACCATACAGGAGGGGGGGCTGTATACATGCTGCATAAAATTTAAAGTGGCTTGTCGCTTTAACAGGTGGCACCGCCTATCAAACTTGCCTATTCAAGTCAATAGGACAACACTGCTACTGCAAACCACTTGCAGTTACAGCACAATTATTCCATTATAAATCACTGTATGCCAAAAAAGTAAAAGGCAAAAAACAGACATTCAGAAGGTGGTAGGATCACCTCCTAACATCTGACAGTGGCTGCTTAGCCACCTTCTAAAAAGCTATCCACCACAGATCTTTTCACATGCTGCCCAAGTGTGAACTTATCCCAAGAGTGACAAAGGACGCAGAGTGCTGATGTGCTGCTGTTATATGCCAGCCAAGTGTCATGTTGATTTTTCCAGCCTGTCATATATAGGGAGTCATCGGATCATATAGGGCCCTAAGGATTTTATACCAGTGGCGGCCCGTCCATAGGGGGAGCCCGGGCGCTGCCCCCCCCCCCCCCCTCCTGTAGTCACAAAAAAAAAAAAAAAAATGTGAAAAAAAATTTTTTTTTTTTAAACGGGCCCTTTAAGAAATAAAAAAAAAATCCTTTAACCTTAACATAGTGCACTGTGGCGCCAGACGCAGTGCACTATGGGAAACGCCACATCAATGCAATCACGAGATTGCAGACATGGCGCTTCATTTGCGGGGATTTAACCCGCCTTGGGGCGCAATAAAGAACGCTGAGTAGCTTCCGCCCGTAAAATCACTGTAATTCTACGGGCGGGAGCATTGTTGTTGAAGATCTCAAGGTCACTTCCGGGTTTTCTAAAACTGACGAAAGCCGGAAGTGACGTCGTCACATCGGCAGCTCCGTTCTTCAGCCTGAGCGGAGCTGCATAAGGTGAGAGAGAGCGCGCCGCCGCCTGCGTAATTGAATCTTCCTAAATTCCGATTTCCGATACCAAATATTAATTAGAAATGTGATAAATCATCTCCCTGTGCCCCCCTGACAAAGTGGAAACGGCTTAGTGACTGGCTGCCTGCACAAATTATTTTAGCCAAGCGTTTAGTTGACAGAAAATGTGTGTGAAACAAAAGTAGAAGCACCTGAACCAAGCATGTTCAGTAACACTATCATGGGGTTTATTATTTTATTCCATATTGTGTCAGTCACAGTCTGTTCCATTTTAAGACATTTGAAATGTCTTAAAATGGAACAGACTGACACAATATGGATAAAGTATTAAACCCCATGTTAGTGTTACTGAACATTAATGAGAGGCTTTGGTGCATCCACTTTTGTTTCAAACACATTTCTGTCAATTAAATCCAATGTAAATCTCACCATAACATTGCAACTGATTTAAAAAATATCGAATAGTTATTCTGTGGGATTACACACTGAGAGCATTTGATATGGCACAGAGGCTGTGTTTGATGGGGCACAGTGGGAGCAACTGATGGGCACAGTGGGAGCAACTGATGGGCACAGTGGCTGCATTTGATGGCACAGTGGCTGCGTTTGATGGCACAGTGGCGGCAATTGATGGGCACAGTGGCGGCAATTGATGGGCACAGTGGCAGCATTTGATATGGCACAGTGGCTGCGTTTGATAGCACAGTGACGGCAATTGATGGGCAGAGTGGCTGCGTTTGATGGCACAGTGGCTGCAATTTATGGGCACAGTGGCTGCGATTGATGGGGTTTTTTTCTGAATTTTTCAGTTTGTTTGCACCCCCCCCAAAAATTTTGAGCACCAGCCGCCACTGGTGATAGCTGATCTTCACTTGGAACCAGTCTGCCCATAAGTGATGTATTCTTTTTGGTAGATGGCTATAGAGTTAAATCGGCAGACAATTTCTTAATTGATGATGTTAGTTTTCGGCCGAAGTGATGAGAAAATTCAAAAGGAGCAGAATTGAAAACTTTTCTCGATCAAAATAATTTTTGGACAGTGTATGTGGCTTTTGTTCAGCAATTATAACTGAATGTTAAAAGCAAGTGTTTGAATAGATATTCGTATGAATATTCTTGTCTGAAAATCTACTAGTGCATGACCAGCATTTTATGTTTGTGAATACCTCTCTTGCCTTATCAAGACGTTCACAGAACACCAGATTTCAAACAAAAAGGAGTGATGGGGCCAGGGGCACTATCACTATGCCTAGATGAAAAACGGAAGCCTCCTGTTTGTAGTTCAAGGTTTAATGCAGAACTTCCCCCTATTCTGCCCCCCCCCTTTAAGTTTTGGGGAGGAACAAGTATCTGGTTTTGACAGTTACCCACTCCCACTTCTGGTTGGATCGCCATGGCGATCTGAGCAGAAGTTCGCCCACCACTTCCCCAGCAGCCTTCGGGGACATGTCACAGGTCCCAGAAATCTGCAGGACCAATCACAAAGCTCAACTCACGCATGTGCAGTGGGAAGCCGGCTTCCCCAGGTAAACATACCGGCACCTGGACCCAAAGATGGATGAAGAGTCAGCTCGGGTGAGGACATGGCTGGATCCCTGGACAGGGAAGTGTCCTATTATTAAAAGTCAGTAGCTACAGGATTTGTAGCTGCTGAGTTTTATTTTTTTGTATTCAGGGTGAAGAACTGCTTTGATGTGGACATACAATGTTATAGGCACTTTCTAATACAGTTATAACTATGCAGGTACCATAAAGCCGCCTTTGCTTAGTTTCAGAAATGTTCTTTCATACTTTTTTTTAGAAGTTTAAAACATTCTGTCATGTGATCCTGCATCTCTTCTGCCTGATAGTGAGGGGTGGGGTTACAGGATACTGTACAGACATACAGTGTGCCTGTGTATTTTATAGTCTGTTCAACCTGAGGCAAGATGCTGGCTGTGCTTGAGCACGGTGTATTCAAGAGACAGGCTGTGTTTGAGAGGGGGCGTGTGCCAGAGACAGGCTGTGATTGGTTGGGGGCATAGTAGCTAAATAAACTACCCAATATAGGCATGCTGTGTGTCTGTACAGTGTCCTGTACCACTGTATTGCCAGGTAAAGGATGAAAAGTGACCACAATAATTCCGCATACACACGGTTGGATTTTCCGACGGGAAATGTTTGATGGGAGCTTGTTGTCGGAAATTCCGACCGTGTGTAGGCTCCATTGGACATTTTCTGTCGGAATTTCCAACAAGCAAAATTTGAGATCTGGATCTCAAATTTTCCCACAACAAAATCCATTCTCGTAAATTCCGATTGTGTGTACACTATTCTGATGCACAGAGTTCCACGCATGCTCTGAATCAATTATGAGATGGAAGCGCTCGGTCTGGTAAAACTAGCGTTCGTAATGTAGATAGCACATTTGTCACGCTGCAAATTTTTAAATCGTTTAATGCAGTGCATTCTTTTCTTCTTTATAATGCTAGAATAATGAAGTTGTTTTGCTTCTGATATTCACACAGACTTCTGAAAAAATTATTTCTTTATTATTTCTCGTGATCTGAATATTTTTTTTTTTCATCAGATCTCCATAATAATGTTTTTAATTTTTGTTTATAGTGATTTTTTTTTTTATCAAGATCTCCTGCTTTTTTTAAAAAAAAATTCTAGTGCTCTCCATAATATTGTTTTTCATTTTGTGTGTCAAGTTACCACAACAGCATTATTATCTTGTATTTTTTTAACCTCAAGGAGGTTGGTTGGTGTTGGTGTCCCTTGTTAATTTGACATTGTATTTAGGAAGTGTACCTGCCTACTCACAAACAAACTGTCCTTTTTTAAGTAAAACACATAGGCAAGTATTTGTGAATCCAAAATAGCCATTTATTATGGGTCATAATAAAATAAAGAGGAAGGCAATGCTGGAGAAACTGGTGAAATTGGCAAAATCTTTGTACCCCAGGGCAGACATCAACTATTTTACAGCCAAAATTGGTAGCCTGAGGAGTCCATATAATAGTGAGCACACTCCGGTCCCAGACTACAAGAGATCAGTAACAGCAGCAGATGACATATATGTCCCTAGGCTGTGGTCATACAAAACAGACTGCGTCTTTTGTCAGACCAGACTAAACCCAGGCCATCACACTCTTGTCTTCCTTCCACTCTTCCTTCCAGGCTTGCTTCCAGGCTGTGGTTTTGGAGTTGTGGCAAGAGGTGGAGGGGGAGGAGGAGGATGGTCGAACTCACACAGGTGAGTTTTGGTTGTGAGTTGGCCCCTCAACCCCTTATTTAGGGTCAGATACATCATTTCCTCACAGATGAGGTGTTGGCCCTCCTCCATTTCCTGCATTTTGCTTGCAGCCATTGACGCAAAGGTCTCTTGAAGAGTGGGGGTGGTTCTGAGGGCAGCATTAGCCTCCCAAATCAGCCCAAGCGCTGCCTCCTCCATGTTACTCTCCTTCCTGGGTCTTTTGGTTGGAAGGCAGAGGGGAGGGACCTGGGATTCGGTCAGGCCTCCTGGCTGCCACTTACCCCACCACCTCCTGGCTGCCACTTACCCCCGCCACCTCCTGCCTGACACTTTCCCCTGCCACCTCCTGGCTGCCACATTCCACAACCTCCTCCTGGCTGCCACATTCCATGCCCCTCTCCTAGCGGAGGCTCTCCTGTGTATGAAAAAGGGACATCGTTTTAGTTTTTTATTCATCAATCACACACAATTTTCAGCTCATGACTGTTGCAAATTGAATGTTAACAAATAGAAAAGACTATCATTCTGATCCCAGCATTTTTCATTCTTATCCCAAACATTTTTGGCCACTACTGTCTATTGATATGTAAAACACTTTATTAAATCAGCAATTAGTGATCAATAATAACATCTAGTTAACATCATTAATTTTACGACAAGAAATATGTAGAACAATGCTATACCTGGCTCAAGCTGGGCTCCTCCAGTTCTTCCTGGCTGGAAGGCCCAGGTTGGACATCGGAAGCCTCAGCTGGGGTGGAAAGAAGCGTGGAAGGAAGAGTGGAAGGAAGGGTTGAGAGTGATTGCCTGACTTCAGTCTGGTCTGGCAGAAAACGTAGTCTGTCATAGTACCACAGCCTGGGGACATAAATGGCATCTGCTGCTGCTCCTGATCTCATAGAATCCTGGACCTTATTGCGCTCCCTATTATAAGTGCTCCTCAGCCCACCAATTTTTGCCTTCAAATAGGGGATAGTTGCCGTGGGGATCTGCGGCTTCACCAACTCCAGCAGTTTCTCTAGCGCTGCCTGCCTCTTTTGTTTATGATTATAATGTGGATGTTTCACCTGCCACAGACAGGGCAGCTTCCTGTACTTGTCTATGAATAGGGGAGGAAGTTGTGATCATTGAAGCCATCCATTTTCTCTGCAAGACACAACACAAGACAAACCCTAATGTCAGGCTAAACTCTCCTAATCTTGTCCCAATATAGGCCTCAATCTAGAAGCAGTATAGGCCACTGATGCACCAAGTTAAAATTGTACCTTCCTTAGAACGATCGGCGCATCCGCTACTCCTTCCTCCGCTCAAAGATCATATGTACGACGCACACGTGTTACGCTTTATATGCACTCACTGCGCATGCGTGAAACTCCGCCCGCCCCAGACATTCTTTCTAGTCTATTCCCCACCCCTTGTCTTTCGGTGCAGTGGGAGAGCACATGGCGGAGAAAGAGCAAGTGTATGCAGACAGCAGCAGCAACGAAAGGCCGGAGCCACGAATGTCCCAATCCCGGGGGAGATTTAAGGCCTCAAATATGTCCTTTATAGAGATGGTGGAGATGGTGGACATCTTGAAGAGAGCCGACTATGATGGGAAGCATGAACCTTACTCAAACCCAAATGTCAGAAAGGCCAAGATCATGACTAAAGTTGTGAAAAGTCTGCACAGAAAAAAAAATTGAGGGAGCACGCTCAGTACAGAAAGATCAAGAGAGTTCTTCAAAAAAGTAAGTAGTTGTTGTGTGTTCTTCTTCTTATTATTATTATTACTTGCATGCTGCTCCATGTGCTTTTCTTTACAGTTGTACAATTTAAAACGGCAACTTTCAGGTTCGTGGGCACAGTAATCGTTCGTAGTAAACATCGTTCATTCGCCCACTAATACGATGTTTTTGGCAGATCCAGGTTAACTACATTTGTTCAGGCCTATTTGTATTAAAAGAAGTTTAGTACATTGTTGTCTAGATGGGTTTGTACTAGAATAAAAAATGCAAACTTGATTCAGTGTAAGGAGAGGGCACTCAGCAGCTGTTTACACATCTGGACGCAGGAGCACTAGTGTGGGACACCAGAACACCCTTTTTAGGGTGTCCCACACAGGTGCTCCAGTGGATACTAGGGGTGTCTCCATGTGTGAAAATTGTACAAAAAAGGTAAGTATTCCAGCTTTCGAAAAGGGAAATAAATAATGTCTTCAGCTTGGAACTCTGCCAGAAAAGACAATTGTACGACACTTCCAAGCAATGTTTCATATTACTATTTCTCGCCTCAAATATCTGTGTGCTAAGTATACCTTTTTTTTTTATTCATATAGAGGAGAAAAGACTCAGGACATCTGAGGACACCAGGGACCCCCCACCTCCTAAAGAAAAGGAAATCCCCATACCACAGCCAGAAGATGTTGAGGAAGGAGAGGTTTATGAAGTGGGCGAAATAGTGACCACAACAGGTGAGTGTCTGAGACCACAGCTTCAGGTAATAGATGGATGCCTGCATATTTATAATACATGTTGTATTTTTGAATTTAAAGTGATGTGGATGTTGTGGAAGAAGAAACTCATTTCACAAGTGCACAAATCCTCATTGGGGAGATCATGGTTTGCAATCGGGACTTACAGAAGATCAAGGAAGACATCAATGATGCTGAAAAAATACTCAAAAACATTATTGATGTTTTAGGCAGACTCTAAAACACACCTAAATTCTTCAATTTGTTGTTATTTTGAATGTTTTTTAAACTTTTTGGAAGTATAATAAAAGCCAAATTTTGAAGATCCACACAGTGTGTCTGTCAACATGTGCTATCTGCCATCACGGGATATCAATGTACGCTTTTTGTGGGTGCAACCCCTTCCGCGCAACTCAAGTAGCTGAGAGGAAGGAGTTGCACCCCGGAATCACATCCATTGATCCCCCATGATGGGAGCTAGCACATGTTGACATTAGGCATGGGATAAGGAGGGAAATCCTCATTTTGACTCCCAATTTGTGTGCATCTTCAAAATTTGGTTTTCACAGGGGTGACATCACTCCATCTGATAAAGGCAAGATCAACACAGTTTGAACATACTAATGTCTGATATTGCTTTCAATTTATCAAAGTTGAACTTTGTAAGTTCCTGAGTTGTGTATTGTTTTATGGTTTTAAACATGCCTGTTTACCACAAAAAAGGCTATTTTGTAATGTCAAACGCCAAAATGTTATTTTAAAAATATGTTGGTTTGTTCAAAAACCCTTTTCTAACGCACATGTGAATGTGAATGAGTAAAAATTTTTCTAATCAACAATGTGTGGCTTCTTCTTTCAATACTAAATAGCATTTTTTTTTAGTAAGTTGGTGTTTACAGTGACAATGGGGGTTATTTACTAAAGGCAAATCCACTTTGCACTACAAGTGCACTTTCAGTGCAGTTGCAGTGCACTTGTAGTGCAAAGTAGATTTGCCTTTAGTAAAATACTCCCACAGTGCTTTCAAATTTGCCACAATCAGACCATTTTTGTGACTCACAAAAATGAATTCATGGTGGTGAAAATGATTAATATTTTTATCATTAATGCATTACATACATTAACAATAAAAACAAAGTGTGTGTGTAGCAGACAAATACATAATAGTTTGCTGAAGAAGAGATTGTCACCTCATGTATCAAATAAATTACGTTTGCACTGTTGAAGAAAATGGCCAAAAAGAAAAGCACATTGGATAACCTAGGAGACACCTAAAAGAAACAGTTTAACTAAAAAATGTATTTTTAAAATATTTATGAAAGATTTTCTGGTATATCAATGGCCCCCCTACCCGCAAAGTACTCCATGTATTTGATACTGACCTCGCGGGCGCTTTGGGGGGGCAAGCCAGGACGGCCAGCTTCAAGCGCCCTCAGGGTTTGTCGTTAAGTCCGGCCTCTGGCCCAACTGAGGCAACATAGTTCATTGAATTTCTCCCTAAATAGTTGTGGAGAATGCAGCATGCAAGGATTATATGGTTAAGTTTATATTCCGCCATGTTGATTGCCGTAAGTAATAGGCGGAACCGGCTGGCCATTATCCCGAAAGCATTCTCCACCACTCTTCTGGCTCCAGGTGAGGGTCCTCATCGGGAACAGCCGCATCAGGTGATCACCCAGCCCAAACACTTCATCAGCAACAAGACAAACGGGAGTCCTTCCACGTTCTCTTCAGCAGGTGGCAATCCCAAGCCACCATTCTGGAGCCGTGTGTAGAACTCTGTCTGGGTGATGACGCCACCATCTGACATCTGGCCATTCTTCCCCACATTCACATAGAGAAACTCATATGTCGCCGACACCACCGCCAACATCACAATACAATTAAACCCCTTATAGTTGTAATAGTATGACCCTGAATTAGGGGGGTGGGACTATGTGGACGTGTTTCCCATCAATTGCCCCTTCGCAGTTGGGAAAGTCCCACCGCTGGGCAAATTGGGAAACCACAGTCTGCCATTCCTGTGGCGTTGAAGGAAACTGTGGAGTCAAACAAAAGAAAGAAATTAGTAATCTTGCACATAAACATTGCAAGCAGATTAGTCGCAAACATTCTTGGCCAACATCAGTATAACATTTATTTTAAGGAGTATTTAAAGACAAAAATATAAGGTCCACTTATCAGATTCCTCACCCCCTCTGATGGCCCATTGTAAAAAATTGAGGGGGGGTATGTTTTGGACAGGTAACCCTCCTCACTTCATTGAGAGCTGAATGCATAAATAATGTGTTTTACTTTGGCCAGCCCCTCCTTACTTACACTATCGGAAGCCCACTGGACAGGTAACAAGTGTCATAATACAAAAATATAAATACACACTGTACAAATTGAAGCACAATTTTACATTCTGCAATTAGCTATCCAGATAATAAAACAAAATTTTAAATAGTACCATTTGAAAGTATTCTGGCAGGCCCTTTCACTACATGTTTTGGGGAATTCATACAGAAATCTGACCACAAAAGAGGTAGATATAGTGTGTATAGGTTTGGCAAAGTCAGCAGATAGAGGATTGGTATCGGTTGACTTAGCGGTTGAGGGGGAGGGAGGGTTCCAAATGATTTTTGGACCCCAAAAAAAGCCTCTGGCACTCTGCATGAATTTAAGGACACAAATAACATTTGGACACATTTTAGGGGGTGTTTAGGGTAAAGCACTACTATGGAGCTGACAAAATACATTGTTAAGAGACTAGGCTAGGTGTGTATGGGCCCAGGATAGCATGCTGGGGAGGTTAGTGAAGGCAAATATGCATGAAGGACAAAAAAGGAAGTTTAAAACGTCAAGCATGCATGAGAACAAAGGGGACATTCACAGCAAATTACAATCATGGTAATTAGGGAATGATGAAATAAATACAATACATTAACAAACTTTAAATACATAGAATGTGATGTTAAAGGAGAAAACTTACGCTAATATAGTCCTTCTGCAGAACCTGAATGATGGCAGAACAGGTCTCTGGAATAATGATCCCCAGAGCCTGGGGGGAGATGCCTGTCGAGAACTTGATGTCCTGCAGACATCTCCATGTCGCCAAGTACCGCAATGTGGCGACTAGCCTCTGCTCGGGAGTGATGACTTGCCACATGCAGATGTCCTGCCTGCTAATATAAGGGGACAGCAAAGCCAACAAATGGTGAAAAACGGGGTCCGTCATCCGGAGATAATTCCTGAAATCATCAGGATTATTCTCACGGATCTCCCGCAACAAAAGCATATGAGAGAATTGGTCACGCTGGAGTAACCAATTGTTCATCCATGAGAGGGGAAAGTGAATGGCTAACCTAAGCTTAAAAATACCACATCCAGTATTCAAGACAAAAACAAAAGGGGTTCCCCTAAGTGGACTTTTAAGGCACCTGATAGTATCTTATGTAAAAATGTGCAAGAATATACAGAGTAATATAATAAACAAATTTTATTAAAGATTAAACAAGGTTAAAAATAGAATGAAATATTGATTTTTCTGAACAATCGGTTTCTATCACCAAGCAAAAGGGTATATGAAGAGACCTCCTTACACCCAATGCGTTTCGGGATATAGTTTAATCCTTCTTCAGGGGTGCATAAGAAAGGGAGTGATTCAGCTAGAGCGTAATTGAAATATACAATCGATAAATTACAGTGAAACATGAAGGCACAAAAATAAATGCTTATACCGTTACAATAATACACTTACATGATAATGGATGGTGAGATGGTTTACAATATTTCGTTCTATCACATTAAAAGATTGCAGTCAAATAGCACAGGTTAATTGTGCCAGTGGGATTGCTGTCTTAAGGCAAAAGGGCGTCAAAGAGTTCTGTGAATGCAGACTGATTGATTGTTGTTGTCCTCAAGAGAACCCCCCCCCCCTCCGCACTCCGCGGCAGTATGATGGCCAGAATATACTGGGGCAAATGGAATCCCTGGGAGTAAAACAAGTGTACCAAATTATAAATCCAGGTTAAAAGTACTGGATATGTCATAATGTTAGGTATTCATGTATACCAGTGGTCATCAACCCTGTCCTCAGGGCCCACTAACAGGCCAGGTTTTATGTATTAACTTGGGGAGATGCAGACTAGAATACTGCAATCACTGAGCAGCAAATAATATCACCTGTGATGTATTTTGGTTATCTTGCAAACCTGGCCTGTTAGTGGGCCTTGAGGACAGGGTTGATGACCACTGATGTATACTAAACTAGATCAAAAATATACCTGTTAATAACGGTATGATGGTGAAGTTGATGGCCTGGCAAGGTAGGGGGCCAGATCCAGCAGCTAAATACAGAAATAATAATAGTGTAGATAGGCAAGGTATAATAATGTACATAACATTCAGTTATAGTATATGGTCACAGGTGCCCAAAGATATGCTTAGACACTAGAAAAACCAGTATAAAGGAATGAGTGACAAGCACTTAAATTGCATCCAAGGAGATGGTATAAACAAAAATAGTGATAATGTAATTAAACAAGGTATATTAGTGTAGATAACATTAAGTTATAGTATATGGTCACAGGTGCCCAAAAATATGCTTAGACACTAGAACAACCAGTATATAGAGATACGTGACAAGCATTTGAATTGCACACAGGGAGATGGTATATCAATTATAAGTTGTATTAAACCTGTATGTATAGAGTGTAAGGTAGTTGTAAGGTAGTTTTCTAATTAGATGAAAGAATATTGGGCCTGTAACAAGTGATTTAGGTTGATTTTGAGAGCAGCTAAAAAAAAAAAAAAAAAATCAATATTTCGTTCTATTTTTAATCTTGTTTAATCTTTAATAAACTTTGTTTGTTATTATATTACTCTGTATATTTTTGCACATTTTTACATAAGATAGTATCAGGTGCCTTAAAAGTCCACTTAGGGGAACCCCTTTTGTTTTAATCCTTCGTCCATGAACTCCTCCCTGCCCTGTTCGTGGACTGGGCTTGGGTCAAAGTAAGAACCCCATCACCAAGCCCCTGCACAGCATGAACTCTACGACAAGTACGTACCCGCAACATGGCTTCAAAGCAGTCAGCTGGTCAGAACGAACTAACAGAACACACTGAAAATCAGAAAGGCCTGAGAAGAAAGAGCGAGCTGAAATTCAGAAACGAGCGGACAAGAACGCACTGCGGATCAAATACCTACTATAATAATATGCACTGAAAAACAACTGCGAACTGACTACACGCGCTGAAAACCAGATACGAACCCACAAGCACAAACTGAAGAGCAGTAACGATCTGAAAAGCACAAGGCTGAAAAGCGCAAATCGTCTCTCACCAAATTTCTACTAACACAAGATTAGCAGAAGGAGCCCAAAGGTTGGTGCACTGGCTATTGAACTTCCCTTTTATAGTGCCGTTGTACATGTTGTACGTCACCGCGTTCTTGACGTTCAGAATTTCCGACAAGATTTGTGTGACCGTGTGTATGCAAGACAAGTTTGAGCCAACATCCGTTGGAAAAAAACCATGGATTTTGTTTGTCGGAATGTGCGATCGTGTGTACGCGGCATAACACAGGTCAGCTTCTGTGTTTTGTGTGGTCAGTTTAGAACAAGAAAGAAAAATGATTTGTAAGATTAAACAGGTACAGATGGAAAAACACATGAAAATGATTGATACTCTGCTTTATAAAATACACATATGTAAACACACACATAGAAAAAAAAAAAAACATTTAGGGTAACATGCACTTTAATCTTCAGTTATGCCTGGAGTGTACCTAAGAAAATGAGCTGTCTCATTTGGAAAAATATACTGAACATCTCACTTTTTTTTAAGTATCCAGAGAAGTGAGAAAATATTTGCAAGATGTGGGATGAATTTTGCCAGGTAATTGTCCGTTCCTAGAAATGTTTCCAGTTCTGACTGGTTTCCAGGTGGTCTCATCTGAGAGATTGCTTCAGTTGTATCTGGATCTTGTTTCAGACCTTTTGATGAAAAAATGTGGACAAAATGTGGACAACATACTGGCTCATAGAAAACATTTTATCTCTTGCATTTAACCAATTTTACTCTGGATCTTCAAAGTTAAGCTTTCAATTTGAGTTAAACTGTATCAGCTCTGTGCTGATGTGTATAATATAAATTTGATAGCACTAACAGAATACAATATGTACCTGTAATGTTGACATCAATGACACTGTTCCTACTCCCTGTTGTAAACTTCTGAAAAGTCTAAAAACCTATTGAAAAAAAGAGGTTACATTCTCCGATGGTGCAACTTATACAATAAAATATAATTCACAAGAGTCTTCTCTTTGCTTACAAATCATCTTCTTTTGAAATTCCTGTACATATTCAATACTAGATATTGAGAGAGTAATATGTTACTTTCCTAAAGTAAAAAAATAGTGCGTGTCTAAATCCAAGAACAAAAATGATATATTACAGGTTACCAGTCCATACCAAATGTAGTGGCTGCATTTTTCATATTCAGGTTTTTGTAAACCTGGTGATCCTACCAATAATACACTTTCTGTCCTCGCTGTACTGTATATCTATGGGGAAGCAGCTCCATTGGGTGTGTTGTTCTATAGTTCATAGTATTAACTAGGACAAGGCTTATAACAATGTTTGAGATTTCATTACAGCAGAGGCACTATGCTGTCAGCTCACTCGAAAACATAACAAAACGCCTTCAATGGCATATTTAACAGACCAAAAGGAAGAAAGTGAAAGTAGTTAATTGTTGGCTTTTACATAAATGTAAATGATGTTAGTATGGAACCCTCTCTGTCTAGCTGTATCTGCCCATGCCCTTACCTGACATCTTGAACAACGATACAGTTTTACAGCATTATTTAGGTCTTAGGGGTTGAAGCAAAATGGGGATTTACTTATACAAGTTTTTTTAGCGATCATATTTTAATGTACCCTACTTGTGGGCTCAATAATTTTTCTGAGCATATTTAAAGGAATTCTATGGTCACAACATACACTTTCATTTTATAACATAAATCATTGTAATAACAATACAAATAATAGTTATATTTGACAATCTAATATAAGTTTACTTGAAATCTCCTTTCACGTTGCGAGTGCTGCCTATTTTCTGGTCATCAATTTCCACAACTTCCTGGATTCCCTGCATGCTTTGCAGCTTCTCTTCTTCTTCTTCTTCTTCTTCTTCTTCTTCTTCTTCTTCTTCTTCTTCTTCAGTGCCTGCCCACGGGGCATAATGAATACATGTTATAGAACTCAAAGAAGTAGATGTGTAGGGGTCCTCACAAAGTAAGTTTACAAAATACAAGATTGTTCCGATTAATAAGAGTAGGTTAGAAGTATTTGAAACACAATGTGAAAAGGAATATATGATTTTACATTTTGCACATTTTTTACATCGTGGATATGCTTTAAGGGCCATTTATAAAGCAAAAGTATGGCCTCACGGCAGCATTTCTCTGCTTCAAGGAAAAAAAAAAAACACCACCACTACCTTTTTGTCTTCCATTTCTGCAGAGAAATATCATTGCACTTACTGGTATGTTAGGTTGCCTGCAACCTCATACAGTGAGGGAAAAAAGTATTTGATCCCCTGCTGATTTTGTATTTTTGACCACTGACAAAGAAATGATCAGTCCAAAATTTTAATGGTAGGTTTATTTTAACAGTGAGAGACAGAATAACAACAAAAATATCCAGAAAAATGCATTTTTAAAAAGTTATACATTGATTTGCATTTTAATGAGTGAAATAAATATTTGACCCCTTCGCAAAACATGACTTAGTACTTGGTGGCAAAACCCTTGTTGGCAATCACAGAGGTCAGACGTATCTTGTAGTTGGCCACCAGGTTTGCACACATCTCAGGAGGGATTTTGTCCCACTCCTCCTTGCAGATACTCTCCAAGTCATTAAGGTTTCAAGGCTGATGTTTGGTAACTCGAACCTTCAGCTTCCTCCACATATTTTCTATGGGATTAAGGTCTGGAGACTGGCTAGGCCATGCCGGGACCTTAATGTGTTTCTTCTTGAGCCACTCCTTTGTTGCCTTGTTGATTTAGGTCATTGTCATGCTGGAATACCCATCCACAAGCCATTTTCAATGCCCTGGCTGAGGGAAGGAGGTTCTCACCCAAGATTTGCCGGTCCATGGGCCTTTCAATCATCCCTTTGATGCAGTGAAGTTCTCCTGTCCCCTTGGCAGAAAAACACCCCCAAAGCATAATGTTTCCACCTCTATGTTTGATGGTGGGGATGGTGTTCTTGGGGTCATAGGCAGCATTCCTCATCCTCCAAACACGGCAAGTTGAGTTGATGCCAAAGAGCTTGATTATGGTCACATCTGACCACAACGCTTTCACCCAGTTCTCCACTGAATTATTCAGCTGTTCATTAGCAAACTTCAGATGGGTCTGAGCAGGAGGACCTTGCGGGTGCTGCAGGATTTCAGTCCTTTATGGCGTAGTGTGTTACCAATTGTTTTCTTGGTGACTATGGTCCAAGCTGCCTTGAGATCATTGACCAGATTCTCCCTTGTGAGATTCCTCACCATTCTCATGATCATTGAAACTCCACGAGGTGAGATCTTGCATGGAACCCCAGACAGAGGGAGATTGACAGTTATTTTGTGTTTCTTCCATTTGCGAATAATCGCACCAACTGTTGTCACCCTTTCACCAAGCTGTTTGTCAACTGTCCTGTAGCCCATTCCAGCCTTGTGAAGGTCTACAATCTTGTCCCTGACTTCCTTGGACAGCTCTTTGGTCTTGGCCATGGTGGAGAGATTGGAATCTGAATGATTGATTGCTTCTGTGGACAGGTGTCTTTTATACAGGTAACAAGCTGAGATTAGGAGCACTCCCTTTCAAGAGAGTGCTCCTAATCTCAGCTCATCACCTGTATAGAGGACACCAGGGAGCCAGAAATGTTGCTGATTGATAGGGGAGCAAATACTTAATACACTCATTAAAATTAAAATCAATTTATAACATTTTTGAAATGCGGTTTTCTGGATATTTTAGTTGTTGTTTTGTCTCTCACTGTTAAAATAAATCTACCATTAAAATTATAGACTGATCATTTCTTTGTCAGTGGGCAAACGTACAAAATCAGCAGGGGATCAAATACTTTTTTCTCTCACTGTAGCTGCATATCTGCAGTGTCAGATCTAAGGTATTACCACCTCTGACTGCTAGTCTTGGGAGATTTGGAGTGAGATGTGGTGATGTCACTATTGTGCTGTTCACTGTTCTTGCTGGAAGTTCTGATATGAGGATGCAAACCCTGCCTCTACCAAAATGGCCACCTCCAAATGTTGTGTATCAGCCTAGCTTTGTGCTGGGCTGCATGTCCTCTATGTGCATTAATAACCAGGTGGTGGGGGAGCACCCACTTATTAACCAATTCCTGCCCAGCATAGGTTAGTCCCCTTACACTCTACAGGTACCGAGACATGAGATCCTTCTCTGGGCACCATGGGGGACTCCCAGCATGGCCTAACCAGCACCATCAGTAGTGTGTCCCATACCTTCCTAAAGCCATACAGGAATGGACATCAGCAGCATCTTCACCCAGCATCTGTTTTTTTCCAAATTACATCCTCATCTAGAGGCTAGGAGAAGAAAGAGTCCCAGCAACAGAAATCTTTTTAACTGTTTACTGAAACAGATGATTTATAGCTACATCCTTCCGTCATCTCAGAGGTAATGGCAAATTCCTTTAAAACTGCAAACAGTTAATGCAGCAATAACAAGCAGACATTCAAGTCGAGGAGACTGTACCTTTTTTACAGGGGTTTGCCAGGGTCCTGCATCCCATGCAAAATAGAAAGCTAGCTGTCCCAATAGTCCTGCACCTTTCCATCCATGCTTCCTTCCTAAAGGGAAGCTCCCAAAGCTCTAGCCTAAAGCTGGGTACACAAATATTGAAATTTGTCCGGTTCAGCAGGAACCAGACAAATTTTTGTCCATGTGTACCCCTCTCTGTTCAACAGAAGTCAGTCATCAGACCGACTTCTGTTGAACGGTCCTGCTGGATACCAGTATTCAATCAGAACATGCAGCCAATAGCTGCAGCACTGATCTGTGTATTCTGATAGGGAAGATTCCCTGCTGTCAGAATACAATAGTGTGTTTGTGTGAATGCAGGAATTTGTCCATTTTTTT
This sequence comes from Aquarana catesbeiana, assembly GCF_042186555.1. Lineage (NCBI taxonomy): Eukaryota > Metazoa > Chordata > Amphibia > Anura > Ranidae > Aquarana > Aquarana catesbeiana. Next base: position 665,108,821 of record NC_133325.1, on the reverse strand, counting down.
TTTTGGTCAACCCGCTAGTTGAATGGAAAAAAAAAAAATATGTGTGTGTACCCAGCTTACCCGCTTAAGGACCGCCCCATGTACATATACTGCGGCAGGGTGACCCTTAAGCAAAATCACATACCTATACGTGATTTTTTTCTTCGGCTGTGGGGCATACGTGTGCGTGCGCCGCCAGAGCCCCGCTCCTGCTGTGATTGGACAAAGTGGGAGCCAATCAGCAATTCCGGTGGACAAAACCCGGTGATCGTTCTATATACGCTTATTGGGATTTTTTTTTTTTTTTTTTTACCAAAAACATGTAGCAGAATACATATTGCCCTAAACTGATGAAGAAATTCAATTTTAAATTTTTTTTTATCGGATGTGTTTTATAGCAGAGGTGATCAAATACCACCAAAAAAAAGCTGTATTTGTGGGGAAAAAAAGGACATACATTTTAGTTGGGTACCAACCAAGCAATCCTCAGTTAAATCAATGCAGTGCAGTATCGCAAAAAATGGCCTGGTCAGGAAGGGGGTAAACCTTCCGGAGCTGAAGTGGTTAAAGGATTACATCTTTGCCCTGGTCTGGTCCTTGAAATGCTTCCCATAAACGCTGATCAACAACCCAGGTGGACTACCATCAGAGTATACAGACAGACCCCTTTTTCCCAGAATGCCGCACACTGGCAGAGGCAGGGCTGGCACTACCCCGCCCTTTATGGTAACACCCCTCTCTGGGTACCTTTCATAGTTACCTAGGCACCTATACTGCCTACTCTCACTACAAGGGTTCCTGACCCTAAATGTGGCATCTGTCAGCCTTCTCTGCTTTTTGGTCGCAGAACATCTCAGACGTTCCAATTTTGTCTCACAAAATTTGCAGACATCAGCAATTTCTGCATTTTGCTGTGAGCAGTTTTGGCTCTGTTCTGTACTAAGGGGAATTATGTTGTGGGTATCTGGATGATATCCTGGTAAATAATCAGTCCTCCCTATTCCTATTAGTCAAGATCCAACAGATGGTGCAAACTCTGGTTGGATTCTCAATCGGAGGAAGTTATTGCTAGACCCATCTTCCAGATTGGAGTACTTGGACCTGACATTAGACATGGCCCTGTCCAGAATTTTCCTACCGGGTGCAAATTTCTGTCCCTTCGCTCTCATGCCTGGGTCCTCTAATTGTGCCCTTGATTATTTGCTTTGTTCTCTTGAACCCTGGGGAGTTTGTTCCAAATATAAAAAAAGAAAAAATGGATTTTCTTTGAGGCTCACATAACTATCTTTCTAGGTATATTCAATAATCATAAAGCCGAATGCTCTTTTTTTGGAGCTATGTCTTCCAATGTGCTGTAAATGTCCTACCTGTTCTCCAACACATTATAGCAAATAACAGCACTTTTCTCCCTTCTCTTATTGTTTTAATGCACCTCTGAAATGAGATCATCCTGCTGCTTAAACAGTAGGTTGTTACAATGAAACTTTTATGCTATTCTTCATTCATGTGTGGTGGCTGTATGTAACTACTGGTAATCTTTATTTTTGTTAGTGCGGTGGGCTTTACCTTGTATTTTCATTTATTGTGCTGCATAGATTTCCAGGCCCTAACGCCATAGAATTTTTTTTTTTTAAAAACACAGGGGTTGTGGTTGCAAAATTCAGGAATACAGATCTACTGTATATTGGTGAATATCTAAGGCTGTGCTTCTTAAGTGTAGTAAACTTTGTACCCCTTTAAAAAGGAAAAAAGATGCATTTTACAAGTACCTCTGGTGTGAGTAAGCTAATACAGTGTGCCTTTTGACATGTGCATATTTGTTACACCCTCATTCTCTGAATATGGTTTCCAAAGAATCCCTTATGACCTTAAATAATTGAGTACTAGTTCTCATTGGTTTTAAATATTCTACATTTTTTTTTCCTGAACTTGAAATTGATATTATAATTGTAGTTTAGCAGGCATTTAATAACAACTTTGAACTGTTGGAACAACCTAATAGAAGTACACACATCACTGGTTAAAAACTATAATCTAACAGGATAAACCAAAACAGTGTTGGTTGACTTGGAATTTATGGTGGGCTGCACAATGTGTTTTTGTGTGTCGAGGTTCGCATTGTGCAAAATGAATAGGCTGTAACTCCCCTTTACGCCTAAAAATGTTGGTCCTGTTGCATAGTTTTTCAACGAGCTGCAACAAAACAAAACTAGAACAGACAGAATCTGGGCAACTGTGCATAGTAACTAATCAGCTTCTATCTTCATCTTGTTAAGTTAAGCTTTGAAAATGAAAGTTAGATTGATTGCCATGCACAGGTGCTCCAGGTCTTGGCTGCTACAGTTTTGATAAATTTCTCTCATCGTGCATTGCATGTTTTGGAGGTGCGTTCTGCAATGCATGGATATGCATCATGCACAATTTAGTGCATTGTGGTGTCATTAATTTTGAATGGTACTACAATCTCCCCTTCACATGCATGCAGTGCAATAAAACATATGGTCAGGCACTACTGTGTGATATTATGTGCTGCACTGGAAAAAATAGCGCAAGTGTTTTTTCTGGTCCATTGCAGTGTGTAGGCACTCAGCTCAATGTGTTGCCTTTTCCTGAAACATAGCGCACATTACTGGACCATACCTATGTAACTACTAGGGCGTTCTTCAGTTCTCTTTCTCAGTTTGCTGCTTGACACCCCACTTTACCAGAGTTGTACAGGAAGGGGTGCAGGAAAGAGAAACCACTGCTTGATGGAGTGTCCTAAAGAATGATTTTAGGGACTTGGCAGCTAAATTGAGGAAAATAACCTCCAAGGTAGTATTCTCAGGAAAAATACCGGTACCTCAAGCCACACCAGAAAGGCAGAAAGAGATTAGGGAAGTAAACAAGTCCAGATAAAGAGTGTATATAAGGGCGCTCTGAATAGCAGGACCAGGCAGATAATGTCTATATTGAGGTATTCAAGCACTTAGGGCAACACTCAAAGAGGGGAGCAATCTCTAGTAAAAGACAAACAGAGAAAAAGGTGCCTCTAAGTGCAGAATTAAAACTTTTAATATTCCCAAAAAGGATTAAAAACACTTACAGGATATAAGAATGAAGGGAGCATTTTGCATGTTTTTAAAGCAGGTGATCCGGCATCAGGAAGGTCCCAGTGTGTTATAGGTTTCCAGGGTGTCGATATGCAGCAGCAGAAGATCCCAGGGTGACCAGCAGATGGAAACCACAAGCTTTGGAAGCATTGGTGGAGCATTTGCGCTGTCAGAGTCGGCGTGGAACGTGAATCCCGGAAATTATGTCAGCGGGAGGGGGCGACAACCAGCGTGGACCGCAATCCGGAAGTAGGTCATCAAAATGGGACGCGTTTCGGAACTGCTGATTGGTTCCTTTTTCAAGCCAATGACAACGGGTTAGCAGAAGCATAGCTTCTTATAATCTGTGAGTGGGACTATGGGCGGGAGTGGAAGAAAAGAATAGTGCAACGTTATCTCAGGATTACAATATACTGTGTTTTATGGACATAGCTGCACAGAGAGGCGCAGGAAAGCACAAATGTATCCTTTACACATGTAGGGAAAACAAGTATAACAGGACAAAGCAGGGCATTTGTGATATCCTGCTTTATCCTGTTATACTTGTTTTCCCTCCCTGTGTAAAGAATACATTTTGTGCTTTCCTGCGCCTCTCTGTGCAGCTATCTAAGTCACAGTAACCCCCTTGACTGAGGCAACGCAGGCACAAAAAGGGCTTGTCTTGTGCAGCACAGTAATGCTTGGTTTGCCCAGATGCACTAGGCACCACTTGGTGGTGCAGTAGCGCTGCAACAGATGCACTAGTGACTGAATTTGGAGCAAGATAAAACTTTAACCAAGCCATCCTGGTTCTCTGCTGCGACCATCAGAAGAGTGGTTGGAGACTTCCCATGCACCCGGCCAAAGGGATTCTAAAGGGAAAAGGACACTTTGAGATTAATTTATAACCACTTTCTGACCAACATATGTACAGGTGCATCTCATAAAATTAGAATATCATTTAAGCATCCTTTAGCATGAATTACTGCATCAATGCAGCGATCACAGGTCAATTGGCTTCAGTATAAATCACACAAATAGGAAACATAAGGGGAATACAAAGACACTGAATTTCATAAGAGCCAACTTCCCTAAACTACAAACCTTGTTAGAAGGTATGAATTGGGATAAAATCTTAGGAACAAAGAACACGGAGGAGAGATGGGTTTGCTTTAAGAGCATATTAAATAAGGTCATCCCATTGGGTAATAAATTTAAAAGAGCCCTTGATTTGCGAGGGAAGTGGGTATCTTGCCAGAGGGGAACTTCCTGGTAAAGCACCTGGTCCCCCTGCTGATGAGGACAAGGGCTTCTTTCCCAAAACCTTGGCCTGTGGTTGGGGGAGTCTATGGGCAGGGGGCTTATTGGAATCTGTTGTGTGACCTCATTTAACAAATATGGCAAGTGATGCCACTGCTATCCCCACCTCTTTGCTTACATGGCAGAGATTCCTGGTGACATCAGTGGTTCCTAGGGGCCAGTGACAGTAGGAAGCTGTTATATATATATATATACAGTACAGTAAAAGTAGCACTGTACTACTACTAATAGTACAATAGTAAAACTACGAAATACTGTTTGTATATATGGTTTTCGGCTCCTGATGAACAGGGGGTCAAACAGATAAATGCTCAGGAATTTGTCCAAGCGCCTAGCCAAAGTTTGGCTCGACTTTAGGTTCTTTTGTACATGTCACAATTACTTTTTTTTTTTTTTTTTTACGTTTACGTTGTGAAATGTAACTATTTATTTGCAAAGATGTTGTTTTTACCATGTTGATTTTCCTACATTCATGACTACTACTTTTCTTTAACTAAAGATGTAATTGGGCCAGGATGCCCAAACTTTAATAAGCACATGTATCTGGTGTTAATTTGGAAAGAGAATGTATAGTGGTTTTGAATATATTTTTTTTCACTTTTTTAACTGTTTATTGCCTAGGTAGGTAAATATGATTTGCTGCATATGAATATTTTGTATTATCATTTTCAGGGAAACTGGCTGATGTGGATCTTAAAATTTCAGCGGATCGCGGGATGGTAACAGACCGCTGGCAGCCCAGGGGAAGCCTGTGGGTGTAGTGTGACTGATGCTGGTCTGGTGGAGGATGAGTCTGCTGGTGGGGCCGCCTGAGCCCAGAGCCAGAAGCCGGGAGGAGCGAGCCAATGATGGAGCGGGCTCATGTGGATGACGTGCCGGGCCGTCCTATGGACTATGACTGACAAAGCGCATGCTCGCGAAACGCATCATCACGGCAACAGACGAGCCTGCAGCCCACTCTGGTTCCTGTGTCCTTTCCGTTTCTGCAGTCCTGATGAGCCCCGCACATCATCCACACGAGCCTGCTCCATCATCGGCTTGCTCCTCTCGGCTCCCGTTTCTATGCTAAGGCGACCCCACCAGCTGACTCGTCCTCCACCAGACCAGCGTCAGCCACACTGCACCCACAGGCTTCCCCTGGGCTGCCAGCGGTCTGTTACCATCCCGCGATCCGCGGCAATTTTCAGCTCCACGCCAGCCAGCCCAGTGAGCGTCGGTCAATGAATTCTATCCCCCTCCGGACTTCACTGGTGCAACATGGATATTTGCGCCACCAACAATTGTGGATGCTGTCAGCTCCTTACTGCCCCGTGACCTTCAGTGGTATCATAGGCTCTCCTTTTCTTTCTAATCATACCCACACATGTACTGGTTATTACTTCATTTCAGCGATAAAGAATGATGTGGCCCAAGGCACCAAAAGTAATTGGCCTCCATCCCAAATTTTAGACAAAGAAAAGGGAAAGTGGTCAGCGGGACTTTAAATTAGGCCAATCACTATATAAGGTAAACATGTGGGATTATAAAACACAGTGTTGCTTGTATGGGTTCCAACAAAAAGGGGGAGATTTGAATGAGAAATGTATATCAAAAAGCAGTCTTGGCAAAGAACATTTTATTATACCGTGTGAGATCATGTATAACATAATGAATAACACAAAAATGCATACACAGAATCACATACACGCAGGGCATGCTAAAAACCGCATATAAATATTGACGCCATGGTACTTGGCATATAATAAAGTAAAAACAAGTCCTGCACAACATGGGCCACTGGAACGGCTGAATGATGTTGGAAAGTCTAGAGTAAAACAAACTAAGAGACATAAAATCATCTGTATGGACATCATGCATCTATGTAAGCCTGACGCGTTTCCTTGGGGTATACCAACTCTTCAGGGGTGAATGCAATGGTGATCTATAAAGAAACATAACCACATGGTATAATATTGTAACTGAATAATAAGAATAAATATTGTATAAGGGACAGGATGGACATCCCTTTAGATACTCACATCAACTGCATAGATGTGAACGTAGGATCAGAGCCGTTAAAAAGGTCAAGCAGGGAGCACTGTAGATTCACCAGAGATATGCCCCGTACACACGATCGGACATTGATCGGACATTCCTACAACAAAATCCATGGATTTTTTCCGACGGATGTTGGCTCAAACTTGTTTTGCATACACATGGTCGCACAAAGTTATCGGAATTTCCAACAACAAGCTCCGATCGCACATTTTCCGTCAGAAAATCCGACCGTGTGTACAGGGCATAAATGTGCAAATATGGGTGAAATTGAGATAAATAATGTATATTGAATGTATGATACTTTTGATGAACAGTGTGAAAAGCCCATACACCAGGTCAGATGAAGGGAAAAAAACTGAGCATAGATAAAAAAAAACAGATACTCAAAAACCACCAAATAGGAAGGAGAAAGAAAGAAAGGTGTAGAAAAGAAGAAGAAGAAAATTATATGCTGGGCGAGATGGTGAAGGGACCAAAGAGAATGAAGAACAAAGTTCTGAAAGTATAGGTGAAACTGCTTTTTGGTATACATCTCTCATTCAAAAACTCTTCCTTTTTGTTGGAACTCATACAAGCAACACTGTGTTTTACATCCCACATGTTTATTCTATATAGTGATTGGCCTCATTTAAAGTCTCGCTGACCATTTTTCCTTTTCTTTGTCTAAAATTTGGGATGGAGGCCAATTACTTTTGGTGCCTTGGACCACATCATTCTTTATTGCTGAAATTTTGTCTGGAAGACACCCCTGGTCATTTAGTGGTCTGGTGCACCATATACCAATTGCTGCCACTTGGCACATAAAGGGGAATCAGGGGTGTATTTTTATATACCCCAGGGGCGCACTTGCACCGCATAGGGACGGTACTACTCCCTCCAGTAATTCCCTGTTTTTCATTCTCTTTGTTCCTATTTAGGGGTGGAATCGCATGGGTGCATGCGTTTTATGCTAAATTCTAAAACTGTGATTAATATATTTTTATAGGGATGGAGGGGTGTAACCATTCAGCAGTCTGCAAAGCATTTTTCAATTACATGTTTGCAATCCATGATAGACCCAATCGTGGATTTATTATACTTTATATTTTCTTTATTTTCTTTATATACTTTATTACTTTCATGACTTACTCATACATATATATATATTTTATACTTCATTTCAATCCACCATATCTTGTTCCTAGTACCGTATTCCACATGGTAGGGTTTGTTTAGTGTGTGCATGGATTTTTGGGCCGTTTGCTCGTCTGTTCCCTGAGAGCTGCGATGCGATTTTTGGCACCCCTCCCTCTTCCACCTATTCCCTTCCTTCTCATTTCTGCTGGATGGAGGTGGTGGTTTGGGCGGGTGCTCCCTACCGCATCGGCGCCATGTCACCGCTCTATGTGTGCGACACCTTTTGATGTCGCACCGCATGAGCTACTAGGCTAGGCTTTCCAACTAGGCTGACATTGGAGACGTACCTGAGCCTGTATGGGCGGATTCCTTCGCTCTGGCACGGATGCCTCCCCTTTCTTGCCACGCCCACGTGACGCTGGGCGGGACACGTATCAGCTGGGAGCATTCAAATTCGTCTCACTTGGTGTTTGTCTTTCTGGCAACACCTCATATTCAAGTATTCACCTATTGATTTTGGATTCCTCATTTCCTTGTGAACCAACAAGGTAAATCACCATAGGTTTCACCTATACTTTCAGCACTTTGTTCTTCATTCTCTTTGGTCCCTTCACCATCTCACCCAGGATATAATTTTCTTCTCTTTCTTTTCTACACCTTTTTTTCTTTCTCCTTCCTATTTAATGTGTTTTCAGTATCTGTTTTTTCATCTATGCTCAGTTTTTTTCCCTTCATCTGACCTTGTGTATGGGCTTTTCACACTCTTCATCAAAAATATCATACATTCAATATATATTACTGATCTCAATTCACAGAAGTTTTGGCTCATCATCACCCACATTTGCACATTTACTCTGGTGAATCTACAGTGCTCCCTGCTTGTCCACATGTCTCTACCGCAGCTCCCATGCCAGACCTTTTTTACCGGCTCTAATCCTCTGTTCACATCTATGCAGTTGACATGAGTATCTATAGGGATGTCCATCTTGTCCCTTATACTTTATTTATTCCTTTTATTCAGTTACAATATTATACCATATGGTTATATTTCTTTATAGATCACCATTGCATTTTCCCTGAAGAGTTGGTATACCCCAAGGAAACGCGTCGGACTTACATAGATGCATGATGTCCATACAGATGATTTTATGTCTCTTAGTTTGTTTTACTCTAGACCAGTGGTTCTCAACTCCAGTCCTCAGGACCCACCAACAGGCCAGGTTTGCAAGATAGCTGAAATAAATCACAGGTGATATCACTTGATGCTCAGTGATTGCAGTATTCTAGTCTGCAACTCCCCAAGGTAATACTTAAAATCTGGCCTGTTGGTGGGTCCTGAGGACTGGAGTTGAGAACCACTGCTCTAGACTTTCCAACATCATTCAGCCCTTCCAGTGGCCCATGTTGTGCAGGACTTGTTTTTACTTTATGATATGCCAAGTACCATGGCGTCAATATTTATATGAGGTTTTTAGTATGCCCTGCGTGCATGCAATTCTGTGTATGCATTTTTGTGTTATTCAGTATGTTATACATGATCTCACACGGTATACTAAAATGTTTTTTGCCAAGACTGCTTTTTGGTATACATCTCTCATTCAAAAACCCCCCCTTTGTGTTGGAACCCATACAAGCAACACTGTGTTTTATATCCCACATGTTTACTTTATATAATGATTGGCCTCATTTAAAGTCCCGCTGACCATTTTCCCCTTTCATTTACTTCATTTCAAGTCCTTTAATGGGTTTTAAAGAAAATAAACTTTGTTTTCCTTTATCACTTCTCCTGTTAGATTGACTTGGTATTTATCCTGTTAATAACCCATTGAGCGCTGTCTCCGTTTCCTGCATGTCACATTTCCAGTTGTGTTTTTGTTCAGCTGCACTGGGTCCAGTCAAACATTGTTTTACCTATTTCAATCCTTATGGCATGACCCACAGTTTAGCGCTGGTGGAACCTCTTTTTTTTTAAATCATTTTTAGCCACTTGAAGGATCTCTGTACTATCCTTATCTAATTTGATGATTATATGCCTATTTTTCATAGAGCTCAGCTCCTCGCGCTGAAATATACAGTATACAGGAGTCAGAGCAGTGACTCTCTACCTACCTGCTTGCCTGTTAAGACTGCTCTGTTCAAAGTTTCAGTCAGAGAAAGAGCGCCAGAAAGTGAGTCGTCAAATTAGGACCAAAAACGAAAATATTATAAACATGTCTTCATCATTTTATAATAAAAAGAAAATATACCTTGTTAAGAGGATTCTTCCTGAAAGGAAATTTTTATTACGTGAAACATGTAGGCTGACATCCTTTGGAATATACTAAATTCCTGCATGTCTCTGACTTTGATAGTTTTTCAGCCTCTAACCCAGAATAAAAATGCACCAAGCAAAGTCAAAGCGGTCGATCTAAAGACTTGTTTTGGGTGGCTCAGACAGTACTGAAATAAATGCATTGACACCAGTGTTAATTTCGTCGACTAAAATGACTAAAACGTTTTAGTCGACTAAATGAATACTATTTTAGTCGACTAAAACATTTGAGATGACTAAAATACGACTAAAACTAAAATACCATTTTAGTCAAAAGGCTAAAATGGGAATAAAACTAAAATGCCATTTTAGTCAAAAGACTAATGCCCCATACATACGGTCGGACATTGATCGGACATTCCGACAACAAAATCCTAGGATTTTTTTCGACGCATGTTGGCTCAAACTTGTCTTGCATACACACGGTCACACAAAGTTGTCGGAAAATCCGATCATTCTGAACGCGGTGACGTACGTCGGGACTATAAACAGGGCAGTAGCCAATAGCTTTCATCTCTTTATTTATTCTGCGCATGCATGGCACTTTGTGCGTCGGATTTGTGTACACACGATCGGAAATTCCGACAACGGATTTTGTTGCCGGAAAATTTTATAGCCTGCTCTCAAACTTTGTGTGTCGAAAATCCGATGGAAAATGTGTGATGGAGCCTACACACGGTTGGAATTTCCGACAAGGTCCTATCACACATTTTCCGTCGGAAAATTCGACCGTGTGTACCGGGCATAAGACTAAAACTAAATTGAAATTTGACTTAAAAATTAACACTGGTCTGTAGTGCATGTTCATACCTCAATGTCATAAAAAATACCATATTAGATTTTTCACTCATAATGAGTTTGGAAATTGTAGAGAAATGTTTAACTAATGCATTACAATTTAATTATGTCCATTCGATTTTAGACGATTAAATGAGTTTTAGTCGACTAAAATGTACTGGAGATTTAGTCAACTAAATATGACTAAAACTAAAACAATTGCAGAAGACTAAAATGGGACTAAAACTAAAATGCCATTTTAGTCCCAAGACTAAAACTAAAACTAAATCGAAATGTGCTGCCGAAATTAACACTGATTGACACAAAAGCAACATGGCCTAATATTTCTGTCAGTGTGGGCTTTGGATCAATTTTAATGATTTATTTATTTTGTTTGTTTATAAAGGTTTTAACCTATATATATGAAATCTTCAAATTAACTTTTAATGCAGGAAGCACAAATATCAGTGATATTACAAAATATTGCAGGTTTTCTAAGTTGCGAATACAGCAGATGTTTGATTTCAGACTGTTTCTCTATAATTGAAAGTCTGTATGGAGCTATACCGTAAGACAGAGGAGGAAGATAGGTCACTCCTCATTCATTCAGCCATACCTGCAATTTTAACCTAACCTAGTAAACTCTGTAAACAAGGTCTTTTCAACACAACAGTAATGTTAAGTCTGGTAATCATATGAATAAAATCTTAGAGCTCCATCTTATAGCTGGAAATAGGTAAATAATATGCAATATTTCATATTTATACCTGATTAAAAAATTAACAAAAATGTGCTCAAATGCTATTCTCCCTGAACATGATACATATTAGAAAATATATGTATGTTGCATAACAAGGATACATTCACTTTAAAGTGGGCCTGAACTCATAAAGTGAAGATTTGCTATCATCCAGAACTGTTTATTGTGCCAAATCAGTACATTGAAAAACATTTTGTCTTGCATTCCACCTGATAAATAGCAGTGTGGTTCAAGTTCCTAGGTTTTCCTCTGCCTTGAGCCTCATAGTCACTACTGTGCTGCTCACTACTCTCCCTTACTGGAGAGAAAGCTGTAATGTAATGATCTCCCAGCTTCATTCATTTTGTGGATCTGTGGTTCCTCCACCTCTCCTGCTTTTTGATCTTTGCCCGACCAGTCTTCAGATCATCAGTCATCAGGGGGCCAACTCTGGCATGAGAATGCAAAGCCCTATTTCTCTACCAAGAGGTCTGACTCCATAAAGAGTCACAGTTCAGAACAAGACATGGTAAGTCAGTATTAGGGAAAAGATCAGCTGCAGGGAACCTACAACTTAAGAGGGGCTTTGTGATTAGCTAGTTTTGGCACCCAAGCACAAGGCCCAACCCCTGCTCCAGCCCTGCTACAACACAATTCCACCTGCATAGGCCGAACCCTCCGCCATCTTGTGCCCTGCTCCTCACCATGGGCCTCCTCACAACATTCTCTGCCATAGATAATGATAACAGCATGCAATGCCAAACTACAGTTTCCAAAGCAAGTCTAGAGAGAGAGATATAATTTTGCCCCTGTACAAATCATTAGTAAAACCTCAACTGGAATATGCAGTTCAGTTTTAAGCACCCGTTCTCAAAAAGGATATCGTGGAACTGGAAAAAGTAAAACTGGAACTGGAAAGTGCAGAGAAGGGCAACCAAACTGATAAGAGGCATGTAGGAGCTCAGCTATGAGCAAAGATTAGAGGAAATTAATTTATTCTCTATTGAGAAGAGGAGATTAAGGGGAGATATGATCAACATGTACAAATACATAAGGGGCCCATATAGTGAACTTGGTGTTGAGTTATTCACTTTAAGGTCATCACAGAGCTCAAGGGGGCACGCTTTACGTCTAGAAGAAAAGAGATTTCATCTCCAAATACGGAAAGGTTTCTTCACAGTAAGAGCTGTGAAAATGTGGAATAGACTCCCTCAAGAGGTGGTTCTGGCCAGCTCAGTAGATTGTTTTAAAAAAGGCCTGGATTCTTTCCTAAATGTACATAATATAACTGGGTACTAACATTTATAGGTAAAGTTGATCCAGGAAATATCCGATTGTCTCTCGAGGGGATCAGGAAGGAATTTTTTTCCCGTTGTAAGCAAATTAGATCATGCTTTGCTGGGGGTTTTCGCCTTCCTCTGGATCACCTGTGGGTATAGGATTGTGTATATGGGATTTTATGATTTTTTTTATTTGGTTAAATTAGATTTCAGACTTCAACCTAACTATGTAACTATAGACCTTTATATTAGAAGAAGGAATCTCCACATAATAGTTAGCTCCACTATTTTGCTGTTGTTGTTCAGGGAATGGCAAGACAGTCACATGAGGACATGCATTACGGAGGCACTTGACATACACAGTCAACCACATAAAATGGATGATCCACAGCATTTACAAGTGGAAGCACATGCAGCACCATATAGCCATCTCCCTCTAGTCCAGGGGTGTCCAAACTTTTTTCCAAAGGGCCAGATTTGATGAAGTGAACATGCATGAAGGCCAACCATTTTTCCTGACATTCTTTGAACCATTAAAAGTGTGTTCATCCGGGCACTAATACACTGCCCAATAGGAATTCTCTTGCCTTTGTGGCTGTGTGTGATGAAGAGATGAGCTTAGTATATTTGGATATACCGTATTAATCAGCGTATAACAAGCACCTTCACTTTAAGAGGTAAGTTTCAGGAAAATAATTTAATTTTTAAATGAAGAACTGCAAAGCAAAATAAGGGTCAGTGCCTATCAATGCTGCCTAATCAGTGCCCATCTGCAGCCTCACAAGTACCATGAATGCAGCACCCCCATTGCCATGAATGCAGCCCCACCACTGCAATGAATGCAGTCCCACCATTGCCATGAATTCAGCCTCACCATTGCCATGAATGCAGCCTCACCATTGCCATGAATGCAGCCCCACCACTGCCATGAATGCAAAACCCCCATTGCCATGAATGCAACAACATCCCCATTGCCATGAATACAGCACCCCCATTGCCATTAATGCAGACTCACCATTGCCATCAGTGCAGTCTGATCGATGCCCATCTACAGCCCCGGAGGGGACAGGGAGGGGGGGGGGGGCGGGATGAGCGCCAACAGATTACATACAGGAGAAACTCCTGTTTTCTCGGCGGCCTCTTTAATATAAAGTCCCGCCTCCTATGATAGACAGAACAGTCATCCAACGGCATCGCAGGAGATGGGACTTCCTATTACAGAGCCCGTCACGTAAACAGGAGATTCTCCTGTATGTATGGCACTGGTCCCACCCCCTCCCTGTCCCCTCAGAGACAGACAGAATATTTATCTTTTGTGGCCTCGGTGCTCGGAGATTCGTTGGGAGCCACAAAAGATATATATGTCCAAATTACCAGACGGGCTGTTTGAAACCAGAACAGGTCGGACTTTGGACTTAGTCTCTCTTCTGCCCAAGGTCATCAGTACTCACAGGACTGTGTTCTTTGAAGACACCTCCTAGCTGGGTACACCTCTCCAGGGAACCCTCCAAGTAAGCAGCCTCACACAGGGATCTCCTGCCTGGTTTGGAAGGCCATTTGCAATCCACCCTAGCCCCCATAGAAGGCTGCCGAGTGAGGACTAGAATGCGCACGCAAATGCGCATTGGCGCATGCGTGTGGGCATGTGCACAGCATTCACAGATTCTGGTGCGCAGCAGCCTATTTAAACTGAGACTCTGCCTGGCCTCAGTGTTGGATTGTCTTCCGATTTGGTTCAGATTCTAGAAAGTCGGCTAACTTTGTTCCTGACCTGGCTATGTCTGAAACTATCCTGACAGGTGGTGTGTGGTGTTTGGCTCTCATGCCCCAAGAGAGTGTGTGCCCCTCCTCACCTAGCTTATATGTGGGTGCTGACTCACCTTTGACATCACTGTAGGAGGCAGTGGCAGCCTGTCCATATGGGGCACAGGGGTTAATCCACATGCAGGGCACCAGACGCATGGATTTCAATAGGGTTTTTTTTTTAAGCACATGATTAGAGGCTCTTATTGGCTTAAAAAAAAGGGTGGGCTGGGGCGCAGAGCACTGCGCCCTGAGCCCACCCAGTTGCGTGACAATAGCAAATTAATATTCGCTATGGTCTTCCCGATACTCCTCCCAGCCTCCTCCCAGGGTCGGTGGTGCAGCTGGTTTGCTGCCGCACCCCCAGCACCAGCCACCACTGGTAGGAGGGCTCTAGCTGAAATGAAAGCTATCACTTGCTTCTAACTTTCCTCTTCACAGGCTATAATGAGAACAGAGCCATCTAGTGGCCAGTCAGCTAACTACACCTGCTTACATACATGCAAAACGTATGACTTTGTCATCTGCTTGCCTTTTCTTGGAGTTCAGGTCCTCTTTAAAGCTTTTTTTTTCTTTACAAGACAAACATTCCGTTTCTATCTGCTTATTTGGTATAATTTTTAAATCCGGTTTTATTTATTTTAAGAATCCTGTAAATATTTCATGCTGCTCTATCTCTCAGCAAAATATAAAAATTATTGAAAATAATATTGTACATGCTACTTTTTTTTTCCTTAATTTTTATTGTTTTCTGGATAATTTGTACAAACAAGATGTTATCATACAGCATGTGTCAAATAACACTTATATTGGAAGAATGGTAATTACAGTATGTGCGGTTCATCTGATAATAATTTGTACTCTTAACGTAATAGTAATTGTTAAGCATGCATGAACAGTTGGACCATTTTACAGTTTAACATTTTAACAATTCTAGATTCCTTGTCAAAACCCATTCTAACTGAGTAATTTAGAGTATTTTAGAGTTTGATAAAGTATAATAAAATAAAATAGGAGTGAAATAAAAACAAAAATATAAAAATAAAGAAAAAACAACAAAAAATATATATAAATAAAAAGGGAATGAAAAGTAATGACTGAAATTGTTGTACCTATGTGTAATTTTAGTCCAGAGGCTATGTGAAGCAATGGGATAATTTCCAAAGGGATTTGAAGAGGGCTACGGGCATGTTGTAGATAATTTATCTCAGTTCCAACTTGCCCAGTGAATTAGAGAGAAAGCCTTTATTATACTACTTGAAAGAGTGGTTTGATATGTCCAATTTTTCAACATATAGAAGCATTTTCAGACTTTTTTTTCACTATTGAGAGTGATGGTGGAGTAGGGACCGTCCAGGATTTTAGGATGGCTTTACGTGCTGTCAGCAGACAAAGCCATGTCCAGGTCGATATTTTGGGTTTATGACTGTGATTAGCGTATTCCGGAATGTCATTGTGACCAAAGAGACATAATATCGGCTGTTTAGCTATCTTTGTTGAAGTGATGCCAAGTGATGCCAAAGATATAATTGAGGATTCGGTCCCAGAATGTTGATATATCTGGGCATTTCCAGAAACAATGTAAGAGAGAAAGATGGAAGGACTTGCACCACAAGCAAGTAGCAGCTGAAGGGTCTTGTTTATTAAACAGGAATGGAACGCAAGCTTTGTGTATAAGTTTGAATTGGGGTTCCCTCCAATTTTCGTTCATTATAAGATGACAAGTCTCGAGATATCCTTTTAAGATCTTTTCTCTGATGTTTTCATCTTCAAAATCTTTTTGTCAGCTTTTTAAGATAGAATGTCCTTGAGTTTATCAAAAATTGAAGTTTAGAGGAGCATATAGTTTTGCTATAGAGTATGCTAAATGCTCAGTGGCTTGGTCGATAATTGAATGTTGAAAGGGATTTCTTTTTTGGATGAAGCATCGTTTGAAGAATGACACTAGTTGTCTGAAGATGGGTTCATGATGAGATGGCAAATCATACTTTGTTGATATTTCACTGAAGATTTGATTTGAATTAAGTTGAGTTAGGTTTAAAAAGTTCTGATGCTTTTGTAGGGCCTTTGGAGTTCCAGGTTTCATAGTTCTTTTTGCTTATATTTATAAAGAATTAGAAGTTATTGTGCAATGTTAGCTGGTTGGAAAGATAAGCTGAGAGGCCTAATGATCTCCTCACTGAGCGCCAGGCCATGAATGTGTCTCTAATCAGTATACTTTGTTGTAAATTTGAGGGCAGGTTGTTGAATTTGCTATGAAGTAGAATCGGTAGGTTATAGGGTTGAACGTATTACGATTCCAGTATATTATTATTTGTATAGGATGAATTTCCCAATAGCCAGTCAATGCCTAGCCTAAGCTAGCATGCCAAATTATTTAGTTTACCAGCCCCTCCTTCACTCCTTGGGAGATAAAGTTTAGACAAAGATATTTTAGGCTCTTTAGCCTTCCATAGAAATGAATTTAAAGCTCTGTTGAGCATTTTCTTATCTGAGTGTATGAGCAATAATGGGATTGTTTGTAGCGGGTATAATAATCTGGCAAAAGATACCATCTTAAATAAATGACATCTCCTAAACAGTGATAAAGGTAGGTTCATTCATGCTTATAATTCTCTACAAATCTTGGCGATAAGAGGGGGATAGTTCAAATAATAAAGAGACGCAGGTTTTTTGCCTATTGCTATGCTCAGGTAGGTGATAGATTGGGACACAACACTAAATGGGGAAGTGGATATCCAATTTCTTGCTTTTTTTGCTTTTGGCAAAGTTTATTCTGAGGCCTGAAAATGATCTAAATCTGTTACAGGTCTCTTCAATAACTTTCATATTTACGGCTGGGTTGGAGGTGAAAATTAATATATCACCCGCAAAAAGGTTTGTGCGTAGATTCATATTGCCAATGTTAATGCCCGAAAGAGTGGGTGTATTTTGTAGGTGTCTGAAAAGTGGTTCTAAAGCTAAAGTAAATAATAAAGATGAAAGAAGACATCCTTGACAGGGTGCCTTTTGTAAGTCGAATAACTTCCGATATATAACCTGAAGTAATCAGGCGTACGTTTGAGGAAGAATACATGTTTTTGACCAACTCCAAAATAGGACCCGTAAAACCTCGTTTCTGCATCACCAAGAAGATCCAGTGCAGGCTGATATTATCAAAGGCCTTCTTCAAAATATCTGGGTGAGATTTTGCCAATTCAAGGGCCATAACAGTTTTCCTAATATTTAATGTGACCGATCTACCCTTGACAAAACCTGCCTGAACTGGGTGTATGATGTGAGGAAGGATGTCCGCTAATCTGGATGCAATTATTTTAGGTAAGATTTTTGAATCTAGGTATATTAGGGAAATGGGCCTATAGAATGCTGGGTTTGTAGGGTTCTTCCCTTTTTTTGCAATTAGCTTGCTATAAGCTTGAAAACCAGTTGGGAGATAGGGTCCTCCCATATTGCTTTGAATGCTCTCTTCAAGGAGTCTAGAATGAATTCTTGGGAAGTTTTAAAGAATTCTGCTGTGTACCCGTCTGGGCCCAGGGGTTTTATTATTCGCTAGATGTTTTATGGTGCTTGTAATTTCCTCTGGGGTAATTGGGGCATTTAGTATTTCTAGTTGTGTGGACGAAAGTTTCTGAAGTTGTAAGTCATCTAGAAACTTCGTAGCTGCTTTATCAATAGGATCTAGCGTTACATGCTACTTTTAAAGCTGGTCAGTAAAATAGTGTACTTGTGTCATGACTTTAGTTATTTGACAACTGCCCCATAGCAAGCTGCATATTTTGGACTAAATGATGTAGTGTAGAGGTTTTGCTTCAGAGCCTAGGATACATAAACAGCCTCATTTTAGACTGGTTGAAAGTGTGTCGGAACAGATGTGCTAGAGTAACTTCATCAGCACAAATATAGTATGACAGCAAAAAGTGAAAAACTCTCAGCCTAATCAATAATTTAGCCTAACACATCCTAGTTGCTGAGAAACTTAAAAAATATAGACTAACAAGTAACAATTATTTCAGAACAACAGAGTTACCCCAAGAAAGATACATAAGAAACCTAGTTTAGATGATATATATTAATTATTCAGGAAGATACTAATGGTTGCAGTAATATTGCATTTTTTAAATATTCATGACAATTTGAAGAACAGTGATATCTTAAGGTAATGAAATCAGAACATTGATCTGGTATATGTCCCATAACAAGGCTAGTCATTAACATTCATGCTGTGTCTCCAAGACAGTTAAAGGGAGGACAAAGTAATATATACATATATCTTTTGTAAGTGTGCTTACAGACACTAGATGGCAGCCAGGTATATGTGCACAATTTGATCGCTGAATGATCCTTTTTATGAGTGATTGCTGTACAAATGCTTTACGAAAAATATACATATTAATGCCTATAGATGGAGGGGTACGTTCGGGTGCTGGCTTGTCTTGAAGGGCAAAACAGTAGCGATTGTTTCAGGGAATCCATTCAAACTGATCAATATTTCCTCCAAGCTAGCTCAGCCAAGAGATGTTAGGGACGGTCTACAGACATGCAATTGTTCCCCTATTTAACTGTAAATGGCTGGGTTAGGAGAATGATCTCTTTTGTTTGTAGACTGCTTATGGTGTATCTAAAGTTAACAATCTATTTGTAGATGCAGCTTGGAAGGTTTAAAACCCCTCTCAAGCTTTTATTGCTGTCTTTGTTCCAGCTAGGGACATTCATTCTCTCTCTCTATTTGGACAAAATAATAGGATATTCAAAATTTTACAGTTGACGTTGGGACAGGAGGCGAGAAAAATCTTCCAGTGTGCATTCCTGCATCAGCTAAGAACTGTTTAAGAAGGGATTTTCTCATGAGGAGATATCTCTTCAATGGGATATAGAAAGCAAATGTTTTTCAACCAGTGATATGTATACCTCCAGGGGGTAGGTATAACAATTTATAGGAAGTCTCACATCAGTTTTTAAATGTGTTCTGTTACCCAGGAGAATGTCAGGCAGCTGTCACGCTCGCAGTTCGCAATGATATTTCACATGTGTGGTGCAATCACTGTTTACACATGCTTGCTGGACCTATGCTCATGTTTGCATTTACAAGTATTCACAGGAGGATCGGTGTGGTTTTACATTTTTCTTAATTATTTTTATTTATTTTATTTAAATCAATTTTTTACACTTTTTAATTTTAACAAGCTAACAAGCTCCCTTGCGATAGCTTTAAACAGTGACAGGTCCTCCTTATAGAGACATCAGGGGTCTAATATACCCCTGATGTCTCCCTTGCCCTCCAAAGCAGCTAACCAAGCACAGATCATGCTTCCCTGGCTGTAATGGCCAGAGAATGACAGTTCTGAAGCTTGAACTAACAAATAATTGTTGCTTCCAAGTTCATTCATCACAGAGGAGTCTGGAGAATGGATGTTTCTCCATCTCCTCTATGGAAAGCGGTTCTAGCTGCTTATCATGGTTCTAGACCTCAGAGCAATAGGAAACCCTGGAAGCCATTGCAGGTGGCAGGAGAGGGGGGCCCTCACAGCACTGTAAAAGTGATCATTTTTTACAAAACAGCTTGTAGGCAGGTAGAGTTTAACGCTGCCCCAGCCAGGAAGGTTAGTGTTAATTGTGTTTCCTGGTCATAGGTGTGCACAGCCAATTGTATTAGGGTGCACACCCCAATGCTCAAACACACATGTTCTTCTGGGAAGGCTGTCCACAAGGTTTAGGAGTGCTTGACCATTCTTTCAGAGGCGCATTTGTGAGTTCAGGCACTGATGTTGGACGAGAAGGTCTGGCTTGCAGTCTCCGCTCTAATTCATCCTAAAAGTATTCTATCAGGTTGAGGACTCTGTGCAGGCCAGTCAAGTTCCTCCACCCCAAACTCGCTCATCCATATCTTTATGGACCTTGCTTTGTGCACTGGTGTGCAGTCATTTTGGAACATGCTCCCACAAAGTTGGGAGCATGAAATTGTCCAAAATGTCTTACTATGCTGACGCCTCAAAGGGGTTGTAAACCGTTGTGTTTTTTCACCTTAATGCATCCTATGCATTAAGGTGAAAAAACACCTGGCAGTCACCCCCCCCCCCCCCGTTTTACTTACCTGAGCCCCTTCATCTCTTTGGCAGGGACACGCTGTTCCTCTTTCCACGGGGTCCCGGCTCTTGATTGGATAGATTGATAGCACAGGCATTGGCTCCTGCTGCTGTCAATCAAATCCAGTGACGCGGGCGACGGGGGCGGGGCCGAGTCCAGCATTCGAGTCTGTGGATGCAAATGCTGGACTCGAGAGCGCTTCTCCTAGGGGGTTATCTGATGCGGGGAGGAGCCATGAGAGCCGCCGGGGGACTCCAGAAGAGGATGTTTGGGGCCACTCTGTGCAAAACGAGCTGCACTGTGGAGGTATGACATGTTTGTTATTAAAAAAAACAAACAATCCTTTACAATCACTTTAACAGCACCCTGACAACATCTGACATGCCCATATGGTCTCATTAGATCAATGACACTGACCAAAGATGGCCATGTTACCATATTAGGTCAATGAAGCCATGAGTCTCCCCCTTTGTGTACATCCAGCTGCAGGGTGGGGAATGACCCAGCTGAATCTGGTTGGGCTGGCAGGGAAGTGATCATGCGACAGCTTCCCAAGGGTTCTGCCAAAATGTCGGTTCATTCCTAACTGTAATGACAATCAGTGTTGCTTTCTGCATCATTAATTAAGGATGCCATGGTGATGCCCCCTCAGGGGGCAGGCCAATGACACCCTGCATTCAAATTGCAGTGATGCTGGGTGTCATTTAATTAAGAAGACTGATGACATCATGTGGCTAAGAAGCGGTACAGTGAGGAAAACACCTACCGTATATACTGGAGTATAAGTCGAGTTTTTCAGCACATTTTTTTGTGCTGAAAGTGCCCCCCTCGACTTATACTCGAGTCAAGCACTTTTCTGCAGCAAAAAATTTCATTTTCCGAACCAACTTTGGGGCCCCGTATCTCAGGGCCACTTTGTGCTAGGAACCCCAAATTTGGTGTGCAAACCCAGTGGAACTTTTACCACAACATATCCAAAGCTGGGGTTCCTAGCACTAAGTGGCCCCGAGATACGGGGCCCCAAATTCGGTTCGGAAAATGTCATTCTCTGCTGCAGAAAAGTGCCTGACATTTTCTGAAGCGATTTTTGGGGCCCTGTATCTTGGGTAAACTTGGTGCTAGAAACCCTAGCTTTGGATATTTTATGGTGCTAGTTCCACTGAGTTTGCACACCACTGAGTTGGGCACAGTGAGGCTGCAAATGGGCATTGTTGACCATTACAGAATTACAGAAACCTCATCATGAATATTAACTACATATAATTATACAGATCAAATAAATACACGTAAACAGGTCTATCTGCAAAGGATTTGTAATTGGCACCGCCACCAGTTTGGTGGTCCAGACATCCCTGCCAGATGTTGCATCTCAATGGTGATCAACATGGTAAATATGTTATATTCTTGCGTGCCCATTTGGCAGTGGCCACGAGTCAGCATGGGCGCCCTGACCAGTCTGCGGCTACACAGTCTCATACACAACAACATTGACATTGCATTGATTATTTATATTCGGAACTGTCCTGATGGTATAGATATCACCCACACCTTTGATCCTGGACCTGGGTGGCTATCCGAAGGCATCCCTATTCCCATATCAGTAATTAATATTGAATAATTTGCCTCCATTTGGATGTCGATGTTGACTGACAATCATTCCTGTGTGATCAATGTCCAGTTGTATTCACAATTTCTATGTGAATTTGTTTTTCTTTTTATAATAGTTTTGTAATTTTTTGAAAACTTGTTAAAAAATATTCAACCTAAACTTCAATTGCACTGTGTGTTCTGACACCTTTCTATCAGAATCAGCATTCATTTTTTAACAATTTGAACTTCGGTAGCTCTTTTATTGGATCGGACTACACAGGCCAGCCTTCACGCCCCATGTGCATCAGTGAGCCTTGGCTGCCCATGAATTGTGGCCAGTTTCCTGGTTTTCCTTCATTGGACCACGTTTGGTAGGTCCTGACCACTGCAGACCGGAAACATCCCATAGGAACTACAGTTTTGGCGTTGTTCTTACCCAATTTTGTGAATGAATACAAAGTTTCCTCTGGCTGAGGCAGGGATCAAGACATCACCTGCCCCCCTCTCCACCTCAGCCAGTTAGAAGAAGCCTTATATTCACTCAGAGAATACAATGTTGCCTATAAATGGCTTAGTGCCACTCAGCCCAACTCTATTTTGTTTCGGGCTTGAAACAAAGTTTTTGCCTCACTGCTGGAACACAAGGCTATATACTCTATGTAGCTGAAGAAAGGCAGGTGAGAAGTGTACACTGGATAAAGAGCATATGTGTTCTAATGCCGGCTGGTTCACACAGATCGGGGTGTGCAGGATAGTTGAAGGCAAGCTGTGAATTGACTGCCTAAAACAGAACTTCACTTTTTCAATCAACATTGACTATTTTTAATCCTTATACTGCTAGCATATGTAAAAAGTTAGGAAAGTATATCATATTTACTTGTTTAAAAAAAAAATTTTTTGCTTATTTACCGTATTTATCAGCATATAACACGCACTTTTTTCCCCTGAAAATCAGGGGAAAATCGTGGGTGCGTGTTATAGGCCGATCCCCCCCCCCAATTTTGTGTGATCGGAGCGATCGCGGCGATTGCCACGATCGCTGCCGACATACACAGCCGTGTGTAAATTCAAATATGGCGCCGAGATACACATACCCGAGAGTCCTCGGCTTTTCTCGGCGCCGCTTACAGTCCCGCCCATAGGGACTGTAAGCGGCGCCGAGAAAAGCCGAGGACTCTCGGGTATGTGTATCTCGGCTCCGCCGAGTCCCTGCAGGCTCGGCGCCATATTTGAATTTACACATACGCTGTGTATGTCGGCAGGGATCGCGGCGATCCCACAAAGCTGCACTGGGGTAAGGCTGCACGGGGGCAAGGCTGCACTGGAGAAAGGCTGCACTGACAAGGCTGCACTGGGGCAAAGCTGCACTGACAAGGCTGCACTGGGGCAAAGCTGCACTGACAAGGCTGCAATGGACACCGGGGCAAGGCTGCACTGACAATTCTGCACTGGGGCAAAGCTGCACTGACAACGCTGCAATAGACACTGGAGCAAGGCTGCACTGACACTGACAAGGCTGCAGATGGACACCGATAACGCTGCATTGATGGGCATTTTAATGTAAGTTTTTCTTCCTTAAACTTTACTCCTAAAAGTTTTTTTCCTTAAAATTCCCTCCTAAACTTGGGGTGCGTGTTATACGCCGGCGCGTGTTATACGCAGATAAATACGGTAGTTAAAGTGACTGTAAAGTCTCATTTTTTCCAATAAAAATAACAAACCTGTTATACTTACCTGCCCTATGCAGTTGGTTTTACACAGAACAGCCTGGATCCTCCTCTTCTCGGGTCCCTCGGGTGACTTTGATTCACAGCAGCAGGAGCCAATGAGAAGGGGAGTCTGACTGAGGCAGTCATGGACTTTGCTGGATAGGGATGGGGCTCAGGTAAGCATTAGGGGGCTGAGGGGGGCTGCTGCACACATAAAGCTTTTTAACTTAATGCATAGAATGCATTACAATAAAAAAACCTTCTGACTTTACAACCACTTTAATTCTTGTTTTGCAGGCCTAGGCAAATGATGTCATACATCCCAAGAGTCTTCAGGAGAGGGGGAGGGGTTTTCTCAGCTAAGCACACCCTTCTGCCTGCATGCCCGAGCTAAGGGCAGATGAATTCTAGGAAGTAAATGCTACATGTATCATCTGCCCTTACTCAAGATGCCAGAAATGCTTGGGAGTGATTTCTCCTCAAAATAAACAATGGAGACACAGATGGGTGGACGAGTTTGCTTTGAATATTAAAAATGAAGGAAATATAATTTTTGTTTGTGGTGTTCAAATGCAGTGTAGTTCCCCTTTAAATTGTGACAAAGAGGATTCTAAGTGTCTGTTTTTTTATCAATATTTTTATCAATCAATCAGTGTTAGTGTTTTTAATCTTATTTGGGTTTTAATAAATGGTGAAGCACCATGAATCTGTTTATTATTCCATTGAAGAGAATGAAGGTGATGGAATGATGTGAGAAAGAAGCATTATTAGCACCACCTGTGCTACCCTGCTTTGAGCTGGAAATAATCTATTATATCCTTCCTAATCTAACCTTCTTGTCTTGTATAGTATTGTAACTGTACTGCCTCCCTTTATATTGTAAGGGGCTGCACAAACTGTTTGCACTATAAAAATATTGTATGATAATAATAAGATAACATGCAGATCCAACTATAAGGGTGAGAGTTTTTTTTTACACACTAGAGGTTAAGGTGTACTGGGTGGTGTGAAGACACAACATTTTTTTTTTGAGAAACATGAGTGTACAATATTGGAGTGGATATAAATATACAGTGCCTTGAAAAACTAATAATCGAACAAACGTTTTTAAAACGAAAACTATATAGTGCCTTGAAAAAGTATTCATACCTCCTTGAAATTTTCCACATTTTGTCATGTTACAGCCAAAAATGTAAATGTATTTTATTGGGATTTTATGTGATAGACCAACACAAAGTGGCACATAATTGTGAAGTGGAGGAAAAATGATAAATAGTTTTCCAAACTTTTTATAAATAAATATCTGAAAAGTGTGGCCCCCCTGAATCAATACTTTGTAGAACCACCTTTCGCTGCAATTACAGCTGCAAGTCTTTTTGGGGATGTCTCTACCAGCTTGGCACATCTACAGAGAGTGAAATGTTTGTCCATTCTTCTTTACAAAATTGCTCAAGCTCCATCAGGTTGGATTGAGAGCGTCTGTGAACAGCAATTTTCAAGTCTTCCCACAGATTCTCAATTGGATTTAGGTCTGGACTTTGACTGGGCCATTCTAACACATGAATATGCTTTGATCTAAACCATTCCATTGTAGCTCTGACTGTATGTTTAGAATCATTGTCCTGCTGGAAGGTGAACCTCCTCCCCAGTCTCAAGTCTTTTGCAGACTCTAATAGGCTTTATTCTAAGATTGCCCTGTATTTTGCTCCATCCACCTTCCGTCAGCTCTGACCAGCTTCCTTGTCCCTGCTGAAGAAAAGCATCCCCACAACATGATGCTGCCACCACCATGTTTCACGGTGCGGATGGTGTGTTCAGGGTGATGTGCAGTGTTAGTTTTCCGCCACACATAGTTTTGCTTTTAGGTCAAAAAGTTGCATTTTGTCGTCTTATCTGACCAGAGCACCTTCTTCCACATGTTTGCTGTGTCCCCTACACAGCTTCTCGCAAACTGAAAACGGGATTTCATATGGCTTTTTTTCAACAATGGCTTTCTTCTTGCCACTCCTCCATAAAGGCCAGATTTGTGGAGTGCATGACTAATAGTTGTCCTGGGGACAGATTCTCCCACCTGAGCTGTGGATCTCTGCAGCTCCACCAGCATTACCATGGGCCTCTTGGCTGCTTCTCTTATTAATGCTCTCCTTGACCGGCCTGTCAGTTTAGGTGGACAACCATGTCCTGGTATGTTTACAGTTGTACCATACTCTCCAATTTTGTATGATGGATTGAACAGTAGCCTGTGAAATGTTCAAAGCTTGGGATATTTTTTTAAAGCCTAACCCTGCTTTAAACTTCTCCACAACTTTATCCCTGACCTGTCTGGTGTGTTCCTTGCCCTTTATGATGCTGTCTGTTCACTAAGGTTCTCTAACAAACCTCTAAGGGCTTCACAGAACAGCTGCATTTGTACTGAGATTAAATTACACACAGGTGGACTCTATTTACTAATTAGGTGACTTATGAAGGCAATTGGTTCCACTACATTTTAGTTAAGGGTATCAGAGTAAAGGGGGCTGAATACAAATGCATGCCACACTTTTCAGATGATTATTTGTAAAAAAAATTTGAAAACCATTTATCATTTTCCTTCTACGTCTCAATTATATGCCACTTCGTGTTGGTCTATCACATAAAACCCCCAAAAAATACATTTAGGTTTTTAATTGTAACATGACAAAATGTGGAAAATTTCAAGGAATATTAATACTTTTTCACGGCACTGTAAAGAGGACTGGATGAACAGATATTTTTTATGCACATATTGTTTACTTTATTTTAGACAATATAGGGAGGTTATACCATTGCACTGTTTATTAATTCCTTGTTCAAAAGTTTTATTTAGCCTAGGTTCACATTGGTCTGATTTGGCATGCGATTTGAAATGTCAAATACCAAATTGGCGGCTATTGCCGGCAATAACACTGCCCAAATCGGTGTTATGCTGACTTTGTGGCACCTCACCGATTCCCAAAAGTAGTTTCTACTTTTGGCAACTTTTAGTGCGATTTCAATAGACATCTGTGCAGGAACCCGCATAGATGTCTGTCAAATTGCCCCCCAAAGTCGGACTGCATTGTCGGGTTGGAATAGTGCGAGTTCAGCTGAACTTGCACGATTTCTAACCTGCAGCAATGTGAACCTAGGCAAAAGGTAACACATCAGTGTACAGGCGTAAATGAAAGCATGTACATAATTATAATACAATACACTCTGTTGCCATAAGAAGACAATTTTTACAAGTTGTATTATATAAACAACCATTGATGGAACAAAACAAGATAAATGCTTGGAGCTCATTATAACCAAGGTGACATATGCAATATCTACAGCATACGGGGAGAGTAATTGCCTAAAAGCTCAAAAACTGCCCACTCAGGGGGGAAGGGGGGGGTGTGAGAAAGCCAAAGGAGGGAACAAGAAGGCAATAGAAGTGTTGGAATGGAGTCTCTCATTGGGCAGGCAAAGCATACTACCCCATCGACCAAGGGTGAACCTAACAGTGCCACAAAAAGTAACTAGGGTTCCAATATTGATTGGTCAAAATTGCATGGTACATTTTGCTCAACCCAAGGTTGCCAGGTTTTAAGATACTTCGGTAGGTTTATTAATTCCTATGTAGCTGGAGCTACATACTGTTTATACAGCATGCCCAGCAGGCACACCTGTTAGTGTAGAACATAGTTTGTTAGGGTGAGCTTGGTTCACAACAAACTGGTTAAATTGACAGAAAAGCAGGCAATCAGCTTGAAAGTAAATGAAAATCACAAATTTTGGGTTGTCACCAGAACAGTAAAGGAGGGGAATTCTTCCAATGGGAACAGTAGTTCTGAAAACACAGGTGGTGGCCAGGGATTCCCTCACTTTGGAGGGATTTCCTCACACTTTTTGTTTTGGCTATGGGACAGGAAGTGAATGGGAATTTCCCATTTGGGGCAACTGGCAAAAAAAAAACAAAAAAAAAAAAAAAAACTGACTTCCCACCCTCTTATTTGAATGAAAAAAAAATAGATATTTTAAAAAGGTGGACTGAGTCAGAAAATGGCTGCTTTATGTCTTAGATACTCCAAGACTCCATCATGCTACTATGATTCCTGACTCTCCTCTACCTGGGAGTTTTGTGTGTTCTCATACACTTGTGTTCCAGAACCTCTGTTCCATTCTCCACAATTTAGAACCAAAAATCTAACACATAAGGGTCTATTTATTACAATTAGTCAAATTGGTAATAATTTCTGTAGTAGGTCAAATCAATTTCTCTGTTTGTCATCTCTAGCTAGTGGCCAAAATGCGGTATAGTTTTCTGAAATACCTCAATGAGCAAATATAGCGGATTTTGGGCACTAGATGGAGCTGTCGGCCATAGGAATTAATCTATTACAGAAATGTGTGCAGACTGCACGAATGTGTGACATTTGTTCAACGAATGTTTTATAAATAGACCCAATTGGAACCACATAATGGCTACAGCAGGTGTGCAGATTCAGAAACTGAATTGCAGTGATCTCAGCATAAAGAACATTCAACCAACTTTGTGCGGTTGAATACTGAGAATATTGCCTCACTGGCTGCCTGCTGGAGAGGTAAGTATTCCCAGTCTTCTATGCAGGGAGCAATTATTTACATTATTTAAGTGAAGTAACAGAGTTGCTTCAAAGAGAGGGTCATTTTCAGTATACAGGAGCAATCTCTCATACATAACAAATAGAATTACACAATTATTTGGTGTCACAGTGGCTTAGCAGTTAGCAGTTCTGCGCTGCAGCACAGGAATTTTCAGATTGAATCTGAGCCAGGATACTATCAGTATAGGGTTTGCATGTTCTCCCTGTGCTTTGGTAGGTTTGCTTTGAGTACACCAGTTTCTGCCAACACTGCAACGGCAAAATCATGTTGGTAGGATAATTGGCTCCTGTCTAAAGCTGGCCATACACTGCTTGAATTTTAGTTAATTGCTGTTGGCTCAGCTGAAATCCAAGCAGTGTATGATGCTGCCAGCACTGCTCAATTGTTCATTTGACTTTTGTTAAAGGAGCCAGCTGAACACTCCCTGCATCCAATCAGAGAGAGGCTCTCTTCAGTTATTCTGACAGCTGCCACTGTGTGTTGTCAGAGTACAAAAGACCAGCAGGAGGATTCATCCATCCACACTGCAGACTGAACAAAAGAAACACATACATACATGTATGTCCAGCTTAAAACTGAATTGCTGAATGAAAAGCCAGTATAAAGGAATAGTTACATAGTTGGTGAGGTTGAAAAAAAGACACAAGTCCATCAAGTCCAACCTATGTGTGTGCTTTTATGTCAGTATTACATTGTATATCCCTGTATGTAGTGGTCAATCAGGTGTTTATCTAATAGTTTTTTTTTTAATTATTGATGCTCCCTGCTGAAACCAGTGCCTGTGGAAGAGAATTCCACATCCTTACCGCTCTTACAGTAAAGAACCCTCTACGCAGTTTAAGGTGAAACTGATTCTCTTCTAATTTTAGTGAATGGCCGCAAGTCTTTGTGGGGTCACCAGTATGGTATTTGTACATTAAAACCATAGCCCCTCTCAGGCATCTCCAGAGAGAATAAGTTCAGTACTCATAATCCGTAATCCTTCCTCATAACTAAGGTCCTCCGGTCCCTTTATTAGCTTTTTTTGCCCTTCTCTGGAAGCAGTGATAAAAAAAATAATTAATCATGGCAGGAGGTGTGTCTTATGCCTACATACTTTTGCTAATAGGTGTCCCTTGTTCCCATCTCAAAAAGTTGGGTGGTATGGACTCTAGAGGGACCCAATACAGCTGTTTTACTTACCCGATTCTCCGCTCTAGCAGGCTCCTCTGTGCTACTAGACTGGTCCCCATAATCTCTTCTCCCTTGGTAAGGTTGTCTGACATCATGACGACTGATGAAGGGACCATAGCCCTGCACTGGGGACACCAAGGGACAGTCAACTGCTGGGAGCACCTTCTGCCAGGAGAGCGGAGGATCAGGTAAGTAAAAGTGCTTTTACTGACCTCTAGACAGAAACAAGCTGTTAACCCTTGCTGTGTAGGCACAGCTTTTAGTTTTCTGGGAATTGGGCTTTAAATTGGCCCTAGTTTGTGAGATAGGTACCTTAGATTGTACGCTCCTTTAGACCCCTTTCACATTGAGGCGTTTTTCGGGTGCTTTTGGGCTAAAAATAGCTCCTGTAAAACGGCTCCCCTGCAGTCTCAGCCCCGGTTCACACAGGGGCGGCACGACTTGCAGGTCGCCTCACCGAGGCGACCTGCACCCGACTGCCACGGCGACTTGCAAAACGACATCTGTATAGAAGTCTATGCAAGTTGCCCCAAGTCGCCCCCAAAGTAGTACAGGAACCTTTTTCTAAGTCGGAGCGACTTGCGTCGCTCCTATTAGAACGGTTCCATTGTACAGAACGGGAGGCGACTTGTCAAGAGGCTAGGTCGCCTGACAAGTCGCCCCTGTGTGAACCGGCACTAAGTGTGAAAGCGAGGCGATGCGCTGGCAGGACATAAAAAAATCTCCTGCAAGCAGCACCTTTGGAGCGGTAAAGGAGCGATGTATACACCGCTCCTAAACCGCTCCTGCCCATTGCAATGAATGGGCAGCACCGCCGGCAAAGCGCCGCTGCAGGGTCGTTTTTAACGCCCCAGTGTGAAAGCAGCCTTAGGGCAGAGACTGATATGAATATACATAAAATCATAAAAAGCAGTGCTTACAAAACTACAATAAAGAGTGATAATCACAAAATATATGAATTAAAGAGTGTCCAAAAATTATCCCCACCTCCAAAATTGCGCTGATTACTCTTTGTAGTAGTTTTGGCACTGCTTTTTATAATGCGATGTCGTTAGTATATGACAATATAAATAGCTGATACACAGAAATTTGCATGTTAATAGTGTGCAGTGTTTTGGGTGTGTTTGATATGAATATACAGTTTGTAAAGCACTGCATAATTTGTTGGTGCTATATAAATACCTGTAATAAATACATTTAGTAACATTGTTATTCTATGCACTGTTATGAAATAAGACTGGTAACACAGAAGAAGGTCCAATAGAGATCCCAACAGATATATGTTGGCCATCAGCCACACATATCTAACACATAAGGCTCCATGCACACTGGAGCTCACAAACGGCCGTTTTTTGGAGTTTGGGTGTTTTTTTTAACAGTCCATAAATGCCATTGTATGGTATCCTATGTGTCCATGCACACATGGACGTTTTTTAGCTTTTATCAGTAGTGGAGTTTATGGGCTGTTCTCTGAACTCCATAAAATCGCGATCAAAGTGACCACAAAAAAATGCCAAACGCCGGTAAACTCACATAAACGCATATAAACACACGTTAATTAGCATTCGGCGTTCTCTTTTTTTAATGCATTGTGGAAGTTTGGGAATTCATTATGGGATTTTTGGAGTGTCTTCTGTGTATTTTTATTAAAAACGCCCATAAACGCTAAAAAACATGCATAAACGCTTGTACAAAACGCTGTTAAAAGCGCGTTTTTCAACCAGCATTTTCTGCCAGCAATCTGGCATCCAGAAAAAGCTTTTTTGAGGCTCCAGTGTGCATGGAGCCTAAATAGCAAAACAATAATCTATAAGAAAATGTGATTATAAATATTGATCAGCGGAGATATAATCAGAGAATGGATCTCTGTTGATGTGTGGATTCCTCGTTATTATCCTGTCTTGAATTGTGATGGAGTGTAATGGCAGATCTGACATCTGTAGGAGCTCCTAGGAATGCCACATCTCCAGGATGAGTAATAAGAGGAATGACTCCCTCCCAGTCCAGCTGTGTGTGCTCAGAGCCGCCCTCAGCTCCACCTCTTGTACTCTCACATCTAAAGGACAGATAAAGAGGGGGGCTTTCCTACATCCAGATCATCAGAGCCACCACCTAGGGGTGGGCAAACCTCAACACTCAGCACCCGTGGGTGAAAGGATCCCTGCCTACTAAGGTATGAGTGCCATCCTCTCTCTGTAACTTCTCAGTCCTACAACTTTCCACTATGACATGCTGGAGACAGGGGATGGAGATCAGCTGATTTGTAATTGTAGAGCTAGGCACTTTATAGGGTCATAGGCTTCTGTCTGCAAGATCTGCTTTACAACAGGAGGTTACTGAATGGCTTAGTGGCAATGTGGTCAGTTTGGTGGCTGCCACCTGTACACATTTTACAATACAATGCAAGCCATAGGACATCTTGGAAATCACTTAATTTGGAAAGAAAGTGGGAATGATTTCCTAAAGGATTGGTTTCAGTGCCAGCCTGGAAAATCTGTGATAGCTTTCATCAGTTTAAAGCAAATTAAAAACATGTAGCACAAGCAGGCTCATGCTGGCCATACACTAACAGATTTCTTTCGTTTAGCCTGCAGGCTAAAGAAAAGAAATTAAATGGATTTCTTCATCCACACAAATGGCATGGATGGATGAGTTCCCTTTTCCAGGTCATTGTATTCTGGCAGCGCCAGCTGTAAGAATACCTGAATTGTGTCTGCAGCTCTGGTCAGCCAAAAATTTTCAGCCTGGCTCCTTCGACAAAAGTCGATTGAGTATATTTTTTTTTGTTGAATTGTTATTGTGGCCATACATGTAATGATCATTCTATTCTTCACAGGGTTTGACAATATGATCAAATCTGTGATTTATGGAAAAGAAACTTACTTAATACTTTGAATACTTTGTCATTAATTGATTTTGAGCATCGGATTAATAGAAAGTGTTCTGATCGGTCTAGACAGATAATCTGATCATAGGAAAGTAGATAGATTGATATGACTGATAAGTGTATGACACATTGAACGATTTTTTTTTTTCAATATTACGATCATATTTTTCTCCTAGACAGTAAATTGATTGACAATTTGATCATATATGAAATCATTCTGTGTTTGAAATTTCAGTTGATTGTATGGTTAACTTCAATCTATGATATAATAAGATACAGTAGATAAGATAAGAGGCTTGTGTTGTCATTGTATAAAAAAACCCATATAAAATTTCTATTCGCAGTCCCTGAATGGTGCATTACATAATTAAGTCGTTCACACAATAATAAAACCCTATGTACACCGTAATAATAATTAGACCTTATGTACACAGTAATAATAATAATAAAACCCTATGTACACCTTAATAATAATAATAAGACCCTATGTACACAGTAATAATAATAAAACCTGATAAATGATCATCTATATATTAGCTGGACCTTGTAGTTCTATCATGTATCATATTTTTCAGACAATTTAGAGTTGTTTTACAGGCGTATAACAGGCATTTTACAAGCATTTTTGCATGGGTATGAAGCTTCAGGAGCTTGTCCCTTGAGTTTACTAAGGGGAGGAGAGCAGTTTTATACAAGTAGAGGAGCTCTTCAGGTGTAAAAATGCACACAAAAAAAGTGCAAAAACGCACATATCATGCATTTATCAGGCACTCCCATTGTAGTCTATGGAACCAAAATGCCTGAATATATTGAAAAATAAGCTCCTGTACTTTTTTTAAGCATAGGATGTAGGGCAACTGAGAGTTCAAGTATGAAACGGGACAATTAGGAAGAATAGGATTTTGCATGTTCAGCATAGTCAGGTGTAGAACAACAGGCAGAAAAATGCTTGGGAGCTAAACATAGAAGAGTGATGGCAGAAAAAAGACCAAGTGATCCATCTTCTCTGCCCCGTTTTTTTTTTTCTCTATATATGATTTTGTATGTTTTTTTTTTTTTTTTTTACTTTTTTGTTTGAGTATACTGTAGATCTATGTTTGTCCCAAGTCTGTTTGAATTAACTTATTGTTGACTGGCTCACTCCCTCTGCTGGAATTCTATTCTAAGCATCAACTACTCTTTCAGTGAAATAATACCTTCTAGGGTTATTTTTGAAATTTTCTCCTCCTAGTTTGAGGTCATGTGCCCTTGTTTTAATCCCAGCTAAATACTAAAAAATACTGCCCTCCTGAACCTTAAAAAATAACGGTAAAAATGTGTGCTTTTTTAGAGAATGTCTCCCATAATGAGGAGAACATTTTGCAGACTCAACTTCATTTTGTAGGTCTTTATTTGTATTGAGGTTTGATTATAGAACTAGAAGACCCAGCTTTTCACATCATTGAGGGTGTATGTTCAGCACATCTATTCCCCATGCCACGTTTCTTTTCCATCCCTTCCTCCCACATCAGAAGGAACATTTTGGCATAACTACTGGATTGCTGTTCACCTTGGTTAGCTTGAGCTTTAACTGATCTGTTTTCAAGGTTTAAACAAAGCTAAGAATCCTTTGTAAAGTAACATCACTCATAGCCAATTCAAGCATCACTCACGTGAATGTACAATATCTAAATCACTTTGTAAATCCAGGATGCTACCTGTAATAATAAAAATAATCGCTGGTTATCTCCAGCAACCTACTCTATGCAGATATCTTATGATACGCTTAGACATCAGTCAGGTTAGCATTAGGACTAGTATGTCCACATAGCTATATGTTATTGGGGCTGATTTAACAACTGCAGTATATGAAAGAAGCACATTGCATTGTTGTCAATGACAACCAATCAAGTTTCACCTTTCATAATGTGGTCACAGGAATTCTATTTGGTTGCCACGGACCACAACTTTCTCATTCTATCTTTCTTGTCTCTTATGTTAGCACCATTGTGACATTATTTTCATGGTAACCTTATAGTATAAAAATCTGCTGAGTGTCTAACTACACATACAGTATCTATGACCCAACTTTTGACAGATCATTCTGATGAAATGTAAACTGGGTCTGGAGTCAGGAACCTTTTATGGCCAACTTAAGTTAGTGACATTGTTTTCTCAGGCATGGTCAATAATAGGCTGTTTAATGCAACATAATACTCCTTCACACTCTTCCTGCCTCCACACTGCCAAACAGACCTATTTTATCACGCTCATTAACACATTATCATCCAGTCCCCGTCATCTCTTCTCTACCTTTAACACTCTACTCTGTCCTCTACTGCCTCCACCCTCTAACACGCTCACTGCCTAGGAGATCGCCAATCACTTCAAAAATAAGGATTGATACAATTTGTGAGGAGATCTCCAATGCGCAGATACCTCCCCCATTCAAAACCCTATGTTCACAGATACAATCATTACTTCCCTCATTCAACCCTGCTAGTATTAATGAGGTTGCTAAACTTTTTTCTAACGCCCACCTAACGACCTGCCCTCTGGATCCTGCTCCATTGCAAATGCTACGCTCACGTTCTGACTCTATTCTACGCTCTCTAACTCACATTTTCAATCTCTCTCTCTCTCTTCTGGCATTTTCCCCAACTCTCTAAAACATGTGCTAGTCAGCCCAAACCTTCAAAAGCACCCCACTGGACCCCACCAGTCTTAACAATCTACGCCTCATCTGATTACTCTCCTCCTCCAAACTCCTTGAAAGACTGGTCTACACCCGACTGAGCGACCAACTATGAACAAACTTCTTGATCCCCTTCAGTCCGGATTTTGCCCTCAACTCTCCACAGAAACTGCTCTCCTTAAACTCACCAACGATCTACTAACGGCTAAAACCAAAAGACACTACTCTGTACTACTTCTCCTGGACCTCTCTGCTGCTTTTGATACAGTGGACCACCCCCTCCTCAAAAAAAAACCTCCACTCCTTTGGTCTCTGTGACTGTACTCTTTGCTGGTTCTCATCCTACCTATACCACTGCTTATTCAGTGTCACTTACAACTCTACTTCCTCCTCTCCTCTTCCTTTCTCTGTCGGAGTCCCCCTAGGTTCTGTTCTTGGACCTTATCTTTTTCTCAATCTACACCTCCTCCCTGGGTCTTTTGATTGCCTCCCATGGCTTTCAATGTCATCTCTATGTGGACGACACCCAAATCTACCTCTCCACCCCCCAATTCACTCCATCTGTCTCCTCAGGCATCACCAACTTACTAACAGATAAATCAGCCTGGATGTCACATCACTTTCTCAAACTCAGCCTATCCAAAATCAAGCTCATGATATTTCCTCCCCCATGTGCCACTTCCCCTGATTTCTCTATCAAAATCAACGCCTCAAGTATCAACCCATCCCCCCATGCCAAGGTCCTAGGTGTAATCCTGGAATCTGAACTCTCCTTTCGGCCCCACATCCAATTGCTGTCCAAAGCTTCCTGCTTCAACCTCCGCAACATCCCCAAGATACGCCCCTTCCTAATTTATGTCACCACAAAGCTTTGAATCCACTCCCTGGTCATCTCTCGCCTCGACTACTGCAACTCCCTCCTCATTGGCTTACCTCTAAATAGGCTATCCCCCCTTCAGTCCATCATGAACGCTGCTGCCAGGCTCATCCACCAAACTGCTTGGCGTCTGCTACCCCTTTCTGCCAATCCCTGCATTGGCTGCCATTCACCCAACAAATTCAATTCAAGATACTAACAGTAACTTACAAAGACAATCCACAACCTGACCCCCAGCTACATCTCTAACCTGGTCTCAAAATACCAAATAGTCCTCTTCGCTCCTCTCAAGACCTCCTGCTCTCTAGCTCCCTTGTCCCCTCATCCCATGCTCGCCTCCAGGACTTCTTCTGAGCCTCTCCCATCCTCTGGAATGCTCTACCCCAATCTGTCCGACTATCTCTCACTTTGTCTACTTTCAGACGATCCCTGAAAACTCATCTCTTCAGAGAAGCCTATCTGGGCCCCCACCTAACTGTACATTTATTTTCTCCATTAGCACATCCCCCACAGTTGTTACCTCTTGTACCTCTTGACCCTCCCTCTTAGATTGCAAGCTCTAATGAGCAGGGCCCTCTGATTCCTACTGTATTAAAGTGTATTGTAATTGTACTATCTACCCTCAAGTTGTAAAGCGCTGCATAAACTGTCGGCGCTATATAAATCCTGTATAATAATAATAATAACATGGGAATTGCAGGCACAGAGTTAATTGTGAACAGGTACTATTTTATGTTATACGTTTTTGCTTATTTTGTGTTTGGTTCAGAAAAAAAGAGAGGCTTCCACCATATCAGGAAAGAAAGTGTGGTGGTCCCATCCCTGGTTAGACAAAACATGGAAAAATATCCCTCTAAATGGGACTTTGGAAGACCACCAACACTGGATATGTATAAAAGAGTTTTATTCAAGATTGTACAAATTTAGACAGGTGAACAAGTATAAAAAGACACGTAGCGTCTGAATGTGCGTACAACAAGCATAACAGAACACAAAAGAGCCAAACTGTAGCATAGGATATAAAAAGACACTAATACTCTCCGATGGGTGAATACCCTGATACCTGACGCGTTTCCAGTTTTTTACACCTTCGTCAGGGGTAGAGAGTGGAGAATAATCACATATTAGCTCAATTGAAGCGATTCCATATCAGGAGCATGGAAATCAAATATCAGGAAGGGTACAAGACGCCGTCCAAAGAACATTGTTGGCTTGAGGAAATCAGTTCCCACATCGGTGTAATAGGTGTGTGACAGCGAATGGATTTCGGTTGTAAACAGTAAGTGCTTTAAAGGGCAGTGGGGATGGGGCTAACCAGAGCCTCAAATGGAGCTGCTAGGTTAGCAGGTAATAACCAATGGTTCCTGACTCCATGTGCCCTACGAGAGCGGTTGCTTGTTGTATGCACATTCAGACGCTACACGTCTTTTTATACTTGTTCACCTGTCTAAATTTGTACATTCTTGAATAAAACTCTTTTATACATATCCAGTGTTGGTGGTCTTCCAAAGTCCCATTTAGGGGGATATTTTTCTTTGTGTTTGGTTCAGGTTAAATTTTTCTGTGCATTGCATGTAGTAGTTTTAAATAATTTGTATAGCAGCTGGAAAACTTTGAATAGTGATCCCCAAATGGCAGAATTTTCATCATTCTTTACCTCCTACAAAGTCTAATGGATCTCTGGTTGCTATATGAAAACTTGCTTGCCATTTAAGAATAGATGGTTGTTCTTTTCTGTAAAAAAAAAAAAAAAAATAGATGGTTGCATGCTGGGTTTATGGAATAAAAAGCATTTAGAGATGATTTTAGAACCTGGAACAGTCTGAGCACAACAGAATCAATTCAGAATGTTATCAAAATACAGACTTGCATTTAAGCTGTGCTGCACACCGAAATGGCAGAATCCTACATAATGTATCAGTCAGGACTACAAAGAATACTCTGTTGCAGAAACATGCTTTTCTTCATCCATGAAACAGGAAGGATTTTGACCAGGTGGTACAGTGGGAAGCCTGGACCCCAGATGAAAAAGGCACATGCTGGAAACAGAACATCCTCTTTGTCTGTCTTAGAATCTACAAATGAGAATTGTTTTTGGTATTCTACTTGTGATCTCCTATGTTGAAATATTTCCAATATGAACACTTCTGTTTTTCTGCTGGCAAAGTTCAATCAACCCAATGTTGGTACATGTTATGACCTGAACATGGCAAAATTGCAGGTATCAGATACCAGCCCTCTAAAATGAACAAACATATTTATGCTGCCCATACACTCACAGAGGTTGTATGTTTTCCCCTCATTTTACTTTGCCTTGTCTGACCTGGCAGTGTAGTTGGAGTGTAAGGGACAGTTGGTGCCTGTAAAGTGCCTAACCTGACACACTGCATAGCAGCTCTGTAGTCGATACATGATTAAATGTATTTTTTAAATACAAGCAGTATAAGTGCTTGAATTTGATTTGATATCGGTCTTATTGAAGTTCCTGAATAGTTGATTGGAGTGTGAGAGAGAGAGACAGTGCTAGACCCAATCAGTTCAGAGAAATGATCATTGGTTCTTTACTACCTGTATCGTTGCATTTGGTCATTTATTTGTAGAATTACTTTTTCCCATTTACATGCATCCATTTTATTGTATATATGGTTAGGTCATGTGTAATGTTTTTTAGATGCTAAATTAATAAACTACAATACTTTTATACAAAAACTATAAACTTCTACTACTTTCTACTTTATTAGAGGTAACCCCGTGAAAAAAGTCCCGCTAGAGGAATCGCACTCCTTCAGGGGGTGCTTAGGTTTGGCAAAAATTGGGATGGGGGCTTACCTCTAGAAAAATATACAGTGCCTACTGGGATGACACCTCCCTCCTTTCTAATCAGTTCAGAGAGAGACAGTGGTAGAAGCCAATCAGTTCATGCGCTGATGAGAAATGCGGATAGGAGGAGAAAGCAGAGCAACAGAGATGAATTCATAACTGTGCTGCTTCTTTTTTCACTGTCCAGTCACATGCTGGGGTGGGTCCAGGATAACTTGAGCTTAGAGGGGGCAGGTGAAAGATGCTGGTTTTATCTCACAGAGTACAACTAGAATTGGACTGAATTGGTGCTGAATATTGCAGCCAAAGCTTGTGTTGATATTTTATCTTTTAATGGGCTATCAATTTCAACTTTGTTATTTTTGGCTGGAGTTCTTAAAACAATTTACCATGCTGTCAGATGTAGGGAGACCCTGACCCTCTGACTGCCTCCTAGACAGCACTGCTCATACTTCTGTCTTGACAGGTTCCTTGCAAGAATGACAGAGAATGTATGCGTTATGCTGTTATGATGTTGTTTCCTGCCTGCAAGCTTGTACCCACAGTTATGCTGGTCACTTATTGCAATCTTCAAGCGATTTGAAGCATTTTTAGCCAGCCTTTGCTTACAAAGGCAACTAAAAGAAACCTACTACCCACAGTTTCTATCAACACAGTGAAATGACCTATAGTTTGAGTGATAGGCTGGCTTGATCCATTTTGTTTTTGCTTTTAAAAGTAGTTGAAACTGCTTGAAATGTGCTGTTTCTGGTCAGTTTTAGTGATGATGGAATTAGAAGAATTGCCAATTCATCACTTTCTAATTCTCTTAAATATTTCCATGTAAGCATTTTCTACCATCTTCTTCCTGGTGCAAACAGTACTTGATCAGTAACATCTTGGACCAAGAAGAAGGTGGTAGACCTCCAAAAGCTTGGTAATGCCAATAAAAAAACGTAACGTAAAGTAATGAGGATTGGACAGATCTTCATGGAAATATTCATTCAGATCAGAAAATTTGTAATTCAATAACTTGCCTTGTTTCTACGTCTATTCGTTCATCACCGCATGCTATGGAGATCTTTACCCTGTTGTACGTGCCTGCTGTAAATAAAATACTGTCACAATACTCCTAAGTCAGTATTATTGTTGGACTATTCAAAATGTGAATTTTCTGATGAAATGGGGGTGAAAAAAAGAAGACATCATTAGCATCTTGTGCAAGTCTCCAGAAAAAAGAACATGTGGATATCCCAGCCACAAATCAGCATAGGCAGTAGAAGTCACATCTTTATAGGTGAGGTTCAAGGGCAGTACAGCTTTGGGTATTATTAAAATTTTTAAGAAACTTAATCTAAATCTGTGGTCTGTGGTCATATGGTTGTGCTAAGGTAGGCAGCAGAGTAAAAGAAATCTATGAGAGGGCATATTGTTTAAATCTCCATACCAATCCTCTAATTGGCCATTGAGCACTTGTCTATACACTGAATGGTAAGTAAGCCAAACGTATTATTATCATGCTGTCCATAATCATTATGGTAGATTAAACATTTTCTTTTTACACATGTTATTTTCTGCATTTGTTTTCCTGGGAGGAACAGTCTTGAACCATTTCATACAGCGCTGGACAAGATTAATTATTTTTCAGTGCCTGATCTCATTAAGGGCTTTAGGGTAAACTGCAGGGTGATTTTTCATTGTAATTAAGAAACAATTTTAGTCTAAATTTAGCTGCTTTAAAACTGACTAAGGTGACACTTCCAGTGAGTCTGTGATGAATGCCAATGCATATATCTACATTTAGGCAGATCTGAACATGCAGTATATAATATATACATGTATCTAGTGTAGGTGTTCATTTATCTTATGTCAACATCTCAGCTATCGTGGCTGAACTGAAGGTTACTACTACAGTGTTTGCTTTTAAAATGTAAAATACCTATTATCAAAGCAAAAAATCTATGATGTCATTGGGAATGCTAATGTCTATGATTTTATATCATTGGTTGACATTTGTCTGTGCCTACTGCAAGTAAAGGGATGTAGTAAATGTAACCATGTTCAGGCAATGTGTCGAACATCCCTCCAGAGAGAATTCTGAACACTAAGCAAACAACTAAATATACAAAATGACACATATATATATATATACGTATTAGAGCAGTTTTACCTCTCTGCTACCTCCTCCTTTCAGCATGCTCCTTGTGTTGCTTTTCCCTCTCCCAGTATGGGTTCTGCTATATGATGACTGAAATAGGCTAATACCAAATGAAATCCAGGTACTTATACTGCTTATCTTTTTAAAAAAAATGCATTTAAAGAGGTATTTATGAATACAGTGCTGCATTATTTGTGTTTTTTTATACCTGCTTAGAGTTCAGCTTTAAGGGATGCTATAGAGGTACATCACAGTAGCACTGTTATGAGTAACGTTAGACAACTAGTGTTAAAAAAGAAGTACAGCCAAAGCTTTTTTTTGGCAATGCTACTCGTGTGAGTCACAAGTGCACTAACTTTTGCTCTCCTGTGTCCTGTGAGGTCACAGAGCTGTTCCAGGCTCTGGAATGATCCTGATCACATTGCCGTGATCCACCAAGCTGACTGAGAGCCGAAGCCAGCTATGCCTGCCCCCTATTCAGCCCAGCACTCTGGTGAACACTGGAGGGGCAAAGCTCAAAGCTGACCGAGAACTGAATGATCAGTGGTCATGTGATCATTCAGTTCTCAGCCTTAGAGCCAACAGGGGACAGCTGCAACAGAGATGCTGCAGCATAGAGGTGAGTATGGTTTTCTTTTTTTTTTTTTTTAACTGACCCAAACTTCTTTAAGGCTCCATGCACACTACAAAATGCCAAAAAAGCACTGGATGAAAAATGCTCATAATAGCATTTTTGTGCTAGTAGCGTTTTAGCAGCAGCATTCAGCATTTTTTTCTGC
Source organism: Aquarana catesbeiana (assembly GCF_042186555.1). Taxonomy (NCBI): domain Eukaryota; kingdom Metazoa; phylum Chordata; class Amphibia; order Anura; family Ranidae; genus Aquarana; species Aquarana catesbeiana. The sequence goes on along the minus strand of NC_133325.1, from coordinate 665,067,032 downwards.
TAGCTCCCAAAAACACAAAACATTTTTTTTTCTGTTCCTAGAAACTGAAGTTTCAAGAATGCTTCTGGACTTAAAATAGTGTGCATGGACACATAGGATAACACTATTTGCTTCTAGAAGCAGCTGCTGCTAGGAGGGTTGCATGGAGCCTAAGAGGAATTGACCTTTGTAAAGAAAAATATCACGTCAAGGTAGATATCTGGGTAAGGATGATGGAACAGGTTCAGGTGTTAAAAATGGGTTTGGAGTAGGGCAACAGGCCACTTGATCTTGTCTAGTACAGGTCTACAGAATCAGACCCTCACAATACTCTTCTATTTATCAACCTTTTATATGTTGCAAATGTTGACTTTTCTGTACCTCTTTTGCCTACTTACTATGTAGGGTAGTCTAAATGGATATGGTATATTATACAAAACACAGATCTCTGTTAATAGAGTGAACTTTCAGATTTTAGCACAGCTGTAGGTTGATGGAACGCAAAACAAGCCAATTAATTGATTTCACTTGTTTCCTGGAATTGCTCTTTAAGAAGTGTACAGGACACCAGGGTTGGGTACTGAACGGCAGGTATATTTCCCCACTATTTGGGTTGTAGTCCTATTAAAGGGGGACAATTTGAAGATATGTTGAGTACTCAGGGGTTCTCACTCATGCAGGGTGAGTTCTGAGGTAGTCTGGCTAGTGAAGAGAGGACCGACTTTCAGTACTCTCTGGATTGCTAAATCTCTATCAGGGAATTTTGGAGATTCATAGAGTTTTGGGTGGGAAGAACTTCCAAACCCTGATTACAGGGACTTTGATCCTGAAGGAGTTAACCAGTCTTTGTGTGAGTCCATAAAAAGGAAGAATCAGTGGGCACTTGGCAGAAAGAGAGAGTGAGCTGGGCACACCTGAATAAGCAGGGTGAGCTAAGCTTTGGATTGAGCCACAGTTGCTGACTTTGCTTCAGCAGAGCATCACGGAAGCATCACCAAAGCTTCATCGAAGCACCACTGAAGCATCAAAAACACATTATAAAAGCATGCTGAAGTCAAAGCAAGTGTAAATGAGCCCTAAAGGTTTAGCAGTATATAATTTACAGTATTGATATACAATACGTACAGATCATATAGTAGTAAATTGTTAGCAAGGGCACAAAGAGAGATTATTACAATTCCAGGAGGTGAAAGCCTACAGGGGGCTCATCCATGTGCCTATGAGTACAGAGTAGACTGCAGAGGAAGAAGTAATGGCATGTTCCAAATGTATTCTTTGTTGGGGGGTGAAGAACCACTGTGCAAATTGCTGCCTAAACCAGAAGAGGCAATAAAGAAAAGTCACAAGGATATATGGATTACAGACAACAAGATTTCTCTATTTCCATACCTAATGATATAAAATCTATATAAATAAAATAATTTTTCAATATCTTAGAGGATAAAGAAGGCTACTAGGAGGTTGATTTAGTGTTTAGCCACCATTTAAAATAAAGTCTACTTATGTGGAACAAATTACTGTTTCAGTCAAAATGCAAAACCTAAAAAAATGTAATATCATGTTTAGCAAGGATAAAACCATGTACATATGTGGATGCCACGTAGGAATGCTAAATATACATTTTATAGCAGCAGGGATCAGGGCAGAAGAAAGCACCAAATCTGCTGAAAACTTGTTCGATAGACAACTGAATATACAAGCAGATGCACCCATAGCCTAGTAAAGTGTCTCATGTAAGAAGGTAAAATAGTTTTTTAAAGGACGGGTTTGGTTTAGAATTAAATCTCTGTAGCCCCCCTCCCTAGCCCTCTATCTTCCTGTAAATTAAAACTGCTTTAGCTGGGTGCCTACTTACCCCTTTCTGATGGTGGAGGCCTCCTGTGGTGTTTATACCCTCAGTTCTGAAATGTTTTCGCCACTGCAGTAACTTCTATAAACTTGAATAGGCTGTACCTTTACCTTACTGGAGTAAGGGTCCATTCAAGGCTATGAGAAGTTACTATGCAGGTGTGGGCAATGCTGAAAAGGTTTCTGAACTAAGTGTGTAAACACTGCGAGAGGGCATCACCATCAGAAAGCTTTAAGTAAGCACCTGGGTGGGGGGTTTAACCCTAGAAATGGTTAGGGGACTATGGACGAAGGTTGGCTAGATTTAAAAGTGACAATAAACTAGATCCTTATATTTCAAAAGTAATCCATACACCTCCACTGGGTAATGGCCCTGTAATCTATTTTTCATGAAAATCCTTTCTGACTGAGTTTTTTTCTGCCTCCTTGAAATGTCTTCTGTAAGCTCCCAAACCTCCCCCCCCCCCCCCTTCCATTTGGAACTAGCAGTGCACATTAGTTGCGGGGTCATGTGCACAGGACACTTCCTGTTGTCCATAGTCCCTGGTCTTCAGAGTATGAAACAGAGGGTGGCTACACTCTTCCAGTGGGACCATGGATAATTAATGTTGCCACCCTCTAACAGGAAGTTGGATAATGGCAGCAGCTAAAAAGATTTGGGGGATCTGGAGGAGGCAGAGATCTACTGAAGGTATTTTTTTGATTTAAGAATGCATTTTAAACCAGGGTTTAGTGTCACTTTAATGATGGCAATGATTAAGCACATTTGTATTGTGTGAAACGTGTCTACCAGGCAGCTTCTTGGTGCCCTGTAGTGTCATTTTTGGGATTTCCAATGCTCATGCGTACCCCCAAAGGGATGCAGCGTGGCGATCGGTGGTGAGTTGTATCCCTCGACACAGCGCATCACCGATCAGGGTAAAAACAGATGACATAGACTCTTTACCATGTAATCAGTTTACACTTATAATTAGTGTAGCTTATTAGTGTTCATCGGTGCAACATATCAGTGTTCATCAGTGCAACATATCAGTGTTCATCAGTGCCCATCAGTGCAGCCTCATCAGCGAAGAAAAACAATTACTTAGTTGCAAAATTGTATAACAGAAACGAGGAAAAGTTTTTCCAAAATGGTATTTTTTCGTGTGTTTAGCAAAAAAATAAAAATCCAGTGGTGATAAAATACCACCAAAAGAAAGCTCTGTCTCAAAAAAAATGATAAAAATGTCATATGTGTACAGTGTTACATGACCACGCAATTGTCATTTAAAGTGTGAAAGCTGAAAATTGGCCTGAGCAGGAAGGAAGTAAAGGTGCCCTGTATTGAAGTGGTTAAGCACCAAGAGCCTTACATTCATAACACTTTCATTCACATCCTGAAAAAATAACTGCTGGCATCTGTGTTTACAACAAAAACATTCCACCAATGCATCGATGGAGCCAAAGTAAAGGTGCACTACAGGCTATTCCCTGAAGACCCATTGGACAACTTCCTACAAAACTAAAAAGAATGTTTTTGCATCTACATAATTACGGCTTGATTGACACATATTCCCTTGGAAATATGACCACCTCAGACACATCTGTAAAGCAGTTGATAGACTGTAAATTCTGGATGAGAAAGTCGATTACTCTTTCTAGTCTTTGAAATCGTTTCGTCCCAGACTGGGACAAACCTTAAACAAAGAAACACAGAAGGATAACATTTTTTAAAACAGTAAAGTTGCTGCATGAGACTGAATTGTCTACCAGAAACAAATAAGACAAAAAATAAGTGCTTCCCGACTTGGTGCATCATTCACTCTGCATTGCCAGTGCCTTCTGGCATCAAGGTACTAAATTGTAATTGTAGATCTGAAATGATAAGCTTCATACTGGGGCATTCAGTATACCATGGTCTAGTATGAGAAGACTCATCAGGTGTAGGATAGCTGCAAAGTCTTTCAGTAAAACAATAAATTGCATATTTGCGCTGCTGTGAAACAAGCTTGGCTTGTTTTATTTATTTTTTTTCAGAGAACATACTTGCAAACTGTGGGTTATTTTTTGAAATATCCAGAAATCTTCAAACACCCAAAACATCTTAAAAGATCATTACTCAAAAGACATGCTGATAGGTAAATTAGATCCTGTCTAAATTGGTCCTAGTATGTGTATGTATGAATGTGAGTTAGGGACCTTAGATTGTAAGCTCCTTGAGGGTAGGGACTGATGTGAATGTATAATATATATGTAAAGCGCTGCGTAAATTGACGGCGATATATAAGTAGCTGAAATCATAAATAATAATAATTACAAAACTAATTTTGGTGTCTGAAAGACATTTTATTCCAGGGAGCAGATAACATGTCTGAAAGTATGTGGTGGAATGCTACAAAAAACATTTAGAAAAACAAAATTGTGCTAGGACAGGTGGATTCTGTATGAATGGGCCTTGCACCATCTGCGGTGTGTGCTTCTCTCTATTGTGTTCTTGGACTGAGGACCCCAAAGCGTGTTTCAGAGGTCACTTGTTGAGTTTTTGTTCCAATCTTTATTTTTTCACTGAAGATTTTATTGGTGTTATTTAAGGTTTGTTCCAGTCTGGGACTAAATTATTTCAAAGACTACAAATACAAAAGAAGCTCAGGCTGCTCAGAATGTACCACATCCATAAACTCGCTAGAACCTAAATTTATGTGCTTTTACTTTACTGGTACAGATGGGACAGACATATAAAAAGTTTATACAAAGCTTATTAAGTTGAAAAACACATGTTTAAAAGAAAAGCTTCACATTTATGCCCCATATAGAAAGAAGGACCAACAAAGAACATATATATTACTCCATAGCTGTATGAACCCTCCGCCCCAAAAAAAAAAAAAAAAACACGAACAGAATATTCAACTTTCTTATCCAGAATTTCAAGTCTGTCAACTGCTCTGCAGATGTATCTGTAGGGGTTATATTTCTGCTTGTATTCTCTTACAATGTCCATTTTTTACAATCTGGCCTTCCATATGATCATGAACCAAGCTGTTATTGCTGTCCTAACAGTATCTGTGTAAAGAATTTGTAATAGAAGTTGTTGTAAGCTCTTTATTGCTCATCTTTCATGTCAAAGCTCTTTAGCAATCACAAGTCTAAGGCCAGCCATACAGTACATGGATTGAAATTTGGCCGGTTCAGCAGGGACTGGCCACATTTGGATCCATGTATGGGCAGACTGATTGTATGATCATCACAAAGGATAAAGTTACATTATCCTGATTGGCTGGAACTATTGAGGTCATCCAATAGAAAAAAATTAAGAATTGCAGCCAATGGAGAATGAAAGTATGAAAGAAGCTAAGGTGAAATGTAGATTTTTACACAGAGTTTTTACAACTGCTTTCTAGAAATTGCTAGAGCTGTGACATAGAAAAGGAAGCTGCAAAGAGTTCACAACAGCCTCTATGCATGGGCACTATCAGATGATATAGCAAGAGGAATTAAATAAGTCACTTTAAAAAAAAAAAAAAAAAATTTACAAAAAAGTGTGCTGTATCAAATAGAGGTTACAATGCAGAAAGGTTCCCAGCCGAGTCAAGTGAAAGGGTGCCATATTACATCACTCCCACTGTGAGTTCACCAACCTCTGCCATACAAGTATTCAGTTAGCTACAGTATATGAGCATATTTTACTTTAAAGAAAGTGAAAAAAATGTTCCTGCTTTATAAAGTGTTTTATTATTAAGCAGAGCTCCATCTGTTTTGAAATAAGTATGAAGCCGGGGCCCTTTTAAAGATTAAAGTAAAAACCTTGAAGTGGAACTATGGGCAGAATCCTTATCGCAGTAAATAGGACATAAGAATGGATACTGGCCTGTGTCTGCAATTTCGTTTTTGGATGCACTGCAGAAAAGCAAATTATTCACATCAGATCTTGGACTAATATTATTACTAAAGCTTGAATGTTAGTCTCTGGGAGTTCAGGAAAAAGCCATGGCCATATTAGACTAAGGCTAATAACTTTTCACTGTAAAAGAAATCTATACTGACAGAAGTACAGAGGATGTCCTAATATTAGTTGCCTGCCTCTGCCTGAATTCAGTGCTTTCCAGTTACTGAGCCAGAAACAAGCATTCATATTAATTCTACCCACCCTTTATGCTCCAGGTGTATGTACCTTATGTGTTCCCCATCTTCCAACTCCCTTCCAAGCTGATATAATGACTGGATCTTTAAAACTTTCCCAAATGGAGACTGTTTAACATCATATTGCTGGCAATAGTGAGCTCTTATTGGTCAGCACTGGACACATGACCATGCTGCCCATTGAGAATCTCTTCCTTATTTCAGGACGCTGCCCCAGAAGAAAGGAGCCTCAAAGCGAAGTTCATTGGTCATGTGGCCAGCGCTAAACAATGAGCGTTCACCATTATTTGCATTATGCCAATACACAGCCTCTAATGCTGTGTAGTGAGGTTTTGATGTGCTGCACCTCTAAATAGGCTAGAGTGAGGTAGATGGAAGGGATCACATAAGGTACATACAGTGGGGGTTGGAGGGGTGGGGAGAGTGTTGTGAGTTAGGTCACCTTTTCCTTTTTTGTGAAAAAGTGAACTAACCCTTTTAAAGCCATTGGATCAGCATGACAACCAATCAACTAGAAATTTCAGAAGTAATGGCAACCTCTATATGCTTTCAGTACAGGTATCCATTAAAACTGGACACATATGATTTACACAAGCTCTGTGGTTAATCAGATGATTTTAGTACACCCAAATCTATCTAACTAGCCTTTGCAGTAAAGTGCAGATGGAAGTGCAAGCTAGTTGGTAAGCATGCTGGGAATTGTTTGTTTGTTTGTTTGTGATGTGCATTGTCCTTGTCCTATATCTGCATCTTACTGCAAAGACTAGCTATAGATTGGGGTGGTTGCCACTTGTTTGTACAGTTTGCTGAATTTTGATGCGGAGATGCACTGGATGCCTTCAGCTGCCATTTTGCTACGGCTGGGCATCCCATGTGTCTCTGTACCTTTTAACGAGGAGTAGACACCCTCCAGGCAAACCTGCCCTTAATCTATCCACTGATATATGATATTTGCTCCAACTTGGAGACTCTTAAAATTATAGAGTTAGGACCGCAGTGCAGAAAGGTACTTTGACGTAGACCATGCGGCTTACACGTACATTTTTGCAAATGGGTGCAAACTAAGCCCTCTGTTTTTAAGGAAAATTATTAGACAGGGACCAATTTGTTTTTTGCAGGTTAGCTGGTAAATTTTTGTTGGTTTTTGTTGGCCTCTGACAAGTCAGAGCTAGAGCCTTTCAATGAGCAGAGAACACTAGCTTTGCAGATAGCAAAGCTATAGGTCTGACGTGGCATGTCAGACCTCTGCAGGGAGTCCACTGCTCCTGCACTTTCTAAAGAAAACAAACACTTTGCACACATTTTATTTTGATGCTTCTGGATTGTATTTAGGAGATTTAAGCTGAAAGTTCAATTACACTTGAAACCATTGCTGAGAGGTTCTTTTTATCTTATCTATGAACATGAGGAAGCAGTGGCCACATAAACACCAGTGTGATTTCTCTGACCTCAAATAGATGTGCTGTACAGTTCTGCTCTGGAGTAGGACACTGTTGCATCTCAGCTTGGTGATTTTGGTTTTAAAACTAAAAGCTGATCATGCATTTTACAACATGGTTGTACAATCTCATTTACATTTACCAGCAACTACAGTCTAACCGAACATATCGAATCAGAAAGCTCTCGCACTACATGGTTATTGGTACATTTAAAGGAGATTGTACTAAAAATGCAACAAGTGTGGCCAGTTTTGGAGCGGTAGATGGTGGCAGCTAAGGGGGGACCCAGGCATAGTTAGCTATACCACTGAAACATAAATCCTGGGGGATAGCACTAATGGGCTACCTCCTAATTATTGTGGTGTACAGCGATCATGTCAAGCCATGGCATCTCCATGTGACTGAAGTGAGAGGAATCCAGCAAGTTCTAGAGATCTTCTTTTCACACATAAAGCTCAGGGGTATATGTAGGATATACTCCCATAATAGGGGAATGTGCAGTGTAATTCTGCTCATCATGCATCCATGAGAGAAAGGAATGTTTAAGGATAACACTGAGGCGACAGCTCCAGATCAGACTAGTTTTCTTAAAACCGTGAGATTTGTCTTTTGGCAAATTGTATTCTGGCAGCATTAGAGAAATATGTGATTAAATGCAATCTATCTAGCCACTAGCATTGCAGATCTTTGTCTGACATGTCTTTCATTATCACAGAAATAGTTTCAACTCTCTGACACGTTTTTTTTGTGGTATCAGCAAAATTATTTCCCTTAACATGCACTTCTGAAGTGGACTGGATTTGAAGTGCTGTCATATTCCAAGAAAACTGTGGGCTTCTTTTCCTGTGTGGTTTGGGACAGTTTTCTTGTGTCTCGTTTAATGCACAGAATTTTTGGAAATGAAGTTGGGCAGTAGACTCCAGTATTTTTATTGCAGGATGTCGATTGATTTAATGTACTAGTCACATCTATTTGTTTTGTAATCTCCTTCCGATCCTGCATGTCCTTCAGTATAAAAGTTTGTATTTCTAGTTTTTTCATTCACAGATAAGAAACTGCCTGTACATTTTAGGTTTTAAGAAATGTCTGTATATATAGCAATGTATTTATTAGCGGATGTGTATAGAATCATTTTTAAAAGTTTTTTTCTTTATATACTAAAATATTATTCCAGTAGCAAAGAAATCAGACTTGACAATGTGGCCCTAGAGACATTTAAAATTCTAAAACCTATATAGAGTGAAGAATTAAGCCCCTTGCATACTGTTGACTGGCTTCTCAATCACTCTCCATTCTCTGCTAATGATGCCCAGTCACTTATTTTTACAATCACCTGTTGTGGAGTTACTACAGTGCCTTGCAAAAGTATTCACCCCCTTTGCTTTTTACCTATTTTGCTACATTACAGCCTTTAGTTCAATTTTTTTTTTAAATCTGCATTATATGTGATGGATCAGAACACAATAGTCTAAGTTGGTGAAGTAAAATTAGAAAAATATATATACATAAAACTATTTTTCAGAAATAAAAAAAATGATAACTGGCATGTGCGTATGTATTCACCTCCTTTGTTATGAAGCCCATAAAAAGCTCTGGTGCAACCAATTACCTTCAGAAGTCACTAAATTAATGAATGATGTCCACCTGTGTGCAAGCTAAGTGTCACATTATCTGTCATTACATATACACTCCTTTTTGAAAGGCCCCAGAGGCTGCAACACCGAAGCAAGAGGCATCACTAACCAAACGCTGCCATGAAGATCAAGTAACTCTCCAAGCAAGTAACGGACAATGTTGTGGAGAAGTACAATTCAGGGTTAGGTTATAAAAAAATATCCAAATCTTTGATGATCCCTAGGAGCACCATCATAACCAAATGGAAAGAACATGGCACAACAACAAACCTGCCAAGAGACGGCAGCGCACCAAAACTCACAGACCGGGCAAGGAGGGCATTAATCAGAGAGGCAGCATAGAGACCTAAGGTAACCCTGGAGGAGCTGCAGAGTTCCACAGCAGAGACTGGAGTATCTGTACATAGGAGGACAATAAGCCATACGCTCCATACAGTTGGCCTTTATGGCAGAGTGGCCAGAAGAAAGCCATTACTTTCAGCAAAAAACAAAATGGCACGTTTTGAGTTTGCGAAAAGGCATGTGGGAGACTCCCAAAATGTATGAAGGAAGGTGCTCTGGTCTGATGAGACTAAAATTTAACTTTTTGGCCATGAAAGAAAACGCTATATCTGGCGCAAACCCAGCACATCACATCACCCAAAGAACACCATCCCCACAGTGAAACATGGTGGTGGCAGCATCATGCTGTGGGGATGTTTTTCAGCAGTCGGGACTGGGAAACTGGTCAGAGTTGAGGGAAAGATGGATGGTGATAAATACAGGGATATTCTTGAGCAAAACCTGTACCACTCTGTGTGTGATTTGAGGCTAGGACGGAGGTTCACCTCCCAGCAGGACAATGACCCCGAGTCACTGATCTTCAACAAGCATATTCAGACTAGATGGCCATAACACCCAATCTGCACATGCCCTTCCTAGGTTGGTGTCTCATTAAGTAAATGAGGGATGATAAGGATACTATCTCTTTTAACATTTACCTTTAAAAACAAGTTGAGTGGCAGCTACCATGTTCCTGTCAACTATACATGATTACAGAACTAACCAGGGTTTAGTTAGAAGATCAAAAATGAATCGCTTATGTAGATTTAACACACTAATGTAATTTTAAAAGTTGTTTCCAATTATTTATAATTTTTGAATAAAATATAAAATATTACCTGATGACCCTGGTGACCATTATCACACCTGGGGAAAACCACAAGCAGTCGTACTGACACAAATTGTACAGACATGATCTATGCTTGACACTCTCAAGAAAGCAACACAGAAAAATATCATGCAGCCAGCACTGAAGTGAATGCATGTACACAGAAAGTGGTCATAAAAGGTGGTCACCAGGAACCCCTGCTGGGGTACTTGCATCTTATCAAAGTTGGGTACATTCACAAGTGAGAATGCACCCTTTATGTTAAGTCATAGTTTGGAGCTCAGCCTTGCTGTGTCAAGATTCAGTCTCCTCCATTATCCTACATTTTACAGAGTTTTACATAGTTAGGGTAATTTCTTCATAGTTTTTATTGTGAGTTTTACTATGATAAAGGTTTTCAAGTTGGTACGAATCCATCTACCTATTTATCTATCAATGCCACTCTTGGGTATCACTAATGAATGTTTAACATCTGTGCTATGCGCAAATTTATTTTGCTTTCTCCTACATCTAAGCGCCTTTTATTCTGCTTTTTGCCTAAGAAAATACATCATTTTCCAAACACATTGTGCTGGATGATTTCTAAAAGGCTTAAGTCAATCCAAGATCCATCACAGCTCTGGAGTGTGAAACATTCAGCCGCTGCCCTCTCAGGACATATCCCATAAAATATCCTTGTATCCTTGGGTGGCCTTATGTCTGTTTTCAACCAGCCTGTTTTATGGACACAAGAGAAGGTCAGACTAAGCCAGGGAGACATTTCAATGCTTGAATGAGATTAAACAAAATAACAGCTGGAGGCTCAGAAAAGAGAAGAAGGCTTGGACAGGCAGATGAAGCTGTTTTTCATTTAAAGTTTAGTTCCAAGCACAAAGATGTATTGGGGTTGCAAGGAGGTGAAACCACCCACCATCTGTGCTCTTTTCCCCAAAGTTTGGTCGCTTCCTTTAACGATTGGTTTAATGGCATTTGAATTTTGTTCAGTGACCCATAATGGAAATGCACAAAAGGCAGAAGCGAGCACATTACAAAGCAACGCAGAGACTTGTCTCTTTTACAGATATTTCTGAGCAGGTATTGTAGCAGAGGGCAAGCGACCATGCATTAATTGAAAGAATGACAATTTATTGCACCAACACTAAACACAACAATGGTTTGCTACAATAGATGGCTGGAAGTTGCAGGCCTTAATGGCTGTCTGCTCTGAACAGGGAGGAATAGCAAACTGCTGTTTGTGTACTCAGAGTGGATTTATAAATCACCTGTGAAGGCATCACTGTTTTTAATGAGGCCCACTGATAGAAAAAATTTGCATAGGTCTTGAATATATGATTAGGCGGTATGTGATCAGCATGAAAACGGAAAGTGGTAAAAAGCGCAAGGTGACTACTGTTTGATGTTGCATTCCCAGCATGAATTTTTTTTTTTTTTTCATAAGGTATTCATAGGAGACACGTAGCTGGTGCTGTACACTCACAAATCTCTACACCTGCTGTTACAATCACTGAGAGAGGCTGACAGTATGCCCTGAGGAATTCTTAGAGATTGCATAAATTAAACAGTTTGTCTGTGTTGTAACATTTACTATTTCTTCATAGGTTCTCTGTAAGTAAGAATAACCTTCATAAAGGGGCAGGTACTGTATGTTACTTGTGCTCCTGCATGGGAGAATCTGTAGAAAATGGTGGCCAATCAGAAATGTACAGGGCAAACTACATCAGGGATCGGATGGCTGGGATAGAAAAGGATCCAGTAATAACAATGTAGACCTCTCTGTAGAGGCATAACCCCAGTATAGTATTTGTACAAATAAAGGCATATTTGGCAAAAATGGGTTTGTCAATGATGAATAATGGCAGTTTTGTAGGCGCAACATGCTGTAAGTGCCCTGTGATGATGGAGACAGTCTCCTACCCAGAAAGTAGGTGACCAAACTGTTTGCACATTGGCCCTCTACAGTGCATGCTTTCTGCTGTTTAAGGGCTAAGTACTTTACTACATGTCACATTAAGGAAGATCTCCTGCCAGGACATATGTATTCAATAAACTGACACAATAATTGAGTAGGTGTACACAGCACTTCTTAAAGTGTCATAAACCCACATCATTAAAAACTATCAATAAATGCTGTATTACATGCTGTTCATACTCAACCCCCTGCAATATGGCTGGGGGTTAGGTGGCCTTCTTATGCTGCTTCCTATCCTTTGAGTTGCAGCGAATGAATATTTCTAATCTACTCACACAGTTGATATACATAGAAGTTCCCCGAGGAAGCAGATCATTTCTGCGAAATGCGTTGGAGCATAATATCTGGGATTTTGAATTTCAACCTACATCAAGCTGTACAATTAGATCTGTGTCTTATGACTATTTGTGATGTTTTTATAATTTTTGCGGTCATTTTGACGCGACTACTGTTTTAGCTATTTGTAATAAAGCTGTTTCTGATTTTAATGCACGATTTAACTTCACATTCTATATGATTAACCAAGAGGTTTTCCTCCTCTATCCCCCTCTTTTTGTTCTGAGGAGAAGCACCATGTAGCCATTGGCTATCCAGGCGTGACTGGGGCCAGAGCAGTGTCGAGTGCTGGTTCCCTTCCCCTGAAGCACTCTGTGTTTTACACAACCTAGTCATTACTGCAAACTGACTACTCCAGGTGTTCAGCCTACCGTCATTTCCCTGCTGTGCCAAAGGGAAGTGATGTCACCAAGCATCGAAACTTTATAGACAGTGTGAGGCAGATCTGTTCACCCGCGCACTGCCTGTGCAGACATGGGTTGTTGCCAGTACTGTTAGCCACCTTTATGACAGACACAAGTCAACACATCATAGGTGCTATAGGCGGGCAAAAATCAGCTAAAATAAATAAACTGGCAAGTAGAGTGGGAGCCTCTGCTGTCTCAGAAAGCTTGAAGCTCAAAAAAATTCAATGCTTGTAGTCCATACGTAATCCAAAGATTTTATTTATTAAAAATCAAGTGGTCAAGGCTTTCTGCTGTATACTGGAACACTTGATGTTTAATAAAATAAACTTTGCAGATTATGCATGGACTCCAGCATTAAGTTTTTTGAATATCAAGTGGATAGGGCTGATAACAGCCCAGCTGGGAAACTGACACTTGTTGCTTGCCAGCCAGTTGGTTGTTGAGCTAAGCTCATTTGTTTGGTAAGAAAGCAAGCCTGAAGATCCAGAATCTCAAGTTCAACAGATTCCCGACGAGATACAAAATGATCAGATTTTTTACCTTTCCGTCATCTGCAAAAAATTGACTTTTTTGTTTTTGGCGGACCTATTCTGTATTATTCTCAATAATAGGCAAACAGGAGTGTCAGTTGCCAATATAGCTGGTTTTGGTGCAGTGAATTGCTGTGCCCAACATGTTCACAGGAAAGCAAAAAGCTTTTGCAGTACAATAAATGCTTAATGGCCCCCGCTCAGGCTAACAAGGTCCGATGAATTGGATGCCACTGACAAGTGAGGGTGCAAGATGTGGCTCATTGTAGAAGTAGCCTGGCTGCCGCACACCTCAACAGGCCCGAGTGGTTATCAGCTAAAAGAAGCCTCAGCTTTATTCATCCAAGGCATGCCCTTGGCTTGGCTTGGATGAATCACGCTGAGGCTGCTTTCACCTGTTAACCACTCAGGCTGGGTGAGGTGTGCGGCGACCAGACTATCTCTTCCTATTTCTACAGCGTGCTTATTCAATAGTCAAAGTCTCATCAGTTGACATTTTGCTTGTGCAGAATATTCATTTCTGCTAGGATCCCAAAAGTTAAAAGGGCTTATCATGTCATCAGGGGGATACAGAAATGTCTTTGCATTTAGGTAGAGGTGGCAGTAGTAGATATTTCAGACTATCCTTCCCAAACTGAAACTATCTATACTGAAACTGGCAACACTGAGGAGACAGCCTCATTCACTATGGGACGTGTGTTCATAGTATTGTAGAGGAGTGTGTAAACAAAGCCAAAAGCCTAGAGAAGGGAACAGTTATTAGGGCATATCTATATCTCAGGTCTACCTAAATTTGTATACCTAGGGTTAGCAGAGAAAGAAGGTGAGCTTGATTTTTATATGGTCTGCCACATTGGGCTCCATAACATAGCGCTCAACAGAGTTTTTGACTTCTTTCTAGAACCTTCCTCAACTGCCAGGTCCAAAAGTGTTCATTAAGTCAGATCGCTTTGCGTCACTTCACCTTGTAGTCAGTGTGTATGGGACCTTATGCTTAACTTATGCTTACCTAAACCTTGACAATTATTTACCAACCAGAAGACCTGTTGAGCCAATGAGGAGAGGGGAATGTCTGAATAGACACAAGAAGCTGTGGCTCAACTCGGGTGCCCCCATAGCAAGCTGCTTGCTGTGGGGGCATGCGGCTGAAGGGAGGGGCCAGGAGCGCTGGCTAGGGACCAGAGGAGAGGAAGATCAGGGCTGCTCTATGCAAAACCACTGCACAGGGCAGGTAAGTATGACATGTTTGTTTTATTTTTAAACAATAAAAGCAAGACTTTAGTATCACCTTAATTTCTTTTCATTGCAATGAAAGAATTCACACCTACCTTACAATGTACAGCATGTGCCTTTGCCTTCATCCTCTACTGCATCATACAGCTTTTTTGTTTCAGACATGCTCATATATGGAGCGTCCAGATCATACTTTTTTTTTTTTTTTTTTGTTTCAGAAGGACCTATAGATTTCCCAAAATGAGTGTGGCATTTTGTTAAATCGTTTTTTGGGTTTTTTTTACATAAAGAGTGCAGAGTGTTCCTTAAAATATATGTAAACCCAACCACTAAAGCCTCATGTAAGCTTTAACACATTAAAGTAGTTTCAGAAGTAATTTTCAAAACATTGTATTGACACCCACAGAGGTTCACAGAGGGCAGAGTTAACTGCCTGCGGGGGACATGCGATGCGGGAAACGGCACTGTAATTGCGCTGGTTCCTGCATCGCTACAGTATGAACCTAGGCTAAAAGCTAAAGTTCTTGCCATAGAAAACTGTTGACTTGGCTTTGTAATAGAAGTAGCTAACAACACACAAGCTTCTTTCTTTAGAGCAACTAGAGGAGAGTCCCGTTACAAAGAAACTGGATAGGCAGTCTTCAGGACACCAGCCAATGTCCCCTTTGATCAAACACACCACTGACTCTCTAGCAGAGGGGTGGCAGCAGCCCAAAAGTCTCTAAGACCTCTCACAGCAGTCTGTACTCACAAATGTCCAGGGAAGGTTGGTTGCCTCCTAAGAACATCCATGCAACACCTTTCTCCTGTGATACCAGGCTAGATCTTCCGATGACATCCCCTCAGTCGGCTCTCTGTAGCTTCAGCCTTCAGGCCCTCAGGTTGCCCACCTAAGGCTTCACATAACTGCAAGCATATGGCAGTAAGCCCTCCAGGCTGGACTTCCCACCAGCAGGCAAAGACCCAGCAGCTCTGTGTCCCAGAGTATTTATACAGACTCCCAGCAGCCTTCAGGGCCATCCTCCCTGGGATTGGCCAGCTCTATATAAATATTCAAATTGCTATTTGCATTGTTCCACACACAAGCATTCAAACTAGCAGCAGCTTAAACACTGAGCAGACCTAACTAATCACTGCTCCGATTACAGTGAGCACAACGAAATTTACCTAACACAACAATTACAGCCAAACTGGTTACAGTAATGCCCCGTACACCCGGTCGGATTTTCAGACGGAAAATGTTTGATGGGAGCTTGTTGTCGGAGATTATGACTGTGTGTAGGCTCCATCAGACATTTTCCATCGGAATTTCCGTCACACAAAATTTGAGAGCTAGTTCTCAAATTTTCCAACAACAAAATCCGTTGTCGTAAATTCCGATCGTGTATACACAATTCCGATGCACTAAGTTCCACGCATGCTCGGAATCAAGCAGAAGAGCCGCACTGGCTATAGAACTTCATTTTTCTCGAATCATCGTAAGTGTTGTACATCACCAGGTTCTTGACGCTCTGAATTTCCGACAAGATTTGTGTGACCGTGTGTATGCATGACAAGTTTAAGCCAACATCCGTCAGAAAAAATGCATGGATTTTGTTGTCGTTATGTCCGATCGTGTGTACGTGGCATATGAAGTGAAAGTGACAGAGAAAAAAATATTTTATCAAAACGTGTGTACGTGGCATAAGACCAGCTAAATTTATATAGCAAACAAAAATACAGCTCCACTGAACACAGTAAGCCAGCACAAAATCTAACTAATCCTAGCACCTGTCTAGGAGGGTGCTACCGGTGAAAAAAGTACTTTATTTAAAGAAAAGAAAAGACAATTGTTTAACAACTAAATATTATTTAGTTCGAGTTCAGACATGCTTTGATTCTGATGCAGGAAATTAATGTTCACTGGTTGTATTTTGTTTTACATATCAATAAGAAAAAATATTGCAGCAATAAATTGAGATTTGCAGGGTTAGCACTTCTATATAATTAGCATTCAGACCGCTATTTGTGAAGTTTGCTGCACTAGCTCAATATGCCTAAGTTAGGCAAAAAAAAATTTTGCGGCACCTTTTATCTCTGCACTTCACTACTACAGAATGTGGCAGTGCAATTAATCTCATATGTATTAGGAAATTGCAGCAGACAGCAATGTGTAATTCATAGTTGTAGTGCTATTTGATGTCAGGCACATGATAAACATAACTATGTTGATTTCACAGGAATGAAACAGACCATGAAGGATATCCATGGGTCATTGGCACTCTCATTTCCCTGGAAACAACTAATGTCCTATAGCATTAGTAGAGGAGTCAAGCTCTAACATACACGGTTTAAGAGTACTTTGCCATATCACAATCATTTATTTCTACAATGCCTTTTTTAATGTTAATTTTCCTAAGACAGAGGTAACGGTTTAAAAAGGGTCCAATAAAAATACAGCTGTGTATCTTTTTTAAAGTGAACCCTAAGGGAGAAAAATTGAGCCAGGACTGTTTCCTTATTCCATAAATCATATTGGATGGGACATTCTTTTATCTATGAATACCTCTAACTTTATTTAAAGTGTTTGCCCCATGAAAAAGATGACAGCTCCTATGTAATAAATAACTAAAATTAGCTGCTATAATCTTGTTTCTGCTCAACTGGATGTACATTACTGAACTAGTGACATTTTGTTGAACAGAAAATTCTCATTGTAGAATTACTTGGATGCCGCTATATGAAAGTCCATTAAAAATCCCTGCCACTAGTATAGTCATTATATAGGACATTTGACAATTTACCTTTTATGTTACGAGTGGAAAGTACATATTTTAGAAACTGTAAAGTGTTATTTCACTTTTCTGGTTAAATGGATTATGTCTCTATATTTAAACCTATGTTTTTAGATGTGGAAGGTTTAAAAAATTTGGACTAAATTAGTTGTATTGCTAAACTAGATGATTGGTTCAAAATGTAGTATTCCTTTTAAGTCAATGGTGATTATATTTTTAATCTAATTGAAATCCTAACAGCCTTAATACTGCGGCAGGTTGGCTCTATTATGCGAATCGCCGTAGCTGTACGTCAGTTCGTGTAATAGATACAGGTGCCGGAACCGATGCGCGTGACGGCCGGCCGCGATGTCCGTCGGCCACCCACGATTTCTTCACAGAGAGCCAGAATGAGGATCTGTCAATGTAAACAAACAGATCCCATTCTGTCAGGGGAGTAGAGAGAGAGATTATCTGTTCCTAGTGATCAGGAACAGCGATCTCTCTTCTCCTCCAGTCAGTCCATTCCCCCCACAGTTACAAACACCTCCTAGGAAACACATTTAACCCCTTGATCACTATTAGTGTTAAACCCTTGCCTGCCAGTGTCATTTATATTTTTAGCTCTGATCACTGTATAAATGCTGCATACAAAAAAAGGCTGCGCTGCCACTTAAAAGTGAATACAAAAATAAATCACCTTGATAACTACTGGTTGTGTACCCATATACCATAAATAAAACAGTGAAGGATGACTGTTATATTCCCCCTCTGATAGACTTTCCCATTAATGAACTTTTTATTCTATGAACTTTGCTTGCTCCATCCAACTTTAAATTGGACTGCTCATGTTCAGTTTTTTAGTTTTTTTATATTTGACTTATGATGACTTTTTAATTTTAATTTTTTACTTCTTTCACTGTTTTATTTATGGTATATGGGTACACAACCTGTAGTTATCAAGGTGATTTTTTTTTGTATTCACTTTTAAGTGGCAGCGCAGCCTTTTTTCGTATACAGTGTTTAGTAAGTAGATGTGTCTCACATTTATGGTTGCAGCAGCACAAACCAATTTTTTTTCACAATACATATCACATATTTTCTCAGATTGGATTTTGGGATAGCGCAGTAATTTTTCCTGTTTGAACACTGCATAAATGTCACTGGTCCCAAAAAAGTGTCAAAAGTGTCCGATCTGTCTGCCGCAATGTCACAGTCCTGCTAAAAAATTGCTGATCACTGCCATTACTAGTAAAAAAAAAATAATAATAATAAAAATGCCATAAATCTATCCCCTATTATGTAGACGCTATAACTTTTGCACAAACCAATCAATATACGCTTACTGCCATTTTTTTTTTTTTTTTTTACCAAAAATATGTAGAATGCATATTGGCCTAAACTGAGGAAGGGGGGGTATTTATTATAGTAAAAAATTTAGCTTTTTTTTTTTTTTCTTTCAAAATTGTCACTCTTATTTTGTTTATAGCGTAAAAATAAAAAAGTGCAGAGGTGATCAAATACCACTAAAAGAAAGCTCTATTTGTGGGAAAAAAAGGACATAAATTTTGTTTGGGTATGGCCACACAACGTTGCATGACCGCACAATTGTCAGTTAAAGGGGTTGTAGATCCTTGTGTTTTTTCACCTTAATGCAACCTATGCATTAAGGTGAAAAAACACCTGGCAGTATCCGGCCCCCCAGCCCCCCCCCCCCCGTTTTATTTACCTGAGCTGGCGGGGACACACTGTCCCTCTGCCCGGGATTCTCGGCTCTTGATTGGATAGATTGATAGCAGCGCAGGCATTGGCTCCCGCTGCTGTCAATCAAATCCAATGATGTGGGCGCGGGGTGCGGGGTCGAGTCATACATTTGGTGGCTATGGACGCCGAATGATGGACTCGGGAGCGCGCCCGCAAGGTAACTCCCCCGGGAGAACGCTTCTCCTAGAGGGTTGTCTGATGTGGGGAGGAGCCGTGAGAGCCGCCGAGGGACCCCAGAATAGCAGGTTCGGGGCCACTCTGTGCAAAACGAGCTGCACAGTGGAGGTAAGTATGACATGTTTGTTAATTTTAGTTTTTTAAATAATCAAAGCTTTGCAATCACTTTAAAGAGACGCAGTGGCGTATCAAAAAAAAAAATGGCCTATCACAAAAAAATGGCCTGGTCATTAAGGAGGTAAATCCTTCCAGTTCTTGAGTGGTTAATATTAAATGGTGCAACAGACATGTTTTCCATCCAAATGAAAAGCTGGATGGGGCTATACACATGCCTTGGTAGCTGCAAATTTAATGCGACTTCTTCTGTAAATTACAGTCCGGGCAAAAACATGAATTCAGGAGGCGACAGGATTGCCTCCTGAATGCCTGGCAGTGGCTGCTTAGCTGCCCAAGTGTGACCCAAAGATGTACAGATATGTCTAGTTACATGGTTCTTAAATATTATGATGGCCTTAAAATAGGACCTGTCCATATTATTCTTCTATACAAAAAAAAGCTTTATTGATGTTAAGTGGACAGATGCCCACAGCCACTTAGTAGTCGATTACGATACAGATATACAATTCACATGTGTATATATACACCTAATTGAGGCATAATAAAAAAAATAACCATAGTGAATGAAGAAAATAACAATGTTACATGAAGGATAGACAATACATATCTTAAAATACAGGAACAGATCAAGGAGATATCACAGGTTGCTAGAAAGTGGCAGTGATAATAACTATAATCATTTTGCTGCTAGAACAAGAATGAAAAGGGAGAAAAAGGGAAAAGGGAAAAAGGAAAAGGGAGAAAATATAAGCCAGGGAAAGGAAAAAGTAAAAGGAGGGAGTAGGGAGGAAGGTGTAAGGGAAAGATGAAACCCCAAAGGCTGTCGTGGGCAAGAAACATAGTGCATGGTGCATTGGGAAAACCAGGAATAATCCAGGCATGGCTACCACATTGAGAATTACCTAGCGGTCAGCTTCTCGTTGATGAGTGTTAGTTGCTATGAATATGTTGTGTTTATGAATATGTACCCCCAATACATCTAAGTCCGTTTGCATTACACTTTCACAGATGAAATGGATGCATCATTTATCTATTTTTTATTTTTTTTAAACACTCTTAGCAATTTGGACTTGTGTTAAATCTGTTATTTCTAGTAGACTAATAAATACCATTTCCATCTAAATATTTTTCTCAGAATATGAATATTTTCTGAAATGAAAAAGTGATTCAACTTCTCTACTGGAAAATTACAAAATATAATATGTATGAGTCAATGTGCTTGTTTTAGTAACAGATTTTGAACATTATGAACCAAATCTTTCTCATGCTGCTAGATGGTAAATGTTGTGCATTATCCCTGCCTTTACATGTTCCATATCCTCCTGTTCATAATTAAGAAAAAAATCCAGCATGGGTAGAGGAAAACATCGATAATGGCCACAGCAGATGTGCAGGAACTGGAACTTGAGATCCCTAAAAAATACAAGAAACTGTCAGATGGTTCACCCCTTTACAATCTATCAAATACTCAAATGTCAGTTTTCGGTGGATTCGCCCTTTAATCCCTTGGACAGTATTGACACTTTACTGCCCTTTAGAGCCCGATTCTGCCCTTAAAGTCGGGGGTTGTATTACCCCAGTTGAAAATGAGTTTGCATTATTTATAAGGTCTTGGTATAGTTGGGAGCTTTTAAAGGCTGTCCAAGCTTCCCATATAGCAGTGAATTTGGAAATAATATCCAAGGCAGTATAGATCAGTTCCTCCAACTCAGCATGGAAGGCGGGGATGAAAACTGCCAATGGACTGGTATAAACATCCTAGCAGCATTAATCATATGCATAGCAACCGACTTATAAATACCGCTTTTTAGGTATTTTAGCTAGATGTAGGTACTGTGCTGGGCAAAAAACTCTAGTGGGAGCAAGGACACCATTGTTGTCAAGTCGTGCACTTTATGCCAGAAGGGTTGGAGTGCCGGGCAGTCCCACCAAATATGGAGAAATGTACCAGGATCTTTGCCACAATGCCAGCGTTGATCAGAAACAGAGGGGAAGAATTTATGAATCAGGTCCGGGGTTCTATACCAATGGATTTTCAATTTATACCCATTTTCCTGAACGGAGACATTCAAGAACCCTTTGTGAATATACAAATGTATATAGTCCCAGCTCTCCTCATTTATCTCCATACCCAGGGCAGATTCTCAATAGGTACAATCTGAGGTTAAGAGTGCAGATGATTCTCCAAACAATGAAGCATAGATATGACATGACTTTAGGGGGTCGATCGAGAACAGAGCGACTTCAGGATTATAGGGGTCTTTGTAAAGCCTTTTTTGCGGGACGGATCATCTAGAAAGTGTTTGAACACTTCCCGCCCGGCCTATAGCAGAATGATGGCCGGGCGGTGGTTCCGTTATCCTGAGTGGACGTCATATGATGTTTTTCAGGATAACAGCCGGTGTGCATCCGTGGCGATGCGCAGTGTCAGTCTGACACACCGAAACACAGATCTCAGTAAAGAGTCTCTAACGGAGACTCTTTACCACATGATTATGTCCAATCACGGCTGATCAGTGTATACAGGAAGAGGCGTTTATCATCTTTTCCTCACTCGTCTGACAGACGTGAGTAGAGTAAAGGAGAGCAGCTCGGTGGCTCTCCTGGCAGGGGGGGTCTGTGCTGATTGATTAAAAGTGCAGCACCCCCGGGATGCCCAACCTGGA
The DNA here is from genome assembly GCF_042186555.1 of Aquarana catesbeiana. Lineage (NCBI taxonomy): Eukaryota > Metazoa > Chordata > Amphibia > Anura > Ranidae > Aquarana > Aquarana catesbeiana. The sequence continues at coordinate 665,044,914 of NC_133325.1, read as the reverse complement.
CCACCAGAGATGACGGTCAGTGCCCAGACAGATGTCAATCAGTGCCCATCAGCAATGCCTGCCAGTGCCACCTATCAGTGTTCATCAGTGCCACCCATAAGTGCAGCCTTTCAGTGTCGTCTATCAGTGCCACCTATGAGTGCTCATCAGTGCTGCATATCAGTGCCGCCTATCAGTGCTACCTCATCAGTGCCGCCTCATCAGCGCCCGTCAGTGAAGGAGAAAACGTACTTATTTACAACATTTTATGAAAAAACAAAAAAAACTTTTTTTTTTCAAAATTTACGGTCTTTTTAAATTTGTTTGCGTTTTTTTTTTTTTTTTTTTGCTAGAGGTGATCAAATACCACCAAAAGAATGCTCTATTTGTGGGAACAAAATGATAAAAATGTTGTTTGGGTACAGTGTAGCATGACCGCGCAATTGTCATTTAAAAAGTGACAGCGCTGAAAGCTGAAAATTGGCTTGGGCAGGAAGGGGGGGGGGAGTGCCTGGTACTGAAATGGTTAATTGGATATAGGGCCAGAATGGAAATGAACCCAAATCAGAGAGCTCTGCAAGATCAGTTTGCCGCAAGAAGCGGCCTCTTCGGAAAAAGTGTTAGGCCAGTATCTCCACGTGTGGCCATTCGAATTTCAGGAAGGCTCCGGATAAACCTGGACGAAAGTCTGGGTTGCCTCTCACTGGAGTAATGGGGCATAATTTAGCCAAAATTGCATGTGCAGCGCAAGCCCTATCAAATTCGTGAAGGGTGGCTCCAATTAGGGGATGGGTTAAAGCATTTGGAGATACGTGTTCTCTAGAGAGCCAAGGGGTATAGCGTAATCAGAGCTCATGATCAGGCATTCTAAAGTCACTCAGTCTTTACATCAGCTATGCACTCGCCAATCAACGATTCTCGCTAGATGAACTGCCTGGTAATAGCGTTGTAGGTCAGGGAGACCAATTCCTCCACACGCCTTAGGGAGCACCAGCTTCGTCCACCTTATCCGTAGGGGTTTATTGCACCAAAAGAAGGTCCTACATATGGACTTGTAAAGTCCAAAAAAAAGAAGGTGGTAGGCGTATAGGTAGTGTTTGAAGTTTGTTGAGTAGCCAGGGGAGGATCATCATTTTAAGGATGGACTCTGGTCCAAACCAGGAGATGGTGGATTTATCCCATTTTTGGAGATCTTGGTGTATACTCTGTAATTCCATCTGGAAGTTTCTACTGTAGAGCTCTGCTAGGTCAGCAAGGAGTTGAATACCCAGGTAAGTTATGGACCCCGCTTTCCATTTAAAGGGAAAATTAAGTTGACATTGTTTGGCCAGTTCTGTAGGTAGGGACACATTCAAAGCAAATGATTTGGAATAATTGATTTTTAAGTTAGACAGGAGTTGAAAGTGCTCCAGAATTTGCAGAAGTTGGGTAAGGACTTTAGCGGTGAAGAGAGGAAAAGTAGAACATCATCCGCAAAGGCCGCAATTTTGAACTCACGTTCCCGTATCCTTATGCCTTTAATACCTGGATTGGCTCGAATGCAGCGGAGGAGGGGTTCTAGCGTAAGTATGTAAAGCAAGGGAGAAAGGAGGCATCCCTTAATGGTTCCATTGTGGATGGAGAAGGTGTTCGACAGATGGGCATTGACCTTGACCATAGCTCTGGGGTTAGCATATAATGATAGAATAAAGCCCTGCATACGGGGTCTGAGCCCCAGCGAGTTCAAAACTGCATCCGTATAGTCCCAGGCCACTCTGTCAAATGCCTTCTCCACATCCATTGCCAGAAAGAAGCCCTTCTGCTGGGAAGAAGTAAGCCAGGCGTGTAGGTTCATAGCCTTAATGGTATTGTCCCTGGCCTCTCTTCCAAGTGGACTTATTTTATTTTGTTATACTAGTAATGGTGGCGATCAGCAACTTATAGCGGGACTGCGATATTCTGGTGGATAATTAGACACTGACACTTGTGGGAACCAGTGACACTAATACAGTGATCAGTGCTAAAAATATGCACTGTCACTGTACAAATGACACTGGCAAGGGGTTAAACATCTAGCGTGATCAAAGGGTTAACTGTGTGCCTAGCCAGTGTTCTTGTGTACTGTAGGTGCTGCTTTTACTAGGGGAAGAGATGGATTTTATTCCATGGGATAAAAAAATCCATATCTTCCCCCCTGTCAGAATGAAGATCTGCTTTGTTTACATAGGCAGATCTCCGTTCTCGGTGTTTTACCGATGATCCGGTGGGTGCCGGCGGATATATAGTGCCCCTAGGTGGAAGTACAGAATTAGCAGGTTTACTGCTACAGGGAGGCCCTCCTGTGCAGGATCATATATATATATATATATATATATATATATATATATATATATATATATATATATATATATATATATATATATATATATATATATATATACATACATACACACACACACACACACACGATCCTGCACAGGAGGGCCTCCCTGTAGCAGTAAATCTGCTATACGGTGGTCCGGAATGGTTAACATTCACTTTTGCTAAGGAAAATGAATGCAACTGCCTTTGCAAAGTGCAGTCTATTCGCCGTTAGTAAATTTACCCTAAAGTGTTTTTAGATGACGTGCCCTCAAAAGTACGCCTAGAAAATAGCGAATTTCAAGTATAGATTTATAAAACCAAAATCCTAATTAAACATATGTCATACTGACTGCATAGCTGACAGCAGTTATAAATAATTTCCAGAAGCTCTCAATCAGTGATCTGGAGTCTCCATTTTGTCATATGCAAGACAAAAAAAAACTATTTAATTATGGCTTGCTTATCATTGTTTCAGTTATGGACTGTAAAATATAGAAAATGGTAAAAAAAAAGACGTTTGGCAACCATATGGTAACTTTGAGAAGTTTAGATTAGACTGCCCATGTTTGTCTCTTACTGTCCCCTAAGTGCATTTAAGTTCAATTGAACCTTCCTCTTCTTCTTAAATGATGTAAATCAATTTAGAGTGCATCAAAACGATGTGGCAAGGTTACTAATAGCTTGGTTTATAGAGCGGCTCTAGCTCCCCTAAAGCAGCATGCCCTTTGATACACCCTCTCTAAGCCAGAGCTAGAACTCACCAACTAACAAGGTTTGGGAGCTTTACTGATTGCAGAGCTCTAGCACTAACAGGGAGCATTTCATACTACTGTAGAAAGACTGCTAACTTCTCAGCAGACTACTGATGGTGGAAAGTAGAAGAAAGGTTTGGGTTCTTTGAGGCAGTAGGTGTTCTCAGTCAGATGTAGAAGAAAATGATTCTCCCTAGACAGCTATGCCAGGAGTGGTGGATTAGGTTTTTGCACGAGTGGGGACTGGGTATGCAGGGATAGGGCAACAAAAGCAGGATCCCTCCTGTTTTATTGGTTCAGTACACACTTTGTTCAAGAGTACACGTCCTCCTAATGAAGAGAACCTTTTGAACCCCTAAAACGCATTTGATTTTTGTAACATGGTTGCGAGTTAAGTTGAGCCTGGGCTTAATACTTTATGCTTTGGATGCTCTCCTCTGTGCATACCCATTCCCTACTGAGGGTGGACAGGCTGTTTAAAGGGAGCTGGAGCTGCTTTTTCGAGAAAAGATAAATTATGTAAATCCTGAGTGGATTCACATAATTAAACAGGAAGGTTCAGAAGAGCTATAAGATTACTATAAATGTCATATTAAAGCTGTTAGTGACTCTTGTGTGTCCCTTCCACCTGTATTAGTCAAATTAACTTTAATTAGCTATAGGATATGGTATAAGAAGGGCAGGATAAATTCTTTATTAGTACAATAAAGAATTGCTTATATAGTGAGGCCTCTCAGTGCCTATTGATGTCTGGCAGGAGTTACATTAAGTAGATTTCTGGAGTCAGGCTTGTCAGCTTAAAATAAAACTGTCACAACCTGGGGCAATCCAAACTGAAAATACAAGTAATATGTGCAGCCCCATTTATATGCAAGTTTCAACTTACTTTAAACGTTGAGCTTGTTACAATCTATCACAATGAAGGACCAATAGGAAGCTGAAGGTGGTGCGAGAAAATGGAGCTATGCTTCACTTTTACAGGTAAAAATCAAGATTTCCATATAAATTATGCTGTCTATGTCTCTGGATCATCTTTTGATCTATTCCTACTATTTATACATTTTCCTAATAGGCTTAGTCTGTATTGCCTTAGGGTAAGGGTTAGTTACAAGTCTACTGCATAGCATTCGTAGCAGTAAAAAACAAACAAAAACAAAAAAATATACATAGCTCTTTCAAGATGTCTGGCTGGGTCTGGTGATGTTATGAAAGCTGCAGGGTGGGGAATGACTGGACCCACAGCTAAATTGAGACTGAATAAGTGGGAGTTTGAGATAGAGATGAGCTCAGAGCACACCCAAGCTAATCTAAGGTAAGGAGACACTGTCCAACAAAATCAGAGACATCCTGGTATGAAAATTTATAGCCGGCGACTCCCTGTACTGCAAAAGTGATTTAAGTGGCTGAATAGCCACTTGATCACTTCTGCGGATGGTGGAAGGGGTTTCCGCCTCTCTGTTTACCTGGCTCTTAGCATCCAGGAAAGCAGACAATCAGACCAGTTTGTGTCTGGCTGTACTGGAAGTCTAATACACCCCAGATCTCTCCATAAAGAGGACCTGTCCCGGTGTTCTGCCGAGAAAGTTCCGCTCGGCGTATAAGTTCCCCCCTCTACTGCGCCTGCGCAGTAGGTATCGGTGGAAATAGCCAAAGCACAACAGCTGAAAATCAGCTGTACACGGCGCCTGGAAGAGGGCCCCTCGCGGGCTCGCTTCGCTCGCCACGCTTCGGGCACGGCCTCGCTGCGCTCGGCACTTTTAGATTCCCCCTCTAGGTCCACTTGGATGGTGGGGAAGGAACCTGGACCCAGAGCGCAGGCGCCGTGTACAGCTGATTGAAGCATTTGAGCTTCGGCTATCTCCGGCGGCTGAGAGTAGTATGTACTGCGCAGGTGCTGTGCCTGCGCAGTACAGGGGGGGAACTTATCCGCCGAGGAAACATTCTCGGCAAGACACCGGCCCTTGCTGTCACAAGGGATGTTGTTCATTCCTTGTGAGATAGCGATAAAGTTAAAATTAGAGAGTGCAAAAAAAAAAAAAAGTTTGGGATAAAATAAATAATAAAAAAATATTGAAAGCACCACTGTCCCCACTCGCAAATACAAACACATATGTTACTCCCGCACGCATATGTAAACGGTAGACATGTGCATTCATTTTCGTCCGAATGCATTTTGGTCCGAATTTCAGGTATTTTCATTATTGTTTTACCAAACGATAACGAAAGTGCAGAATCCGAAAAACGAAAGATCCGACATAAACAAATGCTTTATTTTCGTTGCTACAACTGTTCGATATAGATAGGAGATTCGACATGATGATGACAATAACAATCTGTGTCCATCAAACCTGTGGTCGAATGTGCCTAACCTTAACTCTATTAGTCCAAGATTATTCTACATAGAGAGAAAAGATTTGATGTAGGGGAGAAAAGATAAATAAAAATAATGATGATGATGAATGTTATTGGCTGATTGTAACCAAAGAGAAGGAGCAGTAAAATAGCTAGAACTAAGTACACAGTACTTTGGCTTATGGTGTCTGTTGAAAGTTCTAAGAAGATTCGACAGAGCAGGTAAACTATACGGCGTACAGTTTAGCTGCTCCGTCGAATCTTCTTTGAACATTCGACAGACACCATAAGCCTTCAATGACAGATTCGACCTTAATTTGGATTTTCAGACGAATGCAATTTTTAACGAAAAACAAAATAATTATAAAACGAATTTCAGGAGTAACTAAATAAATTTATTTTTCGGACGAAAACGAAATTCCGAAACGAAATATTTCAGTGTGCACGTCTAGTAAACGGTGATCGCACCACACATGAGGTATTGTCGTGAACGTCAGAGTGAGACAAATAATTCTAGCACCAGACCTCCTGTGTTTCTCTAAACTGGTAACCAGTAACTTAGTTTAAAGTGTCGCTTATGGAGAATTATAAGTACCATAGTTTGCCGCCATTCAAAAGGCAGATGCAATTTGAAAGCGTGACATGTTAGGTATCTATTTACTTGGTGTAACTCAATCTTTTATATTTTACAAAAAAAAGTGGTATTATATTGTGTTTGTGTATAAAATTCATTAAAGTGTATTTTCTCCAAAGAAAACCGCATTTGAAAAAATGCTCAGCACTCATCATTTTATTCTATAGGGCCTCTGCTAAAAAGTATGTATGTATGTATGTATGTATGTATGTATGTATGTATGTATATATATATGTTTTGGGGTTCTAAGTAATTTTCTAGCAAAGAAAAGTAGATTTCTACATGTATGTGAGAAGTGTCAGAATTGGCCTAGCTGGCAAGTGGTTAAGGAGAAGTATCTAGGAGACCCACAGAAAAAAATTATTAGGGCAAGGGAACGTTGGAGCCCCAACAGATTTTTTATGTGGTCTGTGTCTGTTGTTTCCCTCACTTTCTGTCTGGGTGACAATGTTGTCACAGAGACAGGAAGTGAGGAAAAAAAGGGTTTCAAACTTTCTTTATTGTATCCAACAAAAAAAATGGTCTGGAATTACAATTATCTGATCCACCTCTTCTTTTTTCAATACATCAATTTCGTCATTGTATGTAAAGCGTTGCAGCACATATTTGTACCGTATTTATTATCTATTTCCATATTCCTTTACAATCTTTAATGTGATATTTTCTACAGGACTCACCATGAAGAGCTACTTCGTTTTCCTTCTTGCTGCGACTATTTTCTCTTTCACCAGCTCTCAAGATGCTGCAGAGGAGGTGAGAAACTTGCATGTTTTCAGCCAATAAATATTTTGTTTCTCAGCATTGTCAACAAACACACAAAGCAGTGAGTGTGAAACAACATTGCAGATGCAACGTAGAGGGGAGGTTGGTGTTTTGTGGACACTTTGACATCTGCAGGAACTGAAGGAGGCTGAAATGAAGGAAAAGTAGATGTAAACTCAGTTACTAAAATCTGTGTAATCTATGAACTGTTCATGTAATTTCACAAATCCTTTTTATATATATATATATATATATATATATATATATATATATATATATATATATATATATATATATATATATATGTGTGTGTATGTGTGTATATATATATATATATATATATATATGTGTGTGTGTGTGCAAAAAAAATAATTGTTGATGCTGCCATGAAGGTAATTAATTGTTCGAACACCAGTTGGTGTTTTGTGGACACTTTGACATTTGCAGGAACAAGAGGCTGAAGTACTATTGAGTGCTGGAAAAGTAGATGTATACCCAGTTACTAAAATCGCATATAACCTACAACAGGTTCATGTAACTTCACAAGTCCTTTTATATAGAATATATATATATAAGTGTGCAACTTTCATAAAGAAAAAAAAAAAGTGTTGATCCTGCCATGAAGGTAATTAATTGTTCGTGCACTACCTGTTATGGAAAGACAATGTTCACTCCTCGTCTCCCAATTGTGTCAACCCTGTCACATGCTATCCCAATGGGGACTACAAGCAGCTGTGCTGATACACAATGCACATGTTCCACCCATCCCCATAAAGGCATTCTACCTGGGAAATGATGTGCAGCAGTTGCTTAGATGCATGCATGTAGACAGAAGGTGGCTACAAGGAGGATAGCATGAAAGTATAAAAAAAAATATTAAAAATGTTATCCTTTAAAAAAAAAAAAAAAAAAAGTAAATATTTATATGATGTATGCTACTTTTGCAAATTAAGGCCTCATGTACATGGATGGTTTGAGGCATAAAAATCTCTTTAGTGTAAAGTTCTGGCTTTTCTCTGTGCCTGCGGAGCCATAGGTGGTGGATACAGCCAGCCATAAAAGTTAATGGCTGTACTAGGATATACCCTGACGTTTTTACAAAAAATAAATGGAGGTGGAAGATTCCACCTAATCCAGGACACAGCACCACGATGGACCAATATCGTACTGATGGTAAGTAATGTCCCTCGTGCTTGTTTGTATTTCGACTAAACTTAGTCTGGAAGGTTAGTATGGGGTTGTTATTTTTCCCAGAGATGGCTTTTAAGTTAAAACCATCATGTTTGTGGCTTGTTTCGTTTTAATTTCTTAATGGGTGACAGGAGAACAGTACGTATTTTTATGGATGTGTTGTCTTCACTTTTACTGATGTAATGGTATATAGAGAGCTGCACATTGCTAACTGGACCAGTTTTGCTTAATGATGATTTCACATACCTGATGATGAGAGGGACTTTCTCTACACCTCCCCCCTGGAGTTGGTGACATCAAGACAAGTAGCACAGGTAGCTGCAGTAGGTTCCCAACACAGTGGGAGGTAAGATGACAATCTGGATACTGCTGGGATGCTCAGACTGGAAACAAAGCCATACTCAAAACAAGTCAGCAACAACTAGGCGGAAGATGTACCAATTTTGAATGCAGGTGCAGGGTCAGAAGCCATAGAAGGTTACATTTTAGACAGCCAGCAGAAGTAAATATGGAGGAAAATACTATGGAAGGGACTTGTAGGCACCAATAACCATGACAATATATATAAAAAAAAATACAAAGTTTATTGAGGCATAGGTTTAAAAAAAAAAAAAAAAATTAAAACGAGTAAAAGACAACACATTTGATGTGTGCAAATAACCTATCATATATAAATGTTTAATCCAATGCAAATTATATGCAACTGTTATTGTTTATTGATTTCTTCGATCATTTTGTGTTTTCTACTTATGGTTATTTTTCCTTATAGAACCCACTACTATCTCTGTTCAAAAAAAAAAATTTGAGTTGAAAACACGTGTAGGGGTGACTATTGGGCCTCGGTGCCCTGATGACAGATGGAGATTTATATATGATTTGGTTCTTTGCACACATTAAACGTGTTGTCTTTTTTCTTGTTCTTTTAAACCTATGCCTCAATAAAATTTGTATTTTTTATATATATATATATATTGTCATGGTTACTGGTGCCTACAAAGTCCCTTCCATAGTATTTTCCTCCATATTCCAATATTTGGCATGGGCACCTCTATTCCTGTGAGCATCGTTAGGCACAAGTGCTATATTTATAAGCAGAAGTAAATAAACAGAGGGGTTGATTTACTAAAACTGGAGAATGCAAAATCTGGGGCAGCTCTGCATTGAAACCAATCTGCTTCCAGGTTTTTTTTTTGTCAAAGCTTAATTGAAGTTAGAAGTTGACTGGCAGTCAGGGGGTGTGACTTCCGCCGATACGACCGGATGTGAGCAGCGGAAGCTCTGAGTTCAGCCTGAGTCTCCGACAGCATCCTGATTAGCATTCACTACTACCGAGAACCACGACCCGGAAAAACAAACAAACCCGGCGGCAAGATGAGCAGCAAACAATCGGCAGCAGAGCGTCTTAAGGAGTATGCAAGGACGGAGAAACTAGACGGCGTGCGGAGCCCTCCGCAGACAAGGAGTGGCGGATCAGCGGCGCTGGTTGTCCAGAAAGCCAACACGCCTCAGTCTGAGAAGCCAGAGAAAGCAGCTAAGCTGACACTGGAGCAGATGAGTGGACAACTAATGGCGGCCATCCAAGCAAGCAGCGTGGGACTGACAGGTAAAATGGATGAGATTAAAATGGATATAGGACTGATCAGCAAGACATGCAAAGTATTAGAGACAGGATGGCTGGAGTTGAAAATAGGATATCCCAATTGGAAGATACAGTAATTCATTTTCCCAAAAAGATAATAACAGTAGAAACGCAGATACATGGCAGCAGAAAACAGACGATTTCGAAAATCGGATGCGCCGCAACAATATTAGAATAATAGGTCTTCCGAAAAAAGCGGAGGGATTTAACCCGGGGGACTTTATTGAAAAATGGCTGAGAAATACATTCCCAGATATGGAGGTATCAAAAGCATTTGCGGTGGAACGGGCGCACAGGGTACCTGCAGTCGTACCAAAGCCTGGGTTTCCCCCTAGACCACTTTTGGCGCGTCTTTTGAATTGCAGAGACAGAGATACAATTCTGCGGAAAACAAAAGGGAGAGATTCATTTTGAGAATAGCAAAGTGTCAATATTTCCGGACTTTTCTCTAGAGCTACAAAAGCAGCGGGCAACCTTTTATGAGGTTAAAAAGAAATTGAGAGAAACAGGAATACAGTATTCCATGGCATACCCAGCCCGGTTGAGAGTGGATAAAGGAGGAAAGACTTTGTTTTTCAATACACCGGAGCAAGTTAAAGAATGGATTCGGACAGTTAAAACTGTATCAAAATAATAAGAAATGGGAAACTCGTGAGATAACCTAAGAAAAAGACGCTGTCGGGACAAAATATTGGAAAAATAAGAGGGGGAGAACTATATTTGGTTAACGGTGGTAGGGGGGAGGGTAAGGAGAGGAGATGTGCTGGGGTTGGTTGTTTTTTTTTTTTTTCTCCCCCCCTGTGTCCCCCGCCGGAGGTTTGAAGCGGGGGACATAGGGGAGATGCGTATTGAACCCCCCTCATCACAGATGGGGAGTTTTGGTGTGCCCCTGAAGGGGAATGGATAAGGGTGATGTTTGATATCAGGAATTGAGTGGTAAAAGTGGGCCGTTGGTGTGTTTTGTTGTTTCCCTTTTTTTTTTTTTGAAACATGAATCATAAGCACAAGGGGGAATACTAGAGGTGTCATGATAAATAAAGGAACTGTTGGCCAGGTGGTTGATGAGCATGACAGGTGGGATTGATTGGGATGGGGAGGGGGGGAGGGGTGGGAGTAACAGAGGGTGTATAGAAGAGGAAGAGGGATTAATGGTATAATGGGTAAGAGGAACACAATGGGGATGATGATATGTAATATACACATATATAATTTAAGTACAGGAACACAGCAGAGGGGGGGGGAGGGGGGTACGGGGGGAAGGAGGGAGTAGGGTGAGGGGAGAGGGGGGGAATGTTATTTTTATATATATATATATATATATATATATATATATATATATATATATATATATATATATATATATATATATATATATATATATATATATATATATATATTTATGGGTGGAGCCCTATGTCCGATATGGACATAGATAACATTTGTAGTTCACATAAAACTTACCATCGGAAATAGACCTGGAAGTGTGGACTTACCATATGAAATGGACCTGAAAGTGTGCCTTGGTCTGCTGGTCAGTATGCCAGAATAAGGGGGCATACCCTAGTTAAAGAAATGATTATTCTGTAGAGAGAAATGAATGAAATGAATGAATGAAATGAATGCCTTGAAATGGGGATGGGAGGGTGGGTATCGCGCACAGGAAACCGACAAGCACCACAGGTGAGCGGGCTGCTTAAATACCCCCCGGGCTCCTCCCATAAATTCAGGCCACCATACTGGCCTTCCTACTTATGGGTGGAGCCCTATGTCCGATATGGACATAGATAACATTTGTAGTTTACATAAAACTTACCATCGGAAATAGACCTGGAAGTGTGGACTTACCATATGAAATGGACCTGAAAGTGTGCCTTGGTCTGCTGGTCGGTATGCCAGAATAAGGGGGCAAAAACATTCAGGTAGGGGTGTGGTTTTATTAGTTTTGGCTTTATTTATTTGAGCAAGTTTGGTGAATGCTTGTGCCGTTTCCACCTAAGGAGTGGGGACGTACAGGCGAGGTAGGCAGAGTTTCACCTGCTGAGTCTCTTGATGACGTGGTCTGGGACCCATGCCGAAATGCTGCCATGGCTGCCCCAATACTAAAGAGTGACTGGAGTGCTGACTGGGGTCGAGGTGTAGGCAGTGTAGAAGAACCCCCAGGTGTTTGATGAACTGGCAGGCACTCGAGGGTTGCCCGGAAAGGTAATAGGGGACTAGAGGTTGAGTGTTCCGGTAGGAGTGACAGTAGGCGGGCGAGTATGGTTACTGGCCACCGGACGTTGTTTACTTTATGGAGATGGATGACTATCCTGGAGCTTGATTGCTGGGTTTTGGACACTGCAGGGTGGAGGATGAAATGGTTTTGGCAGCGAGCCAACTACACAGAACTTGGCCTGCGGGATTGCTGCGGGTGAACTCGCTGGGCCGCCAGAACTCGTGGTAGGCCGAGTAAATGGCTGCTTGTATGACCAAACTGGGGAGAAGGCCCAACAGTGAACTGGTTAATATAGTAGACATGTCCCAGAAGATGGCAGCCTGGAACGAACGTGCAGTGGACATTAAACTGGTGTTGCCAGGCTACTTACACCAGCCTGCGCAAGAAGGACATAACAGAGCGATGCGGACCTGGCTTCATTAAGAGGCTCGCCTCGGACCGGATGTCGGTGGCAAGCCACGACCTGTCCTGTCCAGATAAGACCCTAGAGTTAAGCGGTTGCCATGACTGGGTGTAACTTGAAGAGGGAGGAAGTCCAGGTAAACCCGGGGTTTAGGAGTGTCTCTGGGGGCCATGTACTTGTGAACCTATGATGGCCAAAAATTGCCGCGATGCCTGTGGTGGCTGTGGCATCTGTCGCTACCTGGGGTGATAAGAGCGACGTAGGTGATAAGACCCTAGAGTTTAAGGTATAACCATTGATACACCGACCCACGTAGTACGGGACCTTCCGACATTGATAGGTCCGCATTCTTAGGAAAGACTGCAGCTGCTTGTTAGTACACACCCGTGTATGGGTGAAGTCTTGGGGAACTAACCTGATACGGGTCAGTTTGTCAAGGGGGAGGCTGGCCTGCGTGGTGTTCGTTAATTCGGAGGAGGTTATTGTAGACCTCGGTTCCGGTTTATTGAGTTTTTAGAGACTACAAGCTGAAGGACATAATGGTATTACCAGCGAGTCAAGTTGTGTCTACGTAGTACCTGGCTGCCTGTGCCAGTAAAAGTGAATTGTTAGGCCGTAGAAACCACAGAGGGCCAGGTAGATGGCTGCTTGTCTAGATTGGGGAATGTCTGAGGTTTTGACATGTCCCTGAAGATGGCAGTTGTGATGGGCAACGTTTGCCGTTAGCTGTGGTCTGATGCTTCTGGACGCCACATAGAAAGGATTCTACTGTATGAGCCGTAGACACGGATGACTCTCTGCTGTCCTGTGAGGGCAAGAAATGCTGGATGTAGGCTAGGTATAGCCTTATGATGTTATGAGGAGCCAGCTGTGTGTGGCAATACGATACCTGGTGCGGGGTGGAACCTGAACTCAACTGACCTAAGCGAGATGTGATACAGAAATTGATGAATGGCTCGTATGAAATGCCACTGGAGACAAGTGGCCGATTAAGTGCCACTGAAGATTGATGTGTGACTGATTGTGTGCCACTGGAAATGTGTACTAACTGCAAGAAGTCATGCTAAGATGCGAACCCTGCAATGATTGCAAGAGTTGTGCTTAATACGTGTTTGCAACAATTGCCAGGGAGTTTGTGTCAATGGAGATGTGTTTGCCGTGACTGCATGAAGTCCGTATTACTGCATGTGCTTGCACGGGCTGCAAGGAGTTATACTTGGATGCGTGTTTGCAACAATTATAAAATTGTGTTTGGATGCGTGCTTGCCATGATTGCAAGAAGTTATGCTTGGGTGTGTCCCTGCAACATTTGCGAGAAGTTGTGACTGGATGCGTGCTTGCAATGATTGCAAGAAGTTATGCTAATGTGCGTGTCTTGTAATGATTGTAAGATTGTGCTTGAATGTGTGCTTGCAACGATTGCAAGGGAGTTCCTGTCAGTGGAGATGTGTTTGTAGTGACTGTGAAAAGTTCGTATTGCTGCATGTGCTTGCAAGACTGCAAGCGTTAAGCTTGGATGTGTGCTTGCAATGGCTGCGAGAAGTTGTAATTGGATGCGTACTTGCGACGATTGCAAGAAGTTATGCTTGAATGCATGCCTGCAACGTTTGCAAGAAGTTTTGTGATTGGATGCGTGTTTGAAATGATTGCAAGAAATTGTGCTTGGATGTGTGCTTGCAACGATTGCAAGACGTTCTGTTTGGATGCGTACTTGCAACGATTGCAAGAAGTCATGATGGGATGTGTGCTTGCAATTGCAAGAAGTTATGTTTCGATGTGTGCTTGCAATGAAATGCAAGAAGTTGTGTTTGGATGCGTATTTGCGATGATTGCAAGAGGTTATACTTGGACGTGCAGTGACTATGAGGGGGTATAGTCGCGAGGCGAAGGTTTCAACGAATGAAATCAGGACCATGACTGAGCTTCGAAGGAAGACGGGGTGTGGCCCCCCCTTTTTTTTTTTTTGACTGACCTAGAGGAAATGACAGATGAGAACCGGTGGAGTGTTTGACTACCTGGTTTGAAAGGTAATTGTAACATGTTTAAGTGACAGGTGCATGGCATTAAATAAATGAGTGAACTGTTTGTGCCATGACAAAGGCACGAATCGGTGTGCCATGACTGCGCAAATGAGGCTGCACCAACTGGGGCTTGCCAGGATGAATGGATGTCTGACAGATGCCCTGAATTTGAATCGGGGCGCGGAATGCGACAGCGAAATAAATGAAATGTTTGCCTTAGAGTGAAATGAATGAGAAACGTTTCGCCATGACAGAGTCACGAATCGGTTGTGCCGCAGCTGCGACTGACTGCGGCCTGGACTCTGGAGCATATACTGAAATGAGGCAAAGAAACGCTGGTGCATGCCGGAATAAGTTGGTGCATCACGGATGCGACTGGATTTGAATTGGAGTGTGGTATGTAACCGTGAAATGTTTGTCCTGGCAAAGGCACGAATTGTTTATGCCGCAACTGATAGCTAACCAAGTTCTGATGCAGGTGTTGGCTGGGGCCGTTTGTATGGTGTTTGCAATCTTTGTGACAATGAAATGATTCGAAATGTTTGCCTTGATTATGAAATGAGTGAACTCCCTGACAGAGGTCCGGCCTGGTCGTGTCGTGACTGATTCGACCATGAACCGGGCTCTGGAGCATGTATTGAAATGAGGCAACTGAAAACATTGGTGCACACCGGGACGAATCGGTGCCTGTTTGATGCATCTGGATTCGAATCGGAGCGCAGTATGAAATGAATGAGAGAAATGATTACCTTGACCGAGGCTCGAATTGGTTGTGCCGTGTTCTGCGACTGGCAACTAACCGAGCTCTGGTATAGGTATGGATACGGTCGAAACAAGCGAGGCATTCCGTGACGACTCGGTGCATCTCAGATGCGACTGGTTTCGAAACGGTTATGCGTTGTGGGAGTGAAATGGTAGTAATTGCATGACAGAGATACGGATCAGTCGCCCGATATCTGCGACTAGCTATGATCCGGACTCTGGAGCATGTTTCAGAAATGAGGCCGAGCCCTGGGGCACGCCGTAACGAATCGATGCATGGAAGATGCAACTGGATTCGAAGCGGAGCGCGGTAAGTGCGGTGTAACATATCGTTTGCCATGACGGAGGCTCGAATCGGTCGTGCTGTTGTAGCGACTGACTACGAATCGGACTCCGGAGCATGTACCGAAATGTGGCCAATCCTGGGGCACGCCGAGACGAATCGATGCATTTCCATGCGACTGAATTCATGTCGGAACGTGATACATGGAAATGAAATGATAACCATGACAGAGGTACGAATGACTGATAATAACGTAACTCTGGAGCATGTATAGAAATGAGGCCAATCCTGGGGCACGCCGAGACGAATCGGTGCACTTCCATGCGACCGCATTCATGTCGGAACGTGATACGTGGAAATGAAATGATAACCATGACAGAGGTACGAATGACTGATAATAACGTAACTCTGGAGCATGTATAGAAATGAGGCCAATCCTGGGGCACGCCGAGACGAATCGGTGCATTTCCATGCGACTGAATTCATGTCGGAACGTGATACGTGGAAATGAAATGATAACCATGACAGAGGTACGAATGACTGATAATAACGCAACTCTGGAGCATGTATAGAAATGAGGCCGTAATAACTGGGGCACACCGGAACGAATCAGTGCATCTTTCGGTGCGACTGGATTCGAATCGGAGCGCGGTAGGTGACTGAAATGAGAAATGTTTGAAATGATTGAAATGTCAGAAATGAGTTTTAGAAATGTTTCAGAAATGAGAAATGATTGGTATCGAACTGACTTGATCCGATAAATTGCAAATTGCGACTCGCTATGGCTGTCTACCGACGCATATTTATTTATTTATTTATTTTTTAAATACCGACATGCTAGAAATGAAGCGACGTCTGCGTCGCGGTGCTGTCGAAATGGTAACATATCGAAAGTACGAGCGATATACATTGCAGTTTGTGAAATGCGAGTGAAACGAAAATTTGAATCACGGTTTAGTGACATGATATGAAAACGAAAAGTCCGACGGGACCTTACCTGCGACAGCCAAGCCAGACGCGTGGTACAAACTACGAACGGAAAACGCGGACTTCGAAGGTTTTGAGTACGAAATATCGAATACGGGAACTTGCGAACGCTGGTATATCGAATAGTCGGCCTAGTGACGTATATCGCGCACAGGAAACCGACAAGCACCACAGGTGAGCGGGCTGCTTAAATACCCCCCGGGCTCCTCCCATAAATTCAGGCCACCATACTGGCCTTCCTATATATATATATATATATATATATATATATATATATATATATATATATATATATATATATATATATATATATATATATATATATATATATATATATAATTTTTTTTTTCTTTCCCCTCCCCACCTTCCCTAGCATCAGGGAGGGGTATATTAATATTTGCACCCTCTTATCTTTTTTCTGGAGGGGTGGGGTTGAGGATTAGACAGGCTGAAACAAGATGAATTACCTATATAGGAGCAGATGCAATATGTCGGTAATGCCCTAAATTTAAGGATGTGTAAGATTTATGAATGGATGAATGGAGGGAAAATGAAAATATGGTTGCTAAGGGAAAAGAGGAGAAGTAGAAATCAGGCTTCCTGGTAGAACAATGATTAAGATTGTGTAAAAATGGCTAGTAATTGCACTTTTTTATCATGGAATGTGAGGGGTATGGGCATGCAAGTGAAACGGGCACAGGTATTTACAGATATTAAGAAAATACAGGCCAAAATAATCTGTATTCAAGAAACACATATGGTTAAGGAGAGACTCGATTACTTGAAAAAAACATGGATACAATGGTCTTACCACTCATGCCATACAACTTTTTCAAGAGGGGTCTCTCTAATGGTGCATCGGACGGTGGCGTGGGAGTGCATCAGGGTAAGGAGGGATCCAGATGGGCGCTACGTCTTTGTCTTTGCCCTGGTGCACTCACTGCCAGTTGTTATTATGGGGATATATAACCCACCTCCAGCCACATTGGGAGTGTTGAAGGAAGCAATGTTACTTATGTCAGAATACCCAGAGGCACATATTATATGTATGGGAGATTTGAATATGTGGCTGGACCCAAAGATGGATAGATTTGGGAAAAAAAGCCATGGGAGAGGAGAAGGGTCTAAAATACTAGAAAACTTCTTGAAAGAGGTAGGATGGTTTGATTTATGGAGGATTAGAAACCCGGGGGTCAGAGCCTATTCGTGGCATGCACCAGGTAGAGGGAGCATGTCTAGGATAGACCTGGCACTGAGGAACGAGAAAATACTCCCAATGGTGCACTTGGTTATATATATATGCTTAAGGGGGTGTCTGACCACTCTAGGCTGACCTTTGATTTGAAGATAGGCCCCAGAGGAAGGCGGCCGGGATATAGAATACAGCCCTATTGGTTAGCCCAGATTGGGTCAAATGATCGCATACCGGAGCAAATGGTAATGTTTTTGGAGGCCCATGGTGACAGTATAATGGAGGGTGTAACATGGGATACCTTTAAGGCGTATTTAAGAGGGATAGTAAGATCCACAATATCATACATTAAACGTGCTAATATACAAGAAGAAGAGAAAATGGAAGACGTATGTAAGAAGGCCGAAGCAGAGTTCATTAAGAACCCCTCAATTATGAACCAGATAAAATGGGTAAGAGCGGTGTGTCAATATAAAAATCAATTAATAATCAAAAATAAACGTAAGAGGCTCCAGTTAAAGCAAAAAAGTTTTGAGCAAGGATATCATGTCAATAAAATAGTAAACTACCTGATAAAACAACAAGTATCTACAACAAAGGTGAGAGATTAGAAAGGGGAGATGGTTAAAACAGTGGAGGACATAGTGAAAACTTTCTATAGATATTATGAGAAACTGTATACATCAACACTGACATGCACAGGAGAGGAGATAGAGAAATACCTAGAGGATTTGGAGTTTCTGAAGTTAACAGAAGAACAAAAAGGGGAACTGGAGAAAGACATTGAAGTAGAGGAGGTAAAAGAAGCTATTAAGTCCATGGCAAAGGGCAAATCGCCGGGACCAGATGGTATCCCATTGGAAATGTACCAGCGGTATGTGGAAATTACTGCTCCGATACTGACTAAGATGTACAGGGTGGCATTTGACCGGGGGGGAGATGCCTTCCTCTATGTACGAGGCAACAGTAATATTGATACCAAAACTAAAAAAAGACAGAAAAGACTGTGTCCTATAGACCAATATCGTTGCTAAATATTGACTATAAAGTATTAGCAAAAATATTGGCGAAGAGGCTTAACGGGGTAATTTTATCCATTGCATCAGAAGTTCAAACAGGATTTATGCCGGGGAAGTCCACTACAAATAATATTAGGAGAACTCAGTTGATGGTTCAGCTGAGGGAGTACTTCCCGAAGTCGAGTGCCTTGGCATCGTTGGATACGGCCAGGGCATTCGACTCCATAGAATGGGAGTTCCTGCAAGCAGTGT
The DNA here is from genome assembly GCF_042186555.1 of Aquarana catesbeiana. Classification (NCBI taxonomy): domain Eukaryota; kingdom Metazoa; phylum Chordata; class Amphibia; order Anura; family Ranidae; genus Aquarana; species Aquarana catesbeiana. Next base: position 665,026,128 of record NC_133325.1, on the reverse strand, counting down.
TGAATAAAAGTGGATTTGGGAAAGGATTTAGAAAATGGGTGAGAATACTGTATAAACAACCATGCTCTAATTTCTTAATAAACGGAGTATTGTCTCCTACATTGAAATTGCAAAGGGGAACAAGACAGGGGTGCCCGCTGTCCCCCCAATTGTTCTCACTGGCAATAGAAGCACTGGCTAATAGATTTAGACAATCCAAAATATATAAAGGGATCAGGGTGGGGGAAAGGATTGACCATATAGGATTATATGCAGGCGATATTATACTATATATGGAGGACGTGCACACTTCATTAGGGGAGGCAATGAAAATAATAGAAGCATACGGGATACTTTCAGGGCTTAAAATAAACTGGCAGAAATCCGCATTGATGTTATTAGACCCCATTAAAAATAGTGGAAACATTTAAATATTTAGGAATAAATATCACATTGGAACCAGAAGAAGCTCTTAAAGCAAATATAGACCCCTTGGTAGAATACGTGAAGAATAAATTGGGAGTATGGAAAAAACTACCGTTATCAATAGCAGGGAGAATACAGTTGACTAAATCTATTATACTACCGAAATGTCTGTATGTGATGGCGCATTCGGAGGTAAAGATACCAAAATATATATTTAAAAAATTGAACTCCCAGCTAACTAGGTTCATATGGGTAAATGGGCGATGTAAATTAAAACTCTCTACACTACAAAGACCTAACACTGCAGCAGTATTGGCAATACCAGACCTATATTTATATTATCTGGCGGGGCAATTAAAACATGTAAGAACCTGGGTAATTCGGGAACAAGAAACGAGGGTGGAGAAATATTTAATAAATAAAATGCAGGTAGGAGATCTACTGACAGGATTAGAAATAACAGAATTGAGAAAGGTTGGAGTGAAAATTCCCCTTTTAAAGCTGGCCAGGTCAGTTTGGAAGGAGGTAAAAAAACTGACGGGATTTAAGGATATCCCACTAGAAACGGCCTTATGGAATAATCCAATGTTTGAAAAATTAGAAATATTTGAAGATAGTAACTTTTGGAAACAGAAAAAAGTAACAACTATGGGCCAGATGTATAATAACAATGTAATAGTGTCATATGAGAACTTGTGTAAACAATATAACCTCCAGAGCAAACAATTTTATAAGTAAAAGACATTTATTACAGGTACAGTTTGGAAGAAAAGAACTAAAAATTTCCAAATATTCCCTTATAGGCATATTAAGATCTCAAGGACCAAGGGAATTGATATCTATTCACACCTATTACAGAGTAAAATAAGTGGGGACCCGGTGGGCGTGAGGGACAGATGGCAGAGGGTCATTCCGGGAATGAGTGACCAGGACTGGGATGAAATCTGCTCCTCGCACTTGAAAGTATCGCCAGCAATGAACAACAGGATAATTCAATTAAATATAATACATCAGACATACTTGGCACCGAACAGACTGTATAGGATGGGGAGGATGCGGGCGCCAGACTGTACAAGATGTGGGGAAGGCGGGGCGGATTTTATCCATGTGATATGGCAGTGTGGAAGTATAGGGAAGTATTGGCAACAGGTGGTCAAGAAATTAGGAAAAGTCATAAATAAATCTATTATGGCCACTGTGGAACTATGTGTGCTGGGGGTGGTAAAAGAAAGAGTGTGTGGATATACTAGGATATTTTTGCAAGATGTACTATTCCTGGCTCGAAAACAAATAGTGGAAAAATTGATCCAGCCAAATCCACCTACAATAAACCAATGAGTGAGAGCTGTAAATCAAGTTGTACCACATGAGAGAATAATGTATGAACAAAGAGGAAATGTGCGGAAATATAAGATTTGGGCAAAGTGGAACAAATCACACTTAACGACAGATATAGGAAGACCTGAAAATATAGTATAAAATGAGTAAAAAGGGGAAGGTATTAGTGATCATAAGATGGATGAGAAGGAAGAATGAGTTGTAAGAGTGAATGGGTATGAAAATAGATAGATATGTTAATATTTTGGAAGAAAAGAAAGAGAAAAGATAATGTAAATTATGTTAAATAATTTGTAAGTAAAAATTTTGTAATAAAGAGTAAAAAAAAAAAAAAAAAAAAGTTAGAAGCTGACTGGCTACCGTGGAGAACTGCACCAGATTTTGCACTGGGCAATTTTAGTAACTCAACCCCAGTGTGCAGAAGACAACGTCAGGACATGAAGTAAGGTCAGCAACAACAGATTAGGATAAATAAGAGTCATGAGGCAATCTGGATCACATATAGGATAACATGATGCAGGTTTAGTCACAAGTCACAGAACCTCTCAGCAATTCTCCTTAGTTCTGCTGTGCTTTAAAAAGACCTCTGGGCGCCAAAAGCCAGACGTGTAAGCTAACATATGCACAGCCTTAATTCTATGCACTGGTCTACAGGCTACACTATGCACATGTGCAGATCTTTGAGTATGGCCATTTAATCGATCTTCCTGAAAGATGTGGAGAAACCAATACCTGGAAAGGGGAGGAATATGCCAACTTTTGGTAAACTAAATAAAAAAAAAGTGGGAATTGTTTTTCTTGGTGCTTTAGCCACCTTTCTTTTGAATTTGGTTACAAAAAATGTTTCAGAATTGTACTCATATACACAATTCATGCATTTCAGATTTATGTTTCTGATAATACTTTGGTAGTAATAATTTTTACCCGTTACCAAATCCAGAACCCAACTGTTGTTGTGGAAGAAGAAGAGGATCCATTCTACAAGACTCCACTCAACAGGCTTGCATCCTCTGCATCCAACTTCGGCTATGACCTTTATCGTATGCATGCAAGCAAGAATCCATCCACCAACATTTTTATGTCACCACTGACCCTTGCCACTGCCCTTTCAGCTGTTTCCTTGGGTGAGTACACTATTCTTGATAAACTATTTTTATTTAATTGTTTTTAAAAGTGAAAAAGAAGCACTCCATAACTTGTTACTGAGATACATGATGACCTCTGGTCTTTTGGAAGTAATTTGCCTGTGATTGACTCATTGGCTTGGTAGTAAGATGTTCTTAAAAATTGTTTTATAAATAGCTATAGGAATTGGCAAACCTTTGTTTTCTCCCAAAAATTGCATTGCATGCATACAGGACATCATCAGAAAATTCAACCCATTATAAAGCACATTGGCCAGCTGAATTTACCTGCAAGTATGCCTTATTAAGTAAAATTTGCAGATATTTGTACATTTGCTTTTTCCATATTTCCATGGGAAATTCAAGTTTTTAGCATAATTTTTTTTATTGATTATTATAAAGAACTGTTGTGCTTTATCCTGCTTGCCAGATGCTGCACATGCAACATCCTATAATGATTAATTTTAGCCCAAATAATTTCATTTGCATTCACCCCATGCAAAGCAAAATGCAACAACCCATGATTAGCAGGGGCAAATGAAGCTGAGTTCATACAAGGTATATGCCTCTACATGCCAATGGCAACAAGTGAAAAGAACATATTGATTTTTTTGTATTCTTTTGTTTGCTTAGCTGCTTTTCAAATTACTACTCCAATTCCAAAGTTGGAGCACTGTGTAAAATCTATATAAAAGACTCCTGGCTGAAATCGGTCATTTCAGTATTGCCCCTATACTGGCTCACCTATGAGAGTAAGCAATGTCCAGGAAAATTGTGTGGTCTGTATGGGGAGGCTGAGGGGTGTAGGGAGGGGTCGCCCTCCTTGAGCATGTACTCCTCCTCTCCTATTTTCTGAGTGAATCCTCTCCATTACATTGGCCTCACGGCAAGGGTCTCCCCTGTTTCTGTTCCCCCCACCCCGATAGGGCTCTATTACCCTTTACCTTTAGCTAATGGATGAGGGTTGATGAATGCTGATATTCTAACTGGCAGATTGTTATACTTTGATTTAAGTTTTCCGTTGAAATAGGACTATATGATAAACCACAGGAAACTTCAACTCTTGTATGTATTATTACTATTGATACTAATCTGTATTGTAATTTCAAAAATGCCTTTCGATGCATATGCTGTAATGCTGATTTGTTCAATAAAAAAATCCTTTTTCTGTTAAAGAAAAATCTACATAAAAACAGAATGCAATGATTACATAGGTTGAAAAAAGACACAAGTCCATCTAGTTTTTCCCTTTCATTGGTTGAACTAGATGGACTTGTGTCTTTTTTCAACCTGACTATGTAATGAGTTGCACATCTTATAAACCCTTATTTTATTCACAATAAAAAATGGAAAACATATCAATATTTTCAATTAGTGAAACATCTGGACTGCAGGCAGGCCAGTTAAGCACCCGGACTCTTCTACTACAAAGCCATGCTGTTGTTATAGATGCAGTATGCGGTTTAGCGTTGTTCTACTGAAATATATAAGGCCTTCCCTGAAAAAGAGATAATCTGGATGGGAGCATATGCTGCTAAAACCTGGATATATCTTTCAGCATTGATGGTTCTTTCCCAGATGTGCAAGCTGCCCATTCTGTACGCACTAATGCATGCCCATACCATCAGAGATGCAAACTTTTAAACTGGGCACTGATAACAAGCCAGAAGGTCACTCTCCTTTTTAGTTCAGATGATGTGACGCCCATGATTGCCAAGAAGAATGTAAAATTTTGATTTGTCTGACCAAAGATGTCCAATGTTTCTGTATCATGTTCAGATATGGCTTCTTCTTTGCATAATACAGCTTTACCTTGCATTTTTGGATGATACGGCAAACTGTGTACACAGACAGTGATTTTTAGAACTATTTCTGAACCCATGCAGTAATGTCTATCACATAATCATACCTGTTTTTAATGCAGTGCCGTCTGAAGGCCTGAAGATCACTGACATCCAATATTGCGGTTTTGTCTTTTCACTTGCACAAAGATTTTTCCAAATTCTCTGACTCTTTTGATGATCATATGTACTGTGGATGACGATATATTTAAATTCTTTGCAATTCTATGTTGAGAAACATTCTAAAATTGTTTGACAATTTTCACTGCCAATCTTTACTTTTGAGACACTCTGACTCTCTAAGATGCCCTTTTATACCCAATCATGTTTCCTCCCCCTTCTCCCCTTTCCCCCCCTCCCCCCCCCCCCTCCTCTCCGTCCCCCCCCCTTCTCCCCCACCCCTTGTCCCTTGCACTTGGGTTTCAACATACCCTATGATGCCCATTCACTATTGGTGAACGCCTATGGTCTGTTGTCACTGACTGCCCATTGTCTAGATATAATATCACATTTGTTCAATTGTTTAATTATATGCTACTCCTATTGAACTATTTGGATTTGTTTGCTGTATAAGGATGCGCTCCTTTTTTCCCCCCCGTCAGGTCTCTGTGGCTTCGCCTTGCCCCGAGCCTTCTTTCTGCGGCGGACACATGCCCGCCCTGGCAGCCTTACAGCTGCTTGCGTCTCCATGCCTGGGAACTTGATTCCCTTTGACAGGAGCGCGCGCTTGCGCAGTAGCAGCTGACACTGCACCTGCGCAGTGCGGGCGAGCAGACCCGGTGACGTCAGGGACCGCCCTCGATGCCGTCCCTGACTTCCGGGTTGGGGTGCTCTTATAGCGGCCAGTCATGGCCGCTATCTGAGCCTACAGCCCCTGTGATGTTGATTAACTGAGGACCACTGCTTTGGGTAAGTGTCGTGCCCCCCACCCCCCGCTGTCCTTCCTCTTCCCCCTCCCCTCCCTTCTTGTCTGTCTACAGGCAGTTTCCTTTTCAGCCTATATTTTGTGCTGAATAGCTATCCTTGTATACTGTGCCTACAGCATGTCCCCTTATACCTTTCTATGTTATTATCCCAGCAATGATTTTATACCTTGCTACTTGTACTTGTTGTCTTGTATTTGTACCTGAGCCAGCTGGCTTCACTGACCGGTGAGTCAATCTTCACATGACTCTATTATCATGTTTGTTACAGCTGTTATTGTAACTTCTTTGAGTGCATACCAAGCACTCCAGCTGTACTTGGGGGGATCCTGTTCACTGCCCAATAACAACCAGTGGCCTCATCTCATTCATTATACGATCAGCTGCATTTGGTCCTCACTCAAGTCCATGTGCTTGTCTATGCACTTTAGGGGTGAGTGCCAGTTCATATCTATGTGTGCAACTCCCCTTTATCTTCCCATTCCTTTTTTCCCCTCCCCCCCCCCCCTCCCCTTTTTTCCTCCCCCCCCCTTTTTTCCCTCCTCCTTTTCCCCTCCTCTTTTCCCCCTCCTCCTCCCTTCTCCCTCCCTTTCCCTTTCCCTTCTTCCCCCTTTCCCCCCTCCTCCCCTCCCTTCCTTCCCCTCCCCCCTCCCCTCCCCCCCTTTCCCCCCCCCTTTCCCCCCCCCCTTTTTTTCCCCCCTCCTCCCCCTTCCCCTCCCCTTCCCCCCCCTCCCCCCCACTTCCCTATTCACACACACCTCCCGTGGTTTTCCCCTCACTTGCACACTGTTTGAATTTTAAAAATACATCACTGGCACCCCCCACCTTACTCCTCCCCCTGATTGATTCCTCATTCATCTACTCTACCTCATTATACAATTTATTAATCCAGGGTCTGTTTAGTCATCCCCTGTGTTCGCCGCGGGGGGAATCACTTGGGGCCATGCGTACCCACAGACAACCATAGAACGGGTGAGCCCATCCTTTTTCTATCTATATTGTATATTATATAATGCATTATTCAATGTCTTTGCTGCTTTCTTTTGTTTTTGTATAATCTTTATATGATTGTATTTACTACAATTACTGTATGTTGCACCACAGATATTGCTCTCCTGAGGAAGCGGTGAAACCGCGAAACCGGTCGAGAATCCAAGCTCTATTTGTGTCTATCTCAATACAAGTTGTAATTTAATTGGTTGTGTGCATTGCTCCCGTTTTTAATTGCAACTGTATGTGTTATTGTTACAATCTTTTAATCATGTTTTCTATTAAAATGGAATTTTTATATTTTACTATTGTTTTTGTCACTATTACCTTTTACTATTAATTTTGATTATACCTGGTACCGGAATAGTCCCCTCGTTTTCCCCCCCCCTCTTTAGGGGTTATTGCCTTCAGTGCATGCGGTATTGAGATACTGGTCGACAGTGGCAGCTACCTGTGACCTCTCTCTACCTCATGCCTTTTGCCTTGTACAAGATATTTGGGATGATGGTACATGTACTTGTTTATATATCTTTTTGATTTAAAACGCTCCCCCTGTCCATGTTAGTGACTTGTCGTCCAATAACCCAATTAGTTGCAAAAAGTTTTTCCAGCTCTTCCTTGTTAGTACCACTTAGTTTGCCATCTTTTTGTTGCCCTGTCCCTACTTTTTTAAGAGGTGTTGCTCCCCTCAATTCCAAAATGATCTTTTTTATTATTATTTTTTTCTTAAAACTGTAAATTTACTCATTTTAACATTTTGATATATTTCAAATTTTGTATTGTGAACCAAATATGTTTATGAGCTTTTGCAAATTATTGCATTCTGTTTTATGCCAACTCTCTAAAACATGCACTTGTCAGCCCCATACTTAAAAAGTGTCAGGAGGCACAGGCCGCCTCCATCCGCCGGGCTCCAGGGCGCATGCGCATGGGACTCACGCTACATCGTACACCCGTTCGCGGCCCGATGGTGCGGCGCGCGCGGGTGCACGGCGGTCCCCGTGTGCGTGCCGTGGCCGTGCGGGTGCCGGGCAGCGCGTCACGCTGACGCGCTCGCCGGAGGGCTACATCTGACGGCTCCAGCACCCAGTTGGGTTGCTGGTTTGTCGTCAGCTGTACCCTGGTCCCTGTACCTGCTTATCCTGTGTATCCAAGTGACTTGTGCTGAACCCTCTGCCTGTTTAAACGGATTACTCTCTCTGATTGCCTGATACCCCTGACCTCTGCCTGATTAACGGATTACTCTCTCTGCTTGCCTGATACCCCTGACCTCTGCCTGATAAACGGATTACTCTCTCTGCTTGCCTGATACCCCTGACCTCTGCCTGATTAAACGGATTACTCTCTCTGCTTGCCTGATACCCCTGACCTCTGCCTGAATTACGGACTTCGCTCTGCTTGATACCCCGGTTCTGACCTCTGCCTGAATTACGGACTTTGCTCTGCTCGATACCCCGGTTCTGACCTCTGCCTGAATTACGGACTTGTGCTGCCTGATACCCCGGTTCGGATCTAACCGCTTGTCTTTGCAGTTCCTCAGTACCCAACGTCTACCCGGACCTTCCTCCGGCCTTCAGGAATCCCACCACTACCGGAAGTCCATGCCTCCGCGTGCCCCCAACTCCTGTATCACTTCCAGGGGTCGGGTGCGCGTGGTCGTAAGGACGAGCCGCTCTCGGCATCTTGGCCTCGGTGAGTATAAGTCTTGACAGTACAAACCAGCCAGATGTCCGAGGCCGACAGAGCGCGCTCTCCTTTGGAGATCCTGTGTCAGCAGGTTTCCACGCTGGCCGACTCAGTTCAGAAACTACAAGAGGGGTATATTCAGATTGACAACCGCCTCCAACAAATTACTGGGGTACTCCCTGCCGCTGCAGCTCCCGTACCCAGCAATGAAAGTTTTAAAACGTTATCACCCTATGTGAGTTTTCTTTGCTCCACACATATGAAAAATACGTTTGGCTTATACTGGATTGTCCATGGGTGAGGAAGCCGTGCTGTTACCTTTGTCTCCACTACGTGCTGATGACATCTGACCTGACGCACCCCTCATAACCGTGGGTTATTAAGCCTTTCTGACTTGTTTGGCGTACGCCATTTCAGGTCATATTGCTTCGGTAAGCCTCCTCTATTCCTGGTGATGGCCCCGGCACTGATGTAAAATCTCTGCACACTTGTGGTCCTCTCATTTTCTACTTATTTGCCTGGTGAAATCATCCATCTGTGAATTTGGGAGCTTTTTCCATCTTTGGGCATCCATTACCCCCATAGACTTTTTGTGACGTTTTCCTCACCAAAAGAAAAACATTTTTTCACATAATTTTTATGTACATAAATGGATTGTTATGTTTTGTGTTTTTTATTTGTGTTTAAGTTCATAGAACCAGCACAGTCACTTTATTACTAGTCACTGGTATATTTGCCAACAAAGTATTTTCATTGTTTCATAATATCCTTCTTGTGTTCAACACTGTTTAATTATATAATTACCTTATTTTTGGTCATATACACTCACTTCATATATGCACTAATCTCCTCTCGTATCACTAATTAATTATTCAATAAATTAGTCTGGATGTCACACCACTTTCACTTGCCCCACGTGCAATCACTATCCAAATCTTGCCGCCTCAACCTCTGCAACATCTCCAAAATACGCCCCTTTCTAACCAATGACACAACAAAGCTCTTAATTCACTCTATGGTCATCTCTTGCCTCAACTACTGCAACTCCCTCCCCATAGGCTTACCTCTACATAGTCTACCCCCCCTTCAATCCATCATGAATGCTACTGCCAGACTCATCCACTTTACCAACCGCTCCGTGTCTGCTACTCTTCTCTGTCAACCCTCCACTCGCTTCCACTCATCCAACAAATTAAATTCAGAATACTAACTACTTACAAAGCCATCCACAACTCTGCCCCCAGCTACATCACTGACCTAGTCTCAAAATACCAACCTAATCATTCTCTTCGTTCCTCCCAAGACCACCTGCTCTCTAGTTCCCTGATCACCTTCTCCCATGCTCACTTCCAGGACTTTTCCAGAGCCTCTCCAATCCTATGGAACTCCTTACCCCCCATCCAATTATCTCCTACTCTATTAGCTTTTAGACAATCCCTGAAAACCCTCCTCTTTAGAGATGCCTATCCTACCCACACCTAACAACTTCATTTTCATTTTCCATCTGAACATCCCTCACAGTTATTACCTTTTTGTTTCACTTGATTCTCCCTTCTAGATTGTAAGCTCTAAGGAGCAGGGCCCTCTGACCCCCCCTGTATTGTAACTGTACTGTTTGCTCCCATGTTGTAAAGTGCTGACTGTTGTCACTATATAAACCCTGTATAATAATATTAATAATAATAATGTAGAGTTTACACAGTGTAAAATCTAAAAATGCAAGGTAAAGCTCCATCATGCAAAGAAGAAGCCAGATCCTAAACCGCTGCCATCTTCTCTGGGCCAAAGCACATTTAAAATGGTCTGTTGCAAAGTGGACAACTGTTATGTAGACCACCGGGCTTGTTATCGGCACTCAAAAGCCTGCATCTCTGATGATATGGGGATGCATTAGTGCCTATGGAATGGCCAGCTTGCAGACAGGGCTGGTGCAAGGATTTTTGACACCCTAGGTGAAACCTCATTTTGCCCCCTCTTGGCTCCACCCCCTTTGCCCTGCCCATGTATACCCCACCTTTTAATAAAGCGCCCATCAAATGCAGCCTCACCAGCGCCCATCAAATGCAGGCTCACCGGTGCCCATCAAATGCAGGCTCACTGGTGCCCATCAAATGCAGCCTCACCAGCGCCCATCAATGAATGTTTGCTTGCTTCCATTCATTTGGGAGTCAGGACACAGACACAGTCCTCCGCCGGCGCTGTGCCTCTCACACTATGTGCGAACGGAGCGGCGGCTGGCCACTAATGCTGACTTAGTTGCTTGCGAAGAGAGTAGGAACACCAGTGGCTAGGCGCCCTAGACAGCAGTACACCTTAGGCGGCTGCCTAGTTTGCCTAGTGGTAGCATTGGCCTTACTTGCACATCTGGAAAGGCGCCATTAATGCTGAAGACTATATCCAGGTTTTAGAGCAGCATATGGTCCCATTCAGATGTATTTTTCAGGAAAAGTCTTGCATATTACAACAGGACAATGCTAAACTGCATATTGCATCAATGACAACAGCATTCCTTCATAGTAGAGAAGTCCGGGTGCCAAACTGGCCTGCCTGCAGCCCAGACCTTGCATCAACTGAAAATATTTGGCATATCTTGAAATAAAAAATATGACAAAGACCCAGGACTATTGAGCAGTTAGAATCACACATCAGGCAGGAATGGGACAACATTCCTCTCCGAAAAATTCCAGCAACTACTCTGTCCCAAGTTTTTTGAAACGTGTTGTTGCCATCAATTTCAAAATTACCTTTTTTCTCCTAAAATGCTACATTATCTCGGTTTAAACATTTCATATGTTTTATATTTTTTATCGTGAATAAAATATGGGTTTGAGAGATTTGCATATCATTGAGAGAGAGAGTTATGTATGTATGTTCTCAGTAATGTGTAGTAAAACAAAAAAATTGTCATTTGTACAGGTGCTGGACAGCGGACTGAATCCTTAATACATCGTACCTTGTACTATGACCTGCTTAATGACCCAGAGGTCCATGCCACCTATAAGGAGCTGCTCGCAAGTCTTTCTTCCAAAGATAAAGAAGTAAAAAGCACACATCGAGTCATCTTGGAGAGAAGTAAGCAGCTAAATCGCTTTCCATATCACCTTATTAAAAACAATAGGAAATTATGATCTGTGAATACAGTCTTTAGAATGTGGAAAGTGGTTTTACTAACATGAGTAAATTTGCTGACTGACAGAAGAAGACCATTTATTTTGCAGCTATAGAAAATAATGAAAGTCAATAAAAATCTGAAATTTGCATGATTATAAAGAATGTTAAACAAATTAGACTGGTAGAAATTTGGGGTAAAAATATACTGTACTACTTACATAATGACTCTTCATTTGGTAAAGGCAACATTTCTCTAAAATAAGAATTCAAATCTATGCTATACATATCCCTTATTCAGATCAGCAATTTTACACATTGTCACAGTATATACCAACAATATTATATATTTTTTTTTTTTTTTTTTAATGCTGCACTTTTATCATTACAAAGCAGTCCTTTAACTACAGGCATGTGGTCTGCACAGAATAAAGTATGTTATCAGGCATCTGTAGTCAGTAGAAAGCCTTTTTCTTAGCTTTTCCCTGATGATCAGTAACTTTGCAGCAAGTCAAAAAGTGACAGGCAGAAGCAAGACAACTGACTGATGCCAGGAACATTTAGGCCCCATTCACATTTCACGATTCTGCCCGTGAATCCTAATCATAGGGCAATCACTGCAAAACACGTGACACGTACCTGGGTGCCATTCATTCTAAATGGCACTTCAAACGAGGTGTGATTTTCTCGTTATTAGACAGAATTGTGAGGCAATCGTGCCTTTAAAAATAGTGTAAAGCTTGTCACCCAAAAAGGAGCAGGAGCTTCTTTTGGGTGACAAACGCGCATAGGGCAGCCATTTCACATGAATGGGCTGCCCTGTGCACAACATGGGGTATCGCGTGAGAAATACACTTTGAAAAGCGCAAGGGGGAATGCTTCTTCCCTCCATGTGTAGTGTGAACAGGTCTAAAGCTACTGCACAGACACCAGAATGTATATGATTGTAAAATCGATAGGCCAGAATCAATATAGAAGGAATATGCTGACCCTGGAGGATGCCCAAAGATGGCAGGCCGGGTCAGGGAAGGTACTACGAGATCCTTAAAAAGGTAATAGAATGCAAGTGCTTTCATACAATTCACACATGAATCTATTGATCTGTTCATGCATATATGGATGTTTATAAAAGTTATTTTGAATTGCAGGACTCAGGTTAAAGCTTGATTTTGTGAATCAGATGGAAAAATTTTACGGCCAGAAGCCTCGTGTCTTGTCAGGAAATTCCCGCCTCGATATCTCAGAAGCCAATGATTTTGTACAGAAGAGGACGGATGGGAAAGTTTTAAAATGTTTTAAGGAGGTCCCTTCAGGTGTCAGTGTACTCTTGCTTGGAGCTGCTTATTTTAAAGGTAAACTCTTGGGCAGGCATTGACAGCCTGAAACTGTGGGCTGTATTGTTCATGACTGTTCCTTCCTGCTAAGCTATTAAGGCTCAGTGTGTAGAAGACTTTGCTTTCTAGTATCCACCCATTATGAGGCCCTTTAACAGTAACAATTTAACAAATGGTCTCTGGCACTTTACTAGTACCACCACAATGTATAAACATCTATACTACACTGGCCTTGGAAAAACATGGTTAGACTTTAAAAATTTTACCAGAGTACTAAAGATGCCAGGCTACTTTTAGTACTAGTTAACTGATGGATACATTCTGACACATTCATAGTTATGGAATTATGCAGTCAAAACAACATATACATATATAGTAAGGCAAGAAGCCCAAAACAATTAAAACATTTAGGAAATTAAAGTGTCAATCCACCCAAGTGTCATATTTTGCTACAGGTGGAGCCTATTGTTATGAGTCAGTCTCTGGCCTTGTATCTCTTGGTATTGTGCAAATGTGAGATCTCCCTCTCATAATTCCGGACTGTTCCTTGCAATTTTGGCGTTCCAATTCATCCTGTTGCATTTTTCATAGTATTAAACAAATCAAACTTACAAAAGGCAGAGTGAGAACCCCTTATAAAAGCTACAACAGGGGTGGCAGAGCTAGGAATACAAGCGCAGAGATCTCATGAATAGAGACATAATAAATTGGTTGAACTCTGCAGCATACCAAATAACTAATATTTTGGATGCCCTGCCTTTTTTAAAATTGGTGCCATAAGCTGTAAACATGTAATGCATTTGGCTTTGGTGGAATTATATGGTATATGATCCCCGACAGATTTTAGTGCTACTCTTTAAGGCTTGGTTCACAATACTGTGATTCAATTTTGACTCGATTTGCATTGTGATTATGTACAGTGGGACAAAAAAGTATTTAGTCAGCCACCAATTGTGCAAGTTCTCCCACTTAAAAAGATGAGAGAGGCCTGCAATTGTCATCATAGGTATACCTCAACTACGAGAGACAAAATGTGAAAACAAATCCAGACAATCACATTGTCTGATTTTTGAAAGAATTTATTTGTAAATTATGGTGGAAAATAAGTATTTGGTCATCTACAAACAAGCAAGATTTCTGGCTCTCACATACCTGTATCTTCTTCTTTAAAAGGCTCCTCTGTCCTCCACTCATTACCTGTATTAATGGCACCTGTTTAAACTTGTTATCAGTATAAAAGACACCTGTCCACAACCTCAAACAGTCACACTCCAAACTCCACCTTGGTGAAGACCAAAGAGCTGTCGAAGGACACCAGAAACAAAATTGTAGACCTGCACCAGGCTGGGAAGACTGAATCTGCAATAGGCAAGCAGCTTGGTGTGAAGAAATCAACTGTGGGAGCAATAATTAGAAGATGGAAGACATACAAGACCACTGATAATCTCCCTCGATCTGGGGCTCCACGCAAGATCTCACCCCATGGGGTCAAAATGATCACAAGAACAGTGAGCAAAAATCCCAGAACCACATGGGGGAACCTAGTGAATGACCTGCAGAGAGCTGGGACCAGCGTAACAAAGGCTACCATCAGTAACACACTACGCCGCCAGGGACTCAGATCCTGCAGTGCCAGTACATGTCCGGGCCCGTCTGAGGTTTGCTAGAGAGCATTTGGATGATCCAGAAGAGGATTGGGAGAATGTCATATGGTCAGATTAAACCAAAGTAGAACTGTTTGGTAGAAACACAACTCGTTGTGTTTGGAGGAGAGAAAATGTTGAGTTGCAACCAAAGAACACCATACCTACTGTGAAGCATGGGGGTGGCAACATCATGCTTTGGGGCTGTTTCTCTGTAAAAGGAACAGGACGACTGATCTGTGTACATGAAAGAATGAATGGGGCCATGTATCGTGAGATTTTGAGTGCAAACCTCCTCCTATCAGCAAGGGCATTGAAGATGAAACGTGGCTGGGTCTTTCAGCATGACAATGATCCCAAACACACCGCCCGGGCAATGGAGTGGCTTCGTAAGAAGCATTTCAAGGTCCTGGAGTGGCCTAGCCAGTCTCCAGATCTCAACCCCATAGAAAACCTTTGGAGGGAGTTGAAAGTCCATGTTGCCCAGCGACAGCCCCAAAACATCACTGCTCTAGAGGAGATCTGCATGGAGGAATGGGCCAACATACCAGCAACAGTGTGTGACAACCTTGTGAAGACTTACAGAAAACATTTGACCTCTGTCATTGCCAACAAAGGATATATAACAAAGTATTGAGATTAACTTTTGATATTAACTAAATACTTATTTTCCACCATAATTTGCAAATAAATTCTTTCAAAAATCAGACAATGCGATTGTCTGGATTTGTTTCCACATTTTGTCTCTCATAGTTGAGGTATACCTATGATGACAATTACAGGCCTCTCATCTTTTTAAGTGTGAGAACTTGCACAATTGGTGGCTGACTAAATACTTTTTTGGCCCACTGTAGCATTACTTTTTTTGCAACTTTGGTACATTTTGAATGTGTTTTTTATATTCTATGGGGACAAATTGCAGTATAAATCGCACCAAAGTAGCACAGCAACCTTTTCTAAATTATGCACAGTAGGGAGTCACATTGATGTGAACGAGCGCTCTTGAAAATAATGCGATTTCTCTTGTCATGCGATTCTGTGCAACTCAAGCAGTATCTGAAACTGCACTAATGTGAACCAAGGCTAATGCCCAACTCTAGGCATAACAAAAAAAAAATCTTGCTGTGGGGTTACCCCCACACTGGAATGGTTAAATGCTCATTAAAGGATAAGTTCACTTTTAGGAGCATGTTACATGCTACACCCATTCTAAGGATGTAACATACAACATAATCCTATCCACCCACCTCCTGCAGCCGACACTCCCCGCTCTGTGACAGTGGGTGAGGGATCTTCTCCTTATACCTGCTGTCACAATTTTAAAACAGCTCAGCTGTGCTGGGCTCTGCCCACACAGCCATGTCATTCATTCACAGACTACAAATACCAACAGCAAATTGCAACTGACGGCTTGTAGTTCTCAATGAACTGCGAGGGCGCAGGTGAGTGGTAGTTCATTGATTCTTCCTGGTGTTTAGCAATTGCCTGCTCATATCAGAGGTATGGGGAGACAGTATACTGAGAGTCTGCTGATCGCAGGTGCAATGCTTTACAGGATGCAACGTAAAAAAAAAAAAACACTAAATGCATTTTTTTTTTACCTGTAAAAAGATCCAACTGGTGCCCCACAGCCTCCTCTCAAAGCTGCTCTTGGCCACAGTCACATACTTACCCCACAGGCTGGAGCTTCAGAAGGAAGAGGACAGTGAAACTGCCAGCCAGGGCAGGGTGTCGAAAGTAATGCAGTCTCTTGTACCTTCTAGACTTCACAAGCATTTAACCCTTGCAGTGCGATGTCCTTACTTTACACATGTAGGTTTTTCTTTGCAAGTTGGCATAAAGTAATTATTAAAAAATAATTCTACATTAAGTGATGTTCTTCAATATTATTTTAAATACATGTCGAATGCACTGTGTTACAGTGTACCTAATGTTATGGAACTCTGCAGTCACAATGGTCAACAAGAACAACTTGTACAATTTTACTGGGCTCTGCTTGTAAATCCTTGTATAGATTATATTACTGCTATAGGCCAATTGTCTCACCTTCATTTACATAAAGAAGGCAACTGTAATTATTATTTTTGTAATGAAAGTTCCTAATGCTGGTAGATTATTCTGAAATTATGAACAAATTAATGTTTTTATGGTGTTAGGGGTGTAATGCTTAACAATAGCTCATCTCTCTTTTTTAACAGCATACTGTGTAATGGTATTTCCATTTAGGGTGAGAATCATTGTAACATATTTTGGAATTTATCACAGGTCAATGGGTGTACAAATTTAATCCCCGTGAAACTGTCCTACGTGAATTCCAAACTGATGAACAGACATCCATCTCAGTTCCAATGATGACAGCCAACAATGTCCCTGTGAGATATGGCCTAGACTCGGACTTTAGCTGCAGGGTGAGAAAAGCCAGTACTCTTTAAAAGCCTCTTTTTCCACTTCTTACTTCATGCTATTTTCATTATTGTGTATAGTAGCTGGAGAAGTCATATCCTTACCTTTTGAATACTACCTCTAGATCTCCTGGTCTTTAGCAGTATAAAACACAGAGGCAATCTGTCAAACAGCTGAAAAATGTCCTGTACACATCACGCAGTTTTCCATACAAATATTCCCAAAGGTGTGTGCACAGAGTGTGTCAGGTGTGCCTGGGCACGCCCTATTTACCTAGTGCACATTAGCAGTATTGCTCTGTGTACTGTCAGGGATATGGAAAAGATCTCCCTCTTACCTGCTCTGCCACAATAGAAGTGCTTACACACTTCTCTTTCATTATGCCAGCAGGTAGATTAATGTACCAGGACTATATACATGTAGACACACACACACGTGTGTTTGAGCTTTGGGGTGCACACCCTAATGCTATAGGCTGCGCACACCTATAAGGGGCCCTTCTCTTTCAACACAAAGAAAAATAAAATTTGTTCTTAACCACTTCCTGCCTGGCCCATAGCAGATGACGGCCGGACGGTGGTTCCGTTATCCTGACTGGGCATCATATGATGTCCAGCAGGATAACAACCTGCCTCGTGCCCGCGGGGGCACGCATCGCGGCAAGCGGTGGAGTGGTGTGTCAGTCTGACACACCGCTCCACCGATCTTAGTTAAGAGCCTCCGGCGGAGGCTTTTTGCCACATGATCAGCCGTGTCCAATCACGGCTGATCACGATGTCAATAGGAAGAGCCGTTGATCGGCTTTTCCTCACTCACATCTGTCAAACGCAAGTAGAGGAGAGCCGATCGGCGGCTCTCCTGACTGGGGGGTCTGCGTTGATTTGTTTATCAGCGCAGCCCCCCTCAGATCACCACACTGGACCACCAGGGATCGCCACTAGGACAACCAGGGAAGGGGGCAACATGTGGATGGCCAGGTATGTACCCCATGGCCATCCACATGTGCCCAATCTGTGCCAATCAGTGCCCACAAATGGGCACTGATTGGCACCATTATGTTTCAGTTCTGCCCAGCAATGCCACCAATCAGTTTTATCAGTGCCACCAACCAGTGTCATCAGTGCCACCTGTCAGTGCCCATTGGTGCCACCTGTCAGTGCCCATCTGTGCCCACCTATCAGTGCCCATCAGTGCCACCTATCAGTGCCACCCATAAGTACCCATCAGTGCCACCCATAAGTACCCATCAATGCCGCCTATGAGTGCCCATCAGTGCCGCCTATGAGTGCCCATCGGTGCCACCTATGAGTGCCCATCGGTGCCACCTATGAGTGCCCATCAGTGCCGCATACCAGTGCCACTTATCAGTGCCACCTATCAGTGCCCATCAGTGCTGCCTATCAGTGCCCATCATCAGTGCCCATCAGTGCCGCCGTATCAGTGCCCGTCATTGAAGAAGAAAACGTACTTATTTACAAAAAATGTTAACAGAAACAAAGAAAAACTTGTTTTTTTTCAAAATTTTCGGTCTTTTTTTATTTGTTGCGCAAAAAATAAAAACCACAGAGGTGATCAAATACCACCAAAATAAAGCTTTATTTGTGGGAACAAAATGATAAAAAATATGTTTGGGTACAGTGTTGTATGACCGCGCAATTTGTCATTCAAATTGCAACAGTGCTGAAAGCTGAAAATTGGCCTGGGCAGGAAGGTGTCTAAGTGCCTAGTATTGAAGTGGTTAGGGTTGTCCCGATGCCGATACTAGTATCGGTACCGATACCGAGCATTTGCCCAAGTACTTGTACTCGGGCAAATGCTCCCGATGCTTCCCCCGATACCTAGAGGACAGCTGTGATCGGCGCGTGGGGGAGTTACAAGATTCTCCCCCAGCGGCTTTCAGCGGCTTTAGTGACATACAGCGGTGATCGGTCATCGCTGACTGTCACTGCATCCTCCTCCATGCCCCCTCCCTTCCGCCGTTCCTCTCTCCTTCTCTGTGCCTCTCCGCTGTCCCCCTCCGTTCCCCTCTCCTTCTCTGTCCCCCTCCGCTGTACCCTCCATTCTGCTGTGCCTCTCCGCTGTCCCCTCCGTTCCTCTCTCCTTCTCTGTGCCTCTCCGCTCTCCCCCTCCGTTCCGCTGTCCTCCTCCTCCTTCCTTTGTGAATGGATAGAGTCAGCTGACTCTGTCCATTCACATAACTGAAACATTGTAATCTCCTGTGATTACGATGTGTCAGTTTATGAATGGAGAGGAGCCGCTGTCTTCTCTCCATTCATTCTCAGTGCAGCTGAGGCTGCAGAGAAAGGGACTGGGGAATCTCTATCCTCTGTCTCTTTCTCTGTCTCAAGGGGGAGATATCAGAGGTCTGTTAAGACCCCTGATATCTCACCAAAGCCCCCCAACAGGGCTGATTAAAAACAAAACAAAAAAAAAAAAAAAAAAAACACACATTGCAATAAAGAATAAAAAAATATTATTGTAAAAAATAAAAAAAACACACACACACACATACACCGTTCACCCCCCCCCCATGCAAAGTATTTTTATGGGACTCCAGTGACAGAACTAATAAGCATGTAACTATAGTCAAGGTAAGCACAGGCAATCTATGGTGCTTGCTTTACAACCTTGGCCTTTTTACTTAATACAGGTACACTTTAAAGTGGATTTTCACAGAAAAATGGAAGTCCTGCTCTTTCCCCACCACCTTTTCTCCTCAGCAGGTAAAATACTTTTTTGGGGAGCGGGTACCTAGTTTTCACAGGTACATTGCTTTCCACTTCCACTGGAATCGCACCTTCCCTCTGCACCCACAACCTTCTGGGATGAATCACAGGAGGTTGAGGGACCATTTACACAGAGCAGGGAGTCACAGCCAACTTCCCACACTCAACACGGTGGTGCCGGGAAGCCAAAAACAGGCAAAGAATTGGCCCAGGTGAGGACAGCTCTGAATCCCCGAACAGGTAAGGCTCCATTCACACCCGGGTCATTCACGGCAAAAGGTGGGGCACATTCGCGACGCTATTATTTCTAAATACCCTGCCCAAACGCAGTCTCTGGAACTCTTATTGCGGGACACGCATCCCGTGATTTTTTTTTGCGTGATTTTGCTACGTGACAATTGCTGGAAAAATCACACCATGTTTGGGGTGCCATTGAGAAATAATGGCATCACAGAAGCGTCCCAGGTGTGAATGTGTAAGTGTCTCTATTAACAGTCAGCAATTACAGTATTTGTAGCTATTGACTTTTATTTCTTTTTTTAAAAGTGACTGAAGAACCTATTTAAGTTTCCAAATCTATCTATTTGTTTACATCAGTAAATTAAAGTTAACTGTTCCTGGAAGAAAGTCACTTGCTACAACTGCTGAACCCGTTCTGAAAGTGCTGTTTACTTGAATATTATGTTGATCTACAAGCTTTAATACTATCTTAGTCATTGATCTAGAACAAGTATAATGATCAGAAAAGTAATAAATTCTTATTTCCATGCTTGCTACAGGCTTCATCTTATTTACGAAGTTTAGTGATTGTTGACTTTGTTCACTGAACAGCGCCTATTAATTCAGTATGTCAATTGCAGCATGTTTAGTTTTAGACCCCTTTCACACTGGAGGCGTTTTTCAGGCGCTTTACCACTAAAAATAGTAGCATTTTACCACCGACGCCCTGGCGCTGGCAGTGTGAAAGTGCCTTTAAAGCTGGTTCACACCTGAAATCACAGACCAAATGAACTTAGCAGAATCAACAGTCTTGATGGACTGATAAACAGCTGAAAAGCCCAGGCAGAGACCTGCTGTGCGGTGAAATATGGCGGCATCCACAACCCTTGTTCGTACCACAAACAAAGCCAAGGGAAGCACCGCCTCCTTTTTCAAGCTGGCCCGCCCAGGGGGGAGATATATACATATATATATATATATATATATATATATATATATATATATATATATATTATACTGGCTTGTTCTGTCCAATGGGATGGACAGGGGCTAGGGCAGCCAGGAGAAACCACTGACGGCCCTGATCACCGAGGGACAACAAAACAAAAGCATGACTGGACAGAAAAAAGGAAGAAATAATTAGAAAATATATAAATAAAGAATAAGAAAAACACAGCACACACAGGTGCAGGGAACCAGGGTGAGGAGAATGTACTGGCAGCTGAATCTTCTGGTCCATCCTGATGAACAGAGTGAATAGACCATTGTAATATTTTCTATAATTGAATCATATAAGATATAACATGAATTGCCGGTAGCATAAAAACAAATAAATAGATAAAAATACATGTTTCTATATAGTATTTATAATACTCTGAAAGAAATTGAAAAAAAAATCACTAATCAGATCATGTAAAATACAGAATGATAAATTATAATTAATAAAATATAATAAATTCTCGTAGAAAGATATATATAAAAAAAACAGGTACAGTCTTACATAGCTCAACAATACAGAATGATAATTCATTAAATATTGATATTAATTTCCAGTTCCTCCTAGAGTCCCCCGGGCACTAGAGTGTTCAGCGTATATATCCAGAAGGTCTTGCTGGAACCTTTCTGCTGTCAAGTCACAGGGAAGGATGGACTCCACTACCCAAATTCTCAAGCCCTCAGTCAACTTATTGTGAAGTTTAAAAAAAAAAAAAAAAAGGTCTGGGGATACTGAGCTTTTCCTTCTCGTCTTCAATAAACTTCCTGTGTTTCCTAATGTGGACCCTTGCAGTACGAACCGTGTGGCCCACATAGAGGAGACCACAGGGGCAAGAAAGGCCACAAATTCTGTAGAGCAAGTGAAGAAACTTTTGATGGTGTAAGCTTTACCAGAATGGTTCCTAAACCTCTGTTGTACAAAGTGGCACATTTAACATTTAATTTTCTTGCACTGAAACATGCTGATGAGTAGGGATGGGCCGAACAGAACTTCCGAACAACGCAAAAGTTCGGATCCGAATAATGAACCCTAATAAAGTCAATGGGACCTGAATGTCAAAAATCAAAAGTGCCCATTTTGAAGGCTTATATGCAAGTAATTGGGCATACAATGGTTATAGGGGTCTGGGTCCTGCCCTGGGGGACATGTATCAATAAAAAAAGTTTGTAAAAAACGTAATTTTTAAATGAGCAGTGATTTTTTGATTTTTAAAGTGAAAGCATAAAAATAAAAAATTCCTTCCAACATAGTGCCCGGGGGGGGGGGGGGGGGGGGGGGGTCCGCTTAGTCTACCTGTCAAGTGGCAGAGCTGTACAATATCTAGAATCTGCTGCAGCAACAATTGCATTTATAAAGCCAAAAAAATGATATTTTCCCTGCAGGCTGCCTTTATTTTGCTCAGCAACAGCTGGGGAGCCAGTGTGAATGATGAGGCCACAATGTAGTGCACTGGGAACAATATTAGAGATTTTTTGGATACATGCTGGTGTCACTTTTACTTTGAAAAGAAGTAATGGGTGCGTAAAAATTGGTCTTTGGGTGTCGGTGGTGCTTTCCCACCATAACCCTATAGAGGTACTCTTAATGAAAGCAAGAATTGGCCTTGCTGTAAAAATTTGCAATGATATGCACCTGTTAAACGGGTGCAGAAAAATTGGTCTTTGGGTGTTAATTGTGCCCATGAAACCTATACCAAAAACATTCTTCCAGATGAAATGATTGAACACCCTCAACGCTAGGCAGCCTTGAAGTCCTGCAGAGATTCCACATTCCAAAAAGACTTAATCAGTGACATCGGCATCAGGGGCTTCATAGCTGGTAATCCAGGACTTATTAATTTTTATAAAAGTCAAATAGTCCACGGAGTCTGTGGACAGACGCGTTCTATGATCAGTAACGAAACCTCCTGCAGCACTGAATGCCCGTTCTGAAAGCACGCTGGATGCGTTACTGCCAGTTTACATGTCCTCGAGATTTTATCTTCTGCACTCTTTGTAGGGACGGGATGAGTTCTGAGACCTTCCCCTTATAACGGTGGTCAAGGAGGGTTGCCAACCAGCAATCATCCTTCTCCTGTATTTTTGAGTCCTTTCGCAGGCTTTAAAGCATGAGGTTGCCAATGCGCCTCAAATTTGCCGAGGCTTGAGAAGCAGACTCCTCGGGGTCACTCAGGATGACAGCATATGGAACTTCCTCCTCCCAGCCACGTACTACTCCCAAGGGTCCTGGGGTTGGAAAGCCATCGCTTATAGATTGACACATGTCTTCCTCTTCTTCGAAGCCTACAAAAGTGCCAGAATCCTCCTCCCCTCTCTCCTCCTGTGTGTTCTGTGACATAGGAATGATGGTGTCTGGATAAAGTGGGCCTTGAGAGGAAAGGAAGTCCTCCCCTTCCTCCTGCTGCTCTGCCTCCACTGCCCTGTCCATAATGCCACGCAGAGTCTGCTCCAGCAGGAACACAACAGGGATTATGTCACTGATGCATGCACTGTCACTGCTCACAATCCTTGTGTCCTCCTCAAATGGTGACAATACAGTGCATGCATCCTTAATGATCAGCCATTGGCGTGGGGGAAAAAAAGCCGAGGCGGCCTGAGCCTGTTGTTGTGCCATACTGGCACAGGTACTCGTTGACAGCCCTCTGCTGCATGTATAGCCACTACAGCATTGCCAAAGTCGAGTTCCACCTGGTGGGCATGTCACGAATCAGGTGGTTTACGGGCAGGTGGAATTCCCGCTGAATTTCAGCCAATCGAGCACTGGCTGTGTATGACCGCGTGAAATGACTACAGACTCTTCTGGCCTGTTTTAGTACATCTTGCAACCCTGGGTGCGTACTTGGGAAATGCTGCACCACCAAATTGAGGACATGTGCCAGGCATGGCACGTGTCAACTTTCCCCGTCTAAGGGCTGAAGGAGGTTTGAGCCATTATCAGACACCACCATTCCTGGCTCCAGCTGGCATGTGAACCACCTCTGGGCCTGTCCCTGCAGAGCTGCAAGAATCTCTGCTTCGGTGTGGTTCCTGTCCCCTAAACACGCCAGCTGAAGCACTGCATGGCACCTTTCAGCTTGACTCATGGAATAGCCCTTTGAATGCTTAGGGGGTACCTGATGTTCATAGGACAATTCTGCAGAGGAGGGCATAGAGGTAGTGGAGGAGGAGGATGGGGTAGAGCTTACAAGTCTGGCATCATCACCACCAGCTGTATGGAGACGTGGGGGCACAACAAGCTGCAGCACCGAGCCCTGTCCTGCATCCTTTCGAGTTGCAAGCAGCAGTAAGGTGGATTTTACGGCTGACTGCCTTGCCCAACGATGCCAGAACATTCCCTTCCATGTGATGTTAGAGGGATGGAACGACCTTACGTGAAAAGTAGTAGCGACTAGGAACCTGACATTGTGGTACAGCACATTGTGCAAATTCACGGAAGGGGGCAGAATCAACCAGGCTGAAAGGTAGAAGTTAGAGAGCCAACAGCTTTGACAAGCTTGCATTTAGACGCTGGGCATGTGGGTGGCAGGGACTGTATTTTTTTTTCCACTGCAGCAGATGGGGCAGAGAAATTTTTCTGGCTACCATCTACAGCTGGTGGTGTGCTGCTGGCAGATGTGCTGCTAGGACCTGGGACACCCTGTGCTTTACCATCATCCCAGTCAAGGGAGGCTGTCAGCTCAGGTATAGCAGGGGCAGACTGAAATGGGTAAGGAGGAGGAGGGACAGATTTGTGCCCCTTTTGTATGGCTTTTAGGTGCTCTTGCCAAGGGGCTGAGTGGTTGGACATAAGAAAACAAAGGAGGAGGATACCTTAGATTCATCCAAAATAGGTTTTTAGAGGTATATGGAAGGGGTGCAATGACCGACCAAGAGTTCCCTACCTTGGTTATTATACCTCTAATATCACAGGTATCCTTTGTGGGCTGATTCGACGATACTTGGTCAGCAGCCAAACAAAGTTGTTCAATGGACCATATGGCACATATGAAAGAGAAGGGGGAGAGAAAAGATGGTCCGCTCAAGAACAGGCTGTTGTGAACCTAAATGATTTTATTGTGTCAAATTTATTACAGTACAACTATCCACAAACCCATGTATTAAAAATAGGGCAAGAGCCCTATTATGTGCAGGTGGCCACCATTAACATTCCACATTCATCCATCACTCATGCACTCGCACCCTTATAAATCATGTCAAAAGAGACCCGGGTCTATACAGTTTTCTCAAAGTTCCTGGACAGGATAAATTCTGCAATACTGATCCTACGGTCTTTTCTCAATAAAGTGCAGGTGCTGGTGATTAATGAGAAGCCATACAGATGTGATCCCGTTAAACCAGATGAAGGTACATATGTCAAAACGGCAATATGGGGAACTGAAAAAAGTCCCGGTTTGGTCAATTTATTAGCAGCAAAAACAAAGGGCTGTTTAACATCTTGTACGGAGAAGGTAAATAGCCATAAACAAAGTACCTCCTATATACTGGAGTACAGTTTAGCTCACCATTTGGCGTCTTCAGTGAAGGGGTGTTGAAGCCCAAGAGAATTGCTGATGGCCGCACTAATGTGGGAGAGCGTTCATGCGGTGCGTTTGTCTGCTGCTGGCATGGACTTTCGCTTCCGGATCTTCTCCAAGGGGATGTACGGGGAGTCACAGGGTTCAGACTTTTAGACGTTCCGCGCTTGATCTGTCAGGTGGTGGGAAAGAGCGCTCAGTCTCTGTATCCGCTGCAAGGCTCAACCCGATGTCCAAGATCCGATCGGGATATTCACATACAAACAAGTGGATTTTTTCTCCTTGATGTGTGGAGGTCTATGTTCCACCTGCACATGGGTTAGACTCTTACGCGTTTCGCTTGTTTCCAAGCTTCTTCAGAGCTAAAGTGGTGCCAGTAGCTGGATGTTTAAATAGCATTGCAACCAGTATTCAATATCCTGTCATTATAGCCAGCACCTGGACACCAATGTCTAACCATAATTAGTATTCACCAATTTGTGCAAACACACTCATGCATACCTATAAGTTACAAATTCAAACAGACCTTTGGTAATAGTGAGTACATAAAGATTCAGTCTAACCGGCTTATGTATATGACTAAGTTTAGATGTTCAATTACAATTGCCTTGTAAAGAATGATAGAGTAGCTTGTTGTGCAGTTGCTGTTGTTTATACAGAACCCATGATCAGAGGGTGCTGCAATTTCAATCTGATCGACTAGTGTATGGCCACATAATGGACATAACAATTGGAAAGGGGGAAACAGACTATCATTAGATATAGACTGCATCTCACTCGTTGGATACTATCATCCACATACGAGACAGACATATTGCCCGCAATTTAAATTGCATACGGTCCATTGTATGTAGAGAGTGTCAATCACAGTCGGGAGAAGATGTGGATCGTCAATCACAGATTTTTTATGTATGTGTATCTCTGGATGAACCCAAGTAAATTATTTAAAATTAAAATTAAAGTTGTGATTGAGTTATTGTTCCAAAAAAGGAGACAAATTAAATTCATTGTTCAATCCGTGAGGCTGCATACTGTTTAAATAGAAGATCCACATCTTCTCCTTTTGGTACAGTATCCTATCAAAATCTCCACGTCTGTGGGGCAAATTAAGTTTATATATGCCTTTAACCTTAAGGCCATCTAGTTTACCCCCGTGCTTTTCAAGGAAATGCAAGGACAGAGGCCGATCGTCATCCTTGTTGAGGATACTCTGGATGTGCTCACCAGTTCTGACTCTCAGCTCTCTCTTGGTCTTGCCAACATATATGAGACCACACGGGCAGGTCAGCATGTAAACTACCCGTGTGGTCATACAGTTAATAAAACTGTTGATTTTGAACTGTCTTTGATTGTCAGAACTGGCAAACACACCCGTTCTATCCACATACCTACATATGTGACACCTACCACAGCGGTACATGCCCTTTAATGGTGGGAGATCAGTAAGCCAATTACGATTTTTGGGGCGGATGTATTCGGAATGCACCAGACGGTCCCTCAAGTTTGTTGCTCTACGAGCAGTGAGCAGAGGTTTTTTGCTTAACAAGATTCCCCAGGATGGGGGCCTCAGACAAAATGTGCCAATGACGGCCTAGGATTTCCTTAATTTGGTCCCACTGTGTACCAAACTTAGTAATAATTCTTAAGGGGGGGTGGTTTGAAGTTTTTCCCTTTTCTTTTTTAGTGTGATTCGTCAATAGGGATAATCTGTTTGTTTGCAGAGCTCTTTTTTTGGCACGTCTGATACATGTGTGTGAGTAGCCTCTGTCACGAAACCTCCCATATAGGTCATGCATTTCCCTGTGAAAATCATCATCCTCCGTGCAGTTCCTTCTTGCACGGAGGAACTGACCCACCGGGATACCCTTTTTGAGGGGTATAGGGTGGTGGCTGGATGCCAGCAACAATGAATTTGCTGCTGTGTCTTTTCTGAAGGTTTTTGTATGCAATTTATCATCTTTTACAAATACCGTGAGATCCAGAAATGACAATTTATTAGCATCATATGTGTATGTTAATTTGATATTACGGTCGTTGTCGTTGAGTTCCTCAATAAATTGTGGCTGAAAGGTAGAAGTTAGAGAGCCAACAGCTTTGACAAGCTTGCATTTAGACGCTGGGCATGTGGGTGGCAGGGACTGTATTTTTTTTTCCACTGCAGCAGATGGGGCAGAGAAATTTTTCTGGCTACCATCTACAGCTGGTGGTGTGCTGCTGGCAGATGTGCTGCTAGGACCTGGGACACCCTGTGCTTTACCATCATCCCTGTCAGTGGAGGCTGTCAGCTCAGGTATAGCAGGGGCAGACTGAAATGGGTAAGGAGGAGGAGGGACAGATTTGTGCCCCTTTTGTATGGCTTTTAGGTGCTCTTGCCAAGGGGCTGAGTGGTTGGACGTTAAATGCCTTGTTAGGCATGTGGTACCCAAATGGTTGGTGTTTTTTCCACGTTTGATGTGCATGAGACACAGTTTGCAGATAGCAACAGTGCAATCTGCTGCATATGCGCTGAAAAAGGCCCAGACAGCTGAGCTGTGTTGGGAGTGGGCCGGGAGATAACAGCTGCAGAATGTGATGGAATAGGATGGCTGCTCTCTACTCTCTCTTGATACCTTGGGGTTGTGCCACCTCACCTTCAGTTTCCTCCTCTGCTCTATCTGGCACCCAAGTCACATCAGTGACCTCATCATCATCTCCATCTCCTCCATCTTCATCATTACCACTGGTGACAACTTGGCAATACACTGCAGCTTGGGGAACATGAATGCCAATTTGTCTACCAGTGTTCCTCCCTCTCTCTAGGCTCATGTTCCTGTCATCCTCAATCTCAGAACCAGCATCTGAATCCAGTAATGGCTGGGCATCATCAAGGAGCAAGTGGCTGGCGCTGTGGTCAAATAACTCAGCTGACTCCTCAATGGCTGATGTTGGGGCTATGGCGGGGATAGATGTGGACAAGGAGGCAGGTTTATCCACTCTGGCAACTGCAGGGGCTACACACTTGTCTCTGCTTGCGTGACAGAGAATGAGGAAGGTTTAGTAAGCCAGTCCACCACCTCCTCTGCATGCTGTGGCTGGATAGCACGGGCAAACTAAACAGAGGAAATTATGCCCTGCCTGAGGAGTGACCACCACGTCCACCTTTGCCTGTGGACACATTTGTTGCTGGCCCCCTTACAGTGCCAAGGGAACGTCTGCCTCTCCTTGTTGTTCTCCCAGACATTATTGGGATGGAGGGGGCGGTGCTTATAAGCAAATGTAAAGAAGAAGTTGAAATCTATACGTAGATGCACTTTAATCAATGTAAAGAGGTGTTTGGTGCATTTTAATTTGAGTACTCAAGCTACACAGACACATTCCAAGGATACACTATAATATACTGCAATATAATGCGCCAAACATACAGTGACGCACAGAACTATATGGCACCAAACTGGCAGTAACGCACGCAAAACTATATGGTGTTAAACTGGCAGTAATGCACACAGAATAAATGGTGTTAAACTGGCAGTAACGCACAAAACTATATGGCGTTAAACTGGCAGTAGCGTATACAAAACGATATGGCGTTAAACTGGCAGTAATGCACACAGAATAAATGGTGTTAAACTGGCAGTAACACACAAAACTATATGGCGTTAAACTGTCAGTAATGCACGCAAAAGTAAATGGCGTTAAACTGGCAGTAACGCACAAAAGGATATGGCGTTAAACTGGCAGTAACACACACAAAACGATATGGCGTTAAACTGGCAGTAATGCACACAAAACTATATGGCGTTAACCTGGCAATAACGCACACAGAAGTAAATGGCGTTAAACTGGCAGTAACGCACAAAACGATATGGCGTTAAACTGTCAGTAATGCACAAAACGATATGGCGTTAAACTGACAGTAACGCACGCAAAACGATATGGCGTTAAACTGGCAGTAATGCACACAGAAGTAAATGGCGTTAAACTGGCAGTAACACACACAATGATATGGTGTTAAACTGGCAGTAACGCACACAAAATTAAATGGCGTTAAACTGGCAGTAACGCACAAAAAGATATGGCGTTAAACTGGCAGTAAGGCACACAAAACATTATGGCATTAAACTGGCAGTAATGCACGCAAAACTATATGGCGTTAAACTGGCAATAACGCACACAGAAGTAAATGGAGTTAAACTGGCAGTAACACACAAATGATATGGCGTTAAACTGGCAGTAACGCACACAAAACTATATGACATTAAACTGGCAGTAACGCACGCAAAACTATATGGCGTTAAACTGGCAATAACGCACGCAAAACTATATGGCATTAAACTGGCAGTAACGCACACAGAAGTAAATGGCATCAAACTGGCAGTAATGCAATCAAATAGACGTGTTCAACTACACTGACGCTAAACTGTCGATACTCTAGCTATACACTAATGTCAAGATTACTGTCTCACTGCACTACACTGAAACTATATGAGCTGTCCCTACTCCACACTAATGTATGTATGAATGACACGGTCTCACTACACTACAGTGAAACTATCTGAGCTGTCCCTACTCTAGCTGCACACTATGCAAAGCTGAATGATGGTCCTCCTCACTACACTTACACTATCCCTAGACTGACACTAAACTAATATTCTACACTGACAATAAAAGCAAAATAGCACAGTATAGCACACTAACTAACTGACAGCACTGAACAGAGCCCTGTTCTATCACTTTCCACACCAAAATCACACTGAAAATGGCTGCCCTTGAAAGAATACTTTTATACTGTGGGGTGGGAATGAACCATGATTGGATAAAGTCATGAATACAGTGTCCAATCATGACTCTGACAGTGCTCTGTGCCCTTATTGGCTGAAGCTTTAACTGCTTCAGCCAATTAGGGCTTGCAATGCACTGTTCAGCACCGCAATGCATTGTGGTCGGTTCGGGGGGGGGGGACAACCGGTCGAACTACCCATTTGTTCGGCTGTTCGTTGAACGTCTGAACAGCTAAAGTTCGGCCCAAACTTATGCTCAGGCCGAACCGTTCACCCATCCCTACTGAGAAGTTTACAAAAAGGTAGCAAGAGGGTGGGCGGGGTTGGGAGCTGAAAAATTAATCCTACTAGGGGCAACAATGTTTATAATGTTGTGTGCAATCTTATATACTATCTTAGGCCTGTCAGAAAGCACTGGACCCAATTTAGGGTCTTGTAACAAGAAGCCCCAGTGTATTTTATTGATGTTTTCCATTTTTTTTGCGTTTGTTGTGCTATTGTCAAAATACCAGGACAGCGGCTGCATCTGACTGAATTCAGGCACTGTTCATCCATATATTTTCCAGCAGGCTCATTCAGCAAAAGTCAAACACGGAGCTGACAGGGCTATTGTTTGGTTCTTTAGAAAGGGGGTTGTGAGCCATTCTTCTGTGTAATCTGATCATCCAGGGAACTGATGCTTTTGTTTAGCATTGCTTCCTGCAAATGGTAAAAATTGATTTCGTTTATAATAAAAAAAAAAGCAAGAATATAATATATTGGAGCATTATACATTCCTGTTAGATAGGGGTGGACAATCCAATTTAGAAACCACAGCTACAGTCATATTTTAAGTCTGATTGGTGGTTTAGGGTGATATTTACAGACATTTCTACTTTAAGACACCTTGATAAGTGAGGTTCATTGTCTTTCTTCCTACTTGCAACATGACTTTGCCAGGCTTGTATTAATGGATTAATTCGGTAGCATGCTGAAAAACCAATGCTCTCTATATCAGCAAATCATAAGTATTTCCTCTGTGTATACTAGTCATACTGCTTGAAGGGAAGAAGAACTAAAACATAACTTATTTGAATTTACTGAAGAATAAATGATTCTAGATTCTTAGTAATTCAATGATTATTGCTAAAATATGCACCAGGCAGTAATTCTCTGGACAGCTATTTATGCAGCTCAAAAATGAGCCCAGTATTTTTTTATTTTTTGTACAGAATCATTTCATATTGCCAGAGGCTGCACAAAATATTTTGTAGGCCTTTATCTTACATCTGCTGAGCAATAAATAAGGAAGCCTTCGTGTGGCTGGCAAATCACAAAACATGCAGAAAAATAAATTAGCAGTTGACATACTTTTATAGGGGAGGATAAAACTGGAGCATAATAGAAAGCTAGAGCGCAGTAATTATACAACCATGCATGGAAACAATGGATTATAATATAAAATAGGATAAGAAGGGAGGACCCTCACCATGTCAACATCCAAAATATATATAAAAAAGGATTGAGAAACTCAAAAAAATAAGTGGACTTGGTGGGCACACGAGAGGAGAATTTAGTAAAAAGTATAATTTTATTACAACATGATTAAAAAAGATAAAAAAAAACATACATTCAACACCCCATATGGACACAGGTTACCAGTTACTCAATAATGCAGTTATGAAGGTTGGATCTAAGTATAAAGATATTTCATATCGTATTAAAGTAAAAGGATTTGATCCAATAACCCCTTCACACTTGCTTGTCGATGCATTGCACTAGATATTAGCTTCCTCAGGACAAGTACTGGGTAGGTGTTGGTAGGTCTGTGTCCAAGGATATGGGAGACTCCACAAAACTGAACAAACATTCAAAGATCTATAATTTTGAGTATAACAAAATTAGGTCAATGCATGAAAGGTTGTTTATAATGAACCCGAAAGATAAATCGCAAAAAGGCTATACGCCACTATGGAACCAGGTTCAGAAATGTATATCTACTGAATAGTAGTGACTAGACCAACCACATATCAGAGAGCAGGGTTCAAGCCCGTGATAAAACTATATGTTTCGGTACATTGTGGCATAGGAAATCAGCCAAGAAAAATATTAGGTACATATAGGCTTGATCCTGAAGTGCTGTGAATAGATGTCAGAAAGGAGCGTTTGTCCCAACTGAGAGGAAAAGTATAACATCTAAAATGTCTCAATGTAGCAGATATCCCTTTTAGGGAGGCCTATTGTCGAGGTCCTGCCAAAAAATACCCAGTAGGTGATGGAGGGTCCATATGATCCACTCCAATATGTATAGGTATCCTCTCCGTATGTGACCAAACTAGACCTACCAGCACCTTCCCAGTACTTGTCCTGAGGAAGCTACTATCTAGTGAAACGCGTCGACAAGCAAGTGTGAGGGGGTTATTGGATCAAATTCTTCTACTTTAATACGATATGAGATATCTTTATACTTAGGTCCAACCTTCATAACTGCATTATTGGGTAACTGGTAACCTGTGTCCATATGGGGTGCTGAATGTATGTTTTAATAAAATTATACTTTTACTAAATTCTCCTCTCATGTGTGCCAACAAAGCCAACTTTTTTTTTTTTTTTTTTTTTTAGTTTCTCAATCCTTTTTTAAATATAAAATTGAGAGACACAGGATGTCTTTACTTTTGAGTGACACTGCTGCCTACAGGAGGACTGTATATATAAAAGTTTGAAGAAATGGGAATCCCACCTAATACTAGTGTGTAGTACTCACCCTATGTATACAGGGGGGTGTAATCAAAATATAGTAGAAAAGAGTAAAAAACAAAGGATTCTACACACCCTATAGAGTTAACTACATAATTTATTACATCAAAAAGCTATACAAAATATTTCTAGCACAAGCCCCAAAATGCCCACATATCCAAAACCCCCCAAAAAGATTTCTATTCCCTCCCTTACAAAAAAAACTCACCTGTATGGGACGATTATGCGCAACTCATAAAAGGGACTGAGGGGTGGAAAGCACAATCCCTACCGGGGGCTAAACCCACCCTACCCAATACAAAGCACCCCCCCTTATTTCCTTTAATGATGCCTCTAAGCCGACTAATCAAGGACCCCCATAACTTGTTCCTAAAACAGGGCAGTAATCAACTTTGTAAATACAAAGGACATATAACACACTACCCCGTAATGGAACGGAGATACACTGGTCATGTATGTCCACACCCTACTAAACCCACAGAAAAATCTGCACTGTCATAAGTCAGTCAGTCATGAAAAAAATGGGGCTGATCAAAAAATATTTTTTAGAATAGACACACCTATATTCGATCAATATCAATTCACCCAGTATCCAGCTTAATACATACTGGTAAGACCGGTAAGATTCAACCAAATAAATGGTCAGTCCTGACTATTATTGCTTGAAACGGACTATCCATGTGGGAAGAGGGAATGCTGAAGTACAGAGATGATTGAAGCACAAAATAAATGCTGTATGAGGTCAAATGTCCATACACCACAACTTGAAAGGTTGCCACAGTATCAAGTGTGATAAAGCATAACAGCATGAGGGTGTTTCTGCAGCGTGCAGGTAATTCCAATCTATCACAAATGTAGACAGAACTCTTCACAGCTTCAATATGCTCAGTATACTCCCAGACCTCACAGATCGCCGTTCACAGACTTCCACAGATGGATGAAAAAGCAGGTCATTCAATATACTCCCAGTATATATGGTTCTCCTGCAAGTGATCTCCTTGGCTGGGATACTCTTATCTGTGCCGATCAGCTGGTGTACTCCAGTATAGTCAAAGGCGGTTGCTCTCTTGAATCCAAAGAGGTGGTCGGATGGACTTTTCCGGTCAGTACATCAAACACTCGGGTTTAAAGTTCCTGAAATTCACAGTGGCTAGGCCAAATAAAGGGGGGGGGGGGTGCATATCCCAGCGTCAGAAGTTTTGTTGCTATACACCAGAACTTCATCAGAACATGTGGGATAGTCAGCTGTCACTCACTTAAATATAGGGCCACAACCCACTCTTAATTATTCTAAACAAAAACAGGTGCTATTAACCCATCATTTAAAAACAATTATAATGACAATAATACAAGTAAAAAATGCATACGGGTGTCATTATATATATACACACACACACATACACACACATATATATACATTCACTATCCTCACAAATATAGGGAGATAAATGTTAAGGCATAGATGCTATACACACGTAGGTTCACCCACGTTGATGTGTTGTACTCTATGGCATACACATAAATCGAGCGTCAAT
Source organism: Aquarana catesbeiana (assembly GCF_042186555.1). NCBI lineage: Eukaryota > Metazoa > Chordata > Amphibia > Anura > Ranidae > Aquarana > Aquarana catesbeiana. The sequence goes on along the minus strand of NC_133325.1, from coordinate 664,991,850 downwards.
GGGAATATGGTTACAATTAAAACTTTTACATGTACTTATTTGAGGATATATGCTCCATATACACCTGATTCATTCAGGTTGGTATATTATAAAAAATATACAAACAAATGGAGAACAGACTATAATGGTTATGCTACTTCAAAGGTTTTTGAGCCATTATATTGAAACGCAACAATGTAGCATAAAGCAACATGCAATTAGCCTCGGTTCACACTGGGCCTGACAAGTAGCGTCCCGTTCTGTGCAATGGAACCGTTCTAATCGGAGCGACGCAAGTACGACTTTGGGGGCGACTTGCATTGACTTCTATACAGAAGTCGTTTTGCAAGTCGCCGCTGAGTCGTGTCCTGGGTCTCCTGAGGCAGTCGCGCTGTAAGTCATGCTGCCTCAGTGTGAACCTTCCCTTACAGGAAGAAATTCCTACAGGGAAATACAGCAAACACCAAGCTGATTAAATAAATCCAGTACCAGATAAGTAAGGCAGGTGCTTAAACTACAATTATATAAACGCACGCACACACACATATACATTATATATATATATATATATATATATATATATATATACGGGCATAGATGCTCCATACACATGCAGTTCACTAAATTAGTACATTATAATCAAACATTTAGAGCACAGGCTAAGGCAGTAGTGCTACTTCAGATCTAGACCACTGTATACAAACCACAACAATGTAACATAGAAATTTAAAATAATAAAAAGTAACCAATGACTTGAAAGATATATTTTCCACGAGAGGAAAGCAAGAGACCAAGCTGACTGAATGGATCAGATATCAGATAGAAAGGGCCAGATGCATGAATTACAGATCAGTTGATACAGGAAACATTGTAAGGATAGATCACTGTTTAACCCTTTGGGGGCAAGGAAATCTAATAGGAAGATCCATTTTGCTTCCTTCTGTAATATAATTTTACCCCAATCCCCCCTCCTATTGGACAGCTCCAGTTTGTAAATGATCATACATTGAAATCCATGTGTATCCCTGAAATAAATAGCTACTGGTGATGTATCATTCTTTGTGGATATGCTAGTGAGATGTTCCCCCATTCTTTTGCGGAATTCTTTAATAGTTTTTCCTACATACATTTTGCCACATGGGCAAATGATTTGATATATAACATATGTAGTGGAACAATTCACAAAGGATTTAATTTTATACATACATTTCCCAGTGGAGTCATTAAAAATATTGGTTTTCATAACAAACTTGCACGTGCTGCAGTGTCCACATGGGTACATGCCCGATATATGTGATGAAATCAGACATCCCCTAGTGGGCCCACATAACACATTTTTGATTGAATTACTTGAATTGGTGTTAAATAACAATGGGGAGTAGCCATGGGAGCCTCCTGTGTCCTGTTCTATGCCTGTCTACATCTTTGATGGTGGGAGAGGGAAGAGGTATACAATCATCCGGCTTTTGGGGGAGCATGTAGCCCTTTGGGTACGATTCATTGATGACGTGCTGGTGGTGTGGAGAAGCACAATACAACAATTTGAGTTGTTCATTAGGGAAATGAATGACAACTGAAGAAACATTTTTGTTACTTATAAAGTGGATAGAAACCAAATAGAGTTCTTGGACCTACTGATCCGCAAGGAGGGAACTAGGATTGTGACTAACACCTATAGAAAGCCCACAGCTGGCAACATTGAAGACTTTCATAAAGAGAGTAGAGAAGTGAGTCAGAGATTTCAAAAACGTGGATACTCCATCATTAGACAGGCTAAATTAAAAGCATTGAAAAAGGAGAGGAAAAATATTGGGCTTGGAGATGGAGCATGAGAAACAAAAAAAAGTGAACATGGATAGGGTGGGATTGGTGACCACCTATAGTACCCACTGGGATTATCTAAAATAAATAAATAAATAAATAAATAAAAAAAGGTGCTAGGGAAGCACTGGAATCTCCTTATGTTGGATAATAGACTAAAAAAAGATATTGGATCCTCACCCAAATCTGATACCTAAACATGCACCTACAATAGGGGATGCCCTAGTCCACAGTGAGTACACTCGTCGTGGGGGGAAAACCAACCCCACCCTACCTTTTTTCATCACATATATCGGGCATGTACCCATGTGGACACTGCAGCATGTGCAAGTTTGTTATAAAGAAAAACAATACTTTTAATGACTCCGATGGGAAACGGATGTATAAAATGTAAATCTTTGCGAATTGTTCCACTACATATGTTATATCAAATTATTTGCACATGTGGAAAAATATATGAGGGAAAACTATTAGAGAATTCCACAAAAGAATGGGGGAACATCTCACTAGCATATCCACAAAAGGATGATACATCACCAGTAGCTATTCGTTTCAGGGATACACATGGAGCATCAACAGCAGGATTTCAATGTATGATCATTTACAAACTGGAGCTGTCCAATAGGAGGGGGATTGGGATAAAATTACAGAAGGAAACAAAATGTATCTTCCTATTAGATTCCCTTGTCCCTAGAGGGTTAAACAGTGATCTATCCTTACAATGTTCCCTGTAACATGCGTAAGTATTTTTCAACTGATCTGTAATTAATGCATCTGGCCCTTTCTATCTGATATCTGATCCATTCAGTCAGCTTGGTCTCTTGCCCTTTCCCCTCGTGGAAAATATCTCTCTTTCAAGTCATTCATTACTTTTTATTATTTAAAATTTCTTTGTTACATTGTTATGGTTTGTATACAGGGCTGGACTGGGAACAAAAATTTGGCCCTGGACTTCATCCAGACCGGCCCACTTTACTCCAAACACCTGGTGTTGGCGCTTCAACCTTCTAGGCACCATGGTTGATATGGTGTCAGGATGATTGAAGCTCATTATTTCTATTATTACATTGTAATATAACATGAAATAGTTCAACTTACCATAATGCAGTATCAGTGGGAGCCCCGAGTGTGTCACCTGCCATGTCACTTGCCACATTGCCTGCCACCAGATGCAGTGTGTCACTTGCCACGGCACTTGCCAGCAGAGGCAGCTTGTCACTTGCCACATTGCCTGCCACCAGATGCTGCATGTCACTTGCCACGTTGCCTGCCACCAGGTGCCGCATGTCACATGCCACCATCGCCTGCCACCAGATGCAGCGTGTCACTTGCCACGTCGCCTGCCACCAGATGCCGCATGTCACTTGCCACGGTACCTGCCACCAGATGCAAAAACGTCACTTGTCAGCAGAGGCAGCTTGTCGCCTGCCACCAGGTGCCACATGTCAATTGCCACCATCGCCTGCCACCAGATGCCGCATTATCACTTGCCCCGTTGCCTGTCACCTGCCAAGTCACTTGTCACCAGATGCAGTGCTACTACAGGACTTGATGGGCACCTCCAACCCAGCTCTGCACCCCCCCAACGTGACAGGGAAGGAGAGAGATACACCGCGCCAAATGTAGCATTAAAACAACTTTTATTCCACTTAAAGAACGTTACTGACAAAGTTAGTAGGGTGAAAGGCATTGAGACACTGCAAGAGTCCAGGCTTGTCATCCATCTGAATTAGGAGCCGCCACCGGGAACCGATCGGGCCAGTAGATGCAGAGTGCATTGGTGTGTACTACTACTTTCTGGTAGTGGTGTAACGCATGATGGGGCAGACGTGATGTTATCATCCAGAAATGATGCAAGATGTGGGAGGTGACGCATCCTTCAGGCCATCATTCCTCCGCCACCAGGAAAAAGTAGTACACACCGATGCGCTCTGCATCTACTGGCCCGATCGGTTCCCGGTGGCGGCTCCTAATTCAAATTAATGACAAGCCTGGACTCTTGCACAGTGTTTCAATGCCTTTCACCCTACTAACTTTGTCAGTAACGTTCTTTAAGTGGAATAAAAGTTGTTTTAATGCTACATTTGGCACTGTGTATCTCTCTCTCCTCCCCTGTCTCTGAAACTGGCCCACTGAGCCATCGGCCCACCGGGAATCTCCCAGTAGTCACGATGGCCGGCCATCCCTATTTGTATACAGTGGTCTAGATATGAAATAGCAATATCTCTTTAGCCTGTGCTCTAAATGTTTGATTATAATGTACTAATTTAGTGAACTGCATGTGCATGGAGCATCTATGCCTGTATATATATATATATATATATATATATATATATATATATATAATGTGCATGGATCTTTATATAATTGTAGTGTAACTGTAGTCTAAGCACCTGCCTTACTTATCTGGTACTGGATTCATTTAATCAGCTTGGTGCTTGCTGTATTTCCCTGTAGGATTTTTTTTACACCAATGCATGTTACTTTCTGCTTTATTGTTGTGTTTCAATATAATGGCTCAAAAAACTTTGAAGTAGCATAACCACTATAGTCCGTGCTCCACTTGTTGTATATTTTTTATAATATATCAACCTTAATGAATCAGGTGAACCAGTAGATGTTTTTATTGTAACCATATTCCCAGTGATGCTCGTTTTATGCGTATGCCATAGAGCATGCAACACATCAACATGGGTGAACCTACATGTGTGTGTATAGCATCTATGCCTGAACATTTATCTCCCTATATTATATATATATATATATATATATATATATATATATATATATATATATATGACACATGTATGCTTTTTTTTAAGTGGGTTGTGCACTTGTATTATTGCCATTATAATTGTTTTTAAATGATGGGTTAATAGCACCTGTTTTTGTTTAGAATGATTAAGAGTGGGTTGTGGCCCTATATTTAAGTGAGTGACAGCTGACTATCCCACATGTTCTGACAAAGTTCCGGTGTATATGAACGAAACATGTAAACTTTTGACGCTGGAACATGCACCCCCCCCCCTTATTTGGCCTAGCCACTGTGAATTTCAGGGACTTTAAACCCGAGTGTTTGATGCACTGACTGTAAAAGTCCATCCGACCACCTCTGTGGATTCAAGAGAGCAGCCGCCGTGGACTATACTGGAGTACACCAGCTGGTCGGCACAGATAAGAGTATCCCAGCCAAGGAGATCACCTGCAGGAGAACCATATATACTGGGAGTATATTGAATGGCCTGCTTTTTCATCCATCTGTGAGTACTGAGCATATTGAAACTGTGAGAAGTTCTGTCTACATTTGTGATAGATTGGAATTACCTGCACGCTGCTGGAACTCCCTCATGCTGTTATGCTTTATCACACTTGATACTGTGGCAACCTTTCAAGTGCGGTGTACAGACATTTGACCTCATACAGCATTTATTTCCTGCTTCAATCACATCTGTACTTCCCTCTTCCCACATGGATAGTCCGTTTCAAGCAATAGTAGTCGGGACTGACCATTTATTTGGTTGAATCTTACCGGTCTTACCAGTGTGTATTAAGCTGGATAATGGGTGAATTGATATCGATCGAATATAGGTGTGTCTATTCTAAAAAAATCTTTTTTGATCAGCCCCATTTTTTTTATGACTGACTTATGACAGTGCAGATTTTTCTGTGGGTTTAGTAGGGTGTGGACATACAACGACTAGTGTATCTCCCTTCCATTACGGGGTAGTGTGTTTATATGTCCTTTGTATTTACAAAGTTGATTACTGCCCTGCTTTAGGAACGAGTTATGGGGGTCCTTGATTAGTCGGCTTAGGGCCATCATTAAAGGAAATAAGGGGGGTGCTTTGTATTGGGTAGGGTGGGTTTAGCCCCCGGGGGGGGTTGTGCCTTCCGCTCCTCTGTCCCTTTTACGAGGGGTACAACATCACCCATACAGGGTGCAGTACTTAGAGTTTTTTTTGTAAGGGAGGGGATATAAATCTTTTTGGGGGATTTTGGGGTTTGTGCTAGAAATATTTTGTATAGTTTTTGATGCAATAAATTATGTAGTTAACTCTATAGGGTGTGTAGAATCCTTTGTTTTTTACTCTTGTCTACAGGAGGACTGGACACTAACAAAGAACAAAAAAATTGCAGGCCAGTCCATGATAACCTCTCCTATTACCAGCATACAGTTTTGTAGCAAGCAGTACCAATAGCATAATAATAAACACAGAGGGTGGGACCTACACTCACCAGCCACTTGTATTAGGTACACCTGTTCAACTATTGTTATTATTTAAGGTACTTATATAGCGCCGTCAATTTACGCAGCGCTTTACATATACATTGTACATTCAAATCGATCCCTACCCTCAAGGAGTTTACAATCTGAGGTCCCTAACTCACATTCATATACTAGGGGCAATTTAGACAGAAGCCAATTAACCTACCAGCATGTCTTTGGAGTGTGGGAGGAAACCGGAGTACCCAGAGGAAACCCACGCAGGCACAGGGAGAAAATGCAAACTCCAGGTAAGTATTGTCATGGTTGAGATTCTAATCAGCAACCCTTTTTACTGCTAGGCGAGAGTACTACCCACTACACCACTGTGCCACCCAACTGCTTGGTAACACAAATTGCTAATCAGTCAATCACGTGGCAGCAACTCAATGCATTTAGGCATCTAGATGTGATAAAGACGACTTGCTGAAGTTCAAACCGAGCATCAGAATGAGGAAGAAAGAGGATTTAAGTGACTTTGAATGTGGCATGGTTGTTGGTGTCCGATGGGTTAGTCTGAGTAGTTTAAAAACTGCTGATCTACTGGGATTTTCACGCACAACCATCTCTAGGGTTTGCAGAGAATGGTCCAAAAAAGAGAAAATATCTAGTGAGGGGCAGTTGTGTGGACAAAAATGCCGTGTTGATGTCAGAGGGGAATGGGTAGACTGGGTCCAGATGATAGAAAGGCAACAGTATCTCCAATAACCACTCACAGAATACCATCTCTGAATGCACAACACATTGAACCTTGAAGCAGAGGCTACAGCAGCAGAAGACCACACCAGTTGCCACTTCCGTCAGCTAAGAACAGGAAACTGAGGCTGCAATTCGCACAGGCTCACTAAAATTGGACAATATAAGATTGGAAAAACGTTGCCTGATGGGTCTCAATATCAGCTGCGACATTCAGATGGTAGGGTGAGAATTTGGCGTAAACAACATGAAAGTATGGATCAGTCCTACCTGTATCCCTCACTGCCTTCATATTTCTCCTGGGGTCCCCTTATACAAGATGTCCTCATTGGAGTTTTTAGCTCTGTTCCACTGTAGCCATTTTGAAATCAAGTAAGGGGGTCTTTTTACCTTCTGCCTAATTCTCCGTTTTACACATTTTATCTATTCTCTATAGCATAATGAGTAAATAAACAAACACAGACATTGTAAGTAGTCTGTTTGTTGTGTGCATGGATCTTTATATAATTGTAGTGTAACTGTAGTCTAAGCACATGCCTTACTTATCTGGTACTGGATTCAGTCAGTCAGTATAATCCCTCCTATTCCCAGCATGCTTCAGTTTTGTAGCAAAGCAGAAAAAAACAGAAAACAAAAAGGGTATGACCTATGTCTTTCAATGGACACTAAGAAAAGGATGTGACAGTGAATACAAAAATTATTTTTTTCTCAGACACAGTAATTCAGAGACTTTCAGGATGTCCAAAGACAGTCCATCTGAGGGGTGGGCAACAGCAAAAAAAAAAAAACAGAGGCTCAAAAACAAAACAAAACTGGGGATGGAGTGCAGCTTAAAAAGCTGCATGAAGGATCTTATGCCCAAACCTGGCATCAGATGAAGCCTGAACATCCACCTGGTAACACTTGGAGAATGTGTAAAACGAAGACCAGGTGGTAGCCTTGCAAATCTGAGAAAAAGTTGGTTGATGAGAAAAAGCTCAAGAAGTACTCACAGACCTAGTGGAGTACACGTTGACAAAAGTTGAACCCAATCCTTAAGACCATAGGCTTCAATGATGATATGTCTGACCCACCAAGAAATGGTGGGATGAGAAGTCAGTCTAACAGACATCACAATCTACCTCCAGGCAATTAAAGCGTAGTTCAACCCAAATTTTGAACAATATCTGTATGTATTCTCTTCCTTGCCTAGATGCTGACATGCCGTTTAAAAAAATTGAAATCGCCGTAATTACCTTTTATTTTTCTATTCTTCTTTGCACTTCCTGGTTCTCCTCCCGTGGGAGTAGGCGTGTTTCTAGCCTCTCCCAGACTCCTGGGAGCTAGTCTCAGGCTTCCCAGGATGCCACTGAGCATGTGCGGGAACGAGTGGTGAATGCTGGGAGCACAGCATTCACCACATCCAGGAAATAAATGCTTGTGGGCTTCAAATGCCCACATTGAAGATGGAAACCGCCTGCAGTGAATAATATAAGTTATTCTTTCCGACGAAATCTGACACAGGCGGACATATTACACACAATATGTGAGTATGTAATGCTGAGAAGAAAAGTTTGTGAATGAACTAAAAAAAAAAAAAAAAACGATAGATAGGTGGACCCCGCTTTAAGAGAGATTTCATTCTGATGAACTGGAGCCAAGGAGAGGGAAGAAAGAGTGATGCCCTGGTTGAAGTGAAAAGCCAAAATGACCTTCGGTAGGAAGAAAGTTCTGGGCCTCAACACCACCTTTCCCCGTGTAGGACCAGAAAGAATTCTTTACAGGATAAAGCCGCCAGCAAAGACACTCACCTCACAGAAGTGATGGCAATGAGGCAACAACCTTGTAAGTGAGGGAGGAAAGCAGACTATCCCTGATCAATTCAAAAGATGTTTTTTGAAGCACAGAGGGGGCCCAATTCAGATCCCACATAGTCACAGGGGAAGGCATAAGGAGTCATATGGCAAACACCCTGCACACAGGTATTAATCAAAGAATGGGAAGCTAGCAGTCTCTGGATCAAGATTGCAAGCACAGACATGACCCATAATTTGGCTAAAGGCCAAATGCTGGCCCAGGCCCATCTACAAAAAGGCCAAAATTTGTCCCACTGAGAATTTCTTGGAAAGAAAGTTTCTGGTCTTGCATCAAGCGAAGTATGCCTTCCATGTGCTGCAAAAGTTTTTGCAGGCAGAAGACTTTAGTCTTGTGGAGATCACGCATTCAGAAATGCCTTTGTTATAAGCAGAGCTGATGAAAATCAATTCTTGAGACAAAGACCCAGAAAATATGAGAAGCTCACAGAGCATCTGCCAACCTGATTAGGTTGGAGTACCACATCTGTCTGGATTAGTCCGGAGCTATGAGGATCACTGGAATACTTTCTATCTTGAACCTGCAGATGAGAAAGGAGTTCCACAGAGCCTCAGTTGGAGGATTCCTGCATCTGGAGAAAAACCTGTCCAGTATGTTGTTGAACCTAGAGGTCTAGTATCTTCCACCTGTGACACAGGTTCTGGAACACCGGCAAGTGTAGAGGACACTCCCGCCCCTCTTGCTGCGATTCCACCTTGATGGTTGATGTGTGCCACTGCTAAGGAAAAGCAGACCTGGATAGCTATGTAGAGACTAGCTCAAGCAATGACAAAACAGGAATCCCAATTGAAGAAAGGAAAAACATTGCAGAAGAAAAAAAAGGGTTAGTTTTTCTCTGTGGGGTCGAACTCAAGCAAAAACTGAGACATCCTGGGAGTAGTAGGCAGGGCAGGATTAACATAGGGCTATTGGAGCTGTAGTTTTAGGCCCCTACCTTGAGATAGGCCCACAGCCCATCGAGTCATTAATGCGGTTTGCTCTGTGTGTACACGATTATTATGTAAATTGTGGGCTGTATTGTTAAGTAAATCGCGGGTGGCAGGCGGTGTTGTTATGTAAATTGTGGGGTGCCAGCTGAGTTCCACGCAGTGTAGTGACAACATTGAGGCTGACTCTTGTTCCTCCCCCACAGCTTTCACAAAATCCCAATTTCCTCCTAACTCCCGCCCTTACAGTATCACTTGCTAGGCACCCACACTCGTCTTTTGCTGGTGGAGGGAGTGTGAGGAAGGATCCACACACTCTGACTGGCCAAGGGTACCATCAGTGAATTACACTAGTTCCGCCCCCTGTATCTCGGCAGTGTGTGTGTGGGAGAACACATAAGCAAAGCGGCACTCTACGAGTGATGGGAGAGGGTGCGGTGCCCAGTCTACTTCTCATGCAATCAACAGATCTATCTGTTCTGAGCAAGAGCATTCTCCAGTACATGATGGTGAGCCACAAATGCTGATTGTTGTTACTTTCCCACACTGCAAAGTAAATGATATGTTTTGTGCAAACAACTTCTAGCTGAAAAGGTGACAAGAATAAATGATCACCATAACAAAGATATGACAAAAAAAAAAAATCATGAAATCTGAACATCTGAATTTTTAAGTGCATTCCTCCCATACTATATTAGCAAGCTTTGTACATATTTTTTTTACCTTTTAGGAAGAAGGATGCATATTCACTATAAGTACAGAGAGAAAACAATTACTCTGTATGTGCTCAGTTCACACCATGCGTAAACTGTGGTGTGTTGTGTAAAAATGCAGCATGTCTACATTTTTTTTTTTAACAGAGAAAACATGTCTGTATTTTTATACTTTTATTGCAGCACAACGCACGTCATGACAGCACATAAAGTGCAATGAATTTTCTTTCATTAGCTTTGACTGGATGTTTTTTAAAAAAGGAAAAATTTAAACAATGCAAAGCATTTTACCAATTACACACACAACAGAGGGCACGCATCAAATGGACCATAACGCACGGCCACTGGTGTGAACGGACCCCCAAGTGCTAGCAGCTGTGTCAAAGACGTTTTCCTGCTTTCCAGTGAATTAATGATCTTTATAGCACGACGTGTAAGGTAGGCCAGACATTACTCAATCCATGTACGGCTTTAAACAAAACTCCACCCCCAAAACCATGGCTATACATATCATAGTTAACCAAAGCAGAGAAGAGCCACAGGGCAATGAGCTGAGGGGGCCCTGTCATTCTGTATGGGGTCCCACTAGGCTGCCTGCTGCAATATCAGTCCCTGCATTGTGCTGCTAAAATGTAGCAGGAGGAGAACTATGTGCCCAAAGACATTTTGTTGATGGCGTCTACTGATTGAAAGTTCCCTGACAAAGGTGTGCTGACAGCAGTTGTGATATCAGTTTAGGCAGCTGGCAGCAGTGTCACTGGCTCTCCAGAAATGAAACCACTACATACACACACTAAACCCTTTCCCGCACTTTAGCCACAGTGCAGGTAGTGATATCACAGTAAGTGGGACAACAAGCTCTACCACTGGTCCAGGCCGACCAGAAGCACTAATTACTGCAGGAGAGGGTAGTGGATTTGCTGGCATTCTCTGTGAAAAGTGGAATTAGCAGCCCTGGATCTGGAGGAGGAGCTCCTTGAGTCAGGAGTCTGCTGAGCAAAATATACCTCTGGAGGAAGCTGGTGGTAACATTGACAAGGTCCCAACAAAACACCTCCCTCCAACCCCATTTTCATTACAGTCCACCCCATCTCCTAGTCACAGCGACTCCCTGCCACCATACCAACTCACTTTCTCTACACAGTTACAGCATCTGCCACCCACCTCTCGCTGGTCACTGTGCCTCTCTACCAACCACTTTACAGATCACAGCACCTCTGAATGCAAACCTCTTCCCCTCCATTATGCTACCTTTAGTCTACCCATCTTTTACCTCTTCCAGAGTTTCCCTCCTATCCATCTCCCCCCACCCGGTTTCATTACACTGCCTTTGTGCCATGCATTCCTCACACTCCAGGTCAAAGCACGTACATTCCACCTCATACACCCCACCCCAAGACCCACTTTCCAACCCTTCCCCTATGGTGTGTGTGGGGTGCAGCTTGGTATCTTTGCCTTGGGCACTGGATGGCCTTGTCCCAGCACTGGCAGCATTGATAGGAAATTGTGGGGCGTATTCATATGTATATCATCACCATGCTGAATGCTGCCGACATTGGGGATGTAAACATGCCCTGCCTGCCACTGAGCCTGCCATCAGCCTGTATTGCAAAGGTGAGCAGATGGGGAAGGGGAATGTCCAGAGGTAACAGAGAAAGGATTACAGTTTGGAGTGTTGACTCTCTATTTTCAGTGTACCTAAAATCATAAGTAATGGCAGGGTTTCATTTTTAAAATAATGATTGTGCTGAACTTTGTATATGTTCCTGAGACTCTGGCTTGCAGGACAGCAATTTCAGTATATTTTATGAGTACAAGAAGGCTTTTCTTTAACTATGCCCCTTAAAGCCCCTCCCACTCTTACCCCATTGTGGACCCACCCACAGTTTGCCATGACACGCTACAAGTCCCACATTACTACTCTACTTAGAGGTTGTAAACATCCCTTTACACTTTGTACTTGTAGGTAAGCCTAGACTAAGGCTTACCTATAGGTGCTGTAAATATCTCCTAAACGTGCGCTGTTTAGGAGATATTTACAGTATACTGCCCCGTGCCATTTCTTCAGTAGCGAGTGCTGTGACCAGCGGCTCCCATGCGGCTCTGGACAGTCACAGAGCTGGAGTCCGTGGCCCTGGAAAGAAATAGCAGTGAAGATGGATGCGGCCTGAAGCAGGAACTGCGCAGGCTTAGTTTGCAGGTGTCACATAATATGCTAGTATGCGATGCATACTAGCACATTATGTCTTTACTTTGCAGGGGAGGGAGAAGGAAAAATGTTGATCAAGGGTTTACTTCCTCTTTAAGCTACTCTCTCACCCCCCCTCCCCTTTCAGCCCCCTCCCTCTCACCCGCCCTTACCTCATCTCTATTTAATTTAATGTGTTTTAATAATTTATTTATTCTTTTTTTTTTACCACTTCAGCAAACTTTGTCTGGAGGCTTATTCAACTTAACGTTCATTTTCTGTCTCCTTTTCAGTTTCTCATCATTGTGGTAACTGCGTTCCCTTTTTTTTTTTTATTATAAAGCTTTATTCCGACGGTACATGAAGGTAAGATAGGAGATCAGTATATTATCACGGGAAACAATAAAAAAAAAAAGAAGGGGCTAAGGAGCTCCCCGCGCCCACTCCTACGACCAGTCACAGAGTTAACCAAGTTAATATATATGCCATGGTACCTACATACTAACACCCTTCCCTCTCTCTCCCCTTACTTTCCTATGCAGGACCTTTAACAAGCTAAGCTTCTACTGGCTATTATTTAACTTTACCAGAGCAAACGCCCTATAGCTCCTGTTTTAGTCTGGTATTCCATTTCCCTAGGGAACTGGCGGTTTTATCATTGTATCCCACTGTTGTATTCTTTGCTTCCTATTACGGTCAACCCATTTTTTTCAAACCAAGGCTTCCACATTCTGTCAAATTCTTTAAAGTTACCTCTCTTGATATACTCTATTCTTTCCCTGCATAGGGTTTAATTTAAAGTAGCAATCCAATCTTTTACTGTGGGGGGTTCCTTTGATTGCCATTTCAGTGCGATCGTTTTTCTGGCCTGGAACAAGCATCTCAAAATTGCCAGTATGGTACTTTTCCTCTCCCCCTGTACCCATCTATACCCGAGAATGCATACTATGGCCTCCTTCTCCACTAAAATACCAAATATATATCTCTCAAGCTTTCAGTCACCCCCTCCCAGTATTGGAACAACTTGGGACATCTCCACAATATGTGAATGAGATCCCCAGTCCCCCGACATCTGGGACAGCTATCATTAGATCTTCTTCTGAACTTATAGAGTCATTTAGGTGTATAATAAGCTCTGTTTAACAGCATCAGGTGCGATATCTTCTTATCTTCTGGGGGGGGGGGGGGGGGCCGATAACAATGGTCCCATCTCTAAAATTCTCTTCCACTGCGCTTGCATCATTGCCCCTACATCCTTTTCCCATTTAGCTCTTACATCATGGAGTAAACCCTCACCATTAACTACATTACTTAGTTGTTTATAGATCTTAGATATTAACCCCTTAGTGGGGGCTACCTGTAATATACATTGAAATAGTGGCGTTTCTTTCCACACTAAACTGTGGTTCTTAAATTGAGGTTTGAGAGCATGTTCTAACTAACAGTACGTAAAAAAGGAACTCTGCGGCAAATTAAATTCACATTCCAACTCCGGAAGTTTCTTTAGTGTATTACCTGTATATAGTTGTCTTAGCCGTTTAATACCTTGATCTTCCCACTCTCTAACTTTTCCTATCTTAAGAATTTCCTGCAGATTACGATTGTTCCAAATGGGAGTATATTCAGTAACCCCATTGTATCTCATCTGTTTTTTAACTATTTTCCATACTTTGGTTAACATTTTGATTGTGGGGTATTCATAATGGAAGGAGCTTGCTTCTAGGGCCTCAATTATTGTATTATGTAAAGCACCTATCAACAAGATTCTGCCATTTGGGGAACCCCACACCCCAATAACTGCTGCAGTTGGGTTGATAAAAAATAGCGTTGGGTTGATTGCTTGGGTTGATAAAAAATAGCGTTCTGTTTGTGGGAGGGCAAAGCCACCATCCCTCACCGGGAGCTGAAGTACATGTAACCATATCCTGGCTTGTCCCCCTTTCCATATCAATTCCCTAAAGAGGCTCTCAATTTTATTGAACCACTTCTTGCATATCCACACTGGAGAATTGTGCAGAACATACAATTGTGGCATCCAGATCATTTTTATTAAACTACATCTTCCTTCCACTGATAGGGGAAAATGTTTGCAAATGCCTATCTTTTGTTTGAATTTCAACAAGAGTGGAATAAGGTTTTTACTAATGTATTGGTTAGGGTCCTTTGTCATGACAATTCCCAAGTATTTCAATGCATCCACTGTCACCAACTGGGGCATTCCATGTACTGTTGACGCACTTATGGGGTCTATAGGTAATAACACAGACTTCTCCCTGTTTATCTCCAGACCTGTAAAACTGCCAAATGATTCCAATATTCTCGTTGCCTTTAACAATGAATTACTGGCATCACCCAGGAATAGCAAGATATCGTCCGCATACAGCGCAATTCTTTCTTCGCCCATCTTTCTCTGGAAACCAATAATCTCGGAACTCGCTCTTATGGAGACAGCCAGGGGCTCCATCGCCAAAGCGAAAAGCAATGGAGATAATGGACACCCCTGTCTCGTCCCCCTCTCAAGTTCAAACCAGTCCGATAACTCACCGTTAATTTTTTATCTTGCCTTAGGTCTATCATACAGCATTTTAATCCAAGAAATAAATGAGGGACCAAATCCAAATTTCCCCAGCACTCGCCAAATATATCCCCACTCCACACTATCGAAGGCTTTAGTCACATCTAAAGTCAATACCGCCCTTGAACCCTCATTCTCAGTTGGAGACTGTAGATTCAAGAAGGCCCTTCTAATATTCAAACTCGTGGATCTATTGGCTATAAAACTCGCCTGATCCCTATGGACCAGGTTGTGAATAACTCTAATCTAGCTGCCAAGACCTTGGCCAGAATCGATGCATAAAAGAGAAATTGGCCTATAAGCAGACACATTGAGAGGGTCCTTTCCATCTTTCTGCAGTACTATGATAGTTGCCTCCATCATAGAAGCAGGCAGATGGCCCCCCTTGGTTGTCCCTCCTAGAGTTTTAACCACTTAAGGACCAGCCTCGTTTTGGATTTTAGGTGTTTACACGTTTAAAACAGGTTTTTCTGCTAGAAAATTACTTAGAACCCCCAAACATTATATATGGTTTTTCTTCTAACACCTTAGAGAATAAAGTGGCAGTCGTTGCAATACTTTTTTTTGCACCATATTTGCGCAGAGGTCTTAAAAGCGCACTTTTTTTTTGGAAAAAATTCACTTTTTTGAATAAAAAAAATAAGACAACAGTAAAGTTAGCCCATTTTTTTTAAAATTGTGAAATATAATGGTACGCCAAGTAAATTGATACCCAACATGTTATGCTTCAAAATTGCGCCCGCTCGTGGAATGGCGTCAAACTTTTACCCTCAAAAATCTCCACAGGCGATGTTTAAAAAATTGTACAGGTTGCATATTTTGCGGTACAGAGGAGGGCTAGGGCTAGAATTATTTCTCTCGCTCTACCGGTCGTGGCGGTACCTCATATGTGTGGTTTAACCACCATTTTCATATGCGGGCGCTACTCGCGTATGCGTTTGCTTCTGCGCCCGAGCTCCTCGGGACGGGGGGGGGGTTTAAAATTTTTTTTTTTTTTTACTTTTATTATTTATTTTACATTATTTTATTTATTTTTACACTGTTTAAAAAAAAAAATTGTGTCACTTTTATTCCTATTACAAGGAACGTAAACATCCCTTGTAATAGAAAAAAGCATGACAGGTCCTCTTAAATATGAGATCTGGGGTCAAAAAGACCTCAGATCTCATATTTACACTAAAAGGCAATAAAAAAAAGTAATTTAACAAAATGACATTGAAAAAAATATGCCTTTAAGAGGCGTGGACGGAAGTGACGTTTTGACGTCGCTTCCGCCCAGCAGTGTCATGGAGACGAGTGGGCGCCATCTTAGCCTCAATCATCTCATCTCCAGGTACACCACAGGGAAGGATGCGATCGCCTCCGCCGCTACCGACGGCTCCAGTAAGCGGCGGAAGGCACCGGATCTCGGTGGGAGGGGGGCCCTGTCCCGCCACCGATAAAAGTGATCTTGCGGCGAATCCGCCACAGGGACCACTTTTATCTGAAAGCCGGCCACCGCACGAAAATGGCGATACCGGGGTTATGGCAGCTAGCTGCTGCCATAACAACGATATCCCCGTTTAAAGTTTGGACGTACATCGTCGTGCGGCGGTCGGTAAGTGGTTAAGCAACTCTGGGATTAATACATCACCATAGTGTTTATAGGCCTCAATTGGAAGTCTATCTGGGCCAGGAGATTTTTGGTTTGCCATACTGGCGACCGCTTGTTGAAGTTCTGCAAGTGTTATTGGTGTTTCTAATAGATCCCTTCCTCCTGCAAGATGGCCGGAATTACCAGATCCCCCAAGAACTCCTCCATTCCCTTTTTCTGCGTGGTATAGAGAGTTTCATAATAGTCCCTGAATATTTGCACTATCTTTGAAGTATTTGAAAATATATCACCTCCTAAGGACCTGATGGCAAGAATAGTGGATGGAGCAGTATTGGACTTCACCAACTGTGCCAACACCTTTCCCACTCTTTCCCCCTCTACCAAGGAGACCTGTCGCTGGAGAAGGCACCTAGTCTCTGCCTTCTGCATAATAACTACCTTGTACTTTTGTTTATCTAGCCCAAATGTTTCCTTCTCAGGGATTAGGTCTATTATATAATTATTTTCAGCCCCAAGCACCTCTCTTAACTGGTTCCCGACCGGCGCATGCCGATGTATGTTGGTAGAATGGCACGGCTAGGCAAATGGACTTACAGGAACGTCCATTTGAATTCCCTGCCGTGCCATTGCGTGCGTGCCGGGAGTTCCGTGAGTCGGGTCCCGCGGACTCGATCGCCACGGGGATACCCGCGATCGCCTCACGGAGAGGATGAACGGGGAGATGCTGATGTAAACAGCATCTCCCCGTTCTGCCTAGTGACAAGTGTCACTGCTCCCTGTCATCGGGAGCAGTGATCAGAGTAATGACACTGCTAGTCCATCCCCCTACAGTTAGTAAACACTCCCCTAGGATACACTTAACCCCTCCCCACCCCCTAGTGGTTAACCCCTTCACTGCCAGTGTCATTTACACAGTAATCAGTGTATTTTTAATCGCACTGATCGCTGTATAAATGACAATGGTCCCAAAAATGTGTCAAAAATGTCCGACATGTCCGCCATAACGTCGCAGTCACAATAAAAAAAAAAAATCGCTGATTGCTGCCATTACTAGTAAAAAAAAAAATATTAATAAAAATGCCATAAAACTATCTCCTATTTAGTAAACGCTATAACTTTTGCGCAAACCAATCAATAAACTCTTATTGTGATTTTTTTTTTTTTTTTACCAAAAATATGTAGAAGGATACGATCGGCCTAAACTGAGGAAAAAAATGTTTTTTATATATTTTTGGGGGATATTTATTATAGCAAAATGTAAAAAATAATGCATTTTTTTTCAAAATTGTCGCTCTTATTTTGTTTATAGCGCAAAAAATAAAAATCACAGAGGCGATCAAATGCCACCAAAAGAAAGCTCTATTTGTGGGAAAAAAAGGACGTAAATTTTGTTTGGGAGCCACGTCGCATGACCGCGCAATTGTCAATTAAAGCGACGCAGTGCCGAATCGCAAAAAATGCTCTGGTCAGGAAGGGGGTAAAATCTTCCGGGGCTGAAGTGGTTAAGCCACCTGCTGTATTAGTACACCTCTACAGAAGGCCTTCAAGGCATTCCACATCACGACAGGCGAAACTGTTCCTTCATTAATTTCTACAAATTCTCTCAATTTAGGGAGAACCCCATCTGCTTTTTTAATTAATTCAAACCAGTACGGATTTATTTACCACTCTTTCCGGATTTTGTTCCCTCCCAGGTTCAATATAACCACCACAGGGGAATGATCCGATATGCCTCTTGGCCAATATAAGATTTTCTCGGTAATCTGTAGTGCTCTATCATTCCCCAAAACCAAATCTATCCTAGAGAGCGCGGAATAAGAGGCTGAATAGCATGAATATTGTGCGACTCCTGGATTCCGCACTCTCCATAGGTCTAGTAACCCCACTTCGTCCAAGAATTGACGTAAGCGACTCTTCTCCACAGACTCCGAGGGAGTCCGTACAGGAAATCGATCCAGTTTTCTATCCAAAATCTCATTAAAATCACCTACCGCTATAATCGGCACCCCTTCTTTGTCTAGCTGGAATTCAATCTAAACATAACATCTAAATTAAAGGGCGGAGGAATGTATATATTTGCCACCACATGCATATTACTATCAATTGAGCAGTATAAAAAAATAAATTGGCCCAACTCGTCAATACTGGACTGCCTGCAGGAAACGTTCACCCCTGTTTTCACCATAATGCTCACCCCCCTACTATAGAACGAGTGAACCTCATGGAATTGACATTGATATTTCTTCGACTGTAATTGCTGGAGTGTATTTTTAGTTAAATGCTTTTCCTGCAGGCAGACCAGATCTACACCGCAGCTCTCCATCATGGAGAGTACTGCCAGCTTTTTGAGCGGTGTCCCCAGTTCCCTGACATTCCAGGATCCTATTTTTAGTGTCTTAGCTTGCATCTATATGTCAATAAATATATACCGACCTAGAGGATATATCTAACTAAAATTAAATTCATTACAAATTAATACTTGTCTATCATGCATTTTTAACAGTGAATTCCATTTCACCTCCACTCTAAAATCGTGACTTTAAATGACGTGTCCAACACAACCAACCTAAATACATACTTACTAAATCCTTTCATGTGGGATTCAAATACCTTTTTCGTATAATCAAAACTTTGTGTATAAGCCTGAGTCCAACAAAAGTGATTTCCACTAGTTTTCCTGCTTGCTGCGAGTACCTTTAAACCAAACTTCCCCATTATCAGTGCCTCAGCAATACCTAGATTACCTCCTACCCCATTCCCCCAACCCTCCCCTCCCCCGCCACCCAGCTGGATATCCCCCCTCCCTCTCCTACCCGCCCTCCCCCCCACTTAACTAG
Source organism: Aquarana catesbeiana (assembly GCF_042186555.1). Taxonomy (NCBI): domain Eukaryota; kingdom Metazoa; phylum Chordata; class Amphibia; order Anura; family Ranidae; genus Aquarana; species Aquarana catesbeiana. The sequence goes on along the minus strand of NC_133325.1, from coordinate 664,972,403 downwards.
GTGAACCCCAGGCCTCCCTTGTTTTTCGCAACAACATTACTTTATCCTTATAGTTAAGAAACTTCATCAGTATTTGTCTAGGATAACCCCCTTCTGGAGGGGCCCTGAAGGGGACTCTATGTGCTCTTACAATCGAGAACATCATTGAGAATGATTCTCTACCAAAAAGTTCAACCAGCCACTTTTCTAGGAACTCCATAGAGTTAGAGCCCTTTTTTCCGGCAGACCCACCAACCTCACATTGTCCCTCCGACTCCTATTCTCCATTTTGGAAGCCTGCTTAGATATCTGTTCCTTCATCCTTTTCACTTCTTTCATTAATGGGGATATATCATCTTCTAGCTGGCTGACCCATTCTTCCAAGGCTGTCGTTCTCTCTGCTGTTTTTTGTAAGTCCTGTCTGACCAGTATCAGATCCTCTTTTACTCCCTTCATCTGTTCGCAAAGTTCTTTAATTGAGTTATTGCATACACTCACTGCCATAAGTACATCCATTAGGGTTGGCTCTTTCTCTGGGGGCAAAGTTGGGTCAGTTGTTACATCTGTACCTACATTTTGATCACTAGTCCCCTGACCTTTATTGCTATGTATTTTAGTCGACGGTGCTGCGACAGATAGCTGGGTCTGGCCCTGGCTTAATTTATTTATTTTAAAACAAAAATTGTATGTGTTTTAATTTTATTTACTCCTAAAAAAAGGCCCACCAAAGTCCTCAGCACCAGGCCCATAATGCTCTTAATCAGGCCCTGGTAGTAGGGATTATCCTGGGCTGGCCCACAATTATTTTGTTTGCAGAGTCCAATCCTCCTGTAGGCAGCAATATAACCCACTTTTCTAAATTATGTGTCCCTCAATGGATAAGAAAACAGAATTTTTATACTCACCAAACCCATTGAGGGACACAGCTTGAAGGTATTTAAATAATGGAGGGTTATACTGCCTCCAACAAAAGAAATGAACCTAAGGCACATAAAATGGATGCATTGAATGACTGCCTCTTTAACCACTTCAGCCCCGGAAGGATTTACCCCCTTCCTGACCAGAGCACTTTTTACAATTTGGCATTGCATCGTTTTAACTGCTAATTGCACGGTCATGCAATGCTGTACCCAAACGAAATTTGCGTCCTTTTCTTCCCACAAATAGAGCTTTCTTTTGATGGTATTTGATCACCTCTGCCGTTTTTATTTTTGCGCTATAAATGGAAAAAGACCAAAAATTTTGAAAAAAAATGATATTTTCTACTTTTTGTTATAAAAAAAAAAATCCAATAAACTCAATTTTAGTCATACATTTAGGCCAAAATGTATTCGGCCACATGTCTTTGGTAAAAAAATGTCAATAAGTGTATATTTATTGGTTTGCGCAAAAGTTATAGCGTCTACAAGCTAGGGTACATTTTCTGGAATTTACACAGATTTTAGTTTATGACTGCCTATGTCATTTCTTGAGGTGCTAAAATGGCAGGGCAGTACAAACCCCCCCAAATGACCCCATTTTGGAAAGTAGACACCCCAAGGAAATTCCTGAGAGGCATGTTGATCTCATTGAATATTAATTTTTTTGTCCCAAGTGATTGAATAATGACAAAAAAAAAAAAAAATTACAAAAAGTTGTCACTAAATGATATATTGCTCACACAGGCCATGGGCATATGTGGAATTGCACCCCAAAATACATTCAGCTGCTTCTCCTGAGTACGGGGATACCACATGTGTGGGACTTTTTGGGAGCCTAGCCGCGTACGGGGCCCTGAAAACCAATCACCGCCTTCAGGATTTCTAAGGGCGTAAATTTTTGATTTCACTCCTCACTACCTATCACAGTTTTGAAGGCCATAACATGCCCAGATGGCACAAACCCCCCCCCCCCCCAAATGACCCCATTTTGGAAAGTAGACACCCCAAGCTATTTGCTGAGAGGCATGTTGAGTCCATGGAATATTTTATATTTTGACACAAGTTGCGGGAAAGTGACACATTTTTTTTTTTGCACAAAGTTGTCACTAAATGATATATTGCTCACACAGGCCATGGGCATATGTGGAATTGCACCCCAAAATAAATTTAGCTGCTTCTCCTGAGTATGGGGATACCACATGTGTGGGACTTTTTGGGAGCCTAGCCGCGTACGGGGCCCCGAAAACCAATCTCTGCCTTCAGGATTTCTAAGGGTGTAAATTTTTGATTTCACTCTTCACTGCCTATCACAGTTTCGGAGGCCATGGAATGCCCAGGTGGCACCCCTCCCCCCCCAAATGACCCCATTTTGGAAAGTAGACATCCCAAGCTATTTGCTGAGAGGCATGGTGAGTATTTTGCAGCTCTCATTTGTTTTTGAAAATGAAGAAAGGCAAGAAAAAACTTTTTTTTTCTTTTTTCAATTTTTAAAACTTTGTGACAAAAAGTGAGGTTTGCAAAATACTCACTATACCTCTCAGCAAATAGCTTGGGGTGTCTACTTTCCAAAATAGGGTCATTTGGGGGGGGGGGATTGTGCCACCTGGGCATTCCATTGCCTCCAAAACTGTGATAGGCAGTGAAGAGTGAAATCAAAAATTTATGCCTTTAGAAAGCCTGAAGGCGGTGCTTGGTTTTCGGGGTCCCGTACGCGGCTAGGCTCCCAAAAAGTCTCACACATGTGGTATCCCCGTACTCAGGAGAAGCAACAGAATGTATTTTGGGGTGTAATTTCACATATTCCTATGGCATGTTTGAGCAATATATCATTTAGTGACAACTTTGTGCAAAAAAAAAAAAAAATTTGTCTCTTTCCCGCAACTTGTGTCACAATATAAAATATTCCATGGACTCGACATGCCTCTCAGCAAATAGCTTGGGGTGTCTACTTTCCAAAATGGGGTCATTTGGGGGGGGTTTGAACTGTCCTGGCATTTTATGCACAACATTTAGAAGCTTATGTCACACATCACCCACTCTTCTAACCACTTGAAGACAAAGCCCTTTCTGACACTTTTTGTTTACATGAAAAAATTATTTTTTTTTGCAAGAAAATTACTTTGAACCCCCAAACATTATATATTTTTTTAAAGCAAATGCCCTACAGATTAAAATGGTGGGTGTTTCATTTTTTTTTTCACACAGTATGTGCGCAGCGATTTTTCAACGCATTTTTTGGGGAAAAAACACACTTTTTAAAATTTTAATGCACTAAAACACACTATATTGCCCAGGGGTGCTTTTTTTTTTTTTTTCTTTATTTTTTTTTGCTTTTTTATCTTATTTTTAAACTGTTCCTTTCATTTTTTTTTTTAATCATTTTTATTGTTATCTCAGAGAATGTAAATATCCCCTATGATAGCAATAGGTAGTGACACGTACTCTTTTTTGAAAAAAATGGGGTCTATTAGACCTTAGATCTCTCCTCTGCCCTCAAAGCATCTGACCACACCAAGATCGGTGTGATAAAATGCTTTCCCAATTTCCCAATGGCGCTGTTTACATCCGGCGAAATCTAAGTCATGAAATGCTCATAGCTTCCGGTTTCTTAGGCCATAGAGATGTTTGGAGTCACTCTGGTCACTGATCAGCTCTATGGTCAGCTGGCTGAATCACCGGCTGCATTCTCAGGTTCCCTGTTGAGACAGGAGAGCCAGAGAAAAACACGGAAGACGGTGGGGGGGGACATTCCCTCCCACTGCTTGTAAAAGCAGTCTAGAGGCTAATTAGCCGCTAGGATTGCTTTTACATGAAAGCCGACCGCTGGCTGAAAAGAATGATACCTAAACCTGCAGGCATCATTCTGGTATAACCACTCAAAGTCGTGAATGGCGTACCTGAAGACAAAAAAATGGTTAACAATAGAACACAGTAAACGGTAAAGTATAAAAAATTGCATACCTGAAAAGCAAACATGATAAAACATAATAACAATAAAACATTGCAGAATAGAATACAGTAAAAAAGAGCAGAACAATAGAGAGAGAATAGAGAGAGAGAGAACAATAAAATGACAACTATTTTTTTTAAATTTTATATATATATATATATATATATATATATATATATATATATATATATATATTTTATTTTTTTACACTTTTTTTTGTAACTAACTTTTATAACTGTAACCGGTTCCAGGTTCGGGTCTCTCAAAATGTGATGGCATCTTGGGAGACCCTGTGAAAGTGTGCCTAGTTTGTGCAATGCTATACCCTACGCTAATACTCAACAAGTGCATGGTAGGGTTCAAAACCTTCACCAATGCAAAGACCAGGATTGTCAGGACAGGAGGGACAATAATAGCGGGTGTCACGCCTGTATCCGCGCTTGCTGCAGACACATCTTTTTTGGGGGGGTTAGTTGGGTAGGGGTACTCGGGAGGACATAAAGAAAATGCCTCTCATGCAGCCAACTGCATTTGGTTGGGGATGTGAATGGGGGAAGTACAGGCGCTGCAGAAGTGGTGGGTTCCCAATTAGGATTGGCGAATGCTGCAGGAAGGGCACTATGGGCACGACAGGCCTGTGTTTGTCTTCTTGGTGGCAGCGGGACAGTACTTGTGCTTGCTACCTCACCAGCTTGAACTGCACTTATGGGACTCGCCACGTCACCAAGTGTTACTGCAGTGCTGGTTTGACTATGACCGGGGTGTACTAAGCCGCTGGTGCTTGCCAGTTCACCAAAATGCTACCAAAAAAACTGTTAGCGATCGCAGGGATCAGGCCTGACTCTGCGAACGCTGCAGTTATGCGTTTAGTGTTTTGTAAGTGACAGTGATCGATCGATACTGCACTTGGGTGGGCTGGGCGGAGGGGCAAAACGCAGGTGCTAGCAGGTATCTGGGCTGATCCCGCTAACACTGCGTTTTTGGGAACCCTAAACTGCTGGGGACGCTAGTATAGATCTGATCAGATATTGATCCGTTCAGATACTATACCACTAAGGGAGGTGTATGCTGCGTGTGTGGGTGTTAGCGGTACTGGTGCTAATCTGACACTGCCTGGGGCGACGCATATCACCGCCGGGCGATCAGGCGGCTAAACCTTTATTAGGTAATAAATGGCAGGTGCCCTGACACTATAAAAAATAAATGAACTAACCAGTGTCACCCGTAACAGTTATACGGTGATCAGTGGTGAAAGGGTTAACTAGGGGGCAATCAAGGGGTTAAAACATTTATTAGGTAGTATATGGGGGTCTGTGACGCTATAAAACGCTGACGGCGAACCTAAATATTTACCTCCCTAACTAGCGTCACCAGCGACACTAATGCAGCGATCAGAAAAATAGCAACACTGGCGACGGGGGGTGATCAAGGGGTTAAAACTTTTTTGGGGGGGTTAGGGGGTATCCTAGACCTAAAGGGGGCTAACCCTAACTGCCCTACCACACTAACTGTCACAAACAGTATATAGCATTTCTCACAAGGCCTGGTATATAGCATTTCTCACATTCCTGGTATATAGCATTTCTCACAAATCCTGGTATATAGCACCATGCAGTAATCAGAAAAAAAAAAACTGCTTGGTGTCAGTGTGACGGGGGGGGTGATCGGGGGTGTAATGTGTGCCTGGCATGTTCTACTGTGTGTGTGTTGGTGCACTCACATTACAATCTTCTCTCCTCGGCGCCGGAATGGAAAATGGCGAGCAGAGATGACATCATTTCCTCTGCCTCTGTGTACAATACAGAGGCAGGGAAATTATCCCATTGGCCAGGAGCGATCGCGAGGGGGGCCACGAATGGATGGCCTCCCCCTCACCACCGATCGCCGGGGAGGATTTGCCGATCGGCGCAGGCACCGGGGGGGGGGGTGTCGATCGGACCCCCCACCCGTGGGCAGGCAAGGACGTGCATCGTCGTGCGGCGGTCGGCAACTGGTTAAGGCTATAACTCCTACAACGTCACATCTTGCCAGGTGTAGCTAGCGGTCCAAAGAGCAAAGTTGATGGACTAAATGTTCCTCAAAGGACTCTGAGTAAAGAACTTTATGCGGAGTACAAAAATCCTATTTTCTTTATTGTCCATTGAATGACAGGTTGGAGTTCTTAAGCAGTAGAGAGTCATCTAAAAAGTAGTATTAACTTAAGGAAGGGCACACCTAAATACCATAGATGAAGCAGCCCAACAAGGGAAAAAAAGCAGTTTGCAACTCTTTGGTTGAAGCTAGCATATGCTGAGGTACATGCATCTATCTCATAAAACTTAGAAAATGTGTAAACAGAGGACCAGGCTGTACCCTCTGAGTCTGCTGTACAGCTCTGAGTCTCAGAGGCCTGATAATGAAAAGCCCAAGAGGTACCCGCTGCTCTAGTTGAGTTGACTTTAATGGGAAAAGGAGGCATTTTCTCTCTCAACCCATAGGCCTGCACAACAATCTGTCACATCCACTTAGTGGATGTGGAAGTTGGAGAACCTCTTTTAGGAACTTCTGGAATAACAAACAGATTCGATTTGTATAAATGAAGCAATGGCAAACACATATTGAATCACCTTTGGATGCACAGACCATTCCCCTTGGTCCAGATACTATCTCCCTAGGAAACATGCCTGCTAACTCTCCACCTCAGGAAAGTGCACCACACAGATTATTGGAGCTAAAGCTCTGCCCAAGAAGGGATGTACTCTAATCCTGTTGCCATCGCCACACTCCTGGTGACCCCCCCCCCCCAATGACTGATGACATGATAGTCTTTCAATGTTAAGGAAGAAAAGACCTGCCTCTGAGAATGCAGGGGACAGAAGCCACAACGACCAAGACATGGTTGCAGGAAATAAATTTGCTCTGTGTATGGCTGGCCTTAGTGGTGTAGGAAGAGGGAGGAACACAAGCTGAAGCAAAATCAGAAATAGTCGCTGACAGAGACACAAGATACACAATATTTTTCTGTGCCAATCTTTGCCCTTTAACATTTCAAACAATATCAGCAGTACAAGGTGCATTTGTAACTGCAGAGTGATCACCCTTCCATTTGGAAACAGACATGTTGCTTACACTCAAAGCGGAGAAGGAGCTTTGAATCCCTTAGGAATACTCACAGACCCGGAGTGGTTTATTAAAGCAGAAGAGGCTCTGAGCCACATGCCACTGCAGATGGGGAGAAAAAGTAATGTATAGACTATAGGGTTTATTTACTAAAGGCAAATCCACTTTGCACTGCAAGTGCACTTTGAAGTGCCCTTGAAAGTGTAGTTGCTGTCAATCTGAGGGGGAAATGCAAGGAAAATAAAAAACAGAATTTTTGCTTGTACGTAATTGGATGATAAAATCATCAGTTCAAAAAAAACTGGGAAAACTTATTTACTCGAGTATAAGCCTAGGGTGGGAAAATGTAGCAGCTACTGGGTAAACAATGCCCATCTGCAGCCGTACCTTTGATTACTAAAACAGCAGGTGTCTTCCGCTGTGTTATGCAGTCTGTTCAGCGGCTGTCCATTGTAACAAAGCCCCGCCTCCTCCTCATCCGTGATAGACGGAACACTGATACAATGCTGGGAAACTGTATCAGTGTTCCGTCTATCACGGACGAGGAGGAGATGGGGCTTTGTTACAGTGGATGGCTGCCGAACAGACTGCATAACACAGCGGGAGACACCCACCGTTTTAGTAATCAAAAGGTACGGCTGCAGATGGGCACCCTCACTCGAGTATAAGCCGAGGGGGGGGGGGGGTTCAGCCTAAAAAATGAGCTGAAAAACTCAGCTTATACTCGAGTATATACAGTAATTGCTTGGATTTATACACACTGAAATGAAACTACTCTGACTCTTGAAGATAAGAGCATGTAATTTTATTATCATAAGTCATTTTTTCAATAAAACACAGATGTGACTACAAAACAGGAATAAGAAACCTTTAATACAGTATATTTCACTAAGCAGGACTGTCTGGTTGTAATGTAGAACTTTCATTTCTCTTCTCTTGTTCCCAGATTATGCAGCTGCCACTCAGTGGAGGAATCAGCATCATGTTCTTCCTGCCTCTTACTGTAACCCAGAACCTTACCCTGATTGAAGAGGGCCTAACATCTGAATTTGTCCATGATATAGACCGGGCATTACAGTCAGTCACCATAAAGCTTAGTTTACCAAAACTGAAGCTGGAGTATGAGGCAGAACTTGGTAGCACATTACAAGATATGAGTATGTTTTTTTTTTTTATTTTAGAGTGCCTTACAAATGTGTTTAAACTATGCCACATGGTACCTGTTATATTTGGTGTTCAACTCTTCACAGCACTTGCTTAAACACAGAAGCTTCTCATTTCACATGTAACAGTACTCAGACCTTGGGCAACCTTTTAGGTGGGAAAGCATGCCCTAACCTATGCAGATATTGATTTTCAATAAGTCAGGATCTACACAGATACCACTGCAGGCTGAAGCAGCTCTTTAAAGGAGAAATGTGGACACGTAAAAAAAAGCAAACATACATACTCCCCTGCATGCTGCAGCATTGTTCTGATGCTGCAGCTGTCCCCTGCCGGCTCTAAGCCTGAGAACAGAGCAATCAGATGACTGCTGATCCCTTGGGTCTAAGTCTTCCCAGAGCAGAGAGCGGTGACTGTCAGTCACCACTCTCTGCCCTGCCCCTCCAGCGCTCACAAGAGGCTGTCAATCAGCTGGAGGTCCCTCCCCTGTCATTTTGTTCCTCTTGGTG